>NC_086153.1:52240812-52865812 GCF_035149785.1 Candoia aspera | reverse complement strand
TAAATCAGCAAAAACGTGATTCATAAATCTGAAAAATATGGCTCCTACATTAGACAAGCCAAAGGGCATAACAAGGTACTCAAATTTTCCAAACCTGGTGTCGAAGGCAGTCAGGTATTCGTGCCCCTCTTTCACCCGGATCAGATTGTACGCACTCCTGAGATCCAACCTGGTAAAAATGCGTGCCTTCTGTAAGCGATCTAGCAGATCCGAGATTAAGGGCAGAGGATAGGATTCTCTTTTTGTTTGTTTATTTAAAAAACTGAAGTCGTGGACCACTCTCATGGGTGTCTCCTGGGTTGCCGGTGCCAACGGGTCAGGCTTCTTTGGTACGAAGAAGGTAGGAGCAGACGCTGGGGAAGTAGATGGTCGGATGAAACCCTTTTGGAGATTGGAATCCAAGTAATCCTTTAAGGTGGCTAGTTCCTTGGGGGACATGGGATATTGTTTCCTTGCTGGAATCTTGGCTCCTGGTATCAACTCAATGGTGCAGTCACAGTCCCTATGGGGGGGTAGTGCTGTGGCCTCTTGTTCGCTGAAAACGTCTGCAAAATCTGCATACTTGGCTGGCAAGTGGACTCCCTCTGCTACTGTGACTGCGTTGGTTGCTGGAGAGCGTGGAGTGGCTTGAATCTTGTGGTGCTGGCATTCCTTAGCTGGGAAGGAGATTGCTCCTATAGTCCAGTTCATCAACGGGTTGTGGATCCTCAGCCAAGGCGTGCCTAGGATTACCGGCACATTTAGCGATGCAGTAACATAAAGCTGGATCCACTCAGTGTGGTCTCCCACTGTCAGTTGCACCGGTTCTGTGAGCCTTCTAATTGGCCCTGCTTTGAGTGGCTGGCCGTCAATGGTCTCCACTTCTATGGGGCATGGTAATTCTCTGGTCGGGATGTTGCAGTCTTGTACGGTCTGCGCATCAATAAAATTAGTTGAAGCTCCAGAATCCACGAGGGCCTCTAGCTTGACCTGGTGCTCTGGGTTGACATGGATTATTACTGGTAAGTAGTAAAAGGCTTGCCTGGAATCTTCGGAATGAGCCCTCCTTAATTGATTGATGGTCTCCCTGCTGAGCTCTGTGGAGGGAGACCGCTGGAGTTTCCCTGGTTGGGAGTAGAGGCGGAGCTGGTCCCTGTTTCAGCTGCTTGCCTTGGGGCTCTTACTGAAGCTGCTTGGCCTCTCGCTGGGCAAGCTCTCACCATGTGCCCCTGGGCTCCGCAGTAGAAACACAGGGCTCGCTCTCTCCTTCTCTGCCTCTCAGTCTCGGAAATCAGTCTCCTACTTGCCCCAATCTGCATTGGCTCCTCTTGTGCTGAGTGAGAGGATGCTACAGAGAGAGCTGGAAATCCTGAAAACGCTCTGAGAGTCCTGCTTCTCCCCGGCTGCATCTGCCTAAGCTCCTCTAGCCTGGCATCTATGACCACTGATAACTGATATAGGGCTTCTAACGTAGCTGGTGTTCCCTGGCGCACCAATTCATTCTTAATTTCCTCATCCAGCCCCTGTTTGAATTGGTCTTTCAAGGCACTCTCATTCCAGTCCAGATCTCCTGCTAACAACTTGAAATCAGCAATGTAGATTCCCACCCTCTTGTTACCTTGCTTGAGCTTCTGAATCTCTCGGCTGGCCGTGGCTTCTCTGATCGGGTCGTCAAAGTGTGCTCGAAACCCTGCCAAAAAATTCTGGTAGTCGTTGAGAATCGGGTCGTTGTTCTCCACCATGGGAATAGCCCATTTGGCTGCTGGTCCCTTTAGCAGACCTAGGATGAAGGTGACTCTGGTTCTGTCTGTGGGGAACTCTGCGGGTCTGCTGTCGAAGAACATAGTGCACTGTGTGAGAAAGGCTCTCAGCTGTCCTGCTTCTCCTCCAAATTTCTCTGGTAGACTGCCCTGGGATCTCAAGACTATTGGTGGGGCTGCTGCTGCTGCTGCTGCTGCTGGCGCCGGTTGTGGGTTAATCGGAACTGGTTGTTGTAACTGCTGTAGCATGGCAGCTTGTAATGTGTTGATCTGGAGATCTACTTGGTGGTGGTGTTGTTGCAGGGCTGCTGCTAATTGTTGGATGGCGAGCCGCATTTCTTGGTTTTCTGAAGACATTTCTAAACGTATCTCCTTAATTGCTTGTTCCTCCCTCTTTCGATGGGAGTAGGAGTTTGTTAGGATTGATGTCCTAACAACCAGGAAACACACTGAGATAAGGAACTGGTCTCTAATATTTATTGCTAGTACTTAACAGGAATCCTAACAAACTGAAGAAGCGTGGGGAAAACCCAGACATATAACCCCCAAGGGTTAAGGCGGTCCCGATCTGTGTCTCTTTGAATGGCTGAACAATTCATCAGTGCTACGCATGCGCTTGACAGTCTGGATGGGAGCCCCCTGCTCGCCATCCTTACTCATGACAATACTTTTCCATAAACAGAATTATGCAAAGTATAGGAAAAAAGTAGAAGTAACAAGCAAAAGAAATTAAAGGCAGGCAATAAGTGGAAATCTAATTATATTTGGCTTGTTTATTATATTTATTAAAGCAAGAACTGGCAAATTGAATTTGGTCATTCCATCTTATCTCACTTCTGTAAATTTACACACATTGGCAGGTGGTGGTGGTGTTTGGGGCTAGAGCAGAAGGTGTGTATGATTTCAAAAATTGTTTTGTATCTGGTCATGGGTATGAATTAATCTAATTAATCTAATCTTAATTCCTAAGTATGAATTAATCTGTGTCCTAGCCCTTTAGATGAATTCCTCTGAACAATCCAACTTACTATAAAATAAGAATGTAAAAATAAGCATTTCCACAGAATTTTATTGAGATTTCTTTTTCCTTCCCACTTCTAGTATGTGGGGGAAAGTGAGCGTGCTGTCCGTCAAGTTTTCCAACGTGCAAGGAATTCAGCACCTTGTGTCATATTCTTTGATGAAGTTGATGCTTTGTGCCCTCGGAGATCAGACCGTGAAGTGAGTCTCTAAAAATATTCCACCAGATACTTAATTGACATGAGATATGGGTTGAAGTGTATGTATAAATTTGTATTTTTTGTTGATTCTGTATGTTTTCAGACCAGCCCTGTGATGTAGATTACAATTGTCATTCTACAGATGCCACATCTAGATTGAAAGAGAGAGATTACTAAGTGTTGTATAGTACTTTAGAGTTAGAACTTCAACCCGTATTTGCGGATATGCCTTTTATGCTATATTATCATGGCTAAGTGATTTGTCATGAGTAAGGACATGATTCCTTGCTTTGAGATTTAAAGGTGATTCTGAAGAAATAAATCTAACACCGACCATGTGAGGGCACTGGTTTAGGAGTTCTTACAACTGGAATTAATTTAATGAAGGGTACTGTAAAGTTTTAGTTTTTGAAAGATTTATTTATTCATCATATTTATATAGCTGCCCATCTCACATAAAAGTGACTCTGGGTGGTGTACAGCACTTAATTAAAAACAGTAAATACGTAAAAACAGTAAATACATAGAAACAATAAAAAAAATAAAACAATAACATAAAAACAATCAAATCCAAAGAATTAAAAGTTGTAATTAAAAGACAGAGAGAAGCAGCTATTAACAGCAGTGGACCCACCTCGCAACTCACCGGTCCCTTGGGGCCCCCAGGCATGATGGCATAACCAAGTTATGAGGGACTTCCAGAAAATCAACAGCGATGGAGCCAACCTTACTTTGGGGGAATGATGTTCCATAAGGCAGGTGCCATCGCAGAAAAGGCCCGTCTCCTGGGTCCCGCCAAATGCAGCTTTTTGGCAGGTGGGACCCACAGCATACCTCTTCTGCCGGATCTGATGGGACAGGCAGATGTGATCGGGGAGAGGCGGTCTCTCAAATAACCTGGCCCCATACCATGAAGGGCTTTAAAGGTCAAAACCAGCACTTTGAATTGGACCCAGAAACAGACTGGTAAGCAATGCAGCTTGCTGAGCAGAGGTGTAACATGTACCATTCGAGGGGCACACAAAATTGTCCGCACCACTGCATTTTGTACCAGCTGAAGTGTTTTGGATACTCTTCAGGGGCAGCCCCATGTAGAGGACATTACAGTAGTCCATTTGGGAGGTGACTAGGGCATGAGTGACCATGAGCAGAGCCTCCCAATATAGGAACAGGTGCAAATGGCACACAACACGAAGCTGTGCAAAGGCCCTCCTAGCCACCTTCTCTTTCAGCAGGAGTCGTGAGTCTAGAAGGACACTCAGGTTGCACACTGGGTCTGTTTGGGGCAGTGCAGCCCCATCCAGCACCAAAGGTGGTATAGTCCCAGAACTGGTAGGCCCCAAAACCCAAAGCCACTCAGTCTTGCCAGGGTTCAGCTGAAGCCTCTTGTTCCCCATCCAGATACTCACAGCTCCAGGGACTGGGATAAGACCTCAAATTTGTTGTTGTTTATTTGTTTAGTCGCTTCCGACTCTTCGTGACTTCATGGACCAGCCCACGCCAGAGCTTCCTGTCGGTCGTCAACACCCCCAGCTCTCCCAGGGACGAGTCCGTCACCTCTAGAATATCATCCATCCACCTTGCCCTTGGTCAGCCCCTCTTCCTTTTGCCCTCCACTCTCCCTAGCATCAGCATCTTCTCCAGGGTGTCCTGTCTTCTCATTATGTGGCCAAAGTATTTCAGTTTGGCCTTGAATATCATTCCCTCAAGTGAGCAGTCTGGCTTGATTTCCTGGAGGATGGACTGGTTTGATCTTCTTGCAGTCCAAGGCACTCTCGGAATTCTCCTCCAACACCACAGTTCAAAAGCATCGATCTTCCTTCTCTCAGCCTTCCTTATGGTCCAGCTCTCGCAGCCATACGTTACTATGGGGAACACCATTGCTTTAACTATGCGGACCATTGTTGTCAGTGTGATGTCTCTGCTCTTAACTATTTTATCGAGATTGGTCATTGCTCTTCTCCCAAGGATTGAGCGTCTTCTGATTTCCTGACTGCAGTCAGCATCTGCAGTAATCTTTGCACCTAGAAATACAAAGTCTTTCACTGCTTCTACATTTTCTCCCTCTATTTGCCAGTTATCAATCAAGCTGGTTGCCATAATCTTGGTTTTTTTGAGGTTTAGCTGCAAGCCAGCTTTTGCACTTTCTTCTATCACCTTCATCATAAGGCTCCTCAGTTCCTCTTCGCTTTCAGCCATCAAAGTGGTATCATCTGCATATCTGAGATTGTTAATGTTTCTTCCAGCGATTTTAACTCCAGCCTTGGATTCCTCAAGCCCAGCATGTCGCATGATGTGTTCTGCGTACAAGTTGAATAGGTAGGGTGAGAGGATACAGCCCTGCCGTACTCCTTTCCCAATCTTAAACCAGTCCGTTGTTCCGTGGTCTGTTCTTACTGTTGCTACTTGGTCGTTATACAGATTCTTCAGGGGGCATGCAAGATGACTTGGTATCGCCATGCAGCTAAGAACTTGCCACAATTTGTTATGGTCCACACAGTCAAAGGCTTTAGAATAGTCAATTACACAAAAATAGATGTTTTTCTGAAACTCCCTGGCTTTTTCCATTATCCAGCGGATGTTGGCAATTTGGTCCCTAGTTCCTCTGCCTTTTCTAAACCCAGCTTGTACATCTGGCAATTCTCGCTCCATGAATTGCTGAAGTCTACCTTGCAGGATCTTGAGCATTACCTTACTGGCATGTGAAATGAGTGCCACTGTTCGATAGTTTGAACATTCTTTAGTGTTTCCCTTTTTTGGTATGGGGATATAAATTGATTTTTTCCAGTCTGATAGCCATTCTCGTGTTTTCCAAATTTGCTGGCATATAGCATGCATTACCTTGACAGCATCATCTTGCAAGATTTTGAACAGTTCAGCTGGGATGCCATCGTCTCCTGCTGCCTTGTTATTAGCAATGCTTCTTAAGGCCCATTCAACCTCAGTCTTCAGGATGTCTGGCTCTAGCTCACTGACCACGCCGTCAAAGCTATCCCCAATATTGTTATTCTTCCTATACAGGTCTTCCATATATTCTTGCCACCTTTTCTTGATCTCTTCTTCTTCTGTAAGGTCCTTGCCATCTTTGTTTTTGATCATACCCATTTTTGCCTGGAATTTACCTCTGATGTTTCTAATTTTCTGGAAGAGGTCTCTTGTCCTTCCTATTCTATTGTCTTCTTCCACTTCCACGCATTGCTTGTTTAAAAATAATTCCTTATCTCTTCTGGCTAATTTAATTGGGCATATCTCCCCCTATCACTGTTGCCTTTTGCTTTCCTCCTTTCTTGGGCTACTTCTAGTGTCTCAGCAGACAGCCATTTTGCCTTCTTGGTTTTCTCTTTCTTTGGCATGTATTTTGTTGCCGCCTCCTGAACAATGTTGCAAACTTCTGTCCATAGTTCTTCCGGGACCCTATCTACTAAGTCCAGTCCCTTAAATCAATTCTTCACCTCCACTGCATATTCCTTAGGAATATTAGTGAGCTCATATCTAGCCAATCTGTGGGTCTTCCCTAATCTCTTTAGTCTGATCCTAAATTGTGCAATAAGTTCGTGATCGGAACTACAGTAAGCTCCAGGTCTTGTTTTTTCCGACTGTATAGATGTCCACCATCTTTGGCTGCAAAGGATGTAGTCAATCTGATTTCGGTGTTGTCCATCTGGGGAAGTCCATGTATAAAGCCGTCTCTTAGGTTGTTGGAAGAGAGTGTTTGTTATGCAGAGTGAGTTGTCTTGGCAAAATTCTATCAGCCTATGTCCTGCTTCGTTTTGTTCTCCCAGGCCATGCTTACCTGTAATTCCAGGTGTCATTTGACTGCCCACCTTAGCATTCCAGTCTCCTGTGATAAAAATAACATCTTTTAGGCATGTTGTCCAGTAGGTGCTGCAGATCCTCATAGAACTGCTCTACTTCAGCTTCTTCAGCATCTGTGGTTGGGGCGTATATTTGGATCACTGTGATGTTAGATGGCTTGCCCTGAATTCGAATTGAGATCATTCTATCGTTTTTTTGATTGTATCCAAGCACTGCTTTAGCCACTTTACTATTAATTATGAAGGCTACTCCATTTCTTCTGTGGTCCTCTTGTCCACAGTAGTAGATCTGGTGGTCATTTGATGTGAAGTGGCCCATTCCAGTCCATTTCAGTTCACTGACGCCCAGAATGTCTATCTTTAATCTTGACATCTCACTAATAACGACATCCAATTTGCCCTGGCTCATAGATCTTACATTCCAGGTTCCAATGGTGTGTTGATCCTTAGAACATCGGATTCGCTGTTCACCACCAGCACCGTCGGCCGCTAGCCGTCCTTTCGGCTTTGAGCTAGCTGCGTCATCACGTCTGGGGCTAGTTGAACTCATCCTCTGTTCCTCCCCAGTAGCACTTTGACCATCTTCCGACCTGGGGGTCTCATCTTCCGATGGTATACCGACATATCTCTGGTTGTACTGATCCATTTAGTTTTCACGGCAAGAATACTGGGGTGGGTTGCCATTACCTTCCCCAGGGATCGCATTTAGTCTGACCTCTCTGTCATGACCTTCCCGTCTTGGGTGGCCCTTCACAGTTTAGCTCATGGCGTCATTGAGGTGCTCAAGCTCCAGCACCACGACAAGGTAACGATCCTTTGCTGAAGTAGACCTCAAGAGCATAGCTTAATTCACCAGGGGCGGAGATATATAATTGTTTTGACAGGATATATCATTTTCAGGCCTTATCTTTGGCAGTCTGCAATCCCATTTTTGGTTCTGCTGTACATCAAACTTAATTCATTCAAAATATGAACACTTTTACTTGATGTCCCAATTGGCTTTTTGAACAGTTTGCCATTTTAATTTGTTTTATACTGAACTTTAGCTTTGTGTGAAAATTCATAGTTCTTTAAAAGAAGAATTTAAAAGGGGGGGGGCTTGGTGGTGCTTATACATTGGATAATTACGTTTATGTGATTGGACTAGGAGTTCAATACCAATGAATTTATAGACCAAGAGCAGTTAATTTTGTGTGGTAGAGGATGATGTGATTTCACTGTTTTCCTTTGTAGAGAGTTCACTCCTTCATTTTTTGAAGTGGAAATCCTTTCAGGATACTTAAACATCAGCCATCCTTTCTTGCTTTTTCAGCGATAAAGCAAAGAAAGGATGGCTATAAAGCGATCTGATGTTCAGATACACACTCGCTCTGAACTTGCAGAAAGTTACCCTATGTAACAGCCATGTACTATGTGCATCTGTTGCATAAAATCCTTAAGGCATACTGTTGTTTCTTTTCATCTATCTATTCTGAGAAAAGCCTCTAAAGGTAGTTCTCGTTTAATGATGGTAATTGAGACCAGAATATCCATCACTAAGCGATGCAGTCATAAAGAGTGATGTCATGTGACCGCATCCTTTAGCAGCAGCAATCCCAGCAGTCCCTGTTGCCATCATTAAGCAAAGATCACAGGTCGTTAAGCGAGGACCTCATGTGACCATGATTTGCGATTTCCTGCCAGCTTCCCACAAGCAAAGTCAATGGGGAAGGCATCAGGAAGTCACAAGTCCCAGGTGGCTCACAAGCAGGTGGGTGGGTGGGTGGGTGGGTGGGTGGGTGGATGAGTACTGTGGAATGAGATGTGGTGGGGGCTGCTGCAGTGAGTGTGTGTGGGCTGGGGAGAGGGTGCTGCCATGCCACGTGAGTGTGGCTGGGCAGGGGAGGAGGTGTTGTGGTGCGAGTGCATGCTACAGAGTACAAGATCCCTGGAATCTCATACTCCATAGTGGGGCTCCTTGGGAGAAAAAGCGGTGGGAGCAACTTACAACCTTTTCTGCTAGCTTCCCCATTGACTTTTTTGTGGGAAGCTGACAGGGAAGATCGCAAATGGTGATCACATGGCTGTGAGATGCTGTAACCGTCATAAGCGTGAGCCAGTTGCCAAGCACCTGGATCGCGATCAGGTGACCAAGGGGGCGCTGCAATGGCCAGAACTTTGAGGACTGGTTGTAAGTACCACTCATGGTCGTTAACCGAGGACTGCCTTTAGATTAATGGTAAGTAACCTATGGTCATCTAGAGGTGCCTGAACTACAACCTCCAGAATCTTTCATCATTAGTCATGCTTCCCCGGGATTGTGGGAGTTGTGACTCAGCAATACTTGGAGTGCCACTGGTTGTTTACCTTAGCTCTCTTGAACCAGTTGGCTTAAATCATGAATTAAGTTGGTGAGCATGGCAGCATACCTGCTTAAACGGTTAGATGCCTGTTCCTAAGGCATAATCCTGGAATGACAAAGTAGTATTTACATAAGCAGCTGGTAGACTAACCGTTAGAAGCAGTTTCATAAATCTGCTTCTCCATTCTAATTGCCATGTAACCTAACCCTTCATATCCAAATCCATTGAGGGTAATTCTGCTATACAACTCTGTTTTGTTTTATAAAATTTCAAGATATGATACATTAGAAATGCTTATATTTTGTTTCTTTGGAGTGAAGTGATCAAATATCATGAGGAAAGATAGCCAAGGATGTGGGAATGATGAATGTTCTAGGAGTTTTCTTTTCAATCCAAGGTTGTCATTTTTGTCTTACCCCTTGCTCCTACAGTCAGGTGCCAGTGTCCGTGTAGTGAACCAGTTGCTTACAGAGATGGATGGCCTCGAATCACGTTGTCAGGTTTTCATTATGGCAGCCACAAACAGGCCAGGTATAAATCATTTATCAATCCAATATAATCTGATGTATTTGTATTCGGCTCACGTGCATATGTTTGTGAGCTGACAGTCCATTGGCTTGTATCTATGAGCTAATGATATGTCCATGTACTGTAGTAAGTAAAGAATTTGGTGGGCTAGGACCAAAAAGATCTTGGTTCAAGGCCATTCACAGCCATATATGCTTACTGGATGGCTTTGGGTCACATGCGCTCATTCAGCCATACCTATCTCACAGGATAGTTGGAGCAGGGAAAAATTAGAAGATGAAATGTTATTTATCCACCACCCTGCTCCTGGAGGAAAGGTGGAATATAAATCTAACTTACAAAGATAACTGGTTTTTGGATAGACTGCATTGTGAAGCTTGCTAGATCCCTAAGTAAACACAATAAAAGTTTGTTGAACTCGGTGAATACGGAGATGTTCATTGTTTTGGAGTGAAGTGATTGAGTGGAATTGGTGTGGAGACAAGAACCAGTTTGGTGTACTGGTTAAGGCACTGGACTAGAAATGGGAGACTGTGAGTTCTAGCCCTCCCTTAGGCATGGAGCCAGCTGAGTGACCTTGGGCCAATCCCTCTTTGCTGTTGTGGAGAAACTATGAGGAGGAAGCACTACATATTTTACCTGGAGTTGTACAAAAACAAGTGGAATATATATCAAATGAATAAGTAAATGGGTTTTCCCTTTTACATTGCTGTATCCTTATTTAAAGCAACACCTGAATAAAGCTTTATTGTAGTTTGACTTGGCTTGTTAATTATTGTGTTACACCCTTTCCCAAAGGAAATGAAGAAGGATGGATGATAGATGTTTAGTATTCTTTTATAATACTAATTTTATAATAGAGGGAACAGGGTAGAGCCTGTGCTTTTCCTGTTCTGAATTAAACTTCAGTTCATCCAGGTGAAAGGATTTCAAAATAGAAGAGATGAAAAACACTGGGGCTGCATGGAAGGGTGATCTGAATTTACCAAATTCTGCATTTTTAACTTATGCCTTCTTTTTTAGTTTCCTTTGTGCCTTCTTTTTTAGTTTTCCTGATCAAATAAAGCAGTTGCAGGAGTACATATTTTTATATCTCTGCGGATCGTCCTTGTGATTAACTTCTATGTGGCCCAGTCAAAAGCAGAAGTAATCAGGACTGCAGGATTCAGTAATAGAAGTATATCATTTCATTTCCAGTTTAGAGCTGCAAATAACAACAAATTAGAAAATACTGCAGAAGCTTGGGGTATCTTGAAATTATCTACCTGGAATTATTCAACCCAGTTTATGCTTTTCATCAGATGATTTAAATTTAATTGGAAAAACTAGACTTTTGGGGTATATTAGGGCTGGCAACCCATTGAAGACTGAAGATCAGGGCTAAATGGCTTCAAGCAGGTATGTTTTATGCTTCTAGTAGACCTTTTTACCATGTCATCTTTGTTTGCCTCCTCTGAAGGCCAGCAGTGGGCAGGATCACAGTTTGAAGAGGAGAGGAATTTCTAGTAAGGTGGTTGCAATTGAGGTGCTTACCTGGAGCCAAGCAAATACTTGCACACTCCATTCTTCCACACATTTCCAAAAATCTTTCCTCTGTCCCCAGTATTTCCTGCAGGCCAGTTATATTCCAGATGACTTCTGTTTCCACCAATGAAGGCTATTTTAAACCCATAAACTGTCAGTGAATTTTTTCAAAGTCACTATGTAAAATTAGGAAGGATGCTGTTTGTCTCCTTCTCAAGGCAAATCTTCCCTCACTTAGAAATATGGCAGTTAGGCTTCAGTATGGCTTCCCGTAGCATCGGTCGATGCTGTTTTAAAGGACTGCAGACAGTCATAGCTCTTGTTGCTGTTCAACTACTGATTGGTGAGGAGAGAGAGTCCTTTTATCTGGCATTAATTGGGAACAAGGTTGTGGACCAGATATAAACCTTAGTGGGCAGCAGGCCTAAAACCTCCATATCTTGTGTGGACAGAGTTACAGATGAACAAGAAAAGGAAATCCTTCAGTGAAACCTGGAGTTTCTCAGAAGTGTTTTGAAAAAAACTCTCCAGTGTAATGCAAACAAAATTAAAACATTGGTCTTCTAGTGAGCCTAGCAGGACCTCTGTGATCAGATGAAAGTCTGCTACACAATAGTCAGTCTAAACGTATCCATGCTTTTTGTAACATGCTTCAGTGGGTTAGTTATTGTGTCCAGTAGAGATAGTCTTTAGCTGCCCCTTCAGTAGATTGTGTTTACAGCTAGTCTTAGAGTTCATAGGTAGGAGAGGTTCTTGAGCACAGGGCCAAGAAAGAGTGTCCTTAGAGCAATTTTTATGGAAAATAGCTTCTGGAACAAGCCTGGTGTATACAGAACACCAAGCTATCATCCTACAATTAAATTGAGATGGTGCTGATAGGATGGAACAAGGTGTTCACCATGTGCTGTCAGCATTTCCTTAAATCAAATGCATATTTTTCTGGGATCCCAAAGCCAGCTGCAAGCCCAGGAAAAGGTAGAGCTGCTTTAAGGAGGTGCTATAGGTCTCTGTGCTCCCATCCCTGTTCCAAAGCACTGTTTTGGCTTTGAGCCTGAAGCATAGCATGCCTTGCCAAAGACTTGCCATAGCCCATTCTTTTAGTGCTACAGGTAGTCCTCACTTAACAACCACAGGTGGGACTAGAATTTCAGTTGCTAAGCAAAGTGGTCATTAAGCGAATCCAACCCGATTTTATGACCTTTTTGCAGCGGTCGTTAAGCAAATCACTGTAGGCGTTAAGCGGACCCTGTGGTTGTTAAGCAAATCACACAGTTCCCCATTGATTTTGCTTGCCAGAAGCCAGGGGGGAAGGTTGAAAATGGCAATCATGTGACCACAGGACACTGTGACGGTCATGAATGTGAAACTGTTGCCAAGCCCCCAAATCATGATCATGCATTGGGGGGATGCCACAGTGGTTGTAAATATGAGGACTGGTTGCAAATCAGTTTTTTCAGCACCATTGTATGTCCGAACCATCACTAAACAAATTGTTAAGTGAGGATTACCTGTATGAATTTGAAGCAGTACATGCAGTAATTATGAAGCAAGAGATCTGCACACATCTACTTGCTTTAGAGCTACACTGGTGATGGTAAGCTATGGCATCCCTATCACTGAGCTGAGATACTTAGTTTTAGAAATGTTGCTTTTGCTCCCAGCAACATCTTGTGTTGTGCCTGCTGGGTGATGTTCTTCATATGCTTTCTGTTTTGTATTTAAAGGATGAGTAATATTCTTTTTTATTTGTTTTATTGTATTTAAGATATAGGCAGTACATTATATTATTTGAATACTGTGGTGTTTATACAGTATTGACTAGAGATTATTAACACTCTAATGTTTGGATAACTTAAACCTTTAAAGATAAAGAAGTTTATATCAATGTTAACTATAGACAACCTGTGACCCGCTGGGTCATCGTTTCAGAGATATTTCCTTACCAGATCCCTCAGTGCCTTCAACAGTGGCAGAGCTTCTAATGTACTGCCTTCTCTGGAAAAGTTCTTAAAAATTCAGGGAGATATTCAGAGATGAATCTGTCTTGAAAATAGCCCATGTCATCCATACTGAACTGTATAGCAGTCAAACATCAGGAGTTGACCACAGGAAATGTTTTATGACATTTTGTATTATGTCATAAAATGTTTTATAAAATTTGCCAAATTTCTATTCCATGGGAATCATGGCTCCCAGATTTTGGATGCATTCTGTAAGGTAGCCCATTTGAAGTACTTTGGTTCAAAACTGCACCATTTTGCCCAGTTAAAGGTTACAGACACAAGAGTTTTAGTATATAGATTTTTGTAATGTCAGTGTTGATAAGCATAAGCTTGTTTGATTTTTACATCCAGAGCAAAATGTGGCATTAATAAACAACTCCAGATTACATCAATGTATTTCTTGATGAATAAGTTAGAATTCTTTGCAGCTTCAGAAGCAGCATTTAAAACTACAGGACTTACCACAGAAACCCAAGAGAACATAAGACAGATAATCATACCACAAACCAGAAGAACACAGAAGCAGAACCCACTGAAAGCAGAGGACAGAACAGCCCTCAAACACCTAAAGGAGGACCAAACTATCATCATCCTCCCAGCAGACAAAGGCCGCACCACCGTCATCATGGACAGAGCTCAATATATACAAAAGGCCAAAGAATTACTTGAGGACTAACAAAGCTACATCCTAGTAAACACCAACCCGATACAGAAACTGGACAACCAGATCAAAAGAACCCTTAACAACCTCACCAAGAAAGGTCAAATCACAAAAGAAGAACAGTGGCGGATGAAGAGCAGTGGACCCATCCTCCCACGCTCCTACGGGTGTCCCAAAATACACAAGCCCGACATACCGCTTCATCCAATTGTATTGTTACCAGGCACCTCCACATACAACATAGCTAAAGAACCTACAAAAAAACTTGGACATCTCACAGAGGAGAGTGAATACTCTATCAACTCCCCACTACAGTGCCTCCAGAAAATCAAAGACCTAAAAATAGAGGAAGATGAAATTATGGTGTCATTCGATATCACAGCTCTCTTTACATCCATAGACCCAGCACTAGTGAAAGAATCCATGGCATAACACACCCGACCTAGCCAAATACACTAAGAGCGAAATACCCAGAATCATGGACCTCATCAACCTCTGCCTCATCACCTACTTTCAGTTTGATGGACAAATATACCAACAAATCAAAGGACACCCATGGGATCACCACTCTCAGGACTCATAGCAGAGACTAAAGCAGCATCTAGAAACAATAGCACTCCCACGCATACAACCCAAAGTATGGATCTGGTATATGGATGACACTTTTGTCATAAAAAAGGAACAACTGGAGGAAGCACATGAAACCATCAACAACATCTTCAAAGGAATAAAATTCACAAGGCAAGAAGAAAACAGCAACACTCTACCCTTCTTGGACATCCTTATCAGTAGAGGAAATGATGGCAAACTAGAAACGCAAGTCTACCGGAAATCAACCCACACCAACCAAGTGCTCCATTACCAGAGCAACAACCCAACCTCCCACAAGAGGAGCTGCATAAGAACTTTATTCAGAGAAGCAAAAATGCACTGCAGCAACCCAGAAAACCAAAACTAGGAAACAGACCACCTGTATAGCATCTTCCAGCAAAATGGATACCCACACAACTTTATCAGAAAGTGCCTGACCACTCAATCCACTACAACCCAACCAACACAACCTATGAAAAAGATAACACTGCCATACATCAGAAACATCTTGGAAACTACCAACAGACTGTTACAACCACACGGCATCACCGTAGCACACAAACCAACCAAAGCCCTCCAGAACATCTTAAGCAAACCAAAAGACTCAGTAACTCAAGAAGAAAAAACAGGAGTTATTTACAACATACAGTGCAAAGACTGTAACAGACATTATGTAGGACAGACAGAAGACTAGCAGAGCGCATCCACAAATACCAACTAGCAGTCAGAAGACAGGATGAAAACTCCTTACTCTCACAACACATGGACAGACTCAACCATACTTTCAACTGGGAAACTGTAAGCATCTTGTTGTTGTTGTTGTTGTTAGTTGCCGCCGAGTCGTTTACGACTCATGGCGACCCTATGTATAACAGAACAAAATGCTGTTTGGTCTTGCACCATATGCCTGACTGTTCCAGTGTTTGCATCCATTGTTGCAGTAATTGTATCAAGACCAAGCTAAATCCCAAAAACACTAGGGAATTCCTGGAAGCTTGGCATTCAGACAAGTCAGCCATCAACAGACACATAGAGGTAAACAACATTTACATACCATTCAAAAGAGACAATAGAGAAGCTAAAAGACCAGAACACGTCCTCATTAGCAGTCAACACTCAGATATGCAAAGATTAACACCAGATGAAAAATCAAAAAGTATACAATACCCTAATCAAGGAACTATTAACTCAGTCCATCAACCCAGCAGCAAACAACAGCCCGATCAAAGAACTCGCAAGGAGAGAACAACACCCCTACCAACACAAGCAGGGCGAGCCACGGTATATAAACTGAGAGCAAGGCCACTCCCTTCTTGCACTGAAGATGCTGCCTAGTCTGGCAATGAAACATCTGCAAGAAAAGCACAAGGCTCAGAGAGCACCAAGGACTCCCCATGTATTTGTTACGTGATAAATGTTTCTGTCTTAAGCTGAATGCTTTATACTAAAGGTCTCCATTGTATATAATTGTAGTAGGTGTTGTTATTTATTCATTTATTGTACATATTAAGAAAAAACAGACAAAACAAAATCAACGAGAAAAGGAAAGGTAATTTTTTTTTAAAAGTTGGTTTTTAACTCCCCCCCTCCTTTTTGTGGCTCTACCAATTTGCAATATCTCTGAGCATTTAGGCCCCCTTAGAAGCTATACTGGAACTGTTTATATTGTCCTGCTATATAATATATTGTATCTATGGGAACCATTCTCGGTTGCATTTGATTAAACTTCTGCTGTATATGCTGTTAGTTTTGCCATTGCTGCATATTCTCCAAGTTTAAGTTCCCAGTCAGATATTGTTGGAATTGTATCTTTCCTGTAAAGTCGGGAAAAATTTATTCTCGCTGCTGTGAGCATGTATCTCAATAAATTACGATATTTCTTGTTGATATATTCTGGGATGTTGCCTAATTAAACAAAGTTTTGATTTCATTCAAAATTTACTTTCCAAAATTTTATGCATTATAGTATGTATATCTTTCCAGTACTTTTAAGTTTTTTTGCACATCCAGCACTTGTGATAAAATGTTCCTTCTGTTTCTTGGCATTTCCAACATTTATTACTGTATGATTTGTTTATCTTGGAGATTATTCATGGAGTTGTATACCACTGTAAAACATTTTGTACGAATTTTCTTTTAGGTTGTGACTTGGAAGAGTAAATTTTATGGATTTGGTCCATAATTCTTCCCTTTGTTGTGTTGTGACTGTTTCTTTAAAGTTTTGCATCCATCTAATACTCTCTTCCCATTTTTCCATCAGATATTATAGACCCAGCTATTTTGCGTCCAGGAAGGTTGGATAAAACACTCTATGTTGGTTTGCCACCACCTTCGGATCGTCTTGCCATTTTAAAGACTATTACTAAAGTAAGTTTAAAAAAACCAATACTGTTCTTAACCATGAGTCTTACATATGCAGTAACATTCTGTATACTTTTACCTTCCTTGGGGGTTGTGTGTCTGTGAAACCTGCAAGACTGGGGAGAAATGGGTAACTAAATATTTTTCATCTGACATGCCTTTGCACATACTGTCCATCTGCTTGACCTGAGAAGAAATGCAACATACAGATTCATTATCTCATGCAAATTCAGTATGATGAAAGTAACATTGCTGCATAACAGTTTCTCAAGAATTATGTATAAGGGGAGGGATCTTTTTTATTCTTTCTGATCTAAAAACTAGTTTGTATAGCATTTTGTTGTTGCTCTTTATGATACAGTGACTGGGACTGTATTCTGTAGTGTTCATCTAATGATAATATTACTTTTGGTAAGTTACACCAAAGCAAAAGTGAACCTCACCATTTCCATAGATAAGCCCATTTTGTGAAACTGGATAATACCGACAATTACTCAGATATCTCAAATATATATCCCGCTCTGTCCAGTGGATGCGATTCCAAACCAAGTGAATGCATAAATGCTTGACCTTTGTAACCAAAATGATATGAAAGTTGAGAGAGAGAAAAGCAATATATACAAAGGGAGAGGATTACCCTCTTATGCATCATGCCTTTAAATTATCTTTTTGGGTTAGAATCAAAAAAAGAAAAGAAAAAAGCTTGGCAATAAAAAGGGAGTACTTTGTGCAGCATTTCACATTTTATGCTCATGTACCTCAAGACACTACAGTATCATATTCAGGAATAAAAGGTGTTTCCTTCAGTTGTCATGAGCTATCTATTTTATTCCACAGTAGGCACTATTATATTGTAGAAAGGGCTAATATATTTTTAAATAAAAATATAAATGGCATTAAAAAGATGGGAATTTTGAGTCCATTTGATTTTTCTACTGCTGCCCCTTTGAGAAAGGTGTAGTGCAGAAATGGTGGCATAGGATGGGAGAGGTTATAATTACCTTTTCTCCAGATATGTAGGTCTATAAAAATACAGATTTAGTTACTATAGACTGGAATTCTAATATAACTCATCCATAATACTGTACAAATTTGCAGAGATAATCAACAAACATTGAATTGGGTGTCACCAACCTCCAATATTGGTATTTCTGTCTCAGTTTTGAGGGACTAGTATCTACTATTAGTATAGGTAGTCTTCAACTTATGACTCATTTAATGACAGTTCAAAGTTATGACGGCCTCAGAAAAAGTGCTTTATGGCCTGTACTCGCATTTATGACCATTGTACCGCCCCTGCAGTCATGTGATTGCAAATCAGGCCCTTGGCAACCAGCTTGCATTTACAGTTTCTGGCAAAAAATGTCCATTGGGGAATCTGGATTCGCTTAACGACTGCTGTGATTTGCTTAACAACCTGTGATTTGCTTAATGACCACTGTAAAAATGGTCATAAAATTGGGTCCAGTCACATGACTCAACTTACAACCGCAACAACTTACAGCAGAAATTCTGGTCCCAATTGTGGTTGTAAGTTGAAGACTATCTGTAACTACTTAATAGCATCAGTAGACAGCAAGACAAAAAAGAGAGATGGAAAACTGAGATACCATCATAGCATCCTTATTAATTTGTTTGTTTGTTATATATTGCTTCTTTTGTACAGAATATGTTAATGGCATAGATAGTGTTCCCTTCTCTAATTTTCCCCACAACAAAACCTCTGTGAGGTAGGTTGCACTACGAAAGAGTGACTGCCCAAAGTCACCCAGTGAACTTCCATGGCTTCCAAGGTAGGCCAGAACCTGAGTTTCCTAATCAACACCTTAACCACTTTTTAGACAAGGGTGGAGGGGAACAGTCAAATTAAAGCCTTAGCACATTCAGGAGGACATATTTCTGAGTAAAAATGTATAGATGTAAAAGGGGAAAACCAGAGATGAGAGGGATAAGAAACTGGGAATTAAGCCAAAAGAGAACAGAATGTAGGAAATAATGTGTACATAGCTACAGAAGGGAGGAAAGAAGGATAAAATGGGAAAAGACCTTTATTCATGAAACGCAATGTTAAGATTGCGTTTATCTGTATATTTACCTAAGAATAAGTCCTTCCCTGAACTCTATGCAATTATTTTCTAAGTAATGTGTAAACCAGCCTTTCTCAACCTTTTGACCCTGAAGGAGCCCTTGAAATATTTTTCAGTCCTTGGGGAACCCCTCCGCATTCAGGCTCAAATATAGGGCAGAAGTTACAAAATTATTATATTTGCTTCATGGGTAGGCCTGTATACGTGCATTAACAGTGTTCTTAAACTAAAAATAAAGAATGAAA
Organism: Candoia aspera; assembly: GCF_035149785.1. Lineage (NCBI taxonomy): Eukaryota > Metazoa > Chordata > Lepidosauria > Squamata > Candoiidae > Candoia > Candoia aspera. The sequence continues at coordinate 52,846,696 of NC_086153.1, read as the reverse complement.
CTTACCTCTTTAATGAGAATTGCCCAAATTTGAAATAATTTTTTAAATAAATCATATCTCCCAAGGAACCCCTAGTGACCTCTCGTGGAACCCTAGGGCTCCAGGGAACCCTGGGTGAGAAACCCTGGTGTAAAGACTGTAACTGCAGCTGTTCAACAGGAGTAAAGGGCATCTGGGAAACTGAAGCAGTATTAAGAGAGAAATACGGGCAGGGGAGGGGTTATGCATTTACTGCTGACTGCTTCATTTGATTAGAGGGAAAGACAGCTGGACTAGACTGAATTCCAGCAGACAAGTAAAATAGCTGGTTTGGGAAGCAGGTAGACAAGTAAAAGTTCAGGGATGCTTTTCCTGGAGAGCCTTCTCTAAACACGTGCCTGTGTGAACCGTCTTTTCCTCACTTTGGGAGAAGGAGGGAAATCTTCATTGCTGTGTTACTAGCTTTACAGATCTATTGTCTACATCGTTTCTGCCGACTCTCAACAAATTCTTACGCATACCCTCTCAAATTCTCCTTTTCATGTATTTGGAAAGCAAGCTCCTAATTTCCTTATGGAGAAGAGTTTTCTTCTGTGAAAGATTGACATATTCAGTTGGCAGTGCGATTAAAATGGTATCAATGTATGGTTGTTGGATGGTCACTCCAAACACAACTTTGTGTAATATCACAAAGCAAAAGCTGTGGAAGCAGTAGTTTTGCTCTCGGCAATTTGCTTTTCTAAGCTGAAAGAGAAATTTCCTTTCCAAGGTCTGGTGATAATAGAGCTAAAGATTTCTTGGCCACTCCCCCTACAAACCTAATTCGTACTTTTTTTTATTGCTTTTAAAATAGTAACAGAAAAAGAACAAAAAAGAACAAAACACAAAAATACATACATTACCAAATAAAAATACGTAAGAAATGCTTAAAAATAGGTGAAAGTATAACAGAAAGAATATATATATAAAGTATAATATGTCTTTACAGCAGTAAACAGTTATGATTCTATATATAATTATCTGATGCAAACATGCAAGTAGAACCTGATTCTTACTTAACACCAGTGCCCAAGCCAAAATTGTGTTTTTTTTAAATTAGCCACACTGTGACTTTTTTGGCCTGGTTTGAAATAAAGTACCTTGTTGAATTTAAGTTTAAATTATTAAATCCCACCGAATTCATTGTATGGAGGTTTTCCACTTCAGTATTTTCTACTAAGTAACTCTGAATCTTTAAATATGGTACTGTTTTAACAGGACAAAGCAGCTGTTGTTTTAGGGTCGTGGCCAGCCCCTGGCCTGGTTTTCTGGCACCCTCTGCAAATTATTAATGCAGAACTCAGTCAAGAGTAATCTATCCGACCCTGTCCGGAATAGCTACAGACCAGTTTCAATTCTTGTCTTACCCATCATTGAGTTTATCCTGTCTATTACCAGCGTGTAGCCGAGGTAGATAGCATCTAAAAGGCAACACATAATAAAGTTTGATTTATTGAACATCTGAATGGTTGTAATCCTCATCTCTTGGTTAAAAGATCGGATGGATGGTGCAATTACCTGTCTTTAATTCTGTTTTAATTTTTTTCAATATTATGTATTTACTACAAATATTCCACGAAGATATTTAATACAAATATTTATTAAATATTGTTTGTTTACTGCATTTATATCCTCATTCAGTGATTTCAGGACTGCATAAGAGCGTATCCCCAGTATATTTGGGGTGGCTCTGGGACCACAAATGGAACCAGGGATCTTAGAGGCTGTGATCCAGAGATTGCATTCCCCCAGTGTATTGTCATCTATTAATCCTGCCACTGACTGGTTCAAGATTGCTACGTGATTTTTCTTGGCTGAATTAATCTGGTTTTCTGAAAACCTATTCCAAACATAACCCTTGTATTCCTCAATGTGAGCATAAATTTGTTTGTAACCAGCTCTCTGGAAATAATCCAAACTTTGTTATACAATCAAACTGTCCTCTCATGCTTAAAAGGACAGGAGGGTTCTTCAGGTTGCACTGAGCTTTGTTTATGATTGCTGGAACTGATGAAAGGGTGAGGCCAATAAGTTAACTTAATGTTATTGAAGTACAAATTATGTCAGGAGCATGGGGTGCCTTGTTTTCTAATTGCATTTGTTACTGTGCAACTTAAGACACATATAGAAAAAGTTTAGTAGCGTCTTTTCATAAATTAGGGCAGTACCTATTGAATGTGTAGTTTGGGTTCTCTCTTCTGATGGGAACAAGAATGATATACTGTAAATCTCATGTTGGCCATCACAAATACCTCTTTGTGCCGATGGAACAGAGCTGAAGGGAAAACAAACTTGTTTTATAAATTGTGCTAAGCCAGGGGTGGCAGCCTATGGCCTCAGGATTGAATGCAGCCTCCCAGCCCTCTTTCTGCAACCTTCTGTGATCATAATTGATGAGAATTGACAACACAATGTCTTGGCCCTTTTGAGGTAGAAAATAAGTATGCTTGAAAAAAATACATGCAGTCTTAGTCTGTATTAAAAGGAGAATAGTTTCCAAATCACAAGAAGTAGTACCAGTTTATTCTGTGTTAGTTAGACTCTTTTCAAAATATTATTCAGTTCAGGGCACCACACACAAATTAGATCAGATTCACAGAAGAGCAACAAGAATGAACAGGTTAGAATGAAAACCTATGAAGAGAGAAAACCTATGAAGATTTTGGAAATATTTAGCTTTGAGAAGAAGAGATCGAGGGGGATATGTTAACACTCTTCAAATAATTAAAAGAACGCCATACAGAAGAAGGTCAGGACCTGTCCTCTCTTGTTCCACAATTCAGGATATGGTATAATGGGTATAAACTACAGGAAGGCTGCTTCTGACAAAACAGTAGAAAAAAATGCCTAACAGGAAGAATAGAATAATGAGTTGGTTAAGCATTCAAAGGACAGTGGGGAAAGGAGAAAAGAAAATCAGGATTCTTGCCAGCAACAACACACACCCACACAGAATAAATAGTAGCAAAGACATAAAGAACAGCTCTGATCACTCCATAATATAACCACATCTTTCATCTCCATGTTTTCCCTAGATGACTAATGTCTTCTGATTCACTCAGGATTGGGCAACTGATCTTTAACTCTCTCCTGAGAGTTCCTTCTCCCATATGGAAGAAAGGCACAGTGGTGCCTCTTCCTTTTTCCTTCCCAGCTCATCTGAGAGAGAGGGAAGCCTGTTGCTCCTGATTGCTTGCTTAGAGTTTGCATCTCCCCAGCTTTGCTGGACTCTGCTCCTTATCTAGACTGGCGGGTTTAGTTTGGACAAGTAAACTCATATCTGAACCTCTGGAAGTATTTTCTCATTCTTCATACTAATCTAATTTCTCAGGTCTTGTTATGATGTGCTCCTAAGGGGTGAGCATTTTTTATAAGAATTGTTTTTCTGCTTTACAAATCTAATGCAGTAAGTGTATTAGAATTACTTTCCCTTTCTATAAGGATAATTAGTTATTGCCTGAGGTAGTATCTTTCTTTAAATGACTGTAGATGATGTTGTATCTAATCACACAAAGAATAAGTTGGTCATTTGTTTTAATTAGAATTATTCTTTACATTAAAATGTCAGATTCAATTCTCTGTGAAGCCAGGTGATATCGGGAGGAGCAGCTTTTCTTCTCCAAAACCCCTGAAACCTTGTCCTTCAACACAGTTCTTCTCACATTATAGCAGAGAGTCTCGTCCTGTCTGCAGAAATTGGAATAATAGAGACCCTAAGGAATTAAGTCCCAGGGATTCTTTGCATCAAGCAGCTCCTCACGGTTTTGCAAAATGAGATGGGAAGGGTTGGTCAACCAAATTCAGCCGTGGACCAGAGGTTCCCCATCATTTATTATATCTGTAGAAAAATCTGCAGTGGCACAGTTTTACCTATGGCATTTATTACATAATGTGTATCCAAAGCAAAGCAGTCTCATCAGCTACATGGAAAATTCCTTTAATTAGAAAACCAGTTTTAATCTTTAATTTTTCAATTACCATTCAGAACTACAAATAGAATAACTGAACAGAATAACTATTCAAGACTACTACCCTCTGCCCCTTATTTCAGATCTCCTAGACCAGCTACAAAAGGCACACATTTTTACAAAGTAGGACTTTAAAAGCGCTTACAATTTGATCAGAATGAAAGGACACAAATATCTAACAGTATTCAATATTAGATACGGCACGTTTGAATACACAGTGAAGCCTTTTGGCTTAGTTAACTGTGTGGCTGTCTTTTCTGGATTCATGAACAAAATATTTTCAGACATTTTAGACAAGTATGTGCTGGTGTACTTAGATGACATCCTGGTTTATTACGAAGATCCCTCCTTGCATGACATGCACGTTAGAAAGGTCCTAGGCTCTAGGAAAACAAACCTTTTGCCAAGCTGGAGAAGTGTGCATTTGACCTGCGTCAATTAGACAATTTGAGGTACAGGATCTCAACCGAAGGCATACAAATGAATCTTGCAAAGATACAATCTGTTCTATCATGGCACTGCCACTCCCCACCTTACTCCCTATAACGTGAAAGTTGTACAACAGGCTTTGCTGACTTCTACCAGAAATTCATCCTTAATTTTTTCTGACTGCATAAAGCTACTGTCTCAGCTCTTTAAAAAGACATGGTTCTCCTGGTCTACTCAAAAGGAAATGGTGTTTCAAGATTTAAAAGAGCTCTTCACTTTACAATCTCTCCTAAGTCACCCAGACCCTACCCACCCACTCATAGGACAGACTGACTCTTCAGATGTGGCAATAGGAGGAGTTCTACTCCAGGCGGAGAAAGAAGGGAACTCAGATCTACTGCCATGAGCATTTGACTCCAGGGTGCTTTCCCAGCAGAAAGGAATGATGGCATTTTCAATAAGGAGTTGCTGGCAGTGAAAACTGCTTTTCAACAATGGAGGCACCTGCTGGAAGGAGCTGCCCACCCAATCCAAATTCATATAGGCCACAAGAATTTAGAGGTTCTGCAGAATGCATGATTACTCACTCCTCAACAAATCAGAGGGTGCCATTTTTCTCTCATTTTTATTTTTACATTTCCTACATTCCAGGGACACTGAACAAACTTCCAGATGCCCTCTCATGTAAGTCAGAATATAACATACCACACTCACACCCATCTACCGCCATGCTACAGCTGAGCAACTTTTGAGTCCCACTGTAAGTCAGACCTTGCCCAAAAGCTGGGAGCAGGGAGACAGACTGTTGATCTCTTAGATTGGACTAGAGCACAGCAGCAGGATGCATATGCCAGGATGACCTCCAGGGAGCCCAACAAGGCAATTTTTCACCTTTCACAGTGGAAGGGGGGCAGCTGTTGCACAATGGTCATTTGTATGTTCCTCTTCTTCTAAGAGAAGTACTTCACCCCTGCCATGACGATGAAACAGCAGGAGGCGGGGGGGGGGTGTGTGTGCTTAAAACTCAACACCTAGTCCTTAGGGACTTCTGGTGGCTATGGGTAAGGGCAGATATTAAGGATTCTGTTTCATCTTGTTATAATCTGCCACAGAGCAAAACCAGTTGCAACCTCTAAAGCAGGGTTTCTCAACCAGGATTCTGTCACTAGGGGTGACCAGAGGTCACTAGGGGTTCCCTGGGAGATCACAATTTATTTTAAACATTATTTCAAATTCAGGCAACTTCACATTAAAGAGGCAAGTTCCATTCTTTAGTTTAAGAACATTGTTAATGTATATATACAGGCCTACACATTAAACTAAACAATTTTGTAACTTCTGGCCTTTATTTGAGCCTGAATGTGCAGGGGTTCTCCAAGGCCTGAAAAATATTCCAAGGGTTCCTCCAGGGTCAAAGGTTAAGAAAAGCTGCTCTAAAGGCACTGTCACAGCCCTGGGACACTGTTTCATTGGATTTTATTACCAGTCTACCCCTAGTGTGTTACCAGCATTTTGGCAGTAATGGATTTATTTACCAAACTGATCCAAATCATTTCTTGCAAGGGCCTCTCAACAGCCCAGCTCAGCAATTTTTGGACCACATTTTTAGATAATAGAGGATTGGTCAATCACATCATTTCAAACCGAGGAAGTCAGTTTACTTCCAGATTTTGGAAGGCCCCCTTACACTTATTAAATACAGGTAGTCCTTGTTTAGTGACCACAATTGGGACCGGCAACTCTATTCTAAGTGAAAGGATCACTAAGCAAAGGGGTCACTAAGCGGGAAATGGTGACCGTGCTTTCCTTTCCCCATTCTCCCACCCTTTGGAATGCTCACTCTGGCACTAGAATAATTAGCAAGAAGGGAATTAATGTTTGTACTTACATTAATTGGAGAGGAAGGGATTACAAAAGAGTAAGCAGGCACACAGTGGGGAATACACATCAAAAGCAATGCGGTGGTGCTGCGAGCCTCAAGAACACTACACAAACAGCCCAGTGTATTCCCCATTGTGTGCCTGCTTACTCTCTTGTAATCCCTTCCTCTCCAGTCTCTTCACTCAGCAAGGAGGGGTGGGTAATGGGTCAGGCACAAGAGAGAATTGCTTAAAGAGATTTTAAATTTTTAAAAATCTTAATTTTTAAATAGCTGGTTGTGATATAATCTATAAGTTATCTGAATATACTGCTAAAGTGGATGAAACAGGTGAAAATCAAAACAAGTGATCTTCAGTTCAGTTTCATCCACTTTAGCAGTATATTGAGATAACATAATCTGTATGTTTAAACATTAATCACAACCAGCTATTTAAAAATTGTGATTTCTTGTGTCTCACGTATAGTAGCAATATCCAAAGTTAAAACCACCTTTTCTGAGTCAACAGAAGTAGCAGAAACCAGAAAAATCCAAAAAGCTTACTAGTATGCCTTTGAATAATATTGTACCAGATGTACCCACTTTTTCTAACATCTCCACTTGACTTTTTCAGAATGCATCTACTCCTTATTAGTTGGAGAAAGTTGCTTTTTATGTTGATGAGGTGATTTCTTCCAAAGCTTAGTGGGAATGTTCAAGAACTGCAGATTATCATCACAGCCAGAAGTTGACCATTAAGGGCTAGGTTGATGGGCACCATGGGTGTTAGCAGAAGCTTCCTGTTTTCATCAAAATGGCAAAAGCAACATCATGCTGCAAACTCTATACCCTTTGGGGCATTCATGCGTGTCATCATATACAGGATGTACAAAAGGGGTATGGCTTCATCACAACAGCCGGTTTGGTCTAATGGTTAAGGTGCTGGGCTAGAAACCAGGAGTCTGTGAGTTCTAGTCCCGCCTTAGGCATGAGAGCCGGCTGGGTGACCTTGGGCCAGTCACTTTCTCTCAGCCCAACTCACCTCACAGGGTTGTAGTTGTGAGGAAAATAGGAGGAAGAAGGAGTATTAGGTATGTTTGCTGCCTTGAGTTATTTATAAAAATAATAAAGGCGGGATAGAAAATAAATCATAAAAACAGCACAACACTGCTTTCATCAGTCTGCTCCCCACCCCCCACTGCTCCACTGATGCTGCTGATGGCCATAAGGAACAGGACCTTTTCAGTGAAACGCTCCAGTTGTGAAATTGTTTCCCAAAGGAATATAGTTCTCCCCTTTGTTTACTTTGAAACTAGTTGTTTTGTTCAACTTCACTTTTGTATAATTTAAATGTATTTTTTACAATGTCTATTTTCGAAATTGTTTTTCTCTTGCTCTAAAATTTGCTAACTGATTATTTAAGGTTTGTAAACTTAACTTATTATTTTGAATTACTGGTCTCTTTGGAAGCGTTCAGATCCAAAATACAACTCAGAAATCTTATATATAAATTAAATAAACAATGTGATTTCCCATATGTATTGAAGTAATTAAATGTCTTTTTTTATGGTTATAGGATGGGACCCAACCCCCACTTGACACTGATGTACACCTTGAAGAAATTGCTTATAATCCCTGCTGTGATTACTTTACGTGAGTAATATCCTACTTGTAATCAATTTCAAGGGCATACAGAGGAACGTGTATGCCCTAGAACAGACTTGTTCAGAATTAATTGCTTGGTTTGTTTTAGAGAAGAATGGTGATTTCCAGCATAGAACATGTGAGTTTGCAGGCTAGTACATTTATTATTAATTTACAAGGCTGAATTAGTACAATCTACAATTTCCCTTGTAACCTACACTGATCCTGAAAGCTTCAGCACGGCTGTAGGTGTTTGCTTGCATTATAAACATTCAGTGCTCAGAACTAGAAAGAAAATAAAACTGCATGTGTGTAAAGTACAGGGATTCCTTATCTTTTCAGCTCTTGTGTCATAAACCTTTTTTTGAAAAATACCAGACAAAGTCCTTGAATGTATTCTGGCCTTTGGGAAGCTTGCTTATGATAGAAGCAAGTTCTACGTAGATTTATTTCATTATATCAATATATAACTGTGTCAGAAGCATTTATTAACTCAGGTTTTAGCTTGCTCTCCATCCTGTTCTGAGACAAAAAAAATTCAGTAAAACTATTGCATTTTTAAATGGTGCCAATTTTAATTTTCCTGGTGGAGTTATTGGCATGTAAGCTTTAGACAAAAGACTATTAGTTAATCATTGATACCTTTTTGAGTTGGGTGGAATGCCTTCTTGTTTAAAGGAGACAATTTTTAGATTATTAGACCTGTACTTTGACCCAGCACTGGATCTCTCAGAAATAGACAACTAATAGGAAGATGTGAAGTTGTCCCTTCTCCATTGGAGACAGTTCTGGAGAATGCTGATTATCTTGACTCATTTCAAAATGGCTTCAGAGTTTTAATGGATTTCTTTACTAGATTTATATCCCTTTATTTTCTGCAACTCCAACCATAATGTTCCCTTCTTAGAACTCCCAGTTTCTAGGCGAGCACCGTAACTACCACACCAAAATGGCTCAGTCTGGTATTGATGAGCCTGTTCTTTGTTTGAACATTGTTGTGGGAAGAATAACTCTGCTGATTTGAAGACTGCTGTGATATCTCTCTCTGTTGCCTTTTCTGTAAGCTAAATATACCCAGATCCTTTAACAGTTCCTTATAGAGCTTGATTTCCAGAACCTTCACCATCTTGCTAGGACTGCTGTGAACTAGCTCCTATTTGTCACTGTCCTTTTCCAACTGTGGTGCCCAGTACTGGACACAGTATCCCAAATGGGATCTGACCAGGGTAGAATAAAGTAGAGCATTTACTTTCAATGATGTGGACTCTATGCTCTGATTAATGCACTTCAAGATAACATCTCCTTTTTAGCAGCAGCATCACTCTGCTGGCTCTGTTTAACATGTGGTTGACAAGAATTCCAGTTCCCTTTCACATGTGCTACTGTCAGGTCAGACCTTCACTATTCTTTACTTGTGCTTTATATTTTTCTCACCCAGATGTTGAACTTTCCTATTAAATTCCATTCTATTTATTTCAGCCCACTGTTCCAGTCTGTCTAAATTTTTTGGAATCTTCTCTGTCTCATTTAAAGTATTATCCACCCCTCCAAGTTTTCTGTCATCTGCAAAGTGTCCCTTCAACTCTGTCATCCAAGCTCCTGATAAAAATGTTAAACAGCACAGGACTTAGGACAGAGCCCTGTGGCACTACACTTGATAATCCTCTCTAAGTTGAATGGCCCCATTAATGAGGATGCTTAGGGCATAGTCATTCAGCTGTGAGTCTGACATTATCATCTAGCCCATATTTTATCATTTTGTATGAAGTACTATCATGAGGCAGTCTGTCAAACGTTTATGGCATTTGGAGCTTAGTGCTATCAATATGCTGATGACATCCAGATCTGTTTCTCTGTAACATCTTCAGATGATGTTGTGTCTCCCCTGAATGCCTGTCTGCAATAGCACATGGCTGGATGATAATAGATCATTCAATGGATTCAAGACAAGACAGAGATGTTCATTTTGAGGTTCATACTACCCCAAAAATACTAAATCTGTCTGTTCTGGATTAAGTTACATTTTTCCCAAAAGGAGTTTTTGGAGGTGTTTCTGAATCTGAATGTCTGTTGATCTTCCAGATGGAAGCAGAGCACTTTTATCAGATTCAGTTACGCCATACACCAAGTGCATCCCTTCCTGGAAGAATGTTTCCTTAATCTGCAGGACATGTATAAGTAACTTCCAAGCTTAAATAATATAATGTGTTTACATGGAACTGATTTTGTATCTTACCCAGATATTTCAGTTACTACAGAACTTAGCAGGCTGGCTGCTCTGGAAAAACCCATTTACAATGACTGCCGGGTTATTCCAATGCAGTACAGAATTTGGACCTTTAAAGCCCCATGTTAGCTGAGCCTAAGTACTTGAGAGAATGACTTTCTCTGTACTGTGTATCCGTTACACATACACATGCACAGAGTTCATTGGGATCATCTGAGAAAATCCAGCTAGTTTTCACAGTACATCTCATTGTCAAGCCTTCTCTGATCTGCCTCACATCTCAGTTTTTTTTTTTTTTTATTGTCGGGGGTTTTACTGTTGAGTTTAATTAATGTCACTGGTTTTAACTGTGGTTTTGTTTTTGTTCTACACCACCAAGAGATTTTAGTAGCTGGGGTAAATAAATTCAATAAATAATTTGCTCAAACTGTTTTCTAACTATAGCAATTTTTAAAAAGTTTTTATATAAGGAAATTCTTAGTTTTAACTGTTTGATTTAAATTTATTATTCAGAATCAATCACCTGATACACTGATAAGGAAGATGACTCTGAACTGAAAGCAGTTCCCCCCCAAAATTAGATTTTAAAGGTGTTAATAAAAATTTCTGCCCTGCAATATCCCCATCCAAGTATGTATTGCCCCTGGAAACAGCTCCTGTTCTTCTATGCCAACGAGCTCTAGTTAGCTAGTTGCGAGCACCTGTCTGGAGCCTGTTTTTGTGTTCTAATTATGTTTTTATTATGATGGGGGTTCTTGTTTGTTTTTGTTATATTCGTCACTGAATGCCACCCAGAGGTACCTCAGGATTGGGGAGAATTCTACGTACAATTAATATTATTTTTACTCCTATCCTTGTAGTTATTTATTAACGGTGTTTATATTTTTTATACATTGCATTGTATTTTATATTTATTGCTTTAACTGATTACTTTTCTTGTGGACCGCCCAGAGTCCCTCTGCTGGGAGGAGATGGGCGGTGACAAATTTGATAAATAATAAATAAATAATATCCCAGACAATGCCCAGCTACCTTACTGTGTCAGCTTAACATGCCAACCCCCACTAAACTGACCCTGGAGAGTCTCTTCCTGAACAAATGTGTGCATGTCTATATATGTGTATGCTATAGATGTATATGTTGTATATGTCTGCTGTATGGATATACATGTGTGCATCTATGTATGTCATAGCCAGAGGCTACAGTCAGAAAAAGGGCAGGCTGAGAACAAGCACTTAATTTGATAGTAATGAAATGAATGACCACTGATTAAAATTATTTATTTAGAAAATAAAGCACACTCAGTTGTAATACTAATTCATCTGGCATATTTATTTTTTTACACACACGTATACACAGAAATAAAATATTTTTGCCAGTTCACAGATTATACTGTACACAGCTGTAATACTCCATCGTTTTCTTTAAAATATAATAGATATGGTAGAAGCAAGGATAGTGAGGCACAGAGACATAATAGTTAATGGAACTGGTATAAACTAAATTTAACTCTTTTTCTCTTTCTTTTTCTAACCTTATGCTTTTGGGGGTTTGCCATTTTGTACTGCTTTCGTATTTATGCATAACTGCTTACCCCAAAAGGGGAAGTGTGCTGGGTATGTACTTGTATTTCTGTGAAATACATTGAGAAGTATTGCAGTATCTTGTTATCACTGAATGCTAGCAATTATTTGGTTATGCTTTTGTGTTTTCTCTTTAATGAGTTTTATCTTAGTACAATTGCTTTTTTATTTTCTTTCTTTATAGAGGAGCAGATCTTTCAGCTCTAGTGCGAGAAGCTTCTGTTTGTGCCCTGAAACAGAAAATGACAATATTCAGTACCGCAAACAGGAATGGTAAGGAGGGAGAGATTACATACTATAACTTAAGACAGATTTTCTTGATCACTAGATGTTAAAGAACATTAGGATGTTTGCATTACTTTATTACAGAGTTCCAACAAAACCTGCGAAACTGTTGTGCGATTGTTCTAAACTAAAGTCACTCACACTAAAAACAATGAAAGAAAGTAGTTGTTAATTAAAGGTTTGGTAGAGACCCAGTTTGGTGTCATGGTTAAGGCATCAGGCTAGGAACCAGGAGACCATGAGTTCTAATCCTGATGTCCTGTTCAGACTGTGAGGCAGCCAGGCATATTAAGTTCTTTATTGATAACAACTATTTACAACAGCGAAAGTCCTAGTAATAAAATAGACAATGCAATTCAATTAAGTCCACCCAGGCTGTAAAGGACACCCAGGCAAGGCTGCAGGTTCAGATTGTGGCAAAACAGCGAGGCAGAACTCAACTAATTCTCTTATTGAAGCTGCAAGACTCGATGGAGCTAGAGTGCATGGCAAAGAGGAGGCTTGAGACACAAGTCTGCGAACTGGCACACAGGTTGGGCTAGGCTGGAATGCAGAGGCTACACAAGGCTGGACTGGAGCATCTAGGCGAGGCTTGGATCTGGAGACAGGACTGGACTTGGCTGGAGCGTCAAGGCAAGGCTCAGATCTGGAGGCAAGGCTGGACTTGGCTGGAACATCACAACGAGGCTTGAGACTGGAGACGAGACCGGATCATACTGGAGTGACAAGGCGAGGCTTGGAACTGGATGCGAGGCTGTGTTCGGCAGGGACGGCAAGGAGAGGCTCGACTGGAGCGGCGTGTGCAGGAAGCAGATCTGCAATGACAGAAAGCACTGGTTCTGGTTCCTTGCTGACTACAGGCAAGGCTTCTGACCGGCATAAGGACTCTTCCGCAGCTGCTGTGAGCTCAAAGGATCGGTTGTCTCCAGCAGCTTGCTCTTGGCACGCCTGCCTTTTAAAACGATCTTTCCCACGCCTTTTCTCACCCACTGCCAATCAGGCTGCCTTTTGATTCGCACGTTTCTCTGCTTGTCTTTCTTGAGCACTGATTGGGAGTGCTGATTTAAATCTCCCTCCGAAGTTTGTCCAATCAGCGTCTCTGATTTCTCCCACTCTGCTGAGTCACTTCTAGTTTTTATTTCTCCAAATCCTTCCTGATGAGTTTCGTTTTCCTCTTCTGACTCCAGATAAGTTTCATTTTCAGAGTCAGAGGCAGACTCAAACCTCACAGCTGCCTTAGGCCCAAAGCCAGCTGGTTGACCTTGGGCCGGTCACTCTCTCTCAGCCCTAGGAAGGAGCCAGTGGCAAACCACTTCCAAAAAACCTGCCAAGAAAACTGCAGGGACTTGTCCAGGCAATCTCCAAGAATTGGACACAGTTGATAGATTAAAAAAAGAAGTTTGGTAGCCACGAAAAGTTCAGTAGTTCTTTGTCTATACCAGGCTGACTGGCACTATAATTTTTTTTTTTTAAATCTGTCTTCAAATAAGTATGAAGAAAAAAAGGGTAAAATATCCAAAATACTGAAATGTAACTGGTTGGCCATGGCACTGTTGAGCCTCTGTAAAAAGTGATGAAATAAAGGATGCTGTTGCAAGGCTAAGCAGCAACTGTAGTGTTAGATGCAGTCTAAGAAAGAGTTGAGCCTGAAATATTGGAGAGCCATCACCAATCAAAATAGCTGATAGTGTGGAGCTTAATTTAACCAGGGATGTGATTTAGAATAAAATATACTGATTGGTAGAACCCTCTTTGCTGCAAGGGGAAATGCAAAAATACAGCTGAAATCTCATTCTGGCATGCAGGTGTTGCTCTTGGTAGATAGAAACCTTGAGTAAGCAAACTTACGTTTCTGTCTCTTCTTCCCATCGATGATAAACACAACTATGGCAATGTTTACTTGAAGGCTTTGTGAAATATGTCTGTGATGTATAACCACCAGTATAATTGCCTCCTTTGTTTGCAGTCATAGTAGAGGAATCAAGAACCAGCAGGCTATAGAAACTGAATTATCTCGCCTAGATATTTTAGGGCAGTTTTCTCTCAACATGGTATACATATAAGTAAATTAGAGTCAGTTCTAAATAATGTGAAGTCTGGTTTCAGATTTAAGATTGAAAACAAACTATCATGAAGTAGAAGATTAGCTGGTTCTTTACTTTTGATTAATGCCAGCAAATGTGAAATTTATTTCCACAATGAACCTCCTCTATACTAATGGAAACACATTAAAGGTTAGGATCTAAATTAATCAAAAGGGAAAGTTCTAACATATCACAGACTGCCTTGCTTTGTTATGACAGTTTTAACATTCTTTTAACTGGACTTGATTTGATGAATGTTTCCGTGTGTGTGTGTGTGTGTCAAAAATAATGTTTTCAAAGTTGTACCTGTGCAAGCAGTGCTATCTGGTTTTCCTGTTACACTTCATTTTTTTGTAAGCAAAACATAGGAATAGAGTGAGGGTAATCACTTTAGCTGGGAATGCAGAGTTGGATTAGATTATTAACTCTAAAAATAAGCATATCATCACTGCTTTGACTCTTGGAGCTTTGTGTATGAAACCAGCCCTCATAAAGTACCAGTTGATAGGCACATGCTATGAAAAGTTCCAAGCAAGGCAGCCATAGTGCCTATGGCAAAAAAGGGGGAAAATGCATTACTACTCATTTTAAAAGCCCTGGTTCATACCTTTTAGCTGAGGATGATCCTAAAATGAAATACTGTGGTGAATGATTTATGAAATACATTCTTGTTTATAATGGAGGCTCTCTGTGGAAGGGGAAAAGGCACATGTCCCTTCACTTTGTTTCAGTGCTGTCTTAACATATCAACCAGGGCAAAGTCTTCATTAGTCACTTTTGAGCAGATATCTTCCCTCACTGAAAAAATAGTCATTTTCAGTGGAATAGCCAGTGGAAACTAGTCATTTCTGAACACAGATGCTGTTTTTTTCCACTTCATATAGATCTTTACATAGTGTAACTCAGCTCTCAGAGAATGCTAGAAACCGTTGTGGAATTCAAGCTTCTCATCTCTTTAAGCAGAAGGGTGTAGAATGATGGTCACAGAATTAGTTGGCCGTGATATTCTCGAACATCTTGGTTGTTGCTTTCTCCATTACGTAGAGGTCAAATCCCAATAACTACTTTGTCTTGATGAATCTTGTAAACCAAACTGACTAGGAGATGTTTTCCCATTGAATTAGACATGAGGATGCACTCCATATTTTTTCAACATCTTCCTGGTTCTGGGAAATCAGCTTGGAGATGCATGGAAACTAAGCAGAGGGAAAGTAACTCTATGACAAATCCTATCTTGTTCATAAAGAACTCCTTGTTTTCCTCCTTCCACTCTTAATATTTTGTTGGTCAATGCAAGTTTTATTTTATCAGAATTATCATTTTCTGCAATTACATTGTTTATTGTACTGTAGTCTTCACAGGGGAAATTAAAGTTGCCAAAAAACATTTTGAAGAAGCTTTTAAGAAAGTGAAATCTTCTATAACTCAAAAGGTAAGAAATGCTTTTAAGTTTTCATTTGGTGACACAGATCATTCATAGAACATTGTAAAGAAATAGGCATGGCCCAGAGCTTCAAACTTGTTTAAAATGTCATGTAATATGCCATAGATCAAATTTGGGTGAAAGGTAGGATGCACCAAGTACCTTAAATGTTCAAAGCATGAAGCCTTTATTCACTCAAGTCTCCTACCTGATGCCACATCTTTCTTTTTCAACTGTACTGGTGGTATGACTATTAGACAAATCTTTTAGGAAGGAAGATGTGGTTTTGGAAGGATTATTATTATGCTAAATCCCTAGTACAGGTAGTCCTTGGTTAATAATGGCAATTGGGACCAGAATTGCCATCACCAAGCGATGAGGTTATAAAACAAACATATCATATGACTGTGCTGTTTAGCAACAATTCGAACATCCTCAGTTGCCATTAAGCAAATCACCACAGGTTAAGTGAGGACGCCACATGGTCGCCATTTGCGACCTTCTGCCTGTTTCCTCATTGACTTTGCTTGTTGGAAGCCGACAAAGATCGCAAATGGCGACCATGTGACTGTGGACACTGCAACATTGTAATTGTGAACCAGGCACCCAGTTCATGATTATGTGACCACGGGGGCACTGCAACAGCCAGAACACTTGAGGACCAGTCATAAGTACCACTCATTCAGCACCACTGCAAGTTTGAACAGTCACTGAACTAGTATAATGGTTATGTGGGAATGACCTTGGGAGACCAGGCAAAGGTGCCTAGGGAACGGTCAGATAAGGGGGAGCATAGCCCACAGCTGCATAGTGCGCCAAGCAAGAGGGTCAGGAGGGACCCTCCCTAAGTTCTCAGTCTGTAAAGATGACAGCAGGACAATTCTATTTTCAGACTTGTAAGATTCAGTTAATGTAGCCTTACAATAAAGTAGAATTAGCTTATCTGGGCATGTTTCCTGTCTGGTCTACCTGGTAAGGCTGACAATGAGTGGTGGTTAAGCGAGGACCACCTGTAATCCCAATAACATATAACAGTAACAGACAACGACTCTTTCAGGAATATCATGTTCCATCAGTGAAAAATGAAGTTCCCTGGAACAGTTTGAAAACTTCTAGCCTGAACATTGAGGAAATAATATTTTGTATGTTATTCCATGTATCATTTTGAATTCCATTATGCTTTTGCACCTGTTAATAGTTAGACATTCTTGCAGCCCTTTATTCAGCAAGTCCTCTAGCCAGCTATTGTCTCTCTTATTCCCCTATGTTACTAGTATTTACCTCACAATTCGTTTTTTTAAAAGAACTTTATTGATTTTCAAAGTATAGTTAAAATACAAAATGTAGAATATAGATAAGATAGAATACAGAAAGAAAAAAGAAAAATTATAAAAATGCAAAATTAGATAGAGAACAGAAAAAAAGAGTGACTTCCGACCTTCTCCAATACACATGTAAATGCATATTATACAGATGTAATCTCTTACGCTTAATTAAACCTTAGTAACATTATTTCTATAAAATCAAACCATTTAATCATCAAACCCCAAAATCAAAACTTGGTTTTTTTTCAGACACAAGCAAATAATCCAAAAGTGGTTGCCAAGTAGTGACAAATCCAAAAACGGGATTTTCTCTTATCACCGCTGTTAACTTTGCCATTTGAGACAATTCCATTCATTTGACCATCCATTCTTCCACTGTGGGGATTTGTGAGTCTTTCCATCTTTGTGCATATAAAAGTCTTGCTGTTGTTATCATATACAGTATAAAAGCAAAGTCCCATGCTGGTTCTCAAGCTGTTTATCCATCAATCCCAAGAGAAACGGTTCTGGTTTCTTCTGTAAGTCCACTTTAAGAATCTTTTGAATAACTTACTTGATCCCAAAAATTTTTGGCCTTCTCACAAGACCACCAAAGATGATAAAAAGTTCCTTCACCTAGAGAGCATTTCCAAGAAACATTTGTTACCCCATTATACATTTTTGACAACTTATTGGGAGTTAAACACCAACAGTATATCATTTTATAAAAATTCTCTTTTAAATTATAATTCAAAGTAAATTTCAGACCTTTGTTCCACATATTCTCCCATTGCTCCAACATAATATTGTATCCAAAGTTCTTACATTCTTTGACCTGTTCATCTTCTAAGTTTATTTGTAACAACAGCTTATACATCTTTGTAATAACATGTTCATCATTTATACAAAATTCCATTTCAAACTGAGTTATTCCACTGGCAAATTTAAAAGCCTTTTTATCCACTTTAAATCATTCTGACAATTGCACATATGTAAACAACTGACAAGTAAAGCTTTCCAATTCTAACTGTTCCCTTGTTTTAATTTTAGGTTCACCCTCTTCAAAGTTCAACAAATCTTTGTAATTTAACCAGCTAATTTCCCCACATTTTCTCTTCTAACAAATGCTTCTTGAGGTGACAACCACAACAGTACATTAGGAGACAATCTTACTTTATATTTATTCTAAACCCTCAGTATGGCACTAACAAAATGATTTTTAAAATCTTTATTAGCTTTGCCATACCACAAATAGGTGTGCCACCCAAATCTCAGTTCATGTCCTTCAAGGTCCAATAACTTCTTATTCTTCAGTTATCCACTCCTTCGTCCAAAGCAAACAACAGGCATCAAAATACAATTTCTAATCAAGTAAACCCAAACTTCCTCATTCTTTAGCATCTGGTAAGAACTTATATTTGATTCTTGGTTTCTTCCTTGCCAAATAAACTTAGAAATGTCCTTCTGCCACTGTTTAAATGGTAAATCTGTTGTCAAAATCGGAATTGTCTGAAAAACAACAACATCCTGGGCAAAACATTCATCTTAACCACAGATATTCTCCCCATAAGAGATAGTTGTAGTTTTTCCCATCTTTACCAAATCTTTTTTAACATTGTTCCAAATTTTAGCATAATTGTTCTGAAACGACAAACTTGATAAAATCACCCCCAAGTATCTAACTTTTTTTTCAAACTTAAAAACAGACTTACCTATTAACAATTCTTGATCACAGAGTCATATTTTTAATCAACATCTTTGGCGGTTTTTTGTTTGTTTATTTTAAGGCCAGCCAGTGGCCCAAATTCCTTCAATTTCTTCATCAGATGTTGAGCGGTACCCAAAGGATCCTGTAATATCAAAACTAAATCATCAGCAAAGGCCTTCAATTTGAAGACCTCTTTTTTTAACTTTAGACCCTTTATTTGTCCATCTTGTCTAATATCTCTACTGAAAACTTCCAACACCAAAATAAAAAGCAAAGGAAACAAAGGGCACCCTTGTCTTGCTCCTTTTCGTATATGACATGGTTCAGCTAAATCAGCATTCACAATAATGCTCACCTTTTGAGGTCTGTAAATTGACTTAATTCCCTGAATAAAATATTCTCCAAAATCCGTATTTTCCAAGACTTTAAACATAAAACTCCAGTTCAAATTGTCAAAAGCTTTCTCTGCATCTAGGAAAATTAAGAGCCGCTTGATGCTCATTGTGATATTGTAAGTATTCTATAATAGACAAAACAATTCTTAGGTTATCTTTAATTGTCTTTTAGGACCAAATAATGTATGAAGAGCTGCGCCAGTTATTGAGCAGATGACACCTGGATGACATAGATAATCCTTGCCATACATTCTCGTGATCCCGAAGGCCTTTTGTGATGTAGAACACGGTCTCACTTTTATGTCTACTGATTTCAGAATTGTTGAACTCCTTCTCAAAGATTTGTATGTTAATTGTATTATTGTATTGTGAATCAACATATAAATTAGCTCTTCCTTTAGTAGCAGGGTTCTTTGAAAGCCCCATCTCTGTGATAGATCTCCCTGCCTGAATATCAGGAGATCTAAGTCCTGGAAGATATCTGAATGCCTAGGAATCTGTTGCCAAATGGTGCAGCACACTTACTCAGTAGGTGAATCACTGACTTGCTATAAAACTATGCAAGTCCCCACTATCTACATTTCAAGTAAAAGAAAACACGAAGTAGTCAGTAGGCATTACAGCCTTCCCATGTAAGGACATCCATGCTTGTTGTATGTATTGTCAAATGATATAATAAACTAAGCTCAGCACGAGTATCTGTGTCACTGTACTTTTTCCTTTGATATAACTGAGTGAAAACATAATATGTAACAGATTATGTAAGTCTCTTGTTGATTATTCCCTTTCTAAAGAAGGTACTGTATGTAGTTAATGGCAGCATGGGTGAACTTTTATTGGGACATACTTAGTCTTCTGAAGCTTGCCAAGGGCCAAAGGGTGGAGCAGAATAAATGCAATCCTTGGACTTCCATTATTGCTTTTGCCAACTATGATTATACTATTAATATCCTAGGACTCTTCATGTTAACAGCTTTAATAATATGATGACATTGAAACTCAGCAATGAAGTGTTTCCTCCTCAAAATAACAAATAGCATTCTGGCAAGTCAAGGGTCAGCTTGCAAAACTTCTACAGCATATTAACTTGACTTCAGATACTGGTGGCAGTTACAAGAACCACTTGCCCTCTCCAACAGTGTGTCATGGATTCAATCTAAAGAAGAAGCCCAACACTGGGGAGGAAAACTATGTTTATTGCAAACAATGGAAAAGCAAAGATTTTTTACAGAAGTTGAAAGCTACAAGGTAGAAAATCTTAGGAATCCGATTTGCTGGCCAGTTTGGGGAAGCCAGGCAGGTCTTTTTCAGTGTACCTGGGGTTAGTTCTATTGTTAGGTAAAACGGGCCTTTCAGGAGGTCAGCAGAGCTGGGGAAGGCCATTGTTAAAGGAGATGAAATGTTGAGGTCATCAGCTGAGAGAGGTTGGAACTTTGGAGTTCTCTAGGTCAACCTTTCTCAACCTTTGACCCTGGAGGAACCTTTGAAATACTTTTCAGGCCTCAGGAAACCCCTGCACATTGCGGCTCAAATATAGGCCAGAAGTTACAAAATTATTTTATTTGTTTTATGTGTAGGCCTGTATATATGTATTAACAGTGTTCTTAAACTAAAAATGAAGAATGGAACTTGCCTCTTTAATGTGAAGTTGCCCGAATTTGAAATACATTTAAAAAAAAATTGTGATCCCCCGGAAACCCTCTAGGTTGCGGTTCCCTTGTAAGAGCTGCCCTTGGGCTGCACTGTTTGCTGGTGAGGCTACCATTCTTTGGTTTGGATGGAATTGCAGAGGGCTTTGTCTGGCAGCAGGGAAGGTCAGTTTGGGTCTGATAGGACTAGGCAAAGCGATGAACTGGGTTTGACCCTGGTCATGTCCAAAAGATGTGGGGAAAAGGGTGCAGCCTCCATGTTAAGTTTATTTTTCCCCTACACAACTACTTAAATTGGCTGGCAAATTAGAACATGAATCTGAGTGTCATTTTACACCCTTAAGAATCTATCTCTGCATGTAGTTCAATCAGTGCACCAATTATAAAAATTATCATATACACATTAAGATGTTTATGCTAGTTTTTTGTGCACTGAACATTTTTTTAATGAGTAAATCAACTGATGATATAAACTGGAAAAATACAATTTTACACAACAATCTTTATGGCTTCTGCAAAGAAGTACATAATTCAATGGGGAGTGGTTTGTGCTGTCCAAAACTAAGAAAAGTTCTTGGGGTCACAGTGAAAATGTGAAGATAAGGCAGATGTGAAAAAGGAAACTCCATGCTACACATCATTAGGAAATGGACTGAGGATAGAAATATCAACATTGTAGTGCCATTAAACACATCTATGATGCACCCACTTCTGCAATACTATGTACAGTTATAGTCCTTAAGTAGGATATAATGAAAGTAGGGGAAGTGGAGGAGGTGGCAACCATAATGATCAGGGATCTTAAATACCTGTAAGAAAAGGCAGGAATGTTTGGTACACCTTAGGAGGGCGGGGGGGGGGAAGGCTACTATGGGAGAACATGAGAAAGGTGTATAAAATAATACGTGGCATAGAAAAGTGGACAGGAAGAATCATTCTTACACCACTCCAATCATGGGCCATTTAATGAAGCCAATTGGAGATTAAAAACAGTTCTTCGTACACTGTATAATTAACCTGTGGTTGTTAATGAGATGCAAAATGTTGGCCTAAAATGGGCATTGGCCTTACCCAGTACAGCTGTCCTTAAGAAGGGAAATTCTGATCCTGAACCAGCCTTTCGAATCACTTTATCTTGCGTATGTCACCATGTGAACCTCCATTTAGTGTTCAGAAACCAAAATGTAACCTACAACTTACCTTGCCTTTAAAATAGGATCAAACTGAAAGTGCTGTCATGCTTTTCACTAATAGCTAGCTGTTTGCATGGGGTGGGGGTGGAGTATACCTGCTCTTTGAATTGCAGCCGAAAAGGTTGATATGACTACAGTAATACATAACTTTTGGCAACACTTCTAGCCTATCTAGCTTCTTTGAATATGTTCTATTTCAAAGTTCATTGTAATGGTAAAGAGTCTTTATGCCATGCCCTTCCCAAACATACTGAAACATCATACATGAATAAAATTTTAGAAACTGAAGAAATTAGCTTCATTAGACAGACCATGGTCATTACTAAATTATAAGCCAGTTTGGTCTAGTGGTTAAGGCAATGGGCTAGAGACCAGGAGAGTGTGAGTTCTAGTCCCACCTTAGGCACGAAAGCCAGCTGGGTGACCTTGGGCCAGTCACTCTCTCTCAGCCCAACTTACCTCACAGGGTTGCGGTTGTGGGGAAAATAGGAGGAAGGAATATTAGGTATGTTTGCCGCCTTGAGTTATTTATAAAAATAATAAAGGTGGGATAGAAAATAAATAAAATATAAATAAATAATCCAGAGGACCATACTTATTTTTACTATATTTTCAGGAAGATCATGCATTTCATTGATGAAATTTAGCACATAACTTTTATTCAAGCACTCATTTTTTGTTACAATAGGATACTTCTATTCTTTATTCACAAGATACATTATATTTGCACACTTCATATTCTACACATACAATTGATATTACTCTTACTCTGGCAAAAAAAAAAAAGCACAAGTGGTGAACATATAAATCTGGCTTTCAGTAAATTGTAGGACTAATGAAGGTTATCAAGGCAGATTAATCCAATACTTATCTGAGGCAAAGTAAATATCCTATACAGTAGCAACATACCATCATTTGCAAAACAAAAGGGCCATTATACTAAATGGCAGTGCTGGCAAATAAAATTCCATTATCCATAAGGCCATCTCCACCTAGCACACCAAGTTCTTGTTGTGAAGGTTCTAGATATCCTCCAAATAAGATTAGATGACATGCTCTGGGGCTCCAAGGAGAGAAGAAAAGTTCCTCTTTCACAAATGCAAAATATGCTAGCATATTGTTGAATTTAGATTTAATAGTTACCAAATAGCTAACATGTTTATTTTTAAGTCAGAGAGGACTGGTGGATTTTAAGAAGCTTGTACTTTTTTAAACAGCAATCATAATACAATACTGTCCATACTACCGCTAATTACATGTCAATTGCATATGCTAATCCATGACATGGTATTTGAAAGAGACTGAAGCCAGACATTTTAATATACCATGTAAATCAAAATTAAACTAGAAGTTTATTTAATAACTACATTTTGTGAGCAAAAGAAGAAATAGGCAGAGAAATTGTCTATGTAGTCAGCAGATACTGTTTTTTTCTTTAAACCAATTGCATAAATTTAAACAATTAGATTTAAAGAACCGATGTTTGAGAGAACAGCTATCAAAACACATTATGTAATATTAATACT
The DNA here is from genome assembly GCF_035149785.1 of Candoia aspera. Lineage (NCBI taxonomy): Eukaryota > Metazoa > Chordata > Lepidosauria > Squamata > Candoiidae > Candoia > Candoia aspera. The sequence goes on along the minus strand of NC_086153.1, from coordinate 52,823,402 downwards.
AATGTTATGCAGAGAACAATTATACCAGAAAAAAATGGAAAAGGTAGGAACATTCTAATTCTACCAATGTTTTTAATTTTTCAGACCTGTTTTAAAATGTAACAATACATTGGTATTCTAGCCTTGGTCAAGATAACAAGCCAACAAATATTTATCAAGTGATGTCTTGTACCAGCTACCATGAAGCTACACCTCTGGAGTTTGTGAAGAAACTTTTTCGTTGAAAGGTTACTCCAGTTTCTCATCACCTTTTGGGTGTCTTTTTATGCGTGAATATGGGCTGACAGTGTCATCCATCACAAAGTCATAAAGCACTTTAATCCAGGAGTTATATTGTGGTAAATGGTCGTAGTATTCAGGAGCCATTTTCTTTAGCTAAAATTGAAAACACACACACAAAAATGTATTAATCCAATACTCCATCTTTAACTTTAAAAGATGCAAAAAACTGGTTTTCAAAGCCTCAAAAGCATCATGTTGAATAAGCATCAACAGACAACACAATTGTTTATTCTAGTCCCAAGCTGAATTCTGCCAACCAGTCAGAAAAGCTTGCAAGTATATCCCAGCTGGGGACAAATTAAGAGCTTCTCCATCGCTTGGATCCTAAACATAGCTAGTTTGAGATGCCTTCTTTAAATCCACCCATAAAATGATGAATCCATATCAACACTAGAGACAAAAGTCTCTAATTGACTCTGAATTTTTAACAGATAAAAACCTTTCTAAATTAGATTAAAAGAGATGTTGTATCTATTACTTTGCATTTTATGTATGAATATTACACAGTTGTCATGGTTTGTCATTAAAACCATTTCTAGTAATTTGGAATACCAAAGCCTAGAACTGGAATACTAATGCCCTTCCATTTCTGGGCTATAGATAACCTTGCTATTACCAGCATAAACCTTACTTTGCTGTTAACATTTTCATTTTCTCCTTCAAGCAATGATAAAAAACATAATTCTGGTATTGCTAGAACTGGTGGTACACAGATTTTATTTATCTTCCCAAAAAATGATTTCCAAAACTGCTAGATATTTAGGCAATTCCACCAAATGTGCCAGTATGTTCTAATATTGCCACATCTCTTCCAACATTCCTTCAATATTTTCCTTACATTTTTTTTTGTTAAAAGAATTGCAGTACATTACTGTCATTGTATTAATTTCAAATAATTTTCACTAATTCTTCCAAAAGATGTTTCTTAGCAGTTTCTGCCTCCATAAAATATTCCATTTCTTAATCTCTTATATAATGAAGCTCTCATTCCCACAAATATTTATTTACTTGACTTATATGGCTGCCCAACTGAGGAGACTTTGGACAGTCCTTGGGTCTGGACATAATTTCCGGATACCCTCAATCATGCACTATGAATTTTGACACTACTCCTTCAATAAGTTCTTCTGCCCCATGAATTATTCTTTCAAAACCAGCAAGGCAGTACTATATAAACTTATTTCCTCTAGCTCCTTAGTCAAACTACTGACAAAACCATTGAAGTCAGCAGTGGAAAAAACTTATTTGTTCAGTCGCTTCCGACTCTTCGTGACTTCATGGACCAGCCCACGCCAGAACTTCCTGTCGGTCGTCAACACCCCCAGCTCCCCCAGGGATGAGTCTGTCACCTCTAGAATATCATCCATCCACCTTGCCCTTGGTCGGCCCCTCTTCCTTTTGCCTTCCACTCTCCCTAGCATCAGCATCTTCTCCAGGGTGTCCTGTCTTCTCATTATGTGGCCAAAGAATTTCAGTTTTGCCTTTAATATCATTCCCTCAAGTGAGCAGCCTGGCTTTATTTCCTGGAGGATGGACTGGTTTGATCTTCTTGCAGTCCAAGGCACTCTCAGAATTTTCCTCCAACACCACAGTTCCAAAGCATCGATCTTCCTTCTCTCAGCCTTCCTTATGGTCCAGCTCTCGCAGCCATATGTTACTACGGGGAACACCATTGCTTGAACTATGCGGACCTTTGTTGTCAGTGTGATGTCTCTGCTCTTAACTATTTGATCAAGATTGGTCATTGCTCTTCTCCCAAGGATTAAGCGTCTTCGGATTTCCTGACTGCAGTCAGCATCTGCAGTAATCTTCGCACCTAGAAATACAAAGTCTTTCACTGCTTCTACATTTTCTCCCTCTATTTGCCAGTTATCAATCAAGCTGGTTGCCATAATCTTGGTTTTTTTGAGGTTTAGCTGCAAGCCAGCTTTTGCACTTCCTTCTTTCACCTTCATCATAAGGCTCCTCAGTTCCTCTTCGCTTTCAGCCATCAAAGTGGTATCATCTGCATATCTGAGATTGTTAATGTTTCTTCCAGCAATTTTAACTCCAGCCTTGGATTCCTCAAGCCCAGCATGTCGCATGATGTGTTCTGCGTACAAGTTGAACAGGTAGGGTGAGAGCATACAGCCCTGCCGTACTCCTTTCCCAATCTTAAACCAGTCCGTTGTTCCGTGGTCTGTTCTTACTGTTGCTACTTGGTCGTTATACAGATTCTTCAGGAGGCATACAAGATGACTTGGTATCCCCATACCACTAAGAACTTGCCACAATTTGTTATGGTCCACACAGCCAAAGGCTTTAGAATAGTCAATAAAACAGAAATAGATCTTTTTCTGAAACTCCCTGGCCTTTTCCATTATCCATCGGGTATTGGCAATTTGGTCCCTAGTTCCTCTGCCTTTTCTAAACCCAGCTTGTACATCTGGCAATTCTTGCTCCATGAATTGCTGAAGTCTACCTTGCAGGATCTTGAGCATTACCTTACTGGCATGTGAAATGAGTGCCACTGTTCGATAGTTTGAACATTCTTTAGTGTTTCCCTTTTTTGGTATGGGGATATAAGTTGATTTTATCCAATCTGATGGCCATTCTTGTGTTTTCCAAATTTGCTGGCATATAGCATGCATTACCTCGACCGCATCATCTCGCAAGATTTTGAACAGTTCAGCTGGGATGCCGTCGTCTCCTGCTGCCTTGTTATTAGCAATGCTTCTTAAGGCCCATTCAACCTTACTCTTCAGGATGTCTGGCTCTAGCTCACTGACCACACCATCAAAGCTATCCCCGATATTGTTATCCTTCCTATACAGGTCTTCTGTATATTCTTGCCACCTTTTGTTGATCTCTTCTTCTGTTAGGTCCTTGCCATCTTTGTTTTTGATCATACCCATTTTTGCCTGGAATTTACCTCCAATGTTTCTAATTTTCTGGAAGAGGTCTCTTGTCCTTCCTATTCTATTGTCTTCTTCCACTTCCACGCATTGCTTGTTTAAAAATAATTCCTTATCTCTTCTGGCTAACCTCTGGAATTTTGCATTTAATTGGGCATATCTCCCCCTATCACTGTTGCCTTTTGCTTTCCTTCTTTCTTGCGCGACTTCTAGTGTCTCAGCAGACAGCCATTTTGCCTTCTTGTTTTTCTCTTTCTTTGGCATGTATTTTGTTGCCGCCTCCTGAACAATGTTGCGGACTTCTGTCCACAGTTCTTCCGGGACCCTATCTACTAAGTCCAGTCCCTTAAATCTATTCTTCACCTCCACTGCATATTCCTTAGGAATATTAGTGAGCTCATATCTAGCTGATCTGTGGGTCTTCCCTAATCTCTTTAGTCTGATCCTAAATTGTGCAAGAAGTAGTTCGTGATCGGAACTACAGTCAGCTCCAGGTCTTGTTTTTTTCGACTGTATAAATGTCTGCCACCTTTGGCTGCAAAGGATGTAGTCAATCTGATTTCGGTGTTGTCCATCTGGGGAAGTCCATGTATAAAGCCATCTCTTAGGTTGCTGGAAGAGGGTGTTTGTTATGCACATTGAGTTGTCTTGGCAAAATTCTATCAGCCTGTGTCCTGCTTCGTTTTGTTCTCCCAGGCCATGCTTACCTGTAATTCCAGGTGTCATTTGACCGCCCAAATTAGCATTCCCGTCTCCCGTGATGAAAATAACGTCTCTTTTAGGCGTGTCGTCCAGTAGGTGCTGCAGATCCTCATAGAACTGCTCTACTTCAGCTTCTTCAGCATCTGTGGTTGGGGCGTATATTTGGATCGCTGTGATGTTAGATGGCTTGCCCTGAATTCGAATTGAGATCATTCTGTCGTTTTTTGGATTGTATCCAAGCACTGCTTTAGCCACTTTACTATTAATTATGAAGGCTACTCCATTTCTTCTGTGGTCCTCTTGTCCACAGTAGTAGATCTGGTGGTCATTTGATGTGAAGTGGCCCATTCCAGTCCATTTCAGTTCACTGAAGCCCAGAATGTCTATCTTTAATATTGACATCTCACCAATAACCACATCAATTTGCCCTGGCTCATAGATCTTACATTCCAGGTTCCAATGGTGTGTTGATCCTTAGAACATCGGATTCACCGTTCACCAGCAGCACCGTCGGCCGCTAGCCGTCCTTTCGGCTTTGAGCTAGCTGTGTCATCACGTCTGGGGCTAGTTGCACTCATCCTCTGTTCCTCCCCAGTAGCATTTTGACCATCTTCCGACCTGGGGGTCTCATCTTCCAATGGTATCCCGACATATCTCTGGTTGTACCGATCCATTTAGTTTTCATGGCAAGAATACTGGGGTGGGTTGCCATTACCTTCCCCAGGGATCGTGTTTAGTCTGACCTCTCTGTCATGACCTTCCTGTCTTGGGTGTCCCTTCACCTCATCTTTAGGGGTGGAAAAAACCTAAGGGCTATTAGTCTAAAACAGAAATATCATCTAGCCACTGTAGCAACTACATCCTTGAGAAAATATCACACTAATTTGTATTATTTTTCAAGCTTTGCTATTATACAGTGGTCTAATTTCTCAACCTGCCAAGAAATCCATGTTTTCTCTAAGGATGGTGACACATCCAAGTAGCAGCTAAATTTTATACTTTAAGAAATTAGGTAAGAAAATCAACCACTCTAACACCTATCTTAATTTATATACTTCCTCTTCAACATTCTATCATAAGGCCACGAGCCAGTGTTTCTATACCAAACTATTTCTTCACTCCCTTCACCTCACCCTATTTTAACATCTGGATGGACATGTGGTTTGGTTTTAATAACAATCCTATTCTTTTTGGATTTTGGAACTTTGATGAAGGGTCAGCACAGCCTGTTTGCTTCTTACCTGAATGGGATGTCTGCTGTAAATCTAACAGATCTTAACTCTGAAACAAGCCTTCTAAAGCCACAACAGAATCTCCATATACAGAAATTGTGTAACATAGTAATTATACACTAAATTTGATGATTCTGACTTGACACAGGACAACTCATCAGCTCTGCGGTGCAAGTTACGTTTGAAAAATTAGCTAGCTTTACAGAGCAATTTTTGTGAAAACTGAACTGCAGACTACACGTGTATATTTTCAGCTAAGGCCTGCTTGGAAGCATCTGCCCTGTGGTAAATATAAATCTTTCTTACATCAATGTTTGTGAAGACTCTACCAAAAATATTTGAACTTTATAAAATTGTGATATGTGGTGGCACTATCCCTTGTCCTCTGTTAAAGAATTTTGGCATCAAAATATATGCTACTGCTCTGAATAACTTCATTATTTTAAACAGTTTAGGTTAGTAAACATTTACTTTCATAATTACATTCTAAACATTTACCAGTTGTAATGAAAGCATGCACAAGATCATCTCATTTTAATTTCAAAGTATTAAGAACATGCTACATTGCAAATCATAGCAGATTTGAATAGCAGCAAGAATCTGATTGGCTATAGCTTATTCGTTAGAAATGGGCATTTAAGCTTTTAGCTGCAAAAACAAAATAAATGCACTAATATTTACGTACCAGTGGAAGACTTGCTCCAGGAATATTAGGAAAATCATGGTGTTCATTATGATAGCCAACATTGAATGTAAGCTTATTCAGTGGCCCATAATATGAGTAAGTTTCATACCCCTTTAAAAACATATAATGTTCGGCTATGAAATGTCCTGAAATAGGATGCAAGCCCAACCCCATTATTATTCCTGCCAGCAGATAGAACAGTGATTTTATTCCGAGGACATAGTATACAAGAACGTCAAAGATAAACTGAATTGATAAATTGATGATTTCTAATTGAGATATTGGTTTGGGGTTAATACAGAGGGGCCGAACAGAATAAAAAAGTGGCTGAAGTATAATCCATATGAGTTTTCGAAAACGGGTACAGAAAAACCATCCTTCAAAGTCAGTAGGAATATCCACGTCAACTCCATCTGCACCAAGATAACGATGATGATCCATGTGGTATCTCTTGAAGGAGATGGAGTATGGTACACCAAGTGGGAGATTGGCAAACATTCCAAACCATCGGTTCCATGAAGATCTAGAATTGCCAAAGGCACTGTTGTGAGCAATCTCATGAATAGCTAAAGTCATGGAATGATTGAGACAACTGCCAAATATGTATGCCCAAAATACAACCCATTTCCAGTCCAAATCTTTAACTAGATAAAGAGCAATGAGTTGTGCAAGCACCATAAATACAACCAACCAGATCACATTGTAGTCTGGTTTCATCAAGGTTTTTATCTCTGGATGTTTACCTGTTGAAAGAAGAGAATAAATATCAACTGACAATTTCAATATAATTGAAATTTCAATAGAAGCTCATTCAAATGTTGGAACTTTACATTAAAGAGTGGCTGAGTTAGCACAAACATACAAACTAGAGGTAGCCCTTGTTACGACCAGCCGTTCAGTGACTATATGAAGTTATGGTGGGGCTGAACAAATGGTACTTATGCTCAGTCTCCGAAGTTATGACTACTGCAGCACCTCCGCAGTCACATGATCAAAATTTGGGTGCTGGCAGCCCACCCACACTTGACTGCAGAGGGGCTTCAACTCCCCCCACCTGCCTATCTCCCCCCATCTCTGCCCTTTTGGCCCCCTGCACCCCAATGCCCCTGCCGCCCCAGCTGACCTTCACCATCTTCTTGCTCCCACTGCTGACCATGAAGGCGGTGATTGGAAAAGCCAGTGCCTGTGGCCAGCAACCAAGCATTCCTGGCCTGGCCCTTTGCGAGGCAGCTGCTGGCCATGTGAGGCTTTCTTCCCAAGGTCATGTGTAGCAGTTTCCTCGCAGGACCTGGGAAAGAAGGTCTTACATGGCCAGCAGCAGCCTTGCAAAGGGCCAGGCTGGGCATACCTCATCAGCAGTGGGAGCAAGATGAAAAAGGTCTGTTGAGGTAGAATGCAGGGCGGAGGGGACTCTAGGGTGGTAAGGGCAGCTGGGGCAGCCTCACGCCTTAGAACTGTAGACAATCTGCACTCCATGTCATTGGGCCAGAACTCCATTAGTCCAGGTCAGCACAAATTTTGAAACATGATTTAAAAAACCTAAATGTATGCTATTTATGTACCACTTAATTTCAACTCCATGTTATTTGTCATCATACAGCTGAATGCAGTAGGCTCAAAAAGCTAGTAATCAAAGACAGAGTATAAACTTGAGGGTGAAGTTGTCAGGAGTTTAATCTAGTTAAATAATATCCAGTTTGCCAGTACTTAAAATTCTAGCTAGACAGAAGCAGGGCATGTGATAACCCCCTTCATATTTTGCCAGATCCTTGTGCAGCTATATTTTAGAGCTCTAAATTTTTAGCTATTATAACAACAACAAAAAAGGAATTCTGGAATTCCTTACTGAGGAAACTAGTAATGGCAAACCATGAACAGAATGCAATTAAAATTTAACATATACCATCCCCCCCCGCAAGTCATAGGCTGTCTTATCAATTATAAATATTTTAAAGGCATTCCAGAAAATCCCCATATTAGAGGGATTTTAGAAAAACATGTTTTTTGTTATTGATCAATGGCTTTTTAAAAATTTTTAAAATTTGCTTTATTCTCTCTATATTGTTTAATTTTTTCAAGTATATAGTTTTTTCCTTTAGTTTTTAAAATGGGGTTTATGGAAAAAAATAAAACCATTTTCACTAAATATTTGTATTTCTATTAAGTTCTTAGGACAAGTCTTGATGGATGACACTAATGGAAGTCCAAAACATAAGATACCCACAATGGAGGAATGGATTGTGAAGATGGCAAAACTAGCAAAGATGGCAAAAATGGTCAGGGACAAGACAATAAGTACTTTTATTAAAAACCTGGAAAGTTTTTATGGACCTTTTGCTGAAAATGGAAAAAAGTTAAATGGTGATTTCTGGATTTAATGATAAAGATTGAACAAGGAGTTCAAGGGATTATTGTAATGGTAAGGAGGGAAGAGGAATAGAGTTTGTTTATAACTACTTTAAAGAAGGGAAGAAGTTGCTTCTTTATCTTTTTGTTTTTCTTTCTTTACCGTTATTCTTTTCTACACCTTTTCTTTTTCTTTTCTTTCTTTATATATATATATATACACACACACACACACACACATACATATACATACACAGTCTTTTAGTTAAGTAAAATTTTTAATAAAAATTAATAAGGAAAGTCCAAAACATATGGGAGGCAGAATTTAAACGAGCATTTAAGGAAATTAGCTTATTCCTTAATGCTTCATGGAATATTGTGTAACGTTAAAAATACAAAACCTCTCAATCTGCATACGGTAACAGTTAATTGGATACCATCAAATCATATTCAATTCTTGATGGCAAAGTGAAAAATACTCACCTCTGCCTCTATTTCCAACTCATAGGTCGTTCAAGAATATTTCAGCACTCCCTTTAATATTGTATATCCATTTTCTATTTCCCTCAGCCTTACCAAGCACAAACTTCTATTCCCCTTATATCTTCTGCACAAAGTATGAGAGTCTACTGGCTGCTCACCACAGAAACTGGTAGCCTTTACTTGGGCAAAGATGGGTTTACCTGGTTTCTCATTAGTGGTCATATTTCACAACAAGATATACCACTAGAAAGACTATGGTTTTTAATTAGCTAAGTGCAGTTAACATCTTAGATTAAGAGCAATTCCAAAATCATCACAACCACACCCCTACACATAGGGACTTTAAAAAAAAAGTATAAAAATGCCCAATAAACTAAGGGGAAAAAGCCTGGAAAAAGTGCGGATGGATGGTTAAGGAGTGTTGGCCTGGGATCAGGGACACCGAGGTTCCAGTCCACTCTCTGCCATGGAAGTTTCCAGAGTGACCATCACACACTTCCAGCTGAACTTACTTCAGAGGATTGCTGTTGCAGGAAAAAATGGGAGAAGGGAGTGTTATGGACACTGCCTTGAATTCCTAAAAGGTAGCAGGGTATCAATCTAACAAGTCAGCAAACAGACATGCATCATAAACTCTGAAGATAGGAAGAGCCTGAGTTGAACTGGATTCCAGCATTTTCGTTCGGGAGTCAACCTTAAAGCCCACAGCTAAGATGTCACATGAAGCCCTACATGAACAGCCTCAGCGTGCAGGGCAAAGACCAGACCGCCTGCCAAGAAGAAACCATCAATAAATCAATTTGGATTAAGGAGGGAAATAAACCCAGAGGTGACGAAAGAGTGCCGAGAAGAGTGTAATAACAGGGCGCATTCTCACTTGACTCACTTGAGCCCACAGATCCTTCTGCTCGGCCTCCCCAACGCTTCAGCCTTCCTTATCACGAAAACGCGGCGCTCGGAGAAGGCGACGCCCTACTCGCCAGAGCGTAATAGGCGAGATGCGCTCGCTTCTCCACATATGGCATTGGCGGAAAGCCGTGCCTGCCGCGCAAGAGGCAGGGGCGGCCCAAATTAAGACCAGGAATCGGGTGAGGTGGATTAATCATCGGTACTCACTCAAGATCTCCTTCCGCCGGTCGGCGTGCGGCTGGTCGGTATAGACCCACTCGAAATCTTCTCGGGCCACAAAGTTTCCCATGTCTGAGGAAAACCCGCCTGCCAGAGGATCGTTCCACAGCTCCCGACGAACTCCAAACGACAGCTCGCTACGCGACCTCCCCTCGACTCACCCGATCTCTCTCCCGCTGCCGACACGCCTTTTCCTTGAGGCCTCGTTGGCTTCCGTGGGCGGTGACGTCACAGAAGCAGCGCCTCTTGAGATGGGGCCGGACGGACAAAATTTAAAAGCGGTCCTTTTTTTCTCTCTCGTCTCATAAAAAGTTGGAGGGGATTCGCGTTAGGTTATTCATTTCAAAATTATTAAGCCCTGTGGTTAATAATGTTATACGGCCATTATTATGACTTCTGCTGTGGGCCCATCCCCTGTAATCAACTCTCATCCACACACATATCTATGTATGTCTGCAAATTCTGTGTGTGTAAAACACCAAAGGGACATGGTGGCGCTGCTGGTTAAACCGCTGAGCTGCTGAGCTTGCAGATCGGAAGGTTGGCCGTTCGAATCCACGTGAGGGGGTGAGCTCCCATTGCTAGTCCCAGCTCCTGCCAACTTAGCAGTTTGAAAATGTGAGTAGATTAATAGGTATCGCTTCCGCAGGCACGTAATGGTGTAGTCATGCCGGCCACGTGACCACAGAAGCGTCTACAGACAAACGCCCGCTTTTTGGCTTTGAAACGGAGATGAGCACGGAGATGAGCACCACCCCCTGGACACGACTGGACTTAAAGTCAAGGAAAACCTTTACCTTTACCTTTACCTAAAAGATATCGAAGTGATGCTCGGAACCCCCTCCCCTTGGAAGATGGGGCAGCGGAGGCGCGGAAGCCGGCTTGTTCTGGCTCGTCCCCTCACTCGGAAATGCTGTGCACCCCCAGATCTTGATGCCGCCTTAACTTTTACAATTCAGGAAGGCAATGAAGAAGCCACTCTTTCACTGCCTGAAACCCCGGCTGTTCTGTGCTATATTAATTATGTCTTTTTTAATGATAGGTCGGAGGTTTAAATGTATGTAATGTATATAGATTTGTTTTCTGCAATTGTTAAATTTTGTAAATAATTGCATACATAGTCACACACAAGATTCCCTTTGGGCATGTTTCCAGCTGCGGTGCAGTATCTGCTCAGAAAAATGCAGCGGTGGTGGAAAGCCAGCGGGGAAATGGAAGCGCACTGGGGCCTAGAAAACTTTCAATGTGCCTTCGAGGATTCTGAGCTCAGCCACAGAACTGCCGAACTCACCTTTCCTCTTCGCCTCCGCTTCAGCGCTGCGAGCCTCTCTACCCCGTCCCCATGTTTGCGCTGCCTTAGTGTAGCTTATTAGGGTCCGTTTGAGCTTTCCACCGAACATTGCCCCTTTCAGCAATAGCAGCATTTTAGCAACAGGTCCCTCGCCTGAGTAGTATTCAGCCTTGCCTGCAACCCACGCGGTCCACTTCTAGAATGTGTGTTAATAATACCTAGGTAAACTCCAATAACATTATTGGGACTCTCAAATAAGGGTGTACAGGACTTGATGAAGAGGCGCAGATGCTACGCTTGCCGCTCCTAGTTTGTGTACGTGGCGTAAAACTGGGGGCAGAGGGAAAGGAGAGTTGGAGGTGTGGACGGAGCTTAGAGAATAAAGTTGCCCTCCCATCTGAGGGTATGCATGTGGTGGAGCCAAAAAAAAAAGATTGAGCCAAGTAGATCAAAGGAGGGGATCCACACTGAGTCCAAAAGCAATTATTCCTGGCAGAGGTAGAGCTATATTACTAGAAGCATTAAGTATATACTTTCTCTAAAGTAGCCTCTCTACTGAATTTGATGGACATAAAAACCCCTCGTCAGCCCACATCAGTAGAATTTCTCTGCAGATGGACAAATAAAAGGCAGTCTGAGTATTTTTTAGTAAGCTGACAACAGCTATGTTGGGAAGGTATTCATTAGTGGGCAAAGGAAACTCCGAGATCCCAAGGGGCCAGGCTACTTCCAGGTTTTCTATGCTTCCTTCCTATTGTCTTAATCTATAAAAAAAAAAATACTGACATCTTAGCTTTTTTCTACACAAGTCTCAGCCAACCATCCATATAAAAAACAAGTTTGGTATCAGTGATGCTTCAGCAAAGGATCATTACCTTGTCGTGGTGCTGGAGCTTGAGCACCTCAATGATGCCCTGAACTAAACCGTGAAAGGCCACCCAAGACAGGAAGGTCATGACAGAGAGGACAGACTAAATGCGATCCCTGGGGAAGGTAATGGCAACCCACCCCAGTATTCTTGCCATGAAAACTAAATGGATCAGTACAACCAGAGATATGTCGGTATACCATCGGAAGATGAGACCCCCCAGGTCGGAAGATGGTCAAAATGCTACTGGGGAGGAACAGAGGATGAGTTCAACTAGCCCCAGACGTAATAACGCAGCTAGCTCAAAGCCGAAAGGACGGCTAGCGGCCGACGGTGCTGGTGGTGAACAGCGAATCCGATGTTCTAAGGATCAACACTCCATTGGAACCTGGAATGTAAGATCTATGAGCCAGGGCAAATTGGATGTGGTTATTGGTGAGATGTCAAGATTCAAGATAGACATTCTGGGCGTCAGTGAACTGAAATGGACTGGAATGGGCCACTTCACATCAGATGACCACCAGATCTACTACTGTGGACAAGAGGACCACAGAAGAAATGGAGTAGCCTTCATAATTAATAGTAAAGTGGCTAAAGCAGTGCTTGGATACAACCCAAAAAACGACAGAATGATCTCAATTCAAATTCAGGGCAAGCCATCTAACATCACAGTGATCTAAATATACGCCCCAACCACAGATGCTGAAGAAGCTGAAGTAGAGCAGTTCTATGAGGATCTGCAGCACTTACTGGATGACACGCCTAAAAGAGACGTTATTTTCATCACGGGAGACTGGAATGCTAAGGTGGGCAGTCAAATGACACCTGGAATTACAGGTAAGCATGGCCTGGGAGAACAAAACGAAGCAGGACACAGGCTGATAGAATTTTGCCAAGACAACTCAATGTGCATAACAAACACCCTCTATCAGAAACCTAAGAGACGGCTTTATACATGGACTTCCCCAGATGGACAACACTGAAATCAGATTGACTACATCCTTTGCAGCCAAAGGTGGTGGACATCTATACAGTCAGTAAAAACAAGACCTGGAGCTGACTGTAGTTCCGATCACGAACTTCTTCTTGCACAATTTAGGATCAGACTAAAGAGATTAGGGAAGACCCACAGATCGGCTAGATATGAGCTCACTAATATTCCTAAGGAATATGCAGTGGAGGTGAAGAATAGATTTAAGGGATTGGACTTAGTAGATAGGGTCCCGGAAGAACTATGGACAGAAGTCCGCAACATTGTTCAGGAGGCGGCAACAAAATACATGCCAAAGAAAGAGAAAACCAAGAAGGCAAAATGGCTGTCTGCTGAGACACTAGAAGTAGCCCAAGAAAGAAGGAAAGCAAAAGGCAACAGTGATAGGGGGAGATATGCCCAATTAAATGCAAAATTCCAGAGGTTAGCCAGAAGAGATAAGGAATTATTTTTAAACAAGCAATGCGCGGAAGTGGAAGAAGACAATAGAATAGGAAGGACAAGAGACCTCTTCCAGAAAATTAGAAACATTGGAGATAAATTCCAGGCCAAAATGGGTATGATCAAAAACAAAGATGGCAAGGACCTAACAGAAGAAGAAGAGATCAAGAAAAGGTGGCAAGAATATACAGAAGACCTGTATAGGAAAGATAACAATATCGGGGATAGCTTTGATGGTGTGGTCAGTGAGCTAGAGCCAGACATCCTGAAGACTGAGGTTGAATGGGCCTTAAGAAGCATTGCTAATAACAAGGCAGCAGGAGACGACAGCATCCCAGCTGAACTGTTCAAAATCATGCGCAAAGATGCTGTAATCGTAATGCATGCTATATGCCAGCAAATTTGGAAAACACAAGAATGGCCATCAGATTGGAAAAAATCAATTTATATCCCCATACCAAAAAAGGGAAACACTAAAGAATGTTCAATCTATCGAACAGTGACACTCATTTCACATGCCAGTAAGGTAATGCTCAAGATCCTGCAAGGTAGACTTCAGCAGTTCATGGAGCGAGAATTGCCAGATGTACAGGCTGGGTTTAGAAAAGGCAGAGGAACTAGGGACCAAATTGCCAATATCCGATGGATAATGGAAAAAGCCAGGGAGTTTCAGAAAAACATCTATTTCTGTTTTATTGACTATTCTAAAGCCTTTGACTGTGTGGACCATAACAAATTGTGGCAAGTTCTTAGTGGTGTGGGGATACCAAGTCATCTTGTATGCCTCCTGAAGAATCTGTATAACAACCAAGTAGCAACAGTAAGAACAGACCACAGAACAACGGACTGATTTAAGATTGGGAAAGGAGTACGGCAGGGCTGTATACTCTCACCCTACCTATTCAACTTGTATGCAGAACACATCATGCGACATGCTGGGCTTGAGGAATCCAAGGCTGGATTTAAAATCTCTGGAAGAAACATTAACAATCTCAGATATGCAGATGATACCACTTTGATGGCTGAAAGTGAAGAGGAACTGAGGAGCCTTATGATGAAGGTGAAAGAAGGAAGTGCAAAAGCTGGCTTGCAGCTAAACCTCAAAAAAACCAAGATTATGGCAACCAGCTTGCTTGATAACTGGCAAATAGAGGGAGAAAATGTAGAAGCAGTGAAAGACTTTGTATTTCTAGGTGCGAAGATTACTGCAGATGCTGACTGCAGTCAGGAAATCAGAAGACGCTTAATCCTTGGGAGAAGAGCAATGACCAATCTCGATCAAATAGTTAAGAGCAGAGACATCACACTGACAACAAAGGTCCGCATAGTTCAAGCAATGGTGTTCCCCGTAGTAACATATGGCTGCGAGAGCTGGACCATGAGGAAGGCTGAGAGAAGGAAGATCGATGCTTTTGAACTGTGGTGTTGGAGGAGAATTCTGAGAGTGCCTTGGACTGCAAGAAGATCAAACCAGTCCATCCTCCAGGAAATAAAGCCAGACTGCTCACTTGAGGGAATGATATTAAAGGCAAAACTGAAATACTTTGGCCACATAATGAGAAGACAGGACACCCTGGAGAAGATGCTGATGCTAGGGAGAGTGGAGGGCAAAAGGAAGAGGGGCCGACCAAGGGCAAGATGGATGGATGATATTCTAGAGGTGACGGACTCATCCCTGGGGGAGCTGGGGGTGTTGACGACCGACAGGAAGCTCTGGCGTGGGCTGGTCCATGAAGTCATGAAGAGTCGGAAGCGACTGAACGAATAAACAACAACAACCATCAGTGATGCAATTCATATTAAATCATGCTGAAAGTACTGTAAACATATGGAACTATATATGGCTGCCATCATGTTCAATAAAAAAAAAAGGCAAACTGAGGTGTTTATGGAATAATAGAACAAAGCATCAAATTATTAGGCAGCATCATGAGGGGAAGCAAAATCAGATCACCCTTGATTCTTATCATTGCAAACCTGGGGCTAGGACTGAGTAATTAAACATAAAGAGGCCGGGATGCAGTTTTTGCTGATTCAATTTCTCATGCTAGGCTGAGACAATTTGTTTCTATGGTCAAAACGACTATGAGAACAGACCAATCCAACAAGGTTTCCAGGTCAAAATGGATACTCAGTTCTTACAGTTTATATTTAATGATGCTCTGAAATAGAGAGACTCTCATTGGGTTATAAGATTCTAAGGATCTTGAAGGAGAAAAATTCCCCATGACCCAATTTACGAGCAGAGACCACACAATCTGCTTGAGCCAAGTCTATTCAAACAGTGCTGGGGACAGACCTGCCCCCTGAAGGAGGGTACGAACAACCTTTATATAGTCATATAATAAATACTGACCAGCAATGATGTCAAATATCAATCTTAACATGGATTAGATTTTCTGTTTATAGTGAGATAAGCAGAATAATAAAGTAGAAGTTGGCACTAGTCAGTTTTTGTGGTTAGTTACTTCCTAGTTTCCATCTAAAAATACAAGTGCTAATTTAAGTTAACTTGTGAGCCAGCATCTGCAGATGCCTCAAGGAGGCTTACTTGAGTTCAAAGATCTTGGTAGTTTGGAGGTTTTGGTTCAGGTATTTGTTTTACTGCTTCTATATCAGGGACCAAAAAATGTAGAAAAGGCTCAGGGTTTCACTTCACATGCAATAATAACCCTTCAGTCAAGAGAAATGCATTATGTGTAATACAGCTAGTTCTTGAGTTACGATGGCATTTGGGACTGGAATTTCCATCGCTAAGTGATGTGGTCATAAAGCATAATGTCATGTGACCGCATCACTTAGCAATGGCAATCCCAGCACTCCCTATTGCCATCATTAACCGAATTCCACTGATCGCTAGCCTAGGACCCACGCCAAGCCAAGCCATTCTGGGCTTGGTCTGTCCCAGCCCTGAGCCTCACTTCTTCCAAGATAAGGGACTGCCTTCCCTTCAACTCTCCCCAACTGCCTATTTCCCACTTTCTCTGCCGTTTTGGCCACCCTGCACTCTGCCTTGTGGGGTGGCAAGCAGCCCTAGAACCGTGCAGCTCTGGGGCTACTTACCATATTGCGGCTCAGAGGCTTCTTGGTGCGCTGCAGCTCTGGGGCTGCAAGAAGCCCCTGAGCCACAGTGGAATCCACAGCTGCCCCAGGAAGCAGCAGCCGCCCCAGTCCGGCCAAGTAGCACAGCGTGGTGTGAATCCACAGCCTCCCTGGGAAGCCCCAGCCCGGCCCAGCCCCAGCTGCAGTCGCCCTTGCCGCCCTGCACACCGAGGCCCCGCCCTCTGCTGCCCCAGCTGACCATCGCCATCTTGCTCCTGCTGCTGCTGAGGCATACCCGCCCTGGCCCTTCACAAGGCAGCTGCTGGCCACATGAGGCCATTTGCCACATGAGGAAACTGCTGTGCATGACCTGGGGAAGAAAGCCTTGTGTGGTCAGCAGCTGCCTCACAAAGGGCCAGGCCGGGCACGCTTGGTCAGCAGCGGGAACACAAAGCCCCAGCTGCCCTCACCACCATACACTCTGAGTCTCCTCTGCCCTGCATTCCACCATCCCAGCTGACCTTTGCTACCTTGCTCCCGCTGCTGATGAGGTACGCCCAGCCTGGCCCTTTGCAAGGCTGCTGTTGGCCATGTAAGGCCTTCTTTCCCAGGTCATGCAAGGAAACTGCTGCACATGACCTTGGGAAGAAAGCCTCACATGGCCAGCAGCTGCCTTGCAAAGGGTATGCTTGGTCAGCAGTGGAGCAAGAAGACGGTGAAGGTCAGCTGGGGTGGCAGGGGTGTTGGGGTGCAGGGGGCCAAAAGGGCAGAAATGGGGGGAGATAGGCAGGTGGGGGGAGTTGAAGTGCACTTGCAGTCTAAGTGTGGGCAGGCTGCCAAGCACCTGAATTTTGATCACGTGTCTGCAGAGGCGCTGCAATGGCCAGAATTTCAGGGACTGGATGTAAGTCCCTTCGTTCAGTGCCAGCATAAATTCAAACAGTTGCTGAATTAATGGTCTTTAAGCGAGGACTACCTATACCAAAATGCTTTTTGTATACTTCATGGGGTTTCTGCAGGGAGGTGAGTTTTGACTTTGACTTTACAAAGTCAAAATGGCAGCTGGAACCATGCAGTTGAAGCCCTGTCCTTTTTTTACACCCAATGGACATAAGAAAGGTACAGGGCTTTGAGCACATAGTCACAATCACCACCTTGACTTTTTTTATCTCCGCCCCACAGGCACCTCCGCCTGCCTGTGTTCATAGTAACTACTAGTCATCTGACTTCCCTTCAAGCTAAGGAGGAAAATCTTGAAGATGTAGTTGGGCAATGTTTGAATAAGGGAGAAAATGCCACTATTAATACTGTTACATCTGACAATTACTTAGGGGCATCTCAGTCATGGGGTGGAGATGAGACAGACAATATCCTATAGACAAGGAAGAAAATTAGGACTTCCTGTGGGAAATGGTGGATCGATCCATTCCCGTTTCTAAAGCGGAACCAATGGTGCAGTTTTTTCTGGGTGCAGGCGGGGTTTCTGCAGCCTGAAGAATTCTCTGGAGGTAAGGAGAATCCTGGAAATCACCCAATCTGTTCTCTGGAAAGCAGTTCCTCACAGCGTGTGTGTGTGTGTGTTTTGTGGAATGGAGTTCCTGTGATCGATCTGTGACTAGGGACAGCTGCAAGGCGGGGCTGTCATCTTGTTCAAGGCTGCACTGAAGCCGGGAAACAGACTGTAGATCTGGCCACCCCATTTCTAAGACACTTTATTTTTGTGCTTATTTGTTATTTAAGAGATGCTTTTTACAGTTAAGAAATGCTGAACCTCTTGGAATTTTCATTATTTTGGGGGATTTTTAATCTGGAAATTTGCTTTTTTATATAATGAAAAATTGAAAGTGAGGATTGTTTTTTATTGTTTTCTTTTAATAAGCTAAGTTTTAAGGAATACTAAAGACTTCCTTTATTTTGATGAATCTGTGTATGTAGAGCTGAAATCTGTCCTTTCTATGTTCCTGTGGGACAGTTTCTTTATTACTACTTTCTACTATGCTGATGGGCTTATTTCTATAAATAATAATCATTGAATACTTTTTCTGCAAAACAACTTTAGTTTTGTGAATGGAATTTATTTTTCTGGGTCACTAGGGGGTGCTATAATTACTGTGGTGAGACATGGAAGAAATTAAACTGATTTTCGACATGTTTTGTCTTAAAGTAACTCAATTTTTGGACTATTTCTCAGAAGGTGTTGATACTAAAGTGAGCCAATAGTTGGAAAAAAATTGATAATGCTGTGAAACACCCAAAAGACAAAGCTGATTTCCCAAAGAAGAAGATGGGGATTAGGGATTTGGAGTTAAAAAGAGAACTGGAGAAGATTGAATTGTTGGAATTTGAAGAAAACACAGAATTGATGTATTTTCTTATGTATATCTTTGCTGTAGAAAATTGGAAGTCACTCTTTATGTATTTTCTATTTATTTCTGCACCTTTTTAGTTTTTCTCTTTTCTTTTAGTTTTCTTTTTCAATCTTTTTCATCTTTTATTTATATTTTGAAAATATAATAAAGTTTTTTTTAAAAAAAAACAAAGAAAATTAGTGTTGCCAGGTAATCATAGTGCTGTGATTAGATAAAACTGTCGTATGTTCTTTACAGCCTGATCTGTTTTTCATCTGAGAAGCTGTATGAAGTTAAGTGTCATTCCTTTAGGAAAGACGTGTGCAACTTGTTCCATGTAACCAAAGACAACCCATATTAATAGCACCCCAACCTGTTTCTTTTTTTTGCTTGGGACAAGAAGATGAAATGCTCTGAGGAAACAAGGAGAGTAGGGAGCTTTAAGCTTTGGCAGAGTGGGGATGACTTAACAAGAATTAGACAGGACTAATGTTGAATTAGACAGAAATAATGTAAGGGAATTTGCAATGAATGGGGAGAACTTAACATCAGCCTATACCAAAAAGATCTCAAGAGACCTCCTCACCCCCCATTTCATTCTTTTCCCTCCCTTTTTTCCCTTCTCCTTTCTATTAGAGTAGAAGGCTGAATTTTGTAATCAGTTACCAAATTTTGGGTGTTTAATTCTGTAAACACTTACCAAATCTTAGATTTAGATTTTAGATTTTTTAAAGATTTTTTCTATCCTGCCTTTATTATTGTTTTACAAATAACTCAAAGCGGGGAACATACCTAATACTCCCTCCTCCTCCTATTTTCCCCACAACAACAACCCTGTGAGGTAAGTTGGGCTGAGAGAGAGTGACTGGCCCAAGGTCACCCAGCTGGCTTTCGTGCCTAAGGTGGGACTAGAACTCACACACTCCTGGTCTCTAGCCCATTGCCTTAACCACTAGACCAAACTGGCTTATAATTTAGTAATGACCATGGTCTGTCTAATGAAGCTAATTTCTTCACAGTTTCTAAAATTTTATTCATGTATGATGTTTCAGTATGTTTGGGAAGGGCATGGCATAAAGACTCTTTACCATTACAATGAACTTCGAAATAGAACATATTCAAAGAAGCTAGATAGGCTAGAAGTGTTGCCAAAAGTTATGTATTTAATGTGGTCATATCAACTTTTTCGGCTGCAATTCAAAGAGCAGGTATACTCCACCCCCACCCCATGCAAACAGCTAGCTATTAGTGAAAAGCATGACAGCACTTTCAGTTTGATCCTATTTTAAAGGCAAGGTAAGTTGTAGGTTACATTTTGGTTTCTGAACACTAAATGGAGGTTCACATGGTGACATATTCAAGATAACAAATTGATTCGAAAGGCTGGTTCAGGATCAGAATTTTATTTCCCTTCTATCCCTGTATGTCTCTTTTTTCCCTGCCTTTGAGTCAGTCTTGACTCCTGGCGACTCCATAGACAGGTGCCTGCAATTTTCCTGGCAACATTTTTGGAAGTGGTTTGCCATTGCCTGCTTCCTCCAGCTGAGAGAGAGTAACTGGCCCAAAGTCACCCAGCTGGCTTTGTGCCTAAAACAGAACTAGAACTCATGGTTTCCTGGTTTCTAGCCTTGTGTGTTTAACCACCACCTCACACTGGATCTCCATATTTACTTAGGACTTTAGATTCATGGAAGAATTTGAAATATTTTGCACACCATTACAGTTACCTTTTGTGATTACCATTTTGGGAGGAAAGACTGGATACAAGTCTAATACATAAATGTTTTCCTGACTTCAACTATTAACACCACTCGATCTAAACTCGACCCTAAGGTCTTCTCCATAGACTATATAACAGTGTTTGGCATCTCGTTCTCAATATGTGAGAGTACACCAATGTCTCAATAGCGAAATTGTAACATCCAGGTTTGCTCAAAGAGAGAAGGAAAGGCCTCTTCTAGGAAATAGAAGGAAAATTCACATCCTTGATTACAACTGTATATTCATAAGCAAAAACCCCTCAAATACTTAATAAATTGCATTGCTACAGCTATATTTTACAATATATTGTGCTAAAGCAAAAGAATCCCAACACTGCAGGAAATGATAGTACAATATAACTCTCTCCCAACCCCACACAAATGGGCATAATGATATTGGTACCTAGCAGGCTTTCAGCCACCATCACAATACTATACTATATTTACATGCAATGGCAGGATAATTTTAAAAAATCAAAACAAATTACCACTTTTTAAAGATATGCCCAGAGTCCCCCTTTTGAGGGAGATGGGTGGTAACAAAATTTTAATAATAAATATGAGTAAAAAATATTACAGACTCCTACCTTTGCTCCTACAGGTAGTCCTTGTTTAGCAACTGCGACTGAAACTGAAACCAGCAACTCAGGTGTTAAGCGAAGAGGATACTAAATGAAAAATCATGTGACCATGGCTGTGCTTACAATTGTATACAGGACAATGCATACTCACTGACTATAATGGCAAAGACATGACTGAGAGAGAGATGCTGCGAAGGTTGTAAATGCGGGCATTGGTCGCAAAGTTACTTTTTCATCACCATCATAACTGTGAATGGTCTCTGTCTGAGGCAGTCCCTAAGCAAGAGCTATACCTGTATTTTTTGTTTTTACTCTCCAGTCACACCTATACCCAAAAGCTAGATTTCTGAACACTTTCCCCCCCACCCCAGAAATTACTTTCTAACAGAGAAGATTAAAAAAAAAAAACTTCAGGTAATGAGTGTATCTATCATTGTTCAGACTAGTCATTCATTGGCTAATAATACTGAAAAAGCAGGAAATGAATTTTCTTTCAAAATGGACTGAAGAGGGACTATACATTTTTCTGTACAGTATTTGTTTCTAGAAATGGTACAGATAGCTCTTTTTGTAAATTAAAGCTGGAAATCTGGGGATTTTGGCTCCTCTGGAAAGGATAAGAGTTCTCTTTTGCAGCCCTGCCTCAGTCAGGGACATTCACTGGGTTGTATGTATAAAAAATGTCTAGATGGTGGTCACAATTGTGCAGTTGAAGTCTCACCCTTTTTACATGTGTCACATGCAAAATGCACCTTATTTGTTTATTTAATGAGATTTAGGAGGCTACTCCATCACTCTGAGCGGCTTCCATAATTCAAAGAAAGGAGAACAAAGACAAAGAAAAGAATATGTTACTCTGGACAAAATGCATGTTACATGACAAAGATTCTGCCAGGGGCTCGTCAGGCAACCTAACCCCAGGTTTGGAAACACAGCCATGTCTTCAAAGACTTGAGGAACTCTTGTAGGGTGGGAGCCAGGCCAGTCTCTGGGTTGAAGGTTGAGGCTTCAATTGTGTGGTCGTGGCTGCCATCATGGCTTTTTTTACTTCCCCAGTAGACACTCCTGCCCACAATTCATAACTTGTCTATTGCAATACCTTAAAAAAGGCATCCCCATCACTAAGAAAAGCTGGAACGTTTTTCTTAAGACAGCGTCATTCAAATGAGGTTTTTGAGAATATGTTCTAATGAAAAATAATGTGCAGCAATAACATACACTTTTATCACCATCATAGTGAGGTATGAAGCAGCATTCAGGGCTATCCTGAATATCTAGGACCCTTTCAAGTGTGCAAAACGTGCCTTGCCATTAGTTTCAGCACACTAGGAAATGTCTTCTCTGAAAAGTTTATTTCTGCACTTTTTTCAGAATTCAGATTTTCCAGAAGATAATGGGATCACAAAGCCTTCATCACATACTTTGCCACTAGATCTGCTAAATTACATATTCAGCCCAAACAGTAAATGTTTCCTATTATTTTATTGCTTCCACAGAAATTTCAGAAACATATGATTGATATGTGTAAAGGAATTGTGTAAAGGCTCACCCCACTAACCATGTCACAAAGATGCCCACTAACTAGAATATGTCACAAAGCCTCCCTTTTTTGTGTGTCAGAAGCACCTGCCAAGGTGCTTCTGTATTGAAAGGATTTGCTGGTGATGTCACCATTGCCTGGGGGATGCCCAAGGAGGCTCCTTTCATGTCCCTGTTATTTTCCCACCGAAGTGGTACCTATTCATCTACTTGCATTTGCATGCTTTCCAACTGCTAAGTTAGCACCTAAAAGGAGGCCTCTCTCTTTAGCTGTTCCAATTTTTTAAACGCTTTTCTTCTTCTCATTCTAACACAAGTATTGTCATATGAATGTTCTATGATGCCTCATTGGTAAAGTTGGCAATGATGCAATCAGGAGGTGGGATCTGGCCAGTTTCCATTGGCCATTTTTGGGTACTATAGGCATGCCCCTTCCCTCTGGCTGCTGGGCACTACCCACCATGTTCATTTGGGCTTGGGCTGTTTCTAAAAATTTCTTTAGAGGATTTTTGAAAGAGTGATAAAGCTGAGTTTAAACAAAGAAGATCATGGAGAAAATCTATGTTGTTGGTAAGAGTCAACAACAACTTGATGGCATAATCAATCAATCAAGCTACCATTCTCTGCATGGAAAGTTGATGTAAATTGGGAAAGAACATGGTTTCTGCCCACTGTCTTTTGCTAGTTGTGTCCCAAATGAATGTGTTACAGGTTTTCTACTGCTTTTGCTGACTAGGCTTTTTGTGTGATTGGGCTTTCTACTGTTTTTATTACTTGGGTGCACGTTATTATTTTGCCTACTTCAGTGCTACTTTGCATATCATAAAGGATATCTCCAGATGCTGTTAGCAGTTACCACTGGCTACAAGTGCTGCCCTTACAGCACTTATCAATGCAGGATATTTGTGGGATGGGGGGCAAAATTGACAAGAAATTGTCAAGAATTATGCCAGTTTCCTAACTGCAGCAAGATTATATGCTCAAAAGTGGAAAGGCTCAGCACTACCCACAACAGATGAATGGTTGGTGAAGATGATGGAATTTGAAGAGATAACAAATTGACTTCCTTGATTAAAGAGAAGACAACATCTACATTTATGGCTGATTGGAAACCCCTTATAGACTTTTTGCATGAAACAGAAAAAAATACACTTGTGACTTGTGGTTTTGACAATTAGACAAAAATTAGGTAATAGAAAAAAGTGAGTTTTTTTGTGACCATAGAGTAAGAGATAACTTTGTAATCGTACTTGTATTTGCTGAAAAGGAAATCAGAAGGTTCTATTTTTTTCTTTCTGCACTTTTTTTTGCCTTCTTTATTCTGTATTAGTTTTGTTACTCTTTATCCTCTTTAAAACTTTTAATAAAATTTATGCCAAAAAAAAAAAGAATTATGCCAGTTTCTCTTTCTAGCCTGAGTGATAGGTCACAGATGCAGCCAAATAGCACAGGATGAGGAAGAGAGGATGAGTATTTCTGATGTTCCTCACAACCCCTCCACCATGCTTATGACCTATCACTTAGGCTACCTCTGCAAACAGTTCTACCCATCTTCTGGATCATGAGTAAATTTTAAAAATATCCCTGTTAAGATTGTTGGGGGTATGGGCCTGGGATAAAGTGGGAGGAAATTCTTTTAATGTGGTACACAAGCTCACTACTGCTTACTCCCACAGCCTCCTATGTCCCATCAACCTATCATCGAGGATATTTGGGAACATGGAAATAAGGGACTTCCAAAGAATGATGGATACATATTGGGAAATTACTTGAGTGACAGGCCACTAGTGTGGAACATATCCACATGATCTAGACCCTTTCCTAGGATGCACCCCAGTCACTCAAGGCCACTAAAAACAGAAGGGGCATCTTTTCTTTTGGCAATACAAGGTAAATATGATTGCTAGATCTTTAAATTGCAAAATAGTTACAATTCAAATTGGCTCTATCAACTTCTAATTGCTAATGCCCAGTTTGAATAGTAAAGCTTAAAACTAGGAAAAAAATAGCAGAAACCAAGTGAAAGTTTCCCCCCCTATATCTGTATGACCATATCTATTATTCTATTTCTGAACAGAGGCTACAATCTGTACTTCACATTGGCTGGCTCATGTGTATCTTGAGACTGACAATTTCTATGAGACAGCCTGGACTCAAGTTGCTGTTAGTACCATCTGTTTAAGAAATATGTGGATCAAGTCAGTGATGCAGGAATTACATTTGGTGAATGGCCACAATACTTTACAGCATGTATTCAGGAACATACAAACACATACTGTATTCCCCTGTAGGAACTCATGAACTTGATCTTACTCTGACAAATATCTGACAGGGAGGTGCAAATAGACTACCTTTTTATGTCCTAGTACCAGCATACTGAATTGTATCAAATATTGTTTGTTCCGTGGAGAAAGACAGAGAAGGTAATTCTATTTCCAGGGTGCCCAAAAGATGCCTAAGGTAAGCCCACAAACAGAAAACGAACACAACAGTGGACTTCCGGGGAAGAAATGGTGAACTGAAGATGGCTCAGCTAAAAGCAGAGCCAATGACTGTGGTGAAATGAAGAACTGGCGAGCAGATTGGCTCTTCAAAATTCTCCTCTGGACTTGAAATCACCCACAAGTGTTCCAGACAGCTGCTCCTCATGAGACCACAAGACCGAGGTCTCCAGCTCAAAATTTGACTTGCTAATGTAGAATGGAGCAAAATACTTTAACATTGGATGTACTGAAGGATATTTGTGAACAATGGGCCAAGAAGTTAATTTTAAAAGTGTCTGCCATTATGCCCAGATTCTTCAAAGATACAAAATACAACCTAGCTGGCTTTAGGTTGCTACATCTCATACATAGAGTTAACCTACAAATGTTAAATGGCTCTGTCCAAAATTATTTCCCTGGGCAATATACATTTTGGTCAGCTCATAAGTTATCCACCATTATTTAATAATGTTCTTGCCTTAAGCACTTCGGCGTAGTCCTTATGTCTGAAAGCGACCACCTTCCCCTAACTTTCACTTGCAAATTTAGAAAAGGCCTAATTAGGAATCTAGTTAAGGCCCACTTAAAATGCCTGATGAGACAGCTGTTTATGGCTATAACAGTTGCCCAACTATTATATGGGATACAACTTGGCCCATATACAAACCTAAAGATTTATGAAACCATTCAATTGAATTTCCTTAGGACTTTATTCAGTACCCCAAAATGCACCCCTAACGCAGTCTTGAGGCTTGAAACTAATGTGCCAAGTATTGAGGCCCAGGCCTGGACCAGGATTCTAATCTCAGGACTCAGAATCATGTTTGACCCGACAGGCCTGATGCATCTGCTGTTGTCAGACAACTACCAATTTCACTGGCACCATACCTGTATAGAAGAACTTCGCAGTCTTGGCCTCTCTGCTGAATATTTAGGCCAATTAACCCTTGAGAAGGCCAACAATAGTAAAAGAAAGAATTAGGGACATTTATCGCCAAAATGATATCACCAGTGCTCCTGAATTCTATCTCCAAATGTTAGACAGACGCAAGCCCTCTACTGTGGGGTATCTATACAATCTAACCCTAAGCAAATATAGATGGGCCTTTTCCATGGCCACTTCAATGCCCTCACTTCAGCACTGCTGGGGGAAAGATTCCATGGGACTCCTTATTTACAGAGAGTTTGCCCTTGTGGATCTAGGGAGGTAGAACCTCTTGCCCATGTCCTCAAACGGTGTCCTTTTTATGATGCCCCAAGATGTGCTTTGATCTCCCCAATCAACTCAAAATTTGAGGGTCATACTGATACATTTTATGCTTATTACTTTTTAAGGGAAGTTAACTCTGCACTCTCATACCAGATGGCCAAATATCTTCATCACGTCATACAATTGTGCAAACTTTTTAGTTAGATATGTTTTATTGTTCTCTTCTTTTCCCTGATAATGAATTGCTGTAGCAAACTATGTCTCTTTTCCTACTGTAAAGGTTGGTCAAAGACTGTAATAAAGATATTTGATTTGCACCAAGAGTTGATATGTAGAGGAACGTAATTTTAAAAAAATACTGTATCCATATTATTCTTTATAAACTAAGATTTAAATATATTGATGCTGATTTGATACAACTGAGAAATATCAATTAAAAAATGCTCAAGTGAATGTTTCAAAATTATTATATTATCTGAAATAATTCAGTGTATGCCCACTGGTAAGATACATAGCCTGCTCCCATTTAAAATTAAACAAATACACATTGTAAAAAGGCCTTAAGGTAGTAAAACAATATAATTTTTTTAAAAAAATTAAACACTCCAAACTCTTGACATCAATTTGCAATACTTTGTTTTAGGGAATACATATTCCAAATTAAGAATTAACAGGCTTTTAAAAAGAAAAAGCTAAAAAAAATCCTGTGCAAGCTTTTTTTCGTCTTTGACAAATGAATGAGTAATCATCTGTTTTAAACCAAGGTACTTTAAGAAGATTATCTCTTAAGAAGAGCTTTTTGAATAACAACTCAGATCCATTTTTCCATTCCCATTTCAAATGTCAACATTACCAAAAGCTGAATTAGTAATAGCAGGTTCAGGGAAAAATGTAACAGTCAAGCAATAGAATTACATTATTTAGCAATAACAAATTAAAGCATGGATAGCAGTATTTGTTGTAGGTTTAAAAAGAAATACAACTGGGGGAGAACACTGTACATTACAACTTGGAAGCTGTTAAAGTGACAAATCCAGAGACGTACAGTGCAACACATGCTTTTCCAGTTCAATTTCAAAACAGGAGGAGTGCAAAGGAAATTAACATTTTTAAATCTGAACTTAAATGTTTTTCTTAGGATGAGAGCTAGAACACAGGATTACAGAGTTCTTTCCACATAACAGTAAGATCTTTTTCTCAACACACGTAAAACTTGGATGATGACTCAACAAGCCTGTGTACTCTGTCAACAAATAACTTCTGTCCAGTTTAATGGTCTTTCAATCTCTGAATCAGGACCAGTAGCATATAACCAGACACCCACAAGCAAAAGGAGCCAAACCGTGCAATCTGCTTTAAGTCAACAAGCAAGCAGAAGCAGCAAAATAGCTTGGCTTATATATTCCCTTGTAGTATTCAGGCAAAATAGCTCCAGAAGATAAGCTGTGTTCAGAGCATATGCAGAGTCATGGTGAGGAACCAACAAAGGATCTATCAAAAGGCGGGAGAGGCCAACTATTCAACAGAGATTCCAGGCAAATGCTTTTACCAAGCTGACTAAGCAATGCATGCATCTCTCCATGCAAGATAAAAATATGGCTCCTAATGCTTAGAAGTAGGGTATGCATTTGTGGAAACTAGACTGATATCCCTTGCTTGTTAAATTTACAAAAATATATATAGCCAATACTGTAAGCTTACTTGTTATGTAGACTCTCACACATATAAACTACTTTTCAGATGTTCTAAACAAGGTCACTTGCAACAAAAAGTCATCCCCCATCCCCACATACAATTTTTTAAAAGTGGGTATTTTCAAGACAACAGGACATCTGTTGTTTAACCATTTCTAAGTTTATCACTGATTAAGCCTGAATTTATTTTGAAATTACTAATTTATGGAAACTGATGCATAAACGTAAGTTTCACTTTAATAGTCATTTTCTGCATAGAAAATGAAAGCAAACTTTTTAGGACATGATAGACTAGGTCTAGTGGGTACAAATTTGTGACAAATTATAATTGTCCTGTGCAACAGACCCACTCAAACTGAACTGAAAGTTGGGGTGGGTTGTGAAGTAATGTCTCAGCAATGAGAGATAGTTGTTCAAGTCTATGATGTTCTGAAGAACCGGCAGCCTAGATGATACATGCTGGAAACTGCAGCATCCAGACCAGACAACCCGCTTCAGTTATTAAAGCAGTGTGTTCTCCTGGAAGTGCCATTTATCCCAAAGTTATTTATTATTTCGAAGGCGTTTTGACTTTCTAGGTGAACCTATTGATTCAGCAGCCTTCTTCCGTTTCCTAGGGGCCTCCTCAGTTGGTGCTGACCCGGAGGAATTTCCTACTGCACTTTCCATGACTTCTCGCAATTTGCGTTCAAGCTCTGCCAGTCGGGCATTCTGCTCACCTATGATTTGTGTTTGCTCAAGCAGTTTCTGATCTTGGTCTTGGAGCTGTTTCTGCTGCTCTTGCACTTTGGTGCGAAGCTCTGAAATTTCACGTCGCAATACAGTCACACCTGCACCATTAGTCTTAATTTGTTGTTGAAGTTTGGTGACCTCCTGCCTTGATGGGTTTTGTTTGGAGAAGAGCTGCATTGTAGTTAAAGCTGCAGAAGGACCTGGAACTGAAGGGAGAAGGAAAGATTGTTTTCTGTTTAATATCAGTTTTCAATCCCGTAATTCAAAAACTGAACATCATATTTACAAAGTGAATGCATCATCCCATATGTTTATAAAACATTTAAGGTGGCCAAATAAGTGAGCTGCAGTTGAACTCTCTTCCACAGAAATAAGGACTACCCTATTGCTGGTGAAATCCTGATACTGTAGCAGCACAATTAATCAATCCCCATCCCTAGAGTTTTGTGTTTAAATGCTACCGCAACTGCATAGAAGCTCTATTTGGAGTATCAGCTAATAACGCAGATGAAGTTTACAATATTAATGTGCTGCTACTAGAAATCCAATTGGAACTGTGGTAATTGTGGAGCTTTCTACCTAGCTTGCATTTCTTTCTCATTGATTGGTTTTCTTGCCCTGTAAACATACTAAATATTTAATCTCTCAATGTCCTTAACTCCAAACTTTCTACCGAAAAGATCCTACTGAGGATACTTAAAAGCCTTTTGAACTCTCAGAATAAAATAGCCAAAGCAAAACCTGCAAATGTATTAATTTTAAACCTTTCCTTTTGCATTTTATTACTAGCAATATTACTTTGCCACCTCCTTTAACTTTAAATCTAAGCATGGAGTAGATCTTTTGGCAAAATGTACATTCTATTGTAACTGATATATTAGCTATGCTATATTCTGGTTTTATCATTGTTAATAATTGATTGCTATGTATTTTGGGAAGATTATTCAGAACTTCATTAAATTCTGTTTTTGATTTGTCATGGAAAGAGGCAAAAAGAGACAAGAAAGAGTGTTTCATCCATTAGGGTTCCCACCCTCAGGAAAAGTTGTTAGCAGACATGAAATGGTGTGGTTTGTTAAATGACATGTTGCCAAGATAAAAATACCATAAAGTTCTAAGAGGAAATTGGGGGCAATGTATTATTTGTAATGATGATTTGTTTGTCCTAAGAGAAAGAAGGCTAATTTGGTTAAGAAGGTCAAAAGTAATTGCAGTTTTTGAAGAAATAAGAAATACACAGCATCTGGTTGCAGCTAGTCTTTAAAAAATGGGAAATACATCACAATGCATGATTGCTAAATTTTCTATTGACACAAACTTTTACCAATCACAACTGATACAAATGAGTGACTATCTAGATGTTTGTAATGTATGGATTATCTTGATTCATTTAAAGGTTGGTTTGATTTGTGGTGAAGACTATTTTGGGATTTATTATCATACCCAGCAAATCTATTAATTTTAAACACAGGGGGATAAAATATGCAGGAAAATATAACCAGTATGAGATGTCTACTTACTTGGACATCAGATGCACCAAATATAATCAGAGCTAAAGATTTTATGCAAGTTTGTGATTCAACTGTATCATGGTATCTACCTATCTCTTCAAAGCTTTTGTGGCACACTCAGTATTGAAGTATTATTTCTAGCTGCATGATCTACAGAGAGCTGAAAAGATCTGTTCTACTTTCCCATCAAAATAGGTCATTATTCACATCGCTGTGCTGCTTCTTGCAATTGCACCTTTGTGGAATAAGGTGGTACATCATGGTGAAGTTGCATTCATTGGTAGAAAAGATGTTAATAAGCATGAGGCCTTTAGTATAAAACTTCTCCCTGCCAGAAGTCTTCAGAAGGATTTCCTCTGACACAAAAGGCATACAATTTATTAGGTTCTCCACTAAAAGAAAAGGGATCTGAATCCAATCAAGAGTGCTTACTCTGCATATTTGTAAATATCCTGATTTATCCAAAGAGTGATGTGTAAATTTAAAGTATTGCTTACTTTATTTTGACTCTGAAAGGAGAATTTTTGCTGCTGCAGTTTGACCCAGATAAAACTGGGTATGAATACTATTTCAGAATCTCCTCTAGCTGATTAGATTTTTAAAGAAATATTAAAACATTCTTCTGGAAGAGGAAGAAGGAAGTCTTGACCAAATTGCATGATTGCCTAAATATACGGAGCGAGCAGGATTTTCCTAAAAGCAGATGCCTAGCTTATCTGATGTATTCCTATCTATCTCTTAATCATGTGTTAATCCAAAACAAAGCAAAATATACCAGTTAACAAGTCAAATAAAGTTTTGTTCTTTCATAATATTATTGCTTTTGCTTCTGCTCAGTTATACCTAATTGAACAGCTATCTGGATGTGATCCTGCTATCTCAGGAGGATGTTTTTTATCTCTCTGGGCCAAAGCTGAACAATTTACCCACTGTACCCTTTGTCTGGAAACCAACCACAGGCTCCATTGATAGGAACATTTTCAACTTTCTGGGCCACTCTTCATGGACTAAAGCTAACCTGTGTAAAACTCTGAAATTCTTTTATTTATTTATCAAAGTTTTATCACTGCCCATCTCCCCTACATGGGGGACCCTGGGCGGTTCACCATAAAAACAATTAAAATTTCAATAAAATCATAAATATAATCATTAATCAGTCAGCATAAAACGCAATAAAAATCCAAGCCATGGCAGATCTAATTCAAACCATAAGGGCATAAAGCTGGTCCCCGCAGAACTAGGGAATCAACCAGCCCCAAGAATGGCTCTTCCCCTCCCTATTCCAGGCAAGGCAACAAAACCAGGTCTTCAGTTGTTTTCTGAAGTCCAAGAGGGAGGGGGCTAACCTCACTTCTGGGGGAAGGATGTTCCAAAGGGCAGGAGCTGTTGGAGAGAAGGTCAGCCTCCTGGACCCCGCCAGATAGAATTCTCTTACAGACGGGGTCCGCAACATGCCCTCTCTGCACCATCGGCTGGGACGGGCTGATGTAATGGGGGTGAGATGTTCCCGTAGGTAACCTGGACCCATGCCATGTAGGGCTTTAAAGGTGATAACCAACACCTTGAATTGGACCCGGAAGCAAACTGGAACCCAATGCAGCTCGCGCAGTAAGGGTGTTACATGCGCTGATCTCGGAGCACTCATCACTGTTCATGTGGCCGCTTTTTGAACCAACTGAAGCTTCCGGATACTCTTCAAGGGTAGCCCCATGTAGAGCACATTGCAGTAGTCTATATGGGAGATGACCAGGGTGTGAGTGACTGTTCGAAGGACCTCTCGCTCCAGGAAGGGGCGTAACTGGAACACAACACGAAGTTGTACAAAGGCCCTTCTAACCACAACTGCCACCTGCTCTTCGAGCAGGAGTCGTGAGTCCAAGAGGACCCCCAAGTTACACAGTGAGTCTGGGGCAGTGCAACCCCATCCACAACTAAAGATGGCAAATTCCTAGGAGCTGAGGGGCTGTTAACCCACAGCCACTCCGTCTTACCAGGGTTCAGCTGAAGCCTGTTGTTCCCCATCCAGACCCCAACAGCCCCCAGGCACCTGGAAAGGGCAGCCACAACATCTCTTACTTCCCGCAGGATGGAGATGTATAACTGAGTATCATCAGCATACTGATGATACCTCACCCCATGGGGATGGATGATCTCACCCAGTGGTTTCATGTAGATGTTAAATAGGAGGGGAGAGAGTACTGAACCCTGCGGCACCCCACAGAGGAGGCCCAACCTCTCCTCCCCTATTAACACCAACTGGGACCAGCCCTGGAGAAAGGAGGTGAACCAGCGTAAAACTACGCCGCACACCCCCAGCTCCCTGAGCCGACCCAACAGGATACCATGGTCGATGGTATTGAAGGCCGCTGAGAGATCAAGGAGAGCAAGGATGGATGCACTGCCACCATCCCACTCCCGCCAGAGATCATCCGTAAGTGCGACCAATGCTGTTCCCATTCCATATCTGGGCCTGAAACCTGACTGAAAGGGGTCTAGATAATCTGCTTCCTCCAGGATCCTCTGGAGCTGCAATGCCACCACCTTCTCAACCACCTTCCCCATAAAGGGGAGGTGGGAAACTGGATGAAAATTATCCAGTATAGTAGGGTCCACTGATGGTTTCTTGAGGAGGGGGCGCACCAGTGCCACATTAAAGGCCGCTGGAAACACCCCCTCCTGCAAGGATGTATTTACCATCGACTGGACCCAACCACGTCACCTCCCGAGCTGCCTTTATTAGCCAGGAGGGACATGGATCTAATTGACAGGTGGTGGCATTTACAGCCTGGAGAATCTTGTCCACTTCCCCAGGTCCAACAGGATCAAACTGTTCCCAGATAACTGGGTAAGTACGTTCCCCAGGCATCTCCACACACCCTGTCTCATGCTTGGAGTCCAACTTAGAGCGAATCCGAGTGATTTTATCCTGCAGATGCTCTGAAAATTCCTCCGCACGGCCCTGTAGATGATTTTCCAGACCCCCTTTCCCCAACAGGGGTTGAGTGATCCTAAACAGGGCTGCTGGGCAGCATTCTGTGGATGCAATAAGAGCGTAGAAATACCGACTTTTCACCACTCTTACCGCCACAAGGTAGGCCTTAATCACGGCTCTAGCTTGTGTCCGGTCAGGTTCAGTCTTCGTCTTTCTCCAGCGGCATTCCAGGCATCTCTTAATCCTCTTCAGAACCCTCAGCTCCTCCGTGAACCAATGGGAGTGTCGGGCTCGATGGGATAAGAGAGGCCGCACAGGCGCGATCCTGTCCAAGGTCCTGGCCACCTCCCTATTTCAGTCAGCGGCCAGGGCCTCTGCTGGACCGTGCAGCAAGTCCTCAGGTATAACCCCCAGCTCCCTCTGAAACCACACTGGGTCCATCAGTCGCTGGGGGCAGGCCAATCGAATAGGTCCTTCCTGTGGAGGGGGGTGGCATAGGAGAAACTCAGGGCCTTTTCCTGGAACTTTTCAGAAAGACAGAGAGGTAAGAAATTTTACCCAGAGAAAATACAACTACAAAGGAGCCCTTGTCCCAGAAAAAACTGGAAACTCTGACCAAATGGAGAAATTTTCAAGTGAGTGAGCCAAAAATAATACTGATTTAATCTAACTGCACTTTGTGGATTGGACAAGCTAATGCACCCCTTGCTTAAGTCCAAGCAGGAAATAAAAACCAGGAGAGCAGAATTTGCCAAAAGCTTTGAGGAAAGCTTCCCAATACATAGATTCTAAGGTCTTGCCTTGGCTATTCGAGTTAAGGAAGTATGGGGAAAGGGTATCTTTGCTATGATTTATGTAGCATTGGTCACACTGTTTTAAAATCCCTTTCTGTTGCTTAAAAAGGTCATAATCAGGGCATTACCTCTTCTGTTATTCCAACGGGTCTAAAGAGCCCCCTCTCTATATTTCAGGAGGATTTTTGTCTCATCCCCATGTTTTCAGCTTCAATACTTTCCTTAAGGTATGTGCTTGAGTATTTTTATCTATCTTTGATTTTCAGTAAGTGAAATCAGCCCTGGAATGCAGTCTTATCCTGGCCAAGTATTAATTTCCTTAGTGCTTCTGTGATCTCTTCAATTTTATCTGGCCATATTGATACCTAATCGAACAGCTATCTGGATTTGCTCTCAGAAATGCCTCAGAACAAGGTCACAACTCTTACAATATCATTTCCAAAAGTCTGTATAAATCAGACTCTACTAATCATCCACTCCTCTGCCCTCTCTCCCTGTTACTGTAATTATGACTTTGCTTCTTTTCAATCCAAACACTTCTGGCAGCAGGCAATAACCTTTTATGGAACCCCCCAAATTCTCCTCTTTTCCCAAACTGCTTTCCAGGATGGTTTCTTCACTCTACTCCAATTTATAAACACCCTGAATCTCCAATTTGTCTAAAGAAGAATTCTGGAAGTTGAAGTCCACACATCTTAAAGTTGCCAAGTTTGAAAAACATTGGTCTAAACCCAGACTTTGCTATTAATTCTAGCTGGAGGCCTAATCAGGCCAAGTTAATCAAAAGCCCTGAGAAATTCTCAATGAAAGCCAGGTCCTTCAAATTAAGCCAAGCCATATTTTTAAAGCTTTCTTTGGCTACTTGCATTTTGCATTTATTCTTCAGCCTCGTTTAACTAACACTTTACTTTTTATATTATAGGGGAAACTTCTTTTCACGTATGGAATTACTAATTAATTAAAATTGGTTATATTTTTGCTGTTTTTCCAAATAATTTGATTATTTTTGTATGCTTTATATGTACTTGTAATTGGAAAATGTCAGTATAGGCATGTTCTCCATAAATTCGCCAAAAAGTGCTTCTGCCATTTTTAAAGAATGCTTGAAGTCATACAAGAGGAAATCATCTCAAGAACATTTGAAAATGTATTTGTTCTTACCATAAATTCCCTATAGTAAGCCAATTTTTATATTAGAAGAAGAAACAACAAATCATACAGCAATGAAACTAGTATAATTTCCCATTGGCTAAACAGAGTAAGATGCTCAAAGCAGGTGAAAGCAGTACCTGGAGCTGCTGCCATAAGACGTCCTGATACATCTGAACCGGGCAATTTTCTTTTTAGAATTGGAACAATCTTCTCATCAAAATATTCCATTGCCATAGATGAAATGTCCCTTAGCTCTTGAAGGACTTCATGGGCTCTTTGAGGAGCTTTAGTAGAGTTTACATACCTTAACACACGATAAATTTCATCTATTACCTAAAAAAAAAAAAATGGGGAAAATGGAGACTTGGCTACCAGCAAGACCAAGTGTACACATTTTTCAACAGGGACACAGTTTTCTATAATGACTTAATTATTTAAAAACAAATTTAAAAAGTATTGAAAATACCCTGTAAAACAACTTACAGGTCATGTATAGTTAATCTGACTTACAGGCATAGCAAATTTGAGGCCTGGGAAACAAGCCAATTTTAATCAATATTTTATACATGTCTTTAGATAATAAGTAACAAACATCACAACATTTGTACAGGAAGTCCTTAACCTTCATCACTGACCTCCTTAAAATAATTTAGTGCTAAGATTTATTTCCTTAACTTTAATGTTGCCCTTTTTAAACATTACCTTTCCGGGTATGAAGCAGCAGAGGTTGGAATCTACATATTTCATAAATGTCATATTTAGCAGTGACAGCCTTGTTTCTACTGCAGCAAGAATATCTGCATGGCGGGCTAGTGAATGATTCCTCCTTTCTGATTCCCGTCTAAAAAAAATTCCGTCATTAAGTGATACTGCAAATAATAGCTATAAGCAAAAAACACTACAACATTAGAGAATCTGACATCAGAATTCATGTGTTATAGGAACTGTTCAAAACTCCCAATTCTATTTATCTTATTCTGTTAAAAATTGAAAGTTGAATTAGAAACAGCTTCTATTTTGATCCAACTGTATTCTTTTTCAAATATTTTTCAGGCATAGGTGAAATTCATAGGCATATCACTGCTTGGAATATTACTTACAGACATCATATTCCTATAGCTCATGTCAGCAACCATATTTTTAGATTCCTGTCAGTTTTCATATTCCATCTAGGGAAGATTTTAAGGTCTATTGTTTAATGCCTCCAGTACAAGGTACAAAAATATGCTTTAGGTCTACAAAGAATCACAAAAGTACTCCTTCTCCTGAGGATAGCCTTTTGAAAAGGTGAGAGAGGGCATGTGCGTCACTAAAAATATTTGGGAATTACCCTTCTTCCCAAATGTATGTACTAGTTTTCTTCTTAATCAACCATAATTTATTAATAATTTGTATTTCCTGAAATTTATTTTATAAGAAGATGCAGTAATGAAAAGCAATTCACATATTTCCACTGGGGAAAAAAAAGTCTCTTAATACATAGGACAGATTACGCTTCAAACTCTAGTAAGCCTCACCAAAATAAAGATTATCATGTTTCCATGGCTATTTTTAAATTACCTGAATAGGAATTCAGTATTTCCTGCTTTTGAATACTGAACACCTGTTTCTTATGTAGGCACCTTAACTTCAAACTTCAGATGCAACTGATTAGGTTTATGTGAATCATGCAGGGTGCTTTTCTCATGAAAGAACTGTCCTCTACTTTTGCTCTTCAGAGCAATGAAGCAATGAAACTCCCCAAAGACTTGATACAGTTGCTTCAATGAGTGGGTCCAGAGCTTTAAGCAAAGTCCATTGTTGAATTATCTGCACAGTGTAACATTTGATGGGTCCTAATTTTCTGTCTCAAACATTGAAAACTGCTTTATCTCCTTCTACACCACAAAGCTAAAAACTAGAATTCAGAATGGTAGTCTGCAGCGAATTATAAATTCTGGATCTAAATATAGGGGCAAAGAATTCTGGAGCAGATGTAGGTGGTGTAATGGGTTGCCACTCGAAAGAAAAGTTGGTGAACCACTATGCGTGGACCTTCTGTACACATACAGTTTCATTTATTTACTTATTAGATTTTCCTTTTTCCAAGAACTCAAGGCAGCTAATATCTAATACTTGCTAATTTTTATAACTGTAATGCATGTAATGCACAAATACAGTTACAGAAAATATTGCTTGCTCCTGCAATCCACACATTCGGTTCTGTATTTCTAAAACTTATATCCTATCCTTCAGTACCCAACTGACACATATCAACAAACCTCTATTAATATGCCTAACACTCTATCTTCATACATGAAATATGTATCCAAGTTCTATCATATTTCATGTTGCAGATGATTTAAGATGCAACTTTGCTGGCCTCAGATATGATGATTCTTAGCACTGCTTTTATAGGTGCAGTGTATTTCTAGCGTTAGGACATTTTAATGATGCTGTTTCAAATTCATTTTAGATTTGTTACATCATACATTGCTTTGTGGAGACTCTTTGTGTAGAATATGGCAAATTAAATGTAAATGAACAAGGGAGACATAAATTGGAAAAGCTTTGACAGATCCTGGCAACAATTATTCAAGAAGAACAGAAAACTAAAGAAGCAGACAGGAGACTGGGAGCTAGACACCTGAGCAAAATATTGCAACATCAAGCCTCTGTCGTCAAATTGAATTGGTCAGCACATTCCAAAAAGAAATACTATGGCATAATGGAAGTTTCTTATACTGAAGGGAAGCTATTATTATATAAAGTTGTTTAATCTAGCAGAGTGTACTTTGGATTCAGATTCCCACTAGTAGGTTGTTATAGACTGTTATCTATAAAGCCCTACAGGGCATAGGGCCTGATCACTTGAGGGACTGCCTGTCTCCCATAGCATCTGCCTGGCTGATTTGATCCTGCAGGGTTGGCGCGCTCTGGGTTCCTTTGATTAAATGTCATCCATCAGGACCCTCGAAGTGCGATTTCTCTGTAGCAGAGCCAATCCTCTGGTACAAGATTTCCCCCAAGATCTGAACGTTGTTTAGAAGAGCCATGAAGACCTGGCTGTTCACCCAGGTGTTTGGGCAGGGAGAATGAGACCCCTTGCTTCATTCTATCTGGTTTGTCGCCTTGCCTTCTTTTATCTTTATCTTTTATTGTACTTCTTTGATTGTTGTGAGCTGCCCAAAATCATTGAGAGTCAGGCGGCATACAAGTTTAAAAAATTAGTAGTAGTAGTAGTAGTACAAACAACTACCCCCTAATTGTGCATCAGCCATGATAGAATCAAAGGGTTGGAAGAAATCTTAGAGGTCTTCTAGTCCAGCCCCCTACTCAGGGCAGGAATCCTCAGACCATCCTGGACAAATGGCTGTCCCATCTTCATGAGTACCCACAACTTCAAGAGGAAGGCTGTTCCACTGCTTAACAGCTTTTACAGTCAGGAAATTCTTCCTTATTTTGAGTTTAGATCTCTCTCGGTAAAGCTTCCGCCCAAAGGTTCTTGTCCTACTCTTAGGCAGTACAAGTCAAATATCAATAATATGCAAATAATAAGCAGCTTTATTTCTTTTCCTTTAACTTGTGTGAAGTAATGGATGACTTGAACTGATGCCTAAGCATAGTAATGGAGTGAATGAACATGCTATTGTAACTAAAATTCAGTCCAGCCAAAACAGAAATAGTAGATTGTTTGCCTGGGTCATGGTCCTCAATTTGCTCTGGGGGGCATTACACTTTGTTTTGAAATATGCCATTTGATTATCTTCCTGGAATCAACTCTGTCACTGGAGACACAGATAGCAATTCTGCTTAGGAGCACCTTTCATCAGCTCAGTCTGATGCCCCTTTCTGAGAAGGGATTGCATGGTACTATTATTCTTCTGGGTGGCATGCGTGGTACCCATACCAACAACTTTTTGGCACCAGGAAGAGGCATTAGTTTTTCTCAGGCATTGCTATAATTTATGTTTTATAATTTATGTCCTATTCTGGGATGGGAGTTTTACCTTTTATATCTTTCCTGTACTATTTATTAAGTACATTTATACTGTTTTATCTTTTTTTCAAAGTATTTTTGTAGTTTTCTTATCTTCTCAAAGAACCTTTGTTAATGAAATAATGAATAAACAAATAACTGAGAATGCTGAAATCTGGATCCAGTCTAATACATATAACACACATATAATACCTACAACAGTATTATAGCTTATCATCTACATGTCATCATTGCAGAACTGACTCTGAACTAGAATGCAGCAATCTCCGCTGAAACAGAGGGAGAAAGTGATGTACACTTCCAGAACATTCCAGGCTCAGAATGCCAACTACCAAATCACTAGGCACACCCAAAGGAGGCAAGAGGTACATCTCCCTGCTGTTCTGTTTACATGCCGTAACAATGGTTCTGCCACGAAATGGGAATAATTTCATCTGTTAAATATTTGCTCCACATGGTTGCATATGGTAGCTTTTCTTGAATATAATCTGTACATAAGGACTTTTAGATTGTATTACCTCTGACCCTCAGTTTTGTTGACCACATACCTTGGAAGTTGTGCTTTAACCTGTTTCTGACACAAGTTATGGTACCTTTCCACTTTCAGAAATCCCTGGTTTAGCATTCTCTGGCAGACTAAATCCATTCTCTTACAAACCTAGATGGGAAATACGAAGACAAAATTTAAGACACCTGAGGCAGTGAATATGCTATAGGCCTTATTGTTGTTGTTGTTGTTGTTGTTGTTTTTATCCTGCCTTTTTATATAAATCAAGGAAGTGAACATACCTAATACTCCTGCTTATTTTTTTCACAACAACAACCCTGTGAGGTGGGTTAGGCTGAGAGAGAATAACTGGCCCAAAATCACCCAGCCTCCTTGTTTCTAGGTCAGCACCTTAACCACTACACCAAACTAGCTCAAACAAATTTATAATTATTTTTAGTAATAATTAATAATTAATAAATTAAATAAAAATTTATAATTAACCAGCTTATGTAAAGCATTGCAAAGCTACTTAGTTCAACTTGGAATGGGTGAAAGTATTTGGCTTTTCCCAAACAATCTTTTCCAGAGCTCCTTTTAATATAACCCTCATCCCATCGTTATCTTTAACATTCTTTTTAAAACTAATATTTTCAATAAAAGTTGGCATTTTAAAAATTGGTATTTTTTAATCTGATTCTTCTGTGCATTAACAGAAAACGGGGCTTTTCAAGTTCTGAAAAAATAATTCACATACAAAGAACTTTGGAAGAAAACCAAATCATGCATACAGCTTTCTTAATGCTGTTAACAATCTTTACTGTAAGCATCTTCCCAACTGTTTAGTGAGCGTTCTTTGCAGATTCATCATTTTGAGCATGATTTTTGTAGTTTCAGCAGCCTAATTATGCCAATTTATATACTCATATATATCTAATGGCTCTATTTTCTTTTTTTTCCTAGTGGAGACAGGCATAATATAAAAGTTAGAAATAACCAAACAACAGATAAATGGATGAATAGGGGATGATCAATTCTATTGTTTCGTCTATCAACTGAATATTCTCTTTTGCTTGCCTAAAAGGAGTTTAAACAGATGTAAACATCTAAAAAGGTGTTATAATGCCGCAGCTTCTTTGCAAAATAAAAAAGGGGTAATCCAAGTGATTTAGTTCTATCATTCTGCAGCTAATCACCCGCTTCCTGCCCCAATATTTGTCAGTGGATCATGATGGAAAAGCCTTGGCATCTTGAAACACAATGTTTGTTTTTTAATCACTAGCTAGAAAATTAAGCCAGAATCCAAAACTGGGCATTTTTCATACACAAAATGATTTTGGGGACAAATAGTTTTCAAGAACTATGTTTATTACATGGGATTTGAATCTACCATTTAAAGGAAGTTCCATCATACCTAAGATCCTGCACCTGGATCTTCCTTCCAGGGCAATTTGGTCATGTCTAGAAACTATGCTTCCTCTCTGAAAAGAATAAGCCTTACATTTCCCTTAACTTTTTTCTTCAATTGGATCAGAAGTGTGGATAAAAATTCAGATTGAAATTATGGGCAGCTGGAATTGAAATCTTTTTTTCCTGGAGCAATAACAGGCTAAGGCTAATTTAACTAGATCATCTGAACATAAGCCACAAAAAAGTTAATATTAGTTTTACTACAGGTTTACTACACATCTTATTCCTGGAAATAATTACAGTAACAAAAATAGTGTGTTTCCAAGCTATTATTCAAATGCTGTAATTTCATGTGGAATTCTTCCATCAATTATTTCCATTGACTATACTACAATAGCCATCCTCACATTGTTTCTGTTAATTACTTTAATTTTGATAACAGCAGCAAACCATTGCTTTCTCTTATGAAACTAGATATGGCAAATTTTGGGCTTGGTTCTCAACATCTTCTTTCTATTCCTCTGTCACATTTATTTATCTATTAGTTTTTTACCCCACTGCAGTCTGAACAGATATTATAGAAGAGGAAATCAATCTCTATGTCTTGCACCATGAAAATATATTCCTTCCAAATACTTTCCACTTCATTGCAGATTTTAAGAACCACCCTCATTTATGCAGGCTGATGAACAAACAAAAAGCAAACAAACATAAAAATGAGTTTATAAATAAGAATTACTATAAGGAAGAAATAAACAGAAGTTGATTTCATTGAGAGAGATGTAAAAATAATTTCCAAGGCTTTTTAATCCTGATTCTGAATACCTTCTTTTGCTTTTCCAAAGAAAAGGGCACAATATTTAATTTTCAGAAAGAGGCAAAGAAGAAGATCAGGTTTATGGGGATAACTATCTATATTATTACCCTTTTTTCACCTTGAATTTGAAAAGCTAAGCAGGGCTCAACCTGATAAGTACTTGGATGAGAGACAATCAGGAAATTTCATGACTGTAGGATAGACTGGAAAGTTGGAAAAATATCCTGGAAGAAAAAAATGGCAAACCATTTCCATATTGTTGCCAAGAAAACTAAATGGATGCTTTATGAAGTTACCAGCAATTAAACTTGATGACTTTACTTTTTATGAGTAAAGCCTGCCATTCTGTATTTTCAATCATGTTGCAATATGCTTCCTAATTTTTTGGCTACTAATCTTGGATGTGTTTTGTGGGTCCCCAAAGATAACTCTGGGTTCATTGAAGCATTCCAGAAACAAAGCCTTTGTAATAGTTTCTTCTTTCTTTAATCTAGAAATGCAAGAAAAACACAATTTTAATTCTAGCACCTTGAATAATTGTTTTTGACCCATCACTTCATATCCTTCAACCTTTTTTTGCCCAGATAAAACATAACCACTATGTAGGAGTCCATCAAAATCTACTGTACAAAAGGTTCTTCTTTAGACTTTATCTTAGTTTGATACAACCAGCACATTCCTCCAAAGTGAAAGGAAGACATTGAGCATGAAAGATCAAGATGAAAAGGTTGCCTGCACTAAGGCTAAGCCATAAACAAGTAAAATAAATTACTTAAAAATAATTTACTGTTTTACCTCACATTAAAGTGTAGGTTTTTTTAACCTTGCATTTTTATCACTTTTTGGTACTTGTGAATTTGTAACTGGTTTAATGTCCCTTTAAAATAATTATTTTTTGTTATATTCAATCCAGTTTCATTTATCTCATTTTTTTCAGAAAAGATTGTACCAAAAGGGTTACCATCTACAAAAAAAAAAAAAACGGTCTAAAAGCTTACAGCTGAAATGCAAGCCTATCACACAAAGAAAGGAGAATAGAAAGAACATCTAGAGAAAATATGTTAAAAATAAAGTTGCCTCACAACGTAGTATTAAGCTATTCAGGATGATATTACTGAATTAGTATTGGCACTGATTGCCGATTGTTTGCAAGGGACAGTTAAATATGTTTGATTTATATCCTGCTTTTAGTTCAGGAGCTCAAGATGGCATACATAGCTCTGTCTCCTTCCTTTTTTTCCCCTTCACAACAACCCTGTGAGGTAGGCTGGACTGAGAGAGAATAACTGGTCTACTGTCACCCAGTGAGCTTTTCATGGCTGGAGGGGGGAACGGGACTTGAGCCTGGATCTTCCCAGTCCAGCACCAATCACTACACTACACTAGTTTGAGCAAAGTTTTTGGCAATAAAGGAGGGAAGCCAGTTTCCTGTAGTTGCTCTTTTTCTGGCAGATACTGTAGCTGGAGCTCTGCTGGTCTTCTGGGAGGAAACAAAACCCCTGTCATCTTAGAAAAGAACCAAGTAAGCTACTGCTTGAAAGCTAGACATGTTAGCATTAAAACTACTGCTTAAGAATCAAGTAAGTTCAGAACCCCCAAGAATTCTACTTTTATGCTGCTCTGCAGTTTAGAAACAAGTTAGGATTCTATAAAACATAGCAATGCGATTGATCCTACAAGCATTTAGCATTTTGTTTTCTTATATCAGTACCTAAATGCAGTGTACGAGCTTCTACAAGTTTGATTTTAATACCCAGGAACATGAAACACTTTCTAGTACTGTTACATAGTGATTAATACAGACAGAAATAAAATATAATCATCTGCCAGTCACAATCATTTTAGAGGTAATAATGCAACTCTTTCAAGATATACACAAGGGAATTAAATACAAAAACTTCCAAATGAATGTCTTTTAGCAGAATTAGAATTAGAATAACAAGATTAAGAGTTTTTTGATGGGAAGATTATAAAGAAA
Source organism: Candoia aspera (assembly GCF_035149785.1). Classification (NCBI taxonomy): domain Eukaryota; kingdom Metazoa; phylum Chordata; class Lepidosauria; order Squamata; family Candoiidae; genus Candoia; species Candoia aspera. The sequence goes on along the minus strand of NC_086153.1, from coordinate 52,779,610 downwards.
ATTATAGCAGTAAACTGACATCTAGTGGCAAAGCAGAATTCTACAGCTATAGCCCAACATCAGCTGGAGCTTGGAAAGAAACAAAATGGGTTCAGAAAGATCAATGTTATTTAATTCACACATCAAAAATCACTAAAACGACAAAAAACACATAAGAAGGCTCTTTCAAGGAAGCCAAAAGGAGATTAATACAAATATTGGCAAACCAGTCCAACAGACCAGATGCAAGACCCAACCAAAAATAAATTCTCCAGGGAAATTTTGTTGTTTATTCGTTCGGTCGCTTCCGACTCTTCGTGACTTCATGGACCAGCCCACGCCAGAGCTTCCTGTCAGTCGTCAAGCCCAGCTTCCCCAGGGACGAGTCCATCACCTCTAGAATAACATCTATCCATCTTGCCCTTGATCGGCCCCTCTTCCTTTTGCCTTCCACTCTCCCTAGTATCAGCATCTTCTCCAGGGTGTCCTGTCTTCTCATTACGTGGCCAAAGTATTTCAGTTTTGCCTTTAATACCATTCCAAGTGAGCAGTCTGGCTTTATTTCCTGGAGGATGGACTGGTTTGACCTTCTTGCAGTCCAAGGCACTCTCAGAATTTTCCTCCAACACCACAGTTCAAAAACATCGATCTTCCTTCTCTCAGCCTTCCTTATGGTCCAGCTCTCGCAGTCATATGTTACTATGGGGAACACCATTGCTTTAACTATGCGGACCTTTGTTGTCAGTGTGATGTCTCTGCTCTTAACTATTTTATCGAGATTTGTCATTGCTCTTCTCCCAAGGATTAAGCATCTTCTGATTTCCTGACTGCAGTCAGCATCTGCAGTAATCTTTGCACCTAGGAATACAAAGTCTTTCACTGCTTCTACATTTTCTCCCTCTATTTGCCAGTTATCAAGCAAGCTGGTTGCCATAATCTTGGTGTTTTTTTTTTTGAGGTTTAACTGCAAGCCAGCTTTTGCACTTCCTTCTTTCACCTTCATCATAAGGCTCCTCAGATCCTCTTCGCTTTCAGCCATCAAAGTGGTATCATCTGTATATCTGAGATTGTTAATGTTTCTTCCAGCAATTTTAACTCCAGCCTTGGATTCCTCAAGCCCAGCATGTCACATGATGTGTTCTGTGTACAAGTTGAATAGGTAGGGTGAGAGTATACAGCCCTGCCGTACTCCTTTCCCAATCTTAAACCAGTCCGTTGTTCCGTGGTCTGTTCTTACTGTTGCTGCTTGGTCGTTATACAGATTCTTCAGGAGGCAGACAAGATGACTTGGTATCCCCATACCGCTAAGAACTTGCCACAGTTTGTTGTGGTCCACACAGTCAAAGGCTTTAGAATAGTCAATAAAACAGAAATAGATGTTTTTCTGAAACTCCCTGGCTTTTTCCATTATCTAGTGGATATTGAGGGACGCGGTGGCGCTGCGGGTTAAACCGCTGAGCTGTTGATCGGAAGGTCGGCGGTTCGAAACCGCGCAGCGGGGTGAGCTCCCGTTGTTAATCCCAGCTCCTGCCCACCTAGCAGTTCGAAAACATGCAAATGTGAGTAGATCAATAGGTACCGCTTCGGCGGGAAGGTAACGGCGTTCCGAGTCGTCATGCTGGCCACATGACCCGGAAGTGTCTATGACAACGCCGGCTCCAAGGCTTAGAAACGGAGATGAGCACCGCCCCCTAGAGTCAGACTCGACTGGACTTTACGTCAAGGGAAACCTTTACCTTTACCTAGTGGATATTGACAATTTGGTCCCTAGTTCCTCTGCCTTTTCTAAACCCAGCTTGTACATCTGGCAATTCTCGCTCCATGAATTGCTGAAGTCTACCTTGCAGGATCTTGAGCATTACCTTACTGGCATGCGAAATGAGTGCCACTGTTCGATAGTTTGAACATTCTTTAGTGTTTCCCTTTTTTGGTATGGGGATATAAGTTGCTTTTTCCAATCTGATGGCCATTCTTGTGTTTTCCAAATTTGCTGGCATATAGCATGCATTACCTTGACAGTATCACCTTGCAAGATTTTGAACAGTTCAGCTGGGATGCCATCGTCTCCTACTGCCTTGTTATTAGCAATGCTTCTTAAGGCCCATTCAACCTCACTCTTCAGGATGTCTGGCTCTAGCTCACTGACCACACCGTCAAAGCTATCCCCAATATTGTTATCCTTCCTATACAGGTCTTCCGTATATTCTTGCCACCTTTTCTTGATCTCTTCTGCTTCTGTTAGGTCCTTGCCATCTTTGTTTTTGATCATACCCATTTTGGCCTGGAATTTACCTCCGATGTTTCTAATTTTCTGGAAGAGGTCTCTTGTCCTTCCTATTCTATTGTCTTCTTCCACTTCCGCGTATTGCTTGTTTAAAAATAATTCCTTATCTCTTCTGGCTAACCTCTGGAATTTTGCATTTAATTGGGCATATCTCCCCCTATCACTGTTGCCTTTTGCTTTCCTTCTTTCTTGGGCTACTTCTAGTGTCTCAGCAGACAGCCATTTTGCCTTCTTGGTTTTCTCTTTCTTTGACATGTATTTTGTTGCCGCCTCCTGAACAATGTTGCGGACTTCTGTCCATAGTTCTTCTGGGACCCTATCTACTAAGTCCAGTCCCTTAAATCGATTCTTCACCTCCACTGCATATTCCTTAGGAATATTAGTGAGCTCATATCTAGCTGATCTGTGGGTCTTCCCTAATCTCTTTAGTCTGATCCTAAATTGTGCAAGAAGTAGTTCGTGATCGGAACTATAGTCAGCTCCAGGTCTTGTTTTTACCGACTGTATAGATGTCCGCCACCTTTGGCTGCAAAGGATGTAGTCAATCTGATTTCGGTGTTGTCCATCTGGGGAAGTCCACGTATAAAGCTGTCTCTTAGGTTGCTGGAAGAGAGTGTTTGTTATGCAGAGTGAGTTGTCTTGGCAAAATTCTATCAGCCTATGTCCTGCTTCGTTTTGTTCTCCCAGGCCATGCTTACCTGTAATTCCAGGTGTCATTTGACTGCCCACCTTAGCATTCCAGTCTCCCGTGATGAAAATAACATCTCTTTTAGGCGTGTTGTCCAGTAGGTGCTGCAGATCCTCATAGAACTGCTCTACTTCAGCTTCTTCAGCATCTGTGGTTGGGGCGTATATTTGGATCACTGTGATGTTAGATGGCTTGCCCTGAATTCGAATTGAGATCATTCTATCGTTTTTTGGATTGTATCCAAGCACTGCTTTAGCCACTTTACTATTAATTATGAAGGCTACTCCATTTCTTCTGTGGTCCTCTTGTCCACAGTAGTAGATTTGGTGGTCATTTGATGCGAAGTGGCCCATTCCAGTCCATTTCAGTTCACTGACGCCCAGAATGTCTATCTTGAATCTTGACATCTCACCAATAACCACATCCAATTTGCCCTGGCTCATAGATCTTACATTCCAGGTTCCAATGATGTGTTGATCCTTAGAACATCAGATTCGCCGTTCACCACCAGCACCGTTGGCTGCTAGCCGTCCTTTCGGCTTTGAGCTAGCTGCGTCATCACGTCTGGGGCTAGTTGAACTCATCCTCTGTTCCTCCCCAGTAGCATTTTGACCATCTTCCAACCTGGGGGTCTCATCTTCCAATGGTATACCGACATGTCTCTGGTTGTACTGATCCATTTAGTTTTCACGGCAAGAATACTGGGGTGGGTTGCCATTACCTTCCTCAGGGATCGCATTTAGTCTGACCTCTCTGTCATGACCTCCCCGTCTTGGGTGGCCTTTCATGGTTTAGCTCAGGGCATCATTGAGGTGCTCAAGCTCCAGCACCACGACAAGGTAACGAAAATATCCAAAGTCTGGAACCAATGAAGTAGATTTACAAAAATTACTTTTTCTTAGTGTCATATAAATGGTTTACACATTTTATGCTTTATATCTAAATTTCTGATATATAAATGATTAATACATGTAATTAACTGTTTCTAGAGGGTGAGCAGAGAGGGGGCTAGATTTGTTGATGATGTCAAACTTCAGGATAGTAAAATCAGAAAGGGTATTGCAAGGAGCTCTGTAAGATCTCTTAATTGGGTAACCAATCCTTTGCAAGATTACATCTTGTGCGTCAATTGTGGCTATTCTGGGACCAGATGGTATTGGACAGAGTCACTGAGTCCTTGTCACCTCACAACCAGGCTAATCCAATTCACTCCATATTGGGATGCTCCTGAAGACCAACCAAAGCTTCAACTGGAGCAGCATGCAGCAGTCTGGCTGGCAGGGGGGCTGGTAGTGGTTGTGAGTGGGTCGGCAGGGGCTGCGGGCTGGCACTATGGAGTGCAGGTACGTTGGTGGGGCCACAGGCAGGCACTACAGAGCATGGGGAGGCCAGCGGGACCACAGGCAGGCGCACGCTATAGAATGTGGGTGGGGAAATGCTACAGAGTACAAGATCCTGGGAGTGCTACACTCCATAGTGGGGCTCCTCAGGATAAAAAGCAGCAGGAATATCTTATGGGGGTGACTTGTGACCTTCCCTACTAGATTTCCCATTGACTTTGTTTGTGTCAGGAAAGACTGCAAATGGTGATCACATGAGCATCAGACGCTGCAACCATTGTAAGTCCAAGCCAGTTGCCAAGCACCCAAATCATGATTACATGAACACGGGGGTGCTGTGATGGCCAGAATTTCAAGGACCACTTCTAAGTACCACTTGTTCAGCACCATCATAACTTTGAATGGTTGCTGAATGAATAGTCGTAACCTGAGGACTACTTGGTATAGGCTTGCATTTGAAGATGACTGTCAGGGTAGAAAATACCAGCAATTTCTTGCAGCATCTGAACCTAATCTGTGCAAACACCCACTTCTTAGGTATGAAGTCATCCTATTATTTTTTAATTAATGAGAATTTATATTTCCTGTCAGAAACTGACACCATCCCACTGAAACCACCATGGGGCATAAATCTGACTGGGAGATGGCACCAGACAGAGATAAAAAAGAACGTAAGTTGTCTATAAATGGGATTTTATTAGAAAGGGTTTACAAAAGAAGTTATTAATTTCAATTATCTTATTTAGAAGTTCATATCTTGATTATTGATTATCTACTATTCTGTCAACTGGCTGTGCTGTTGACTGGGTACTAGAAGGATGCTTGATGATACTGTAGACTGGGGAAATGCTCACTGCCACTATGGTCCTGGCATCTCAGGCCTTTACTAGCCAGCACCTGGGCCATCTGACAGTGATCCAGGCCACTTGGAATACCAGTGCCTGGACTTCTGTATCGTTTGGCAGGTCTCTTTCTGAGCACCCTGTTACAGCCGACATTCCTTGATACTGGCTTGTACCACCTCTATTGCTGCTGAACTCACCCTGTCCATCTTCCTGCATTTTAATAGTTCTTGCCTTCTACCTCCATATACCATTACAATGACTGTTGTAGCCAAGCCCATTTTAAAAGGGCCAGCTTGTCAGTCTAAAGGGCAAGACCCTTAAAGGCGATTGTGAAATGAGAAGCATAGGAATTGCACATCCTTTCTTTCATATGGCAATGTATTTTAAATGCCAGGTACTGCAGAGATATACTGGAAGAGAGCCAGCACTATCCTATGAGTTTCCAGAGTGCAAGTGATCGACCACTATGAACCAGCTGGGTCATTACTACACTGATCCAGAGAAGCTCTTTTTCTCCATTGTTATGACAGACTTTCATACAAGATTGTCACAAAATTTCCACTCTGTGTGAAGAATTATGTGATAATGCTCATAATGTGAATACAGAAAGATACTTTAAATATAGCTTTATTTATTACGATAGCTTAGCATATGCTAGATCTTTCATATTGACCAGAACTTTGCACATCAGATAAAGAGAACTATAAACTTGCAAAAACTGAAGAATTTTACTGCAGTCTTTTTGTCATCAGTAGGGCAAGGATTTCTATGACCTAAAAATGTTAGAAATATGCAAGCATTTATGACCTTAAAACTATTTAAATATGACCAATTAAACCAAAAATATGACTTTACAATTTTTCTGAAATTAGCACCTAATTTTTACAAATCTGTGCTTATACACACATACACACACAAAAAAATTACAAGATCTATTCTTCTTCACTTCCAGTGCAGAAGTGCTAGTACTGAAGGAATCAAATGAACATTTTGAGAGTAAAATGGTCATCCCTGGATTAGTTTTCATTAATAGCAGAATTGCATTGGATGAACATGTGCATCTTGAGGTTATCAGACTCAAAACTCCTTCTGTTGTCTACCAGTACGTTCTTGTATCCGGAGAAACTCCGTTCGACATCACAAGAGGTTATAGGAACAAATTTGAAAAAAGCAACCTCATCTGGAGAAAATTCTGGCTTGAAGTCTTCAAATTTTGCTTCGAGTCCATTTAGAATGTTACTTATTTTGCAAAGTGTTGAATAACCCAGATTAGATTGCAGCACTTTTTGCAGTTTAATTTTTTCAGCCACTTTCCCCTTTGCTTGCTTTAAATCACTCTGTTCGTTTTACAGTGTTCAGTGCATCACTAAGTTCCATTCCTACAGTTTCAAGGCAGGTGATTGCTTTTGATAATCCACTGAAGTTTGATCCTATATATGCTAAGTTTCCAGCCAAGGTTTCAGAAAAGGAATCTTGCACAATCTTGATGGAGGAAGATTCACCACAGTCAAATTCTTTAACTATCCACTGCAAGGAAGCATAATTCGTGAAATAATATACAGCCGCATCCAGCCAAGTTCCCCAACATGTCACGACAGGTTGGGGAGGGACAGCCAAAGTAGGAGCAATTTCTTTGAACTTTGTACTTGAAGTAGAGCTTTAATGAACATTTTTTTCCCATTTGAAATTATCTTATCTACATCAGGATAGTTGCTTCGAATCTCTTCGGCCACTCTGTGTAAACCATGTGCAAGGCATGTGATATGGATCATTTCTGGATAAAGAAGTTTATGTTCCTTGGCTGCTTTAGTCATGTATGGAGCAGCATATTTCCCCTTTTTACACCATCCGGTCAGAGTAATTTCATAGAATCATCAAAGAGCATAGCAATAGTGGAATTGTTTACTTTTTGTAGAGTTTCACATGTTAGAAGAAATACTTCACCAGGCTTGTCACATTTCAGAGTGCCAATAATAACACTGGCTACATATCTTCCATTTACATCACTTGTTTCATCAATTGAAACCCATATCTTCTTGTCAACAGCAGATCTTATCTTTGCCAACACATCTTCATAGCAGGCAGAGATGTAATTGTTCCTTATAGTTGATTCATTTGGTATCGGGTGAATGGTGTACTTCTCCAAAAAATGCCTGAGACTACCACTACCTAACCTTAAGGAAATATCTGAAGTAACCATGATTGTACAGAGAACCTTACAAAATTCTGACTATTTGATGAAGTGCAGTTGAAGAAGCAGCTCTCCCAAAAAGGAGATGTTGCCTGTTCTCAGTGAAGGTAAATCTTGCTAAACAACTCTTGTGTTTCATGGTGTCATGTTGTTGTTGAATATTAAAACACTTTTGGGCCAATACCTTAACTTCACACAATTTACAAAACAAAATATACAAAACCACCCAGTCATGCAGGGAGGACATGTTACAGACCCCTAGTGGGGTCTTGGAAGTGTGCCATCTCTGCAGTAGTGCCCACCCTTTGAACATCCTTCCCTCAGAGGTGAGACAGGCCCCCTCGCTCCTGGACTTTCAAAAAAGATTAAAGACCTGGTTTTGTCAGCAGGCTTGGAACAGGAGGGGGAATAGCCACACCTGGGGATGGCTAACACCCTAGAGAGATTCTCAATGGACCTCTTACACTCACGGTCTGATAAAGAACTCTCAGCCAGCTAGATTCCATTCCATTTTTATTTTTATTGTACTTATTGTATTTATAAATGTTTCTGATTTTAATTTTGTTTTTTATTGTAAACCACCCAGAGTCCCTCCTTGGGAGGGAGATGGGTGGTGATAAAGTTTGATAAAATAAATAAATAAATAAAATATCACCATCGCTACTGAAAATCTGTCCCCCAAATTCTTGAACAAGACGCCGTAATTTCACACTTGCTGAACATCTACCTTTAGGCATGTTGAAATCAGCTTGCAGCTCTCATGTGAATCTACCACCTCGAACACACAAACAGCCCTGAGCTGGGGAGCAAATAAGAAAAAGAAAAAACGGGCAAATTCTCACCTTTTTTTCAGGCCTGGTCAGGAGAGAAGCCTTTTCCCTTTCCCTCCCTCACACACACCCCTGAGTTGGGGAGCAAATAAGAAAAAGAAAACAAAACAGGCTAATCCTCACTTTTTTTTTTCAGGCCTGGTCAGGGGAGAAGCCTTTGTTCCCACCCCCATCCCTCTCTCTCACACACACACACCTCCCTGATTTGGGGAGTGAATAAGAAGAAAAAAACAGGCAAATTCTCACTTTCTTTGCTGGCTCGAACTTGCTGGCTTATTAGGAGCCAGTGACCAAAATATGACCAAAATATGACATTTGTTACAAAATTAAGCAGAAATACGATATAACATCTTTAAAAAGTCAAAATATGACTTTTCAGGCAACATAAAAAGCATCTAATTCTCACCAGATTACTCTAAAACATGTTTTAACTTATTTATAAATTCAAATAAAAGTTCCAGAAAAAATATGACATGTCATAGAAATCCTCACCCTAGTCATCAGATATACCACAGCATTGCTCACCACTTCTTATAATTCCAATCAAAATGCTTAATGAATGAACCAATTTACTACATGCTGAGTGGATTACAATTCATAAGGCTTAATAGCTTTCTATTATGTTCCCACACATCAAACTCTCCTTGGCTTTTTGATAATTTCATGAGCTTTTATGACTATATCACACTATATTCTATCCACATCACCTGCAACTTTGATACAGAATTGTCTTCCTGGAATATTTTACCTACTTTGTTATTTGTATTTCAGCATTCAAAACAGTATAACAAAATGGAAAAATTGAGACAAGGGTTGTAGAAATCCTTCCAGAAAGATACTTCAGAAAGTGAGGAGCATATACCAAAAAATCCTTTTTGAACTGTTTAAAGCAGCTGCAACATTTTCTAGGCTTTCAGGGGTGCTCAGAAGCTGCTTTCTGCTATCTCTGCAATGCGCTTGCACAGGCACTTCACTTCTTTGATACATAAGCCAATATGTTCCAGAGGACCTCTTCTGAAAAATTTCTGTAGCCGTAAGATGATCAAACAGCCGCCTTTATTTGTTCACAATGGACTTTCTAAAAGGACATTTTGGGTAGAATTACTTTATTGCCAGCACCTACTGGACTAAAGAAGCATATACTGGAACAAATCACAAAACTGGCTGAAGCTAAGGTGTATCATTTCAAGGAATCTGGCAAGGCAAGACAGTAAAGATCAAACACTCGTTTTTTAAAGTATTCAAGACTCAACTGCTAAAATAAAAGTATACATACTAATAACTTTTTATAATGTTGGTAACCACATGGTCACTATTCCAGAGGAATATGTGGTCTGAAATTAAAGGGTCTCTAAATATTGCCTTGATTAGAACTACACAGAAGGGAGCTTGAGATCAAAGTAGAAAATTCACTAAAGAAGTTGCTAGCTCATTATGCTGTAAATGGAAAAAAGAAACAAAAGCAATTCTGGGAATTATTATAAAAGATATTAAAATGAAAAAGGAAGAGCCACAAGGAATACAAGAAAATAGGTCTCTTCTGAATCAAGCTCAGTTCCTGGGGACTTCATGGACACATCCATGTAAGTTTTTCATCAACAATATGGAAGGGATTTACTGTTACCTCCTTTTGGGATGTATTTTGCTTTTCCTATCTAGCCTACAACCTGGCCTTCCCTGGAAGCTTCCCCTCAAGCTACTAACCAGGGCCAACCTTGTTTAACTTCTGAACGGATTATTAACCGTCACAAGGTTCTACATATTCTGTGCTCATACTTGAAATAATTAGACATTGTTCTATCACAAAAAGGTATCTTGGAAATAGAAAAAAAAATATGTAAGGACAGCTAAAATAAGCATGGTCCTGTCATCATTCATTTACATCCCAGATAGATGACTGCAAAAAAATATCCAGAAGATATCAATTAATAATCACCAATGTATTGTGGCTGAGCTATTCTACTGTAACTTGTTTTATCAAATGCATAAAGTAGCCATGCACATGAAATAGGCTGCAAGGTATGAAAGTCCCAACAAGTATGCATATCAATATTTCCATGTCCTTGAGGCACAAAGATGATGAAGAATAAAATTTATAAACAGGCAAGGTGAGAGGAAATCTAATGAAATAAATAGCAGCAAAACAAATACAACAAATACTTATATAAAATAATAAAAGTTCAGCAGAGCTTAAAGAGCTTACTACTGCCCAATATTACAGTGGCACATGTAAAGATTACCTTTTAAGGACTGAATTTATTAAGAACAGACCCTGTTACCCAGAAATGGAATTTAAATGGCAGCTGCCTACTGATTAATAGATGAACATCTGCAGAGCTATGGCCAAATAAATAGACAAATTTTGGATCTGATGCTACAGAACAAACTTTATATTATTATGGTACTTGGATCGCTCTTCCCATTATATACAATTACAATATTTTTCCATTTTGGTTTTTCACAATCTTGCTCCTGACCTCCCATCTTCCTTCTTTGTATGCCTAAACTGATATATTGTAATTTCCAGGAAAATTTGCTTTCCTTTGTTTTTCTGTATAATATCTTGTGTGTGTGTCTGTCTGTGTCTTTGAGTCAGTTTTGACTCCTGGTGACTGCCTGGACAAATCCCTGCAGTTTTCTTGGCAAGATTTTTCATATATGGTTTGCCATTGCCCCCTTCCTAAGGCTGAGAGAGAGTGACTGACCCAAGGTCACCCAACTGGCTTTGTGTCTAAGACAGGACTAGAACTCCCAGTCTCTACCCTGATGCCTTAACCACTACACCAAACTGGCTCTCCAGTGGCTTTATTAGTTTCATGTTAATAATCCAAGTTGTAGATAAAGAGTGCCTGGCACATGCCATCATCTTGAGACAGACCTACCAAAATCATCTTCCACAACTATTCTTCTACACTGTCAGACAACATTCCAATAATTTATTCATTTTACATGTTTATATTTTGCCTTTCCTTGGAAAAGCTGAGGAAGTGATCCTCTTCTACTCCTACAGCCAGTCAGGGTTGTACAACTTTTGTTGCCAAAAAAAGAGAGAAATCAAAATCACATGTATTTTCATACCCAAGAATGTACATATGCTGTTCTTAGTCTGGATCTAACTAATCAAGGCCATCATAACAAAGAAACATTTACCAAGAACTGCTATAGGCCAGCTTACTTCTGGAAACATCTAGTAATATCTGGAGTTTTTTTTAAAAAAAAATTAGAAATGGAAGGTTGTTACATGTGTCAGAGGAGCTCAGCAAACAATTATTGAGAGTAAAACAAAAGACTGCAATTAACAAAGCATGTTAAAAATACAGTCCCCTCATTATGCTAAGCCATTATTTAATCATGGTTTGCTGAACAAACCATGATTTGCTGCTTTACAGAGTACATAATTATAAACCATGGTTTACAAACTGCAGAGGCATATAAGGGTGGGAAATGTTTATAAAATTGGATAGTTAATTGCATAGTAACCTAGATTTCTCTCTTTCTTTTGTTCCATCACTATTAGTCCATGGCTCTCTCCAACTGTTTGAAGAACACCATATAGCTACAATAGACAGCTTCAATGATAATATAAAGTTTTAATGTTTAGTTTTCATTTAAGTAGTACACCAACACTGAAATAAAAAAAATACACATGAGCAAATGTTAGAAAGGAAAAAAAACTTTTTGAGAGCATCTTAAGGGCATCTGTATTCTTAAGGAGAGATATAAAATGTTAAACATCTTTATTCAATATTTCTGTTTTAAAATTTGATAGAAGATGGGATTCCAAAATAATTTATCTCAATATCTTCTAGACAAGATATTGGCCAGGTTCAGTTATACCAGTAAAATAAATATACTAAACTATGGTTTTAATCATGCGGTATTGGCTTTATTGTAATGGCTGTTTGTACATACTAAACCATAAATCATGATTTACAAGCCACAAAGGCTAAGTTCACACACTGTCTTAGCCAAAATCAAACAAATCACAGTAAGCCTTAGTGCAAATTATAGTTCCAGCCACCATTATCATTAATCAAATTATGGCCTATTGTGAAAGTATATTTCACATGTTAAACAATGTCTTGTACTACATTAAAGGTTTATCATGCCAAATTATTACTGAATATGATTACTTTCTCTTCTAGACACTGATGCTGGAAAAACACTCACTCAGAATTTTCATGCAAATTGCTAGGCTCAGTGAAAATAGGTTGTGTGTGTTTGGTTGCTCAGCTACATCTGTTTGATGCCTGCAGTACATAAATACTTACATTAGCTGATCAAAAGGGTTTACTGTTTATTTTACAATCAACTAGAGGCCCAATGGAACTTTCTTATACTGCTTTCTCAGTGTACACAGACTAACTTTAAACATCCTAATGATCAATGGAACACATTAATGCTTTGTCAGTTTTTTCAAAGCAAGGATTCAGAGCATTCAAACATCAATTCTAATAACATCAAGTCGGCAGTCCTAAACATTATTACCTGAAAGAAAACCCCAATGAATGCAGTTAAACTTGTTTCTGAGTGAAAAATGAGTAAGAGTGGACTGCAATAAGTCTGGACTTCAGTTCTGATCAGAGGGATGCGACACAAAAGCAATGCTGCACATATTCTTTTATAACCCATTGTTCTAACCAGGAGACATTTTGTGAGGTTCCTAAGATATCTAAACATGTATCTATTTTTAAAGAGCTGCAGTCTGCTTGATGCAGAGGTAAGAGACAATGAAAACTGCAAGGTGGAAATGGAGTTTATAATTGGATAAATTTTCTCAGCTCTAAAACTAGTTAACTCATTCTTCTGAGCACAAGCCACACTGTTCTAACAAAACACAAAATTCTGTGATTAATACAAAAACTGTCACAAAATGCTGAATAACCTTAGCAGAAGCAAGAATAATTTATTTTTAAAACTCAACTATGTGATTCTCCACATAGAAGTATTTTGCCATGCAATTCCAGGTAAGGCAATATTGACTACTCCCAAATAAGTCAGCACTGATCTATCTGCATATTTGACTTTTTAAAACATACTGTACCTAGGATTTAACTGTTGGTCTTTTTGTTGTTAGAACAAAACCATATTTTCCACAGTAATATCAAGAAAAAATGTTCTGGAGAGTCCGCATGTATTGGTACATACAAAGATATGGCAACTGTCTCTAGAGCCTTCCCTATATAGAGGCCTATAGGTTTTAGACAATAACCTCCATCAGCCCCAGCCAGGATTCTATAGGATGATGGAGGTTGCAGCCCCAAATGTCTAGAAAGCTGTTAGGACTATCCTAAGTTAGATAAGTTATCTGATTCCAAAAATTGTCAGGAAATACTTACAGCAAAAGCAAACTAAATCATTTTCACCAGTGTTATTTTTTTACTATTAAAAAAATAATACATTCTGCTAATACTCAACAAGGCTAGATAAAGCAATGTACAATAAGCCAAACACAATAATTTAAAATTTATTTTTATATATATATATATATATATATATATATATAGAGAGAGAGAGAGAGAGACTATTAGAATATTATGTTCCTACTTAATTATATTCAAGTGGTTTGTATTTAACCTTAATTCTTGTTCCTGCACCAAAATACTTTAAAAGACACAATAAAGACATCTCTACTTTTCTACACATTTCTCCCCCTTTCCATTAATCCCATAAATTTTCTCTATCTGGACTAATTTGAATTATTCAGAATATGGCTCTTTACCATATGTTACTAACAGGTGTAATGTTAAAGAGTATGCTTATCACTTAAAAAGCAGTACCTTCCCCCCAATTATACATATAGGCCCCAAAACTGCCCCTAGGCAGCATTAAAAAAATGAACTCCGCAGGAATAAATCTGATCTGGACAGAGAGAAGCAATTCTGGAAACTGCTATGAAGATCTAAAAAAAAGCATTTTAAAGCAAGTAAAATGTAAGAAGTGGGTGGAGAGGAGGGTGGATGCCAGCACCACAGGAACCCAAATAAGATGGAGAAGCTGAGGGGTTTCTTTCCCTCACAAAGGGGTTACATCATGTGATCCTCAAACCGGGGATCCCTTCTTCTAAAGAGTAGACCCTTTCATTCCAAGCAATGCTTCAAGGAAGGAGGCCCCAGAGATCAACCACTCCGACTCCAACTTTGGCCATACTGGCCTTTTCCCCTCTTGCACTGAACCCCAGGCCATTTCCAATCAAGAAAACAGCCAAGAAGCTAATCTTGGAGTTTAGGGGAAAGGAAGACTTACACTACGATTCGGTTTTGCCCAAGAGGAAATACCTGCAATCCACAGAAGGGGTCGGGAAGGTGGGAGACAGAAGATGCTTGCCCCCGTCTCGATGGGTCCCCAAATCCCACCCAGCCAAATCCGAGTCTCTCCTCTTCGCTAGCCCCCTTCGCTCCCACCCCAGCTCGGCCCTCACCAAGCGGAGCTGGCTGGTCTCGTCGTAGGAGAGGAAGCTCAGGATGCTCTCGATGGCCACAATGGGCAGCCCCACCAGCGTGTTGCTCTGCGGGAGCTGCTCCAGGGACGGCGCTTCCCCCCGGGGCTGAGGCAGAGGAGGTGGGGAGAGCCGAGCCGAATCCATGGCGCCTCCTTCACCTTCCGACAGGAGCCGCTCAGCCGCCACAACTGCCGCCATCTTGGGGCCTATTCCCTTCCTCGGCTCCGGGAGGGGGCACTTCCTGTGGCAACGTTCCACCTCCTTCTTCGACGAGACAGTTAAAGGGACAGGGGTCTCGCCTCTCCTCCAGCTTCTGGTCGAATTTCCCGGAGTCTCTCGTACTCCGCAGCCTCAGATTTAAGCTGCTAGACTTCCGTGGTCTCTGTGAGCCCGTTCCAGACACGTTCGGCTATTGGTGGTTATTGAAGGGCGTATTTAAACGTGCAGGCATATGCCAGCACAATTTCTCTTCTCTTGACTTCTGTTGTCTTGCTGGCTGGCACAGTGATGCCGCCGGGAGGAGAAGTCAGCAGAATGTGCAGGACGACCCGCAAAATATAGTGCAACCGGGGTTCTGAAAGACGTGATCCCTGATGCAAAAAACTCACTAATGTCAGGGACACTGCAAGAGCCTAATTCTCTGTGTTTGGAATGAACTCCTTTTATGGTTACCAAGAGTCAGACCACATACAGAGATTCACACAGATCCCTCGTGTATGCTGGTGAGTGAGCGTGAGAAATACAAGGCAGGTATGAAGCAGTGCAGTCCAATCTGAAAAACAATACAAATCTCTCCACCGATACCTTCCTATGCTGTGAATAATCTTTGCTTATGAAACATTAGTTGTCACTTAGCTGTCTTCAACTTTTCTGGTTGAACTGGTTTGTAAGTTGAATTACAAGATTTTGCAAGTAGGATGCCTGGATAATTCATAGTTCCTAGGAAAGCTATGTGTGATAGACACTCGTGAATGACTGGATTCTTTAGATACATAATCACTGTGTGGCTAATTACACTATCATATAGACAAGTGGATGGGTAGCTTCTACCCGTGAAACTAAAACATGCTACTAAATTGCCAGGAAGATAAAATCAGTATCAAAAAGTATTAATTTTTACCTATTAATTAAAGGTAGTTTACATGGTCTGTAAGCCCTAACCCATTAAAGGTGGCATTGTAAACATGCATTGTTTGGGGATATTCCTTCTCTTAATAAGCTATCTCTTCTGCTTCATTACATCCACAAATGTAAAACCCTTTACATTTAAAACTTTTGGGCCTATTTTCCTTTTTATTTAGGAAGGTGGTGCTATAAGCAGGTTCTTCTTGTAAATGTTTAAAGAGTAAGGTGTTCACACAGACTCTGAAAGGACAATGGATGATTTGACAATTGGCACAAAAAATGAGAAGGGAGCTTCTTCACTCCTGCTTAATAGCTATAGTAGAAAACCATCATCTACTCAGGCTATCCTGCATCCAATCAAGATCAAAGATACTGTGCTAGGGATTGATTTATTTAGAAAATGTACATAGTCACCCATCTAAAGTACTTAACTCTGGGTGGGTAACAATACATACAGCAACAGAGTAACCCCCCAATCAAGCCATTCTCAACTTTTTTACCCTGGAGGAACCCTTGAAATAATTATCAGGTCTCAGGGAACCCCTGCAGAAAAAGTATTACATCCACAGCTAGCATTACACAGGGTGCAAATTTTATTTATTAATAATAATAATAATCTCTAATGGGAGGTTAGTGAAGCAGCAGGCCAACAGCTGAGCCATGGCATGTAAAAAGTCCAACACTATGATCGCTAGCATTGTGTGGTGAGCAAAGTTCAAAAAACTATAGTACAAAGCAAACCAAATAACTGAAACACCACATAACAATTCCATAAAACCCATACATACATTGATTGTGGTAGAGGAGACACCTTTAAGTAAGCATCAATGTATAAGTATACCTGGTTTTTACTTTAATGCTCTTAAACTGTATTAGTTACCTTAGGAGATTGTTCTATTACTTGCCTCACTATTAATACTTCTTGAGAGGGAAAGCCTATTCAGCTACCCCCTCCTCAAAAAGTGATCTGAAAATTTTTGTTATCTATCTTTCTCCTTTAAATGTTGTGTGTGTGTGAGCTGAGTAAAATTAACTCAGATCCAAGTCATTTGGTATTGTACATGACATATGGTTGATACTTTCCCCTTCTTTCAAATTCAGATATCTGGAGGATGAAGGCTATATTAGCACTCTTTAATCAACCTGTTCGTCAGCACTGTAATGTACTGAACTCTGATAAAGTTATTGTGCTCCCTCTCTTTTTGCCATACAGTCCTGTATATACATACATTCTCTCATTCTCCTATTGACTTGGCAGAAGGTACTTTATGAGAATAGAACTGCTTACACTTGGGTTGGGTTCACGCATTACACTAAGCCATAGTGGGGTTTCTTTGGTTTTAATGTAATGTGGTGGGTGAAACTAGTCTTCTTTTAAACCATGGTTTTTGGCATAGTGTGATGTGAGTCCAATCAGTTGTGGCTTGTTCAATAAGCTAGTGGTACCAAACTGTGGCTTATATTATGAACCCAGTCTGTAAATAAGAAGTAAGGAATCTTTGAGGAAACTGAGGGCAAACTCAAATACCCTACTCACCAATACTGGCTTGTCCAGATACAGTAAATCCTTTTTCTGAAATGACAGTTCTGTCAAATATACACTTATTCAAATTATTTTCTGCCCTTGCATCTATCATTATCCTTCCCTTTAATTTTCAGATAAAAAGGTATTCATTCCCTTCTTCCCTTTCTGAATATATATGTCTGGAATTCAGATGGGTTGCAATGAAAGGGAGAAACTGTAGTGTAGTTGGTGAAGTAGCAACAAGACCAGAGGCAGTGCTGGTGGGTGACAAGTTTACATTACAAGTTTACATTGCATACTTTAAATCTGTAATTATGGTAGAAATACTTCCCAACATTGGGCATCAGTAAATTTTAAAAAGATGAGGTGCCTTTGTATGCTTCCATTTGAAAAGCAGGTCTCACTTTAAATAAGCCACATGCAATTTACAGTGTAGTTACCCAGCTTTTTATCCTGCCAGGTTCTCAAGACAGCTCACAGTAAAAAAGTAAGGAACACATTCAAATCAGACTCAGTGTCAAAATTTCAGTTGATAATGAATATTATTCTACAGCTCTCTGCATAATGAAAGACAAATCTGACAGGTAGAATATTTCAGTTCTTATATCACACTAAGTCAAAATTAATTTGGTTTTTTCTTCACATAATGGACAGACCCTTCTGCTTTCATTTGTAAACCATTATTTTTTTCTTAGGGTAGTTTTGCATACTATGTTAAATTTCAAAAATGTGACATTATGGCTTAGCAGTATACATCTGTCAGCACTAGATCATTTGAGCATTCACACAGTGACAGTCAGGAGACCAGGATCCTTTAACTCTTTAATGAAGCGAAATGACTAGGACAGAGGTAAAGCTGCAAATGGAGAATTTCAGCTAAAACATACATTTAAAACTACATTCCCTTGATTGCCTTTCTTTCCCACAAAAGTATGTCACCCCCTTTTCCCATCCAGGTGGTGTTGCTGGTGTATCTCTACTGACTGGCCTTGATGTGAACCATCATAAATCTGTAGCCATAATATTGCAATTCACACTCCAACTCAACAGCTCCTCCCATCCGGAGACAGAGAGACTACCCCCATTGATAAGGAAGTGATGGAAGATGATCTGATAAGGGGTTCTGTGAACCTTTTGATCGGAGGAGTCTGACATATCGCCCCCCCCCAAAAAAACAATATAAAACAAGTCTAAGAAGAAAGAGAAGATATAGGGTGGGGAAAATTTGTTAGTAAGGGGAGGGTTTGGAAAGGTATTGTAAATGAAATTTGTTAGGAGAGATGTATTTACATGACATGCATCAACCCATTCAGGATCTAGAAAGTGTTTCCATTGTATTAAATACTGCAATGTTTTGTGATGAAAATGAGAGTCCAGGATTTCTTTGACTTCAAAATGTTGATGGCCATCAATCATGATGGGTGGAGGGGTTGGTACAGTCTGGTGCCACTTAGAACGGTCTGGAGCTGGTTTAAGCAAGCTGCAATGAAAGACAGGGTGAAGTCGCTGAAGAGTTGAAGGCAGTTGCAATTGTACAGTCACTGGATTAATTATTCTAGTGATGGGGAAAGGTCCAAGAAATTTAGGGGCTAACTTTTTTGAAGGTTGCTGAGACCAGAGGAATTTTGTAGGAAGGTAGACTAAATTGCTCACTTCCATTTTCCACTCCGGGCACCTGTGGCAGTCAGCAAATTTTTTATGAGTGTCATGGGCATGATCCAGAACCTGACGAATGATAGGCCAGTCCGTGGCTACTTGGGTAGCCCAACTGGCAACTGAAGAGTCAGGGAGAGATTGGAGCTGAAGTTCAGGAATTAGAACAAAGTCTTGGCCATAGACAATGCAGAAAGGTGAAAATCCAGTGCTTTGATGCACCACATTGTTGTAAGCCACCTCAGCAAAGGGGAGGAGATCAACCCAATCATCCTGCTGAAAACTAATGTAGCAGTGCAGGAATTGCTCTAGAGTAGATTGAGCCCATTCAGTCTCCCTGTTCATCTGAGGATGGCTAGATGAGCTAAGAGATTGTTGCACTCCAATTAATTTTTTAAATGCGCACCAAAATTTAGCAGTAAACTGGACACCGCGATCCGAGATCACATGGTCGGGACATCCCTGGATCCTATAGATGTGCATCAAAAACAATTTGGCGAGTTGCTGGGCAGTGGGAATCCTTGCACAAGGAATGGAATGTGCCTGTTTTGAAAATAAGTCAATGACAGTCCAAATTACTGTCTTATTTTTACTCCCTGGCAAGTCCACAATTAAATCCATGGCGATTTCCTTCCAGGGGGCTTTGGGGGAGGCAACGTGTTGTAAAACTCCTTGTGGCTTCCCCCCCTTCCTTTTCTCTTGGGCACAGATGTGGCATGAGGTGACGTAGGACTGCACGTCAGAGCGAAGGGAGGGCCACCAAAATTGGCGCCTGACCAAGTGTAGAGTTTTGATAAAGGCAAAATGCCCTGCAGATTTAATGTCATAGGAATGGTGTAGAATGGTTTTGTGCAAAGATTCAGGCAGGTAGATTTTGTTGTTGCAATACCAAATGTTGTCAATTTCAGTCCATTGGGCTTTGTTACATTGTAGCCAAGGATCATTAGGGAGCGCCTGAAGCCATTCCTCTTTCAGGTCTGCCTGCACTTTCACTTTCCCAGCTACTGCTTGTTTGCGCCTTACACAAGCCATTCCAAGCTGCTTTTGGGAAAAAACAGTAACCACAATTTCAGAGTTAGTGGTGTTATATTGTGGAAGGTGAGAAAGTGCATCAGCCAGAAAATTCCTCTTTCCAGGGAGGAAATTAAGGGTGAAATTAAAACAGCTGAAAAATTGAGCCCAACGGATTTGTTTGCTGTTCAACTTTCTGGGGGTTTGTAAAGCTTAGAGGTTTTTATGATCAGTCCAGACCTCAAAGGGATGTTTGGAGCCCTCCAGCAAATGCCTCCAATGTGTTAAGGCAGTTTTGACAGCGAAAGCCTCTTTTTCCCATATGTGCCAATTGCGCTCAGAGTCAGTGAATTTGCAGGAGAGGTATGCACATGGGCAGGGGAAATTGTTTTCATCCTTTTGAATCAAAACGGCTCCTACTGCAGAGTCAGAGGCATCTGCCTGTACAATAAAGGGGTGCTTTGGGTCTGGGTGAGCCAGAATGGGTTCCTCTGTGAATAGAGCTTTCAAACACTCAAACGCAGCTTGGCAGTTGTCCGACCAAGCGAGCTTCGCCCCTGGGGAATTCACTTTCTGTGTTTCCCCCCTCCCTCTAGTTTTAAGTAAATGTCAGAGGCAGCACAATTTGAGCAAATTGGAGAATAAATTGTCTATAAAAATTGGCGAAACCGAAAAAACTTTGAATCTGCCTTCTGGTGCTGGGTGGTTCCCAAGCCTTATGTCCGGTACTTTATCCGGGTCCATTTCAATGCCAGTCAAAGAGATATGATAGCCCAAGTAGTCTTGCTGACTCTTGTGAAACTCACACTTGGAAAGTTTAGCATACAGCTGGGGAATCCCTCAGCTTTTGCAGCACTTGCCTGACTAGTGGGATGTGTTCCTCTAAGTTTTCAGAGTGGATCACAATATTGTCTAAATACACCAGAACCCCTTTATACAAATGCTCATGGAGGACCTCGTTGATATATTGCATGAATACTCCAGGGGCCCCAGCCAACCCAAAAGGGAGAACCTTGTACTGATATGATCCCAGCGGGCAATTAAAAGCCATTTTCCACTCATCCCCCTCCCTGATGCAGATTCTGAAGTAGGCTTCTCTGAGAGCAAGCTTGGTGAACACCTTGCCTTTCGATAGGTGTGACAGCATGTCCTTCATGAGAGGGAGAGGGTACTGGTTGGTTACTGAGATGGCATTTATTCTGCGGTAATCAGTACACAGTCTCAAGGAGCCATCCTTCTTTGCCCGGAAAAGTACCGGGAGTTAGCCGGTTCGATAAAGCCCCTAGCTAGGTTTTTATCTATGAATTCCCTGGGGACCTTTTTATCAGTTTCTGACATTTTCAGCTTAGGCAGCTTAGCTCCTGAGTCAATTTCTATGGCACAGTCGGTTTTTCTGTGAGGTGGCAATTGGTCAGTTTCTTTCTCATCAAACACATCAGTAAAGTCTGAGTATTCGGCTGGTATGGCTACCATTGCCTCTGGCTTCCCCACAGGTATCTGATTCAATAGTATTCCCACCAGTTGGGCATCCCTCTTTTCAGGCGGTAGGGATTGTGGGTTGCTAACACCATCCTTAAATGTTAAGGTGCCAGTGCCCCAGTCTATTTGTGGTCTTCTACTTTTTAGCCATGGTACTCCCAATATGATTGAATAGTTCGCTATGAGGGCTACAATAAATTGCAGGGTCTCTTTGTGCCCCCCCAACCTCATGGCTACAGTTTCAGTTCGAAACTCTACGGGACCCCTGTGGGCAATGGAACCATCCATCTTGGTAAAAACAATGGGCTGTTTAAGTCTCTTAGTTTTGAGGCTTAGTGTGTTGATCAGTGTGGGGTGTATTAAGCATTTGGTGCACCCCAAGTCTAGCATCACCATCAGGTTGGCTTGTGACGTGTTCTTAAGTTTTTTAATTCAACCCTGACTAGCAATGTGGGGCAGTCATCACTCACCAGAGGGTCTTCCCTTTCCTCCTCCTCAGAAGCAGGTGTGTTGCGCCCGGGATTTTCCACCTGCTCGCAGATGCGATTCAAAACAGGTGAAATTTGTTTCCCGCCGGCTTCTGTTCTTCTGGTTCCTAGTCCTCACTTGACTCCAGCAGTGGCCCCACATCTAGGTCTCTGCGGGCCAGTGTGGTCATGGCGGCTCCTTTGCACTTAGTTCGTGGGGTCTTGGCCGGTTTTGCTCCTCCCTTGGCTGCCTCTAGTGGTCCACGGGGACACTCCACTGCTCCATGTGTGTCTTTACCGCATTTGAAGCAGCTGCCTTTTTTCCAGGTATAGTCTTTGGAGTCCTCTTTCTCCCGGAACAGCTTTCGTTGTGCAAAGGGGAATTGCCCTGGAGCCCCGGTATTCCTCCCTGCCACTTGCAGTCTCAGTTGCCTACGAAATTGGTACTGGGTATTCTCGACCTCCCCAGCCAGGCAGATCCATTCTTTTAGAGTGGGGGGATCCCCTCTGCATAGCGCCCATCTTAGGACCTCCGGTTGCAAGCTACCCTTGAAGTAATCAATTTTGGTGGTCTCTGACCAGTCCATGACTTTCCCTGCCAGGGCTTTGAGCTCCATGGCATACTCTATCACACTTTTCCCCCCTTGCCTGAGCTGCTGGATAGCTGATTTTGCCCTCATCTAGTGGGTCCTTGAACCTCTCCCTCAGGGCCTTCATGAACTCCCTCAAACTGTGTAGGTCAGGTGCCATGGCATCGTGCAGCTGCACATACCAATCTGCTGTGGCTCCGTGAAGCCTCGCACTGACCTGGCTCACCTTCTTGTATTCCATGGGGAAGCAGGACCCAAATTCTCGCATATAAATGGACATGTTGGTCAAGAAAAACGCCAGCTGTTGGGGATCTCCATTGAATTTGACTTGTATCTCCTTCGGAGTTCCCAGAGGCACTGCTTCACCTGCTGGAGGTCCCCCCAGCTCCTCTTGGCTTTTTGCGTGGCCCTCACTCCTTCGTCGCCTAATTGGGGAGTCGAACCCCCTGGTAGGGGTTATGATGTGGCATCTCCCTCGCGGGTCCAGCGATGCCACCCTGGAGAGCTGGGTCAAAATTTCCGCCAGGGGATATGCCATAGTGTCAAGGCTTTTCGACACATGCTGCATCATCACCTCCATGGTGGACATCCTCGCCTCCAACCCACGAATC
Organism: Candoia aspera; assembly: GCF_035149785.1. Lineage (NCBI taxonomy): Eukaryota > Metazoa > Chordata > Lepidosauria > Squamata > Candoiidae > Candoia > Candoia aspera. The sequence continues at coordinate 52,756,550 of NC_086153.1, read as the reverse complement.
GCTTGTGGGGTCCCATCAGGGTCTGTCACAGTCCCACGAGACCCCGGGCTCAACACCCTCACTTGTGCCTCCAGGGGTGGGGGTGCTCTCCCTTCCACCACCTTGGCGCCCAACTGCGAAGGGCCCATCTGTGGTTCTTCCAGTATCGTGTCTGGAGTCTTGGGTTCTCTCACAAAGTTGAGGGTAAGGAGTGCGTTCTGCAGCTCTGTAGTGTTGAGCCGGGTTTCCATTTCGCATTCACTTTCCCCACTCCTGGAGCTCCCTTCCGACTCTACCTTTTCTTCTTCTTCTTTGGTGTACAGTACCGTCCTCTCAGTGGAGGTTGAGGGTGATGGCTCCTTCACCTTGGATCTTCCATGTTTTGGCATTATTTCATTAACTCTCAAGTGAGTTACTTTCCCAGGAAGAGTTCTCGAATACAATGGATTTGCAGCTTAATGTCAGCACTAGATCATTCAAGCATTCACACAGTGACAGTCAGGAGATCAGGATCCTTTAACTGTTTAATGAAGCGAAATGACTAGGACAGAGGTAAAGCTGCGAATGGAGAATTCCAGCTAAAACATACATTTAAAACTACATTCCCTTGATTGCCTTTCTTTCCCACAAAAGTATGCCACCCCCCTTTCCCATCCAGGTGGTGTTGCTGGTGTATCTCTACTGGCCAGCCTTGATGTGAACCACCATAAATCTGTAGCCATAATAATGCAATTCACACTCCAACTCAACAGCCCCTCCCATCCGGCAACAGAGAGTCTACCGCCATTGATAAGGAAGTGATGGAAGATGCTCCGATAAGGGGTTCTGTGAACCTTTTGATCGGAGGAGTCTGACAACATCAGGCAAAGGAGCCAGGTTTTAACATCAGCAAAGTGCAGTGATGTGAATATGATAATGCACACACAATGATGTTATAAAGCAAATGCAGCCATTACATACTGTAGTTGCATCCTAATAGCTGATCTAAGTGTCAGAAAACATCTTCTTTTCCCATGGTCTGTGCCAAGCCAGGAGTCCAGTAGAACACACCAGACGATCAGTGGAGAGCCACAATATGTGTATTCACCCAAAGTTATCAGGTTGCTTTGGGTGGGCGGCCACGCAGCACTTCTCTTTGTTTCCCTTTTTATAGGGTTCTGAAGTTTAGAAAATTAGCCAATCATTATCTATGGAATGGAATGTGTTATCTTATTACAAACCAAGGTTCCTTAACTTAGAGATAGAGAAGTTGTCTCCTTATTTATAGCTAAACAAATGTCTCTTTATCTAGAACTAAAACAGACAGGTTCTTCTACAGTGCTAAGATGTTTGCGAATCCAGTTGTAACCATTACTGCATAGTATCTGGAAATGGATTGTGAATAATGGCTGATTCAAAAAGCTAAACAGGACTAGTGCTTGTATAGGAGACTACTAGGAGATACCAGGGCTGTAGATAGACTGGCAAGTTTAAAAAAAAAATCTCAGAAGGCAGCAGGGGCAGACCCCTTGATAACACTGACCTGGAAAGAACATGGGCATATCCATGAAGTGATCAGGAGTCCTGCTTCACTTGAAGGGAATTTTTTTTTTTTTTAACAAACTAATGTTTTTATTACTTCAGTTTATGACTCAGGGCAGCATACATAATCAGTAAACAACCTACAGCTGAGTCCAACACAATGAACAAATTAAAAAACAATGAAACATAAGAATATAAAGTAAATTAAAATAAATTAAACATAGGATGTTAAATTCTATTCCAGTGTCCACACAATGCATATACTGTATGTTGCATCTGGCCTGTAGTCCCTTTAGGAAATGGCTATAATAAAACTATTATTTGTCAACACACAGAATGCACACAGAAACATTGATTACCTCAACATATTCTGAAAAGGAAGTTAGAGGTTGAAGACATGTGAAGGTAGGTACTGTAAATACTGTAAGAAAACATATCTGGCTTGAATTATTTGTTGAGAAGAATGTTAGCAGAGCTGGTATTTCAAGCCTGAGGCTTCTTACAACAGCTTCCCCCAATCCCATGCTCTGGAAGTATACTGGACTACAACTCCCACTCCCAATTATGCTAGTTTATGGAATCAAGCAAAAACTGTGACATGGTGTTGCTGTCAATTTCTGATCCCTTCTGGATAAAAAAAGCAAAGTCTACAGCCACCAGTTCTTTTATGTTGATGTAATAGAGTCTACTCTAAGATATAGTAATTGGACAATTTTTTCATGGTGGAATATGAATTTAGTACCTAAATATAGCACATTTCCTCAAATTATTCCTACACGGACTCTTAATTCTGCTATTCTTCATGGCAAATGCAACCAGCAAACCTACTTGCTTTCTTCTTTGCATTTCAACACTGATGTGTAACCACATTTGGAGGGCATGATTTTTATTCAGGTATATTTTAATAGTCTCTAACGGGAAATCTCTCTGGCATTATGCTTGTTAATCATGCAAACACTGCAAAAACTAATGTTAATACTATACTAATCCAATAGTCATACATTCCAGGATGTATGGAATTTTGCAGTTCTCTGTTGGCCTGAGTGAATCAACTTTGCTTAACCACGGTGTGCTGGAAACCAGCCAGGTTTGGGTAATAACTCACATTATGTGTGTCTTTGATCAAAGACAGTACTTTTCAAAAGGCTTCAGTTATGGCTATTCTTAGTGTTTCCCAGGTGTGCCAGTACTGCTGTAGTAATGTCTTGATACTTAAAGCCATTCTCAAATTGAATAAACATAATTAGCCTTTACAATTCAAACTAAGAGGATTGAATCTTTCAGGCCTAGCTTTAGGATTCACAAAAGCCTAAAGAAAGTAACCTCTAGTATTCCTAACCATCTCCATCAGAAGGTACAGACAACAGCTCTAACTGGACAATCTAGCTGTAATTATGATTCTCCACAATGCTCTAAGGCAGTGTTTCTCACCCTTCGCAGCTTGAAGATGTGTGGACTTCAACTCCTAGAATTCCCCAGCCACATATCTTCAAGCTGCCAAGGTTGAAAAACACTGATCTAAGGCATTGTGGGAAATTTAAGTAATGGCTAGACACAGAACCTGGCATTGCTTGAATTAGTAGATTAAAAAAAAAATCAACAATGGGACCTCCCTGGGACCTTGCCAGGGTTACTAGGTGCTGACCCCTGTCCCATGCTTTTATCTGATAAAGCAATCCTGGGGTAGTTTGTGGGTTTTGACATGTCTGCAGTTTAAAATAATTATTGAGTTACCAGTTATGGTAATAATTGTAATTAGAGCCTTTAAACCACACGAAGGGTGTGTTGGGCATCACACAAGAAAAATCAGGCTATACGAGAAAGATCTGGGTACAGGAGGAAGAAAGGGATTTCTAAGGGCCAACCTACATGTGGCAAGTTCCATGAATGGCTCTCTTGAGTTTTTATTAGTTTTTGCTATGGGCACATTTATCCTGGACCCTTGTAATCAGTCTCAAAGAGAATTGTGATTAATACAACTGTGATTATTTCATAGGCTGATTGGCTGGATTCTCTTTAAATTTGGGGTCATCACTGCCAGAAATTTATCTGAGAAATCATTGTAGCCATACTAATGATTTTTTTTTAATCATATGGCATAGCAGTTTGGTGTTCATGTTGCTTTTTTTTTTCCTTGCTGGGAAATCCTTGTGAGGTCCAGCAGCCAGATGTGTAGACTATTTAGCCGTGACAAGTCACGTTGCCCGGGGTGCACCACGAGGAGACTAGTCTACATTGCACCAAGTTGGGCTGAGAGAAGGTGACTGGCCCAAGGTCACCTAGCCGGCTTTCATGCCTAAGATGGGACTAGAACTCACAGACTCCTGGTTTCTAGCCCAGCACCTTAACCACTAGACCAAACTGGCTCTGTATACTAATGAATGCAAATCCTTTATTGCTTCTATGACTTTGTTCCTTTTTTTTTTTCATTCTTTCCTCCAAGTTAACTCCTAACCTACTCATTCCCACAATAATTTAATGTTTAGGTTTTCATGCAAATTCTGATGATCAATTAGACTATAGAATTACTTCAGCAAGTTTTAGCCTAGTAAACTCTCTTTTTAAGAAACGTAAGCAGGGATTGTATACACAGAATTTTTCAAAGGAGCTAAGTCCTATGTCACCTACAATTGAGCAGATTGTCTTTATTTTTCCTTCCTCCCAACCCAGAATACTAATTTCACCTTTTTAAATTCTAAATGGTTTATGACCAGGATAGCTCAAGGATGTTCTCCTATCAGTCCTCTGGATTTACATAAGTATGCCTCTAAGCTCCTAGTACCCAAAGTGCACATGGGGTGCAAAAAACAAGTTTTATCTCTTTCTTGCTGACTTTCTGAGGGATATCAGGCTGAAAAATGCAGATACTTTTGTTTATATTGGTGAGTTATCTACTGGAAATCTGTGCTGTGGCTTTATTATGATTTCAAACTCATAATTGAATAGCAGAATACAAGTATTTTAAAATCCTACCATTAAAAGACAGTATACAGAAGCAAAAGATCACTGTGAGATGTATTGATCCCAGCCCAGGCTACTTTAGAAGTGCTCTTGAAATATTTCTAAAATTCACTAGGAAGCAATTTGTGTGGCTTTATGAACACAACTTGGATTGTGTAGATTTATGAAATCAGAAAGAATGCAACAGAAAAGGAACCAAACACTCATTCACTTGAAAAAATAAAGACCCTTTGTGGCATCTTAAAGACAAGTAAACTTACTGTGGCATTGCTAGGATTTACAGGACTTAACCAAAATACAGAATCATCTGCATTATTCCTGTTGGATCAATCCTGTAATTAGGTCAGGGAGGAAGGAAGATAAGATCACTATAATATTCTGTGTTAGCTACTCTATCTAAGTTCCAGGTTAAAAAAAAAAGAGGAAAAACATATAACAGATGCTTCCACACCCATCAATGACTTACATTCCGTTCATGCATGGTACTTTAAATGAAGCATACTTCATTTAAAAAGCTGCAGCATCTACCTTCATATAGCATAGTGAACCAAACTTACATTGTGGCTTAGTACTATGTGTAAATAGAATGTGTGTGGACAACCATCTGAGAAAGGTGGTGAAGAATGACTCTTAATGTACTGTAATTCAGTTCAGTTGGATGTCTTTCGATGCCTCCATGGAAATGGAAGGGAGAGGAGAAATACAAAAATTGTTGATAGGTATTATATAGCACAGTATATATTCCCTTTTCTTTTGCTCTTCTGAATGGGGTGCTCTTTCTGGCCGTTGTTGGAGTAGGATTGGATGGTCATAACTGGAATTTTGAGGCAGGAGTATCAGTTAGAAATGTTGGCAATCTCTTGATAGTTCCTGTCAACAGGGCTTCCCCTGTTCATGGTAAAGTGTTCATGATAAAGAGACTAGTAAAACAAAGCCTAAAGCTCTGTGATTTTAGTTGTGGTTTTCCTGTGTTGGATTTATATACTGTTGGTAGTATGATTTGATTATGTGCTGAATTTACAATATACTATACTCTGTTGTGGCAATATCTTTAACCTTTGATGGGGTAGCAGTTCCCATTCAAGAGTGGCGTGCAATCTAGGGGGCTTCCTGGACTCACAGCTCCTATTTGATGAGCAAGTGGCAAGTGTGGCCAGGAAGGGCTTTGCATAACTTTATCTAGTATGCCAGTTGTGGCCCTTCCTAGATCAGGAGGCCCTTCAGACAGTCACTCATGTCCTGGTGACCTTGCAGCTTGACTTTATGACCAGTCCTCAAACCTATGACTGTTGTAGCATCGCCACAGTCACGTGATTGCAATTCAGGTGCTTCGCAACCAGTGTGCATTTATGACCGTCACAGTATCCCACAGTCACGCGATCACCATTTGCGAGCTTCACAGACAGCTTCCAACAAGCAGGTCAATGGAAAAGCTGGCAGTAAAATCACAAGTTGCAGTCATGCGATGTCTCACTTAATGACCATGGGTGACTTGCTTGGCAGAACTGGTGTTGTAAGTCTGGTGCAGTTATGTGATGTTTTGGTTAATGACTGCATCACTCAGTGACAGAGTTGCTGGTCCCAATTGTGGTTGTTAAGTGAGGACTACCTGTATTTGATTTAAAAATAATTTGTGCACAAATCAAACAAAGCCAGAACCAAACCATTTTATGTCTTGATATGATGTGTTATATAGTAGATTTATACAATGCACTAAGACAATATGGGCTATTTTGTTTTGGCTTTATGTATTGTGTGACCCAGCCATTGTTGTTTATAAACTGTAGTTTATAGCTTAGAACAATGTATGGATGTAGTCATGGTAGTTAACAACAAATCATGGATTAGTGCAGAATGTGAACCCAGCCAACTTTGTCATTAAGGAAATGAAAATCCATACAGTAATGGTAAGATGCTGTATTAATAATTAGTTAATGTACTGTAATATCGGTGCATATTGGGAATGAAGTCTGGGTTAATTTTCCTCCAGGTGAATGATAGAGTCTTTTATCTTTATTGCTTACAATGCTGTGGTTCTGAATATACTGAGTTCTGTAACTTTGGAGCAGAGACCAGTTTGTTTAGATAATTCCATGAACTGCTGTGTATGTTAATGCTATTGTATTAATAAATGTGAACATTTTATTTAATGATAAAATTCTAAGAGTTGGATTTAATTGGGAAGGAAGTAGTTATGGCAATCAGAGATTAAAGCAATGAGCTAGAAACTAGTGGCGATTCAGATCTTTTTATCTAGAGAATTTAACGTTAGATGCTGGAACCTCCTTTTGTAGTAAATGAATATAAATTTGTAGTTCTTCCTCCTCCTACTTTCTTTGTAGGACCAGCCCAGAAGCTGACCTTCCAACAATATGTCGGACAATGTGCAGTTTCTCTTAAGTATTTTTAGGCTGTAAATCTTTGTCATCATATTAAAAGCAGAGTAGATGCGGTGAAGATCAGATTATTTGATCAGACCAGTTTGTTTCAATGGCAGGTTTTTTTAAGGTTTTCAAATCTGAAAGACTGTTAGGTTGACATTTATTAATCTGAACAATAAGATGCTATGAATGTTATCAACATTATGCTAAATTACATGGTTATTCTATAGAACTTTTTCACAGAAACAGAAAACAGCCCTCTGGAATCTGTTACAGAATTGTGTAGGGGAAGTCCCTAAATGGCAGAGAAGGATAATATACCCAAATACCTTTTCAGGATCTCGCATATATTCTACAAAGACTCTTGATTTTAGCAGTAAAAATTACTGGAAAATGTCCAGGGTTCTATGTTTTATATAACAGTTACTGTTTGTATTCACCACTGTATTAGAAGCTTAAATTAAAGATAATCTGAGTAACAGTGCACAAATAATCAGAGTAAAAGGAACATGAAAGTCATTGGATGGATTGCTTGGAAACAGAATCTTTCTCACATTGTTGCTCTGTCTCATTCCCCCCAGTTTCTAGATTTTATTATAGGAGGACATGATCTATTATCTGATAATGGTGCTGAGCTGGTTTAAACAAGAAAGGTGGATTTATTCACAAGGCATCCACAGCTGTACTGGCACACATTTACCATGTTATCAGCCATGATGCATTCAATTAACCTGTTTTTCTGAATTTGTATGATGCATAATTATAAAGTATAAGCACAAGAGTTAGATTTGAAATCAATACATTATATTGAAACCCGGTTATCTAGTTTATGGTTTAATATGGCATGCAAGTACAGCTTGAAAGTTTTAACGTTCAACTCATCCAGGCTTTGATCGGGTTAACAAAACATCAAGACATAATGTGGTTTATTTGCTTAATTTTTTTTTCATGAATCCAATCATTGTGATTTGTAAATCCCGGTTTATGTTTTAACGTTTTGTGTGAACCCAGATAATTGTGATTATTCAATAAGCAGTTGTTAGACCATTCCCTTATACCTTGGTTATATGTTGAACTTAAATTCTGATTGTCAACAGAAGAATAGGAAGGGAGGTTAAACTGGGATACTGTAATCTTTTATTTTGAATTTACAATTTGCAAATTCATAATTTGAATAAATGTGTAAAGAAAGCAACCCTGATCTTTATGAATTGATTTTTATTACATTATTTATTCCATTTTTATACCATTAATTGCCAAATGAATCCAATGACTTGCAGCAAAAGTAAAAGTTTTTTAAAATGCTATTAAAAACTAGGGTTTGTCTGGAAAATTTGAACAATTGAAATGTATATATAAATGGTGAAAAACTATAGCAAGTAGATGAATGTATATACTTTGGCAGAATGTTTACTAAAGGTTGGAAAATTGATGGAGAAATGTTATGTTGTACAAATCTTAGTAGAAAGGTAGTAGACTAAGTAATATATGGCCTGTAGCAAGGAATGAATGTATGTTGAAAAAGTGAACATGGCTGCATATAAGAGCATAATTTTGCCCAATTTGTTATATGGGAATGAGAGTTATATAGTATATAAGGAAAACAAAAAGTAAGCTGAATGCAGTTACTTAAAAATGTGTACATTGTAAAACAAGAAGAAATACAGTGAAAAATGAATGGAAACTGAATGAATACAAAAATGAGTTATCAGTATAAAAGAAGTATGTTGAAATGGTTTTGTTATATACAGAGAATGAATGAGGACTGAATTGCAAAGCAAATATATGAAGGGTGAATTGGTTGAGTATAAAGAGAAGACTGAGAAATCTGTGGTTGGATAAAGTTGATAAAATCTTCACTAAGAGAGAAGTGAGAGATATTAAATAAACAAGTGCAAATCCAAGCAGTGCATGGATTTGTGGAAATGAGGATGGTTAGCAAGGATAGAAAGAGATGAAGAGATATAGTGAATGGCTTTGGTGCAAGTTTGCTATATTTCCTTTTCTTTTTCTTATATCATGCCTTTAATTTTTTGGGGAGGGGAGGATACTATTTTTTCACTGTTTTCTATGTTTTATACAACACTGCTTACCCTAAAATGGAATAGCATAATGGCTATATATGAGCGTACTAATGTATATGCCACTCACTCCTAAATGGCTTTGGGTGGATTATACTCTACAATAGCCATATCTGCATGCACAGATTATATAAAGGATGATTGGAGTCATTCTTGTATTAACTATGTTTCTTGGGTACTACTTCTTGCAGAGTGCTGGAAAGCATTTGGCCCAGAGAGATCAGAAAAATCACACACCAGGCATTTCTGTAAAAATAAATTTATTTACAGAAAGCACAAAAACATATTTACAGGCTTGTGCATTCACACACACTCTCAGAGAGAGTGAGCTGCTTACTCAGCTGCAAGGCTAAAAACCAAACAAAAGTCCTGCAAGCTGCCTTCCCCTCAGGCAATGCAACTATTAACACCTAAACTGAGGACAATTAAATTCGACTTCTTCACCCGGCTGATGCTTAAGGAAGTACTTAATTACCATGGTAGCCAAGAGCAGAAAAAATTGCCAACACTACTCAGTAAGAAAATAGAAACAACAAAACAAAAGCTATCAATGCTGTAGCACAGACAAAGAGATAAAAGATATACTCATCAAATATGCAGATGATACAAAGCTAGGAGGGATTGCAAACACCTCAGAAGACAGGTTTAAGGTTTAAAAGGATCTTGATAGACTTGAACATAGGTCCTATCCAAGAATAGCAAGAAATGTGAGGTTTTGCACTTAGGCAGGGAAAACCAGATATACAGGTACGAGATAGGTGATACCTGGCTTAACAGTAGTACATGTGAGAAGGATCTGGGCAGGGGTAGACCACAAATGAATCATAAACCAGCAGAGTGCTACAACTGCTAAAAAAGCCCAAGCAATCTTAGGCTTTATCATCAGAAGTATAGTGTTGAGTTCATAGGAAATAGTTCTACTCTATGCTGCATTGATCAGACTCCACCTGGAATATTGTGTCCAGTTCTGATTGCCACAATACAAGAAGGATGCTGAGAAACTGGAAAGTGTGCAAAGAACAACAAAAATGTGAAGGTCTTGGAAGCTAAATCCTATAAAAAAAATGCTTAATGGAACTGGGTATTTTTAGCCTAAAAAAGAGAAAGCTAAAGGAGGCATTACAGCAATTTTCCAATGTTTGAAGGGCTTTGACAGGTAAGAGGGTGTAGATTTATTCTCTTTAGCACCCAAGGATAGGACAAGAACTAGTGGGTGAAAGGTTTAGAAAAGGGAGATTCAAATTAAAAATAAGGAATTTCCCGTGAGTGCTATTAAGCAGTGGAACAACGTGCCTTCTGGAATCCACTCACGGTCACTGGGAGTTGAGCAGCGTCCATCAGCTGAGGCTTTTAAGTAGAGATTGGTATCAGGATTTCTACTCTGGGCAGTGGGTTGGATTAGAAGACTCCAAAGTTCCTTCCAATTTTAGGGTTCTATGAATTACAGTAGTAGATTTTGTAAACAGAAGGCAATTTTTCGACACAGAGATGGATCTTCAATTAGGTACTGCTATGTATCTAATAATGAGGTTGTGTAAATGAAAGATATATGGGATATAAATGTGAAAAACTGAGTCAGCAGAGAGTCAGCTCCCTTCATATGGGGGCAAGGCATCCTCAATTATGTATCTGAAAAATTACCGTGCTATTGGATTATTTGCTTTACATGATCCATGACTTAGTGCTTTTCTGAATGAAAGGGAAAAAAAACCATGCAGGAATCTTGCCCCCTCAACTACTGCTTCAAATAGAACACTAAGTAACATCTCAGATTTCTCCCTTAACAGCTGTACCCTTGGTATGTGATAATACTTTCTCGTGGCTCTTTTTATAAAGGTATGTGCAAGTGGCAGTACTGGGGAAAATCATACAAAAAGGAAAAGCAATTCAATATAAAAAAGGGAGAATAGAAGGTTAATTTTGATGGAAAGGGGTATTGTCAGTTTTGTTCTTTTTGTTGATTGCTTGTTCTATCAGTTTTATTCTTTTTCTAAAAAAAAAGGTCAAATAAATAGCATCTGTTGGACCTTGTCAGGGTTCAGAAGTTAGGCAGGATCAGGCTTGAATACTATTTTGATGGGAGACCTAGGGAATCTCAGGGCTGTAGGTTAGACTGGGAAATCAAAAGATACCTTGGAAGAATGGCAAACCACTTCCATACTGTTGCAGAGAAAACTACATAGATGTATTCGTGAAGTTACAAGAGGTCAACTTGACCCTAGGACTTGGCCTTTAACTGACAAGAAAATAATAGAAACATGTAAACAGACTGATTTAAAAGTAATTATTTCAAAACTGCACAGGTTGTTGGGGAAAAATAGAATTAGTCATTACTAATGGTTTTGGAACTCAGCCAAATAAAATGCAGTTGCAAGAAGTGGCCTTCTTTAGAAAAGCTCTACAAATAATGAGGGAGGGAGGTTTGGCTAATTTTCACATGCAGCAAACTTCCCAGTCTTTAGAGCCACTGCCATTATTGAGTAGGTCATTTCATATAGATTTATGTGGCCCAGGTGTCCCTAAGACAGCATGATACCAAACCATTTAAGGCATTGATGGTCATCAACACTTCAATGCTTTAAATTGAGCCAAGAAATTAACTGGCAACCAGTGCAACTGGGGTAACTTAGGGCTATAATATATTCAAACCACGCGTGTGCATCTGCAGCGAGGAAAGGAAAGCAAGTGTCATCACAGGTGTCCTCATGCAAATGAGGTAAATTATGTATTTTCTGTCAATCATATGACCCACACAAATTACATAATTTGTGTTATTTGTATGATGATGCACATGGCATCATTGTGGCTTAAACAATGTGGTACTGTGGTACTACATCTGTGGTACTATCAGATTCCTACCAGACTCCGATTGACCACATTATGACCACATCTGCAGTACTACCAGACTCCTATTGACCACATTCTGAATAAAATGTAATTTCCCAACTTTGCAAAGGCAATCTCATTTATACTATATTATTTCATGCAGTATTCACAGTTGGAATGGAAGTGGTAGCTACAGAGAAAATGTAGCTTTTCCTATAACCATTCATTTCAGTTTGTGTGAACAGAAAGTAGGTTTTTTTAACCCAAATGATAGCTGCAGAAAATTATTTTCAATTCGCCTGAAATGATCATGTGATTTGAAGGAATGCTGTTTGGATCCTTTGCGGCCACTTGTGTAATGACTTCATATCTTGGCACAATAACATATGTTTGGAAAAGGACAACGACTGTTAACAACTGTATAACTACAGGATAATAGTGCTCAGTATCCTAAAAGTAAGTCTAGGATTTCCTTTAAAACCTCTCCCTACACATACAGTTCTAGAAAGGTAATTATTGCAATACCTAAACTTAAAGCTATTACCCATCATTGCTCAGAAGTATTAATAGGACATTGCAAAATAATTATAGGATTATAATTAGAATTATAACCTGAATCAAGGACAGTCATTCTTTGGTAGTATTCTTTTAAAGAACAGAGTTTATATATTATCATAAAACTAATAATAATAATCCCTATCCATGCACCAATTTTAGTGTGCATTGCACAGAAGAGGGAATAGTTGGTTTTAAACATTTCAGATCTGCTGGTTTTAAGTTCCCAGCAAGGAGAACAGTATTCAACTCCTCTCCAACGAGAAACAATCCTGGCAACATTAAAAAAGCAATCAAGAGTACATGGCTGAACTGACATTCATAATGAGATTTATATTCGCTACTCAGGAAGAGTGAGGTTTCTAATGCAAAGCAGGAAAGGTTTTTTTTAAAAAAAAGTACACTCTCAGCTTTTATTAGTAATGAAAATTTAGCTTTGCCGATTAATGTAATCTATCAAATTCTCACTGAATTTTTGAGGAGGAAGACTGTTAGAGTATAGCAACACCATTATGTCACCATTATGTCATCACTGTTGCTTTTCATTGGCTAACTAAGCTCAACAGTGTCTCTTAGCAACATGTTGGAATAGCAAACAGTACAATTAACTCTTTCATATGTGTTATATAAGCTTCACTTCAGTTTTTGTACTTTAGAATTACAAATATATTTTACCCCCTTCTCAGCCATGGCAATGACCAAAGAAAACACTTCAAAATAGCAACTTGAATATTAAGCTATGGAGGACATTGGATTACTAGAACAACTAATTCAATATCCACAGCTGGCAATTCCAAGCTAACCTGAAAAGGTGGGACAAGCTGTCACCTGTGTTTTTAAACAATTTTCACATGGACCAACAAGACTAAGATTGTTTTTAGTACAATTGTCAGGACCCTTTTCAAACTAATACATTTTATGAAAAGTCCTAAGCTTTTGTGAATTACAGCTGTCCTCTGTAGTTTACAAAGGGTTGTGCCTTACAATAATATGTGGTCATCTGAAAAGATGCTACTAGACTCCTCCTGTTTTTTGGCTACCATAGATTAATTTGGTTGTCATCCTGCAATAGAATAACTGTGTCATTTTTTAGTTAATACAAAAATTAAGAGTTCTATTAAATCCCCAGAATATGAGAGTTTTTTGGGAGAAAGTTAAATAGAAACAAATATTATAGCTTTTGTAGATTGATATGTGGGTTCTCTGACCCAAAAAATATGCTATATATTTTTTAAAAATAAAATATTAATCACACCATACTCTTATCCATTTCGGTTTTACATACCCTAAATGCAATGTTAATTCACTAACATTTAAGTCGTATTAGCATTAGTAGGACTGTTCACTATATGCTAACAGTACACAAGCTGAGGCTCCAGTTCTACAAACAGCTCCTGAAAGCTCATAGATTTCTTCTCAAAATTGCCACCAAATTTTCAATTTGATGGAAGGAAAATAAACATATGGGCAATAGTAATATCAACAGCACTTAATTAAATATGGTAATTAAGCTTAGTGTTTGATTAAGCCAACTTTCATTTTGTCTTTGCCCCACCTACCACCAGGGCTGCAACTAGGGTCTGTGTCACCCGGGGCAAACATGGATTGCATGCCTATTTTGGTGCCCCTCAGCGCTCATTTTGGCACCCCCCCCAGTGTGGCACCCAGGGCACATGCCCCGCTTGCTCCCCCTGGTTGCAGCCCTGCCTGCCACTTCGTTCTAGCTCCGCTGATTTCTGGAGAGTGGGTACGGCATGCCTTTTAAATGCTATGAGTTGCCCTCAGCCCTCCCCTTCATTTGCTCATCCCTGCTTTATGTCTTTATAATTTGTAAGCTGTTGATTTAGACAACCACTTCATATTGTAAACAGATTTTAAATCTTCCAGTATGATTTTTTCTCTAAAAATTCCATGGGGATTATGTCCATTGAATATGGACAGGATACAAACTCTAAATGGTTCAATGCTTAATATCACACTGAATTTTTAAAAAGAAGTAAAGATGTAGTCTTATACTCAGCCTTTTGAAAGAAAATCAGTTAAACTCAATGCAACTGATTTTTTACAAGATGTGTACAGTTATCTGATAAAATAAATGGAATAGGAAAAGATAGAGATAATTTACAGTGGTGAAAATAAATGAGAAGAATGAGATATCTAATCTGAGAGGTCCCTATGTCATGCTTGTTACTTGTACTGCCTTTTAATTGGTTTTGTACTTCTTTCATATTTTCTGAGTCACCTAACCTTAGTATGACAGTGTTTCTCTTTCAGTGTCCTGCTATAATATGAGGTAATTGCATTTACTAAGTTTAGAAGACAATGAAAACAAGGGAACCATCTGCATGTAGTCCAGCAGGGTTCACTGCATAACCAAAGACAGTGAAAATGTAATGTAAAAATCAAATTCATATTAACAATTAAACTACTACAAACCTGTATAGAAAAAAATGGATCCTCCTTTGTTATTTTAAGCGTTAACGTTTTATTTCTCAGTTTAGTTCAATGGTATTTTATTTATTTATTTATTTATTTATAGCATTTATATGGCTGCCCATCTCAAACAAAGTGACTTTGAGTGGCATACTGAAAGTTAACAAATACAAACCCAAAAGAAAACAACACACAGCTAACAGCTTAGTAGTGTATTGTGTTTATCTCTTTATCAAATTGACTGAAGGCTAATGAGAGCTGGTGCATTAAATTCAGAAAGCGTAATTTTCACAGATAAGTGAAAATACCAGATCTAATAAAGTTTACTTGAAAGTGAATCCCACTTTATTTGGTTAAACTGATTTCCAGGGAAATGCCTACAGAAGTGCAACTTAAGCTTTGTAAATGAACATCCATTAAGAACAGTGAAAAGATAATAGAAATCAGATTGTAATTTTAACGGTCTGTACGTTCATGGAGGATAGATAAGAAGCAAGTAGATCCTCATTAACCACTAAAATAAAGCGGGCAAATCCCACTTGAACCATCATCATTTAATAGTGACCGGAGGTTGTGTATCAAAGTTGCTTAAACATTTCAAGTGTTGGAAAAATAGGTTTAATTGTATTGCAAAATGTGACTCTCCTTTTGGATTTTTTTAATGGAACCTCAGTTTAACATCTTTCAATATATAGTAAATATTTATTTACTATTATAGCAACAAACTTCCTTTTGCAATATTAAGTTGTTTTAAAACTGTAGCTGCCTTGGGGGAATAGTTGTTTGCTTCGAATGAAAGGATCGATTCCTTATAATGTAACAACTCTGCATCTGAGAAACCTGCAACACCAGCCAATACAAAAAATGCTTTATTTAATGCAATCTAAAAAGCGGGGGTGGAATTACACGCACAAGAGTCAAACAAAGGTAAAGTGCCGAGTACTTCAGCCGCGACAGATCACTTGTGAGCTATTCCCTCGCGCAGCCATGAAGAACCAGGTAAAGGATATTCCTGAACCCACCGCAGGCCACGCTTCAGAAAAGGTGGAGAGCGATGCTGCTCCGAAACTAATGGCGGGAACTTCGCTTTAGGCCCCAGGGCACTAATTCTCTCTCTCCCCGAACGAGGAGAGGAGCGCGGAGCTTTCCGAAGCTCTGCCCAGCCCAATTTGGGGGTGGGACTCGGGCGGGGCTCCATTCCTCCTCCTTGCTGAGCCAGCGGGGAATAGTTTCGTTCGGAGTGGGCTCGAGGGCCGCGCCGCCTGGGCTGAGGCAGACCGCGGAGGGGATTCGAAGAGACAAAGCGCGAAGGTCCAAGAGCGGCGGGGCTTTGCGGAAAGCGCAGGCCAGGCAGCGCCCGGCCGTTTGGAAAGCGTCGCGGTCCGGACTGCCTCTTGCAACAGGTTCTTAGGGAAAGACGGCAGGCCGCTCCGCCTCCCCAGGCCCCAGTCATTGGTCTCCTGCCCGGTCCCGGAACCTGCGCCACCCGCCTCAATGCGGTTCGGAGCCAAGATGATGCCGGTAAGTGTGCGTAAACGTGTAGGGGGGAGGGTGGAAGAGGTCACCGGAGGGGTGAGCCAAAGCGGAGGGTTAGGTCGGCTCTCAGGTCGCCGTCGTTTCGGCTCGAGATGGATCAGGCTTACTGCTGCCGCTCCTCCTCTTCCTTTTCTCCAGCAAGTTCATACAGAGGGAGCATTGGGGAAAAAAGTTCGAAATCGAGCGATTAGTGTGGAGACGTGCGCTTAGGGACGCCAGGTTTCTTCTGAGTGCCTTCTGAGCTGCAGACGCCGCTTTCTCAGGAAGAGGGTCGGCTGTCCACAGATGATATAAGATAGGAAGACTCAGGAGAACGAGAGAATTTGGAAATGGAGCTGTTGTTCCTGCTTCTCGCAGCCTTAAAAAAATGGAGAGAAGAGGTGCCCCTCCTGCCTTCGAAGACTCTTAGGGACACTTTTGCTAATCTGTAGACTCCATACAGTATTTCCATTTCTACAAGTCTTGTTCCAAGAGATAGCTTCCGTATATGCATATGTATATGTATTTAAATCGAAGGAACTTTAGGTGGTCTTCTCCCGGTAGCTAATTCAGACAAGGAAATGGATCCAACGGAAATACTCCTTGTACAGAAAAGGGCTTTAAGAATAATCGAACAGAAGTGTTGCTGTTTGAAAGATTTGCTCTGCTATGTTGTGCCTGTAGAGTGGGGGAGCACAGGTAGTTTCATATCAAAATATAGAAAGGATGAGTTATCTTCCTGGCATTTAAAGAGAAAGTCAGAGGTGTTTCTTATAAACAAGATTTATAAAGACTGGTTTGCAGCTGTTGAATCAGCAGCTGATGTGGCTGCAGAAAAGGCAAGTGCAGTTTTAGGCTGCATCAACAGAAGTAATATTTTCCAAATCATGGGAAGTAATAGCTGTATTTTACATTGGTCAGACCACATCTTGTTTATTGTGTCCAGTTCTGGGCACACTTCAGGAATGATTCAGACACACTGGAACAAGTTCAGAGAAAGGCACTTTGGATGATGAAGGAACTAGAAACTATAGCCTATGAACAGAGATTAAGGGAATGGGGGATGTTTAGCTTTGAGGAAAGACAATTCAAAGGGGATATATGAAAATATATGAAACACTGTCAAAAAGATAATGGCTGGCACCCATGCTTTATCCTTTCAGAGTAAGGGACATGGATTAAAACTACAGGACTGGATATTCAAACCGAATATTAGAAAAAACTTTTTAACAGTAAGAATAGTTAGCAGTAAAACTAATTACCAGAGAGGTGGCCAGTTGTCATTCTCTGGCTCTGTTCAGGTAGATCTTAGATAGTTATCTGTCAGGAATGCTTAAATTGGAAGTCCTGTGCTGAGCAGGCAGTTGGACTCAGTGATCTAAGTATCTTCTTTCAACTACATTATTTTGTAGTGTGTGCCTGGTGTAATATGAACAATTACATTGTCAGTTTGTCTGTATAAAAGTTCTGCCATGTTTTTTGGTACATAGTTTTGTCTTTGTTGAAGTTGTTTGAAGGTAAGAGTAAAAAGAATCAGCTTGATGATTTTAGCTTTACAAGAATAATAAACTCTATTTATGGTTATATTTGCATTACACACTGAACCACAAACTAACCAAGCATGTTTTAGTCTTGTATGTTATTAGGGGCATGCATGAAATGGAAAATAGATTCTTGCATTTTAGGGGTTCTATTGAACAATTTTGGAATCAGCTACAGTTCAGCAGAAGCCATGTAATGCTTTAGTTGCTATGAATTTAGGAGAGATACGTGACTACCTCTGTCCACCAGCCCACCTGTCTGGTTTGCCACTGCTTTCAGGGAAATTTTTTTCTTTCCTTTTGACATAAAGCCTTCCACTTCCTTGGAGGTCTGTCCAAGTTGTAACCAAGGCTAATCCTGCATAGGTTCTAACTGTAAACTCCAGCAAAGCTGCTTTCCTGTCTTGTATTTTCTACACTCTGCTTCCTTAGGGCTAGAGTTTTTACATTTTTTTAAAAAGAAAAAAGTTTCTTGAAATTCTGCTATCAATCCTTCTTCCATTGAGTGGGATAAGGTATATTGTATCTTGGGCTAATGCATCTGATTTCTCTCAGCAAACTGTATTACAATATTAATGAAAAGTTTACATCAGTGAACTGACAAAATTATTTAACTTTCAGTATTCAGTAGGTTTTTGTGGAGTGTAATTTCATACTGCACTAATAGATCAATATTGTAATTGGGAACAGATTTTTGTTAAGTGATCTTGGTTATGCTTCACTGAATATTTCATTTTTAGAGTGGCTGAAGACAGTAACTATTGAAGGGAGATAAGTGCTTTCTCTGATGATGGTGATAATAATTAGAATTAATGCTTTAGCAGAAAACACCAAGAGGAATGTATATTATTGAAGTATCTAATAATAGAGTAATATTACAGATAAAATGGTGCTTGGAAAAATGAATAAACATAATAGTGTGTGTGTTTTGAAAGAGTACCGTATTGTAATTAAAGTAAGCATGTGGTCCTGTCATTGTAAAAGGCCTTTCTTATTAATTAACCTTTTGTCTTTTAGGGAAATTTCCACAAATAATATAATACTAGTTCATATTAACAAATGTTTGTGTATACAACAAGAATTATTAAAATCTAGATTTTCCTTATTTTTAAATAATCAGTTGCAGCCAGAGTTTGCCCTTAAAATTCTGGACCTGATTGTTTTTAATCTGGTGTTATTTACTGATGTTTTGTCAGCACTCTGATGCAGCATAAAGCTACAGTGAATGGTAGAGATTGGGTACCATACAGTGTGTTTCAGGTAATATTTTTGTTTTTACTTTATTATCAGATTTCACTGTGTGTCCTGTAAACTCCAATGGAGTGCAAAAAAGGATCTTCTTCAATAATCTATGATATTGTGGTGTTCTCTCCATGTCTTTCTCTTCCATTGTCCCTGGCTTTCTATGTAGGTGGAATTATGTAAGTCTTTTCCATGTTTGCAGCTGTTGTAATTTTTCCATTGCTATTCTTTTTCCTATTAAATGGTTTAAGGTGTTCATAACTACAACTATGGCTTGGAAAAAACAAGAAATTGGTCTACTGACATGAATCCCCATCTCTAGGTATCTAGTTAGTGAGATTTTTTTTTTTTTTCCCAGAGTACACCACAATTTATTTTCCACCAGGCATCTCTGGGCCAGCATATCTTCTGATACAAATTCTGTTATACTTTTATACTTGTTAAGTGTTCCACAAACTGGTTAAATTAACACGTGCACGTCCACAACTGAGCCTGACAGTTTTCTGTTTGAGATTTTGCTGGTATTTTATTAACTTCAGGGCCTAATTGTATAACTGTTGTTAGATAGTAGAAAACAATACATTTCAAAAAGAGAACTTGTTTTATGACAGAACTTGCAAAAAACTATGAAGTTCCACATTATGCAAACTTTTACACAATTTATGGACCTATGATATGACTATAGGATTATCACTATGTCTTGAACTACGGTTATAGTAGAACAAATTGATTTGACTTGCTAACTGGTAAATAAGAAAAAGTATAGTTCTTAATTTAGCTTAATTTTGTTAAGGTTATATATTTAGACAAATTATATTTCAGTTTTTTAAAAAGTGGTAATAGTCTTACATTTTCAGAGTATCTTTTTTGTAATTGGTTGGGACAATTGCTATAAAACTGTTCATGAAAGGGAGTCACTAAACTGAATTACTGAATAATATTAAATAATTTTGTGATTATTTATTCTCCATTCATCCTTCAAGGGGCTCTTATGCATTATCTCTCTCTCTCTCTTTCTCTTCACAGTTGGGCTAGAAGACAATGGTTAGCCCAAGGTCACTGGTGGGCCTTATGGCTTATGAGTTATTAGATCCTAAATCACTCTGGTCATACATTCTGTCACACTGTCTTCTAAATTTAGTGAATGTTTTTCCAACCTTATGGAAATCTATGCAATTTAAACAATAGGACTGCCTGAATGAAAGGACAAACAGTAGGCAGTCAAATACAAAGTTAAAATTTCAATTCTGTGTAATTCTTTTTACATCTCTGTGTATAAATAATAGAAATATGTTTTGATTAATGCTGTTGAGGCATTTTCAAACATAAGTGATTCTTTAACTGTTCTGTCTTGTTGAAACAAAAGCAAACAGAAAAAGGTAAACAAACATTGGCCAGTGGCAGAAACCAAACAAGTCCTGCAATCCTGCTCCAACAAAGAATATTATAAATCATTTAAAAGGGTATAAGGTAATACAGCCTATCGAGATAAAACTAGCAGACTGAGTGATCAGGAATTCTCACTCTTTCCTAAGTGTGCGTTAAATGCAGCATAACATCAGTGAAGGGCTGAAACACTTCAAAAAGCCTAGTTTCTCTGCCTCTTAAGTATTTTTGGTTTGCCATCACAAATACAGTATTAGGTTTTAATACTGACAACAAGACACAATGTATAAAATATAAAATTGCAGGAAAGTTTATGTGAATGGACACTGCATTTCCAGATATATGTGACTATTTTAGTAACTAATTTTTGCATTTATTCTTTAATGTTACCAGAGATCTTGGATAAGCTTACACAAATATTTTGGTGTTTTATAACTGGAACATGATCAAGCTGTGGGATTAGCTCAAAGGAACTGGATGATGATGATGAGCTATCAAGTCGGTGTTGACTCTTAACAACCACGTGGATGGATTTTCTCTAGGATGAAAAGCTTATGAAGATTTCCCTTTAGTATAAACTTAAAGGTTTCCTTTTATCAAAGACTTTGTTGTGTGCTGTGGGCAGATCCATGTATTCTGTACTTGAATAATTACATGTACTAGATACCTATAATTCTCATAGAAGGATGAAATGTGGCACATAATTAAACTTATAACTGATACTTGAGGAATTTGTTCAAAACCAAGATGTTCTGAAGTACCGAATATATTCAACTGGTTTAAGACGATGCTTATTAATTATAGTGTGGTTTTAAAGTAAAAATACTTAGAAGTTGGTTTATTTTGCTCAAGGGAATAGTTTGGTAAATTTCAAAATGATTAATTAATAGCATTCTGTGCTTTCATTTTAACATCCATATGTATATATTATTAAGGGAAGTAGGAATTTGGTAGTGATTTTGATTATATCAGATATTATGTAAACAGGCTTCCTTTGTAGACTAGACCTTTCATTCCTTACAGCCCTTTTTGTCTCTCCCAAATCTCCAGATGGAATTTGGAGTTGTATAAAGTATTGCAAAAGGTAGCAGGGATCCATTTTGCTAGCAAATGCCATTCCACCCATGGACAAGACTATTGGAGGTAACGTCCAATATGCAGTGTAAAGTTTCTATAATTTAGACCAGGGATAGCCAATGTAGTGCCCATTGGTTGTTTTGGATTGCCTAATCCATGATCTTTGGTTATCTTGGCTTAGGTTTATGAGAGTTAAAATTAAAAACATTTAGGGAGCCCCAGGTTGCTGAAACCTCTGATACAGATACTGGTAGGTTTATTGTCAGGACATTTCAAGATTGCCAAAGTTGACATTTTTTTCAAATATTATGAAAACTTTTCGTTAGTCACTGTCTATAGTCATTCATGAAACTTCTTCCAGGTATAAAACATTAACAAGATAGAAACCAGTTCACAGCTTGTTAGTCACTTAGTTAGCTATTTGTAATTTTGTTTGTCTATATTTCTACTGCAGGCAGTTAAGAATTATATCAGTGTAACCTTCATTTCACGTTCTGTGAAATTAAATCTGTGGTCCTATTTCAAAATGTTCACCTGATGTAAAAGCATTTCAGTGGCAAACCACTTGTGTAACACAGCCAAGAAAACTATATGTATTATAGTCTCCTGAAATCAAGTCCAAAGATTTATTTATGTGTAAATAACATTGGGATTTAAATAGCTTCTGCCATCCTCCTTTTATTTATTTAGAAATTATATTGATTTGTGGTACTTGGTTCATTAAAAGTTGATAAATTATGCTGGTTGATGATAATGAATGCTCTTTGTACATTTGAGTCCCTCTGGTGGGAGGAGATGGGCAGTGACAAATTTGATAAATAAAAATAAATTTGTATTACATCCCATACAATCGAGATAATATCCCCAAACTTCAGGTGCAACTTCCAGTGGGTAGGGGTCAGTGGGAAGGAGAGAATTGTGAAAATCTTGTGCCTCATCTTGTGTAGATATAATAGTATGTGGGAATAACCTTGGGAGACAGGAGGAAGAGCTGCAGCCTAGACAATGGTACTTACAGACTTGCAAGATTCTCTTAATGCAACCTTGCAATAAAGATTTAGAATTCCTGGTTGTGCATTTTATGTGAACTACTTTGCAAAGCTGAAATCAGTCTTACAAGTCTGAAAGTACCCCTCCTCTCCCCCACTTTTACCCTCTCGAAAACTAGGGAGGGTCCCTTCTGAGATGCTTTTACCACCCTTCCTCTTTCAGACTCAAATTTCATTTATCAGACCTTTGTCTAGGCTGTGGCTCTTCCTTCTATCTCCCAAGGTCATTCCCACATAACAATATGGTAAATGAATAGTCAACATTGGATTTATCTCTATAGTTTTAGACTGGGAGATTAGTAGAGCAGCGACATTTGTAAAAATTATTATTTAAAAGTGGATATCAAATTAATATGAAGTTGTAGAATGAAAAGTGAAGACTCCATCAAATTGAGCTTGGCTTCTAGTGATAACATGGATATGTAATTTTCTTAGTAACAATGCAGAAGTGATTTGTCATTGTTATCGGCTAGTATGTTTGCTTTTGACTTCTCAGTCTAGCCTATTGTCCTGAGATTTTTTGGTAGTTCTCATCGTACTAATCATGCTTGTTTGTCTGTTTAGCTTTTTTAATATCAGTCAAGATCTCATAGGTACTGCCACCTGTTAGGCAATGAATACTGAACATCTTGAACATTAGCAGAAAAAAAACCTTGATTTTCTACACAGCTGAACTTTCTAATTCTCTTCTGCAATTTGTACCTCATGAAAAGTGCTTGGAAAGTTGGAGGACCCTCTTCATTGTTGCTGATATATACATTTTCAGTTGGAGGGTATAATTGCTAAAACTGAATCAAGGCAGCTTGTGCCAATACATGTTGTTCTTGCTGCTGCTTTCATCCTGGCTTTGGCAATATCTCTGTGTCCTATTGTAGGCCTTTGTACTGCAGCCTGATGCGCTCCTTGAAAATGGGACCCTCAGGAGAAAGTGGTATTGTATATGTATTCTGCTACTGAATGGGAGACATGCTTATTACTACTGTTTGTAGATTGTGATATGTTGGTGATAAAAATTCTGGCAGATCTGCTCTAAGCACATCTGTTTGGAAGTAAGTTGTGTTGAAAATGGCTAGTGTCCAAAGGATTATCTGTACCCTAGAGAATGTTTGGCTTATGCTTCTTGAACTGTATTCTTTCTCACAGACACACAAAAATTGATATTAAAATTAAGGGTAGTCTAAAGCAATATTTTATACGGTGACTGTTGGAAATGATTTAAAGAAATAAAAACCCTATTAGGTTAAACAATTTCTTGACTATGCATAAAATAGCTTGTGTAGACCCAGCTGATGTATTTGCCATTCAGTTGTTGAGATTTTATTTAAACAACTTGCTCTAAAATTCATATTTATTTCTGTTGCGTTTATTCTAAACTGTGATTTGTGGAATTGGTGATTGCAAGGGGTTTCATGTAGCACAGCTTGCTATTTAAAATTTTAAAATACCCACTCCTGCTTAGAGAGGCAAGTGAATAAACTTTAAAAGTTCAATACCACTTGGCCAATTTAAGCTTACATACCTGCTCTTTATCTTGTCTAAAATCTTTAAAAAATAAGTAGTCCCTCAATAGTGTAGATTAATTTATGTGGTTCAACAGTTCCTGATCTAGTGAAAATTATAAGAATAGTTTTAGACACAAATTCACCCATCTATTACTGTTAAATTGTTCATGGAGGCATTGTTTTGCCAAGTAAGTGTTGGGCATGAGGGCTAGCCTCCTATAATAAAAGATTATTGTTTTCTTTACCCTTACATTAATTGATGGAATTGAAGGATATTAATTAATAAAATTAATTGATTAGAATTGATTCTAATCTCAACACTGCTGCTGGTATACATGTGGGTAAGGCTAAGATTGATCTCATGAATTTGTACCACTTGCAATTCTTCTAGTTTAGTGAAACCCCAAATTGGGACCCCATATGTCAACTGTGAGATCGTTTTGCCCTGGAAGATTTTGAGCGCAGGCTGTACTAACTAGCCATCTTTTGAATAGAAGGAGCAAATGGCTCTCATGATCTCATAGCTGTTGTACTTGCTGATGCTGTATGTGTTTTCCATGATAGTGGTTCAGTAAACTGGATACCCAAATACTTGAATGACCTCACTAGTTCTATCTTCTTACCATCTAGTGTCCATCTATGCCTCTGTGAGGTTTCAGCCCGCTTCTGACTCCAAAAACGAAACGTATCCAGAGTCAGAAGGGAACACAAAACTCATCAGGAGAGAGTTGGAGAAGCTGAACCAGGAAGTGACTCAGCAGAGTGGGAAAAATTGCAGACATGGATTGGCCAAACTCCAGAGGGGGATTTATACTCTCACATCAGCGCTTAAGACAGGAGAGCAGAGAAGTGCACGAATGAGAAAGCAGCTTGATTGGCTGCTGGAGAGAAAAGGCGCGGAAAGGATTGTCTTAAACGGCAGTCACACAAAGGGCAAGCTGCCGGAGACAACTGATCCTTTGAGCTCACAGCCCTTGCGGAAGAGTCCTTACCTGTGTCAGAAGCCTTGCCTGTAGCCAGAGTAGAACCAGCGCCAGCATATTCTACCTCTGCGGAACTGTCTTCTGCACAAGCTGCTCCAGTTGAGCCTCTCCTTGCTGTTCCTGCTGAGCGCAGCCTCGCATCTAGCTCCGGACCTCGTCACCGTATTCCAGCGCAATCCAGGTGTGCATCCAGCCTTGCCTTTAGCTCTCAGTCTTGCCTAAGATCTCTAGCCCAGTCCAGTCTTGATTCCAGCTCACAGCCTTGCCTAGAATTTCCAGTCCAGTCTTGCCTTGCTTCTAGCTCCCAGCCTTGCATAGAATCTCCAGTACAGCCTTGCTTCTAGATCTCGGCCTTGCCTAGAATCTCCAGCCCAGTCCAGTCTGGCTCCCAGCTCTCAGCCTTGCCTAGGATTTCCAGTCCAGTCCAGCCTTGCTTCCAACACTCAGCCTTACCCAGACTCTCCAGTCCAGCCCAGCCTTGTTTCCAGAGATCAGCATTGCCTTGACTCTCCAGCCCAGTCCAGCCTAGCCTTCAGAACCAAGCCTCGTCTAAAGGTTCCAGCCCAGTCTTGCCTAGCCTCCACGCTCCAGCCCGATCCTTTCTGCATGCCAGTCCACGGGACCTTGCCTTCGGTTTAATCTTTGCCTCGCACTCTAGCATCACCAAGTCTGACAGTTTCAATGAGAGAGTTAGCTGAATTCTGCCTTGCGGTTCTGCCTCAGTCTGACACCACAGCATTGCCTGTTCATCCATCATTGCCTGGGAGGTCTTGATTGAAATTGCTTGCTTAATCATTCACAGACTTTACTGTTGTAAATAGTTGTTTTTAATAAAGAGTTCGATAATACTGCTGTCTGGCCGCCTCATAGTCTGAACAGGACAGTCTCTTTGGTCAAAAACTACTATCTTGGTTTTGGAATAATTTATCTGTAAGTATTCTTTCCTAGAATAAATGCCAAATTCTGTCAGAATTCTTCTCATTCCAGTTAACGTTGTTGACATGAGTACCATGTCATCCATGTACAGTAATATAGGGACCTTTCTATTTCCAGTTGATGGAACATAAAAGGAAGGATTATTAAGCTCTTCTATAATGTTGCTTTAACATTAACAATCTCAGATATGCAGATGATACCACTTCGATGGCTGAAAGCGAAGAGGAACTGAGGAGCCTTATGATGAAGGTGAAAGAAGGAAGTGCAAAAGCTGGCTTGCAGCTAAACCTCAAAAAAACCAAGATTATGGCAACCAGCTTGATTGATAACTGGCAAATAGAGGGAGAAAATGTAGAAGCAGTGAAAGACTTTGTATTTCTAGGTGCGAAGATTACTGCAGATGCTGACTGCAGTCAGGAAATTAGAAGACGCTTAATCCTTGGGAGAAGAGCAATGACCAATCTCGATAAAATAGTTAAGAGCAGAGACATCACGCTGACAACAAAGGCCCGCATAATTAAAGCAATGGTGTTCCCCGTAGTAACATATGGCTGCGAGAGCTGGACCATAAGGAAGGCTGAGAGAAGGAAGATCGATGCTTTTGAACTGTGGTGTTGGAGGAAAATTCTGAGAGTGCCTTGGACTGCAAGAAGATCAAACCAGTCCATCCTCCAGGAAATAAAGCCAGACTGCTCACTTGAAATGATATTAAAGGCCAAACTGAAATACTTTGGCCACATACTGAGAAGACAGGACACCCTGGAGAAGATGCTGATGCTAGGGAGAGTGGAGGGCAAAAGGAAGAGGGGCCGACCAAGGGGAAGGTGGATGGATGATATTCTAGAGGTGATGGACTCGTCCCTGGGGGAGCTGGGGGTGTTGACGACCGACAGGAAGCTCTGGCGTGGGCTGGTCCATGAAGTCACGAAGAGTCGGAAGCGACTAAGCAAATAAACAACAACAACTGTTATTTTGAGACTGAGTTTTAATAGGCTTAATTTTTCAAGTTTTCATGGTTTTTTTTGATGATTTGAGGTACATTTGAGGAACATAGGAATTATTTCTGTATTTATACTTATAGGCTTGGGAGGGGTTAGTTCATTTTAGGTTCCCAGATCAGAATGTTTCCATTAATATTTAGAAGTGAACAAAACTGTGTATCTTAAACTGCAGCTGATTGGTCGCCTGTTTTGAGAAACCTATTTGTTGAGTAAGGAAGCTGAAAATATTTAGAACTAATACATATAATATTGGAAAATGATTGCTGTGGTAGCAGGATGGTGAACTAGATGGAGATAGGTCTGAACCAACAGGAATCTTGAAAGGTTAGTACTGGGATGACTGTGGTTGGTACTGGGCATCCTAGGATAAGTATAATCCTGTGATTATACCTTCTTTAGGTATAGCACATTTGTAATGCTGTAAATCCAGAGCACTATTGCTCCTTTAAAAGGTTATTCAGTCAAGCTTATAAATTAGACAAAGGCATGCTTTGCTAACAATGCTTTGTTAAATAAGACATATTTGGGTGGCTTTATTAAGAGTAAACAAATGATATTATGGCTTACTGCAGTCTGTGCACCTAGTCATTGACTCTGAACATTCCATATAGCTATTATTGTTAGGCCTACCATCTTTAGTTGGTCCAATATCTTTCTGAAGCCATCCAAGCTGCTGGTAGCTGCCATATTTTAACAGCAAATTCCACCAGATTTTGTGCACTATTTTCTATCTGTTCAGAATCTACAGAATTTAATTGGGAGAAGTCCACATTGTATTGTTTTTTGCTTCTTTATATATACCAGTTATAATTTTTAACACTCTACTATGTTCCCTTACCATAATTTCCATTTTAGAAATCTTTGATCTTTTGACTTTTAACCTGTAGAACTGGGAACGTTCTACAACTTTCCCAGTACTATAGGTACCCCCATCTTAAATGGAGAGGCTATTCTCCTTGTACTGACTTTTACATAAAACAGTAACAAAATATTGTGTTAATGACCATTTTACTTCATTTCCCTGACTCGAAATTTTCCATAGAGAAATTGAGATGTCTAAGCATAATTTGTAAAAACAAGAAAAAGGGTAGATTAATTACCATTGCTTAAAAATCACTGCAAAAGCTTCAGAATTTAAGTTGTGTATGCTAACCTGTAAGGTATTTTAATAAGTAAAACTGACACCAGTCATCTTGTACAACTTATTTTGAAATTATGAGTTTTGGGATGCAAGTTTTATTTGTCTGTAAATCAAGAATTTTGGATTTAGTAGTGCCAGTGACCTTAGCTTAGCAATGCATTACATGTTAAAAGTACTTTTCCTCCCAGTGACCCACAGAGTTGGTTTTACTCTCTCATGGCCTGACAAAAAGAGAAGGGGAGGTGCTTTAAGATTACAGTACATTTTTCTGCAGATAATATTCTAAATGGCCTTTGGGTTTTTCCTTTTTTAATCTATATTTGCAGAAACATTTTCCAGAATGGCCTGTCATAACAAAAATAGCAAAGAATTTTGTGACACTTTAAAGATTAATATATTCATTATAAAATAAGCTTTAATGGATTACCATTTGCTTCATTAGATGCATCAAGAGATGTGGAATACTCTTTGTTTTCTTCAAAATGTCAAAAACACTAAGTCCCTATTGCTTGCTCTCTCTCTCTGTGTGTATATACATACATATAGCTTATACACACACACACACACACACACACACACACACACAGTGTGCTTGCCTATCCTAGTTAACTCCATTCTCCTCTGCCTTGGCACCACAGGGTGAAGGAAATGAAATTGTGCTGGTCTCATCATTATCTTTTTAAAAACATTTTTTTTCTTTTTCCTTTGCAGAGAGAGAAGGATAAATTGTACTGCTACGTCCAATAACTCAAGAGAAAGCACTGCTCCTTCTTTCAGTAGTCTGGCTAATAAATTAAAAAGCATCTCAGATTATTAAAATACTTACGTACTATGAATTTAATGAAAAGAATATCATTATTTCCATCAGCATTCAACATGATAGCTTCTACTTGCAGACAAGGTGGCTTTGAGTTCTCTGTTGGGGGGAAAAAAAGAGCAAAGAACTCTAATTAGGGCTGAATGTTAACATTTGTGTAAAAGCTAATTCTTGTTCATGTGAATGTTGCCATTATTCTGTATGTGGATAATGATTCAGTATGGTCATGTTTTACGTGACAGTTAAAGTGCATACAGCTTCTTGTACAGATACTGAAAATCATGTGAGTTTTTAGCTTGTCAGCAGATACATAGGAAGTATGATACAGGTAGTTTTCAGTTAACAACGGTAATTGGGACCAGAATTTGCATCACTAAGCGATGCAGTTGTAAAGTGTGATGTCATGTGACCTCGTTGCTTAGCAGTGGCAATCCCAGCACTCCCCATTGCTGTCGTTAACCAAATCCCACCTGATGTTAGGTGAGGACCCACCCTGATCCAAGCCATTCTTGGCTTGGTCCCTCCCAGCCCTGAGCCTCGGTGAGAGTAAGGGACTGCCTCCACTTCAAGTCCCCCAACCCGCCTCTTCCCCCCATCTCTGCCCTTTTGGCCACTCTGCACTCTGCTGCCTCTGCAGGCCCTGGGCTCCCTTAATTCCTGCCTTAATTCCTCTATCTGGAATTTCTTCTGCTTTTTTCTTCTCTGTTACTGGCCAGCATGTAGAATAGATACAATTTTCCACGTTGTGCTTTTATACTTGCACTTTTCCTTGCTGTGCCTCCATGCTTCTTTTCCTCTGGACCATTCACTTCCTTTGAAGGAAAAACACCTTCTTTTATTCAGCTGCTTTACTCTGTTTGCTGGTGGCTGCAGAACTTCTAAAACATGCATCTCCTATTCTCACCCACACCTGTGTCAAGGTTGCAACGTCATTGGCAACTCTGCTGTGTTGATGCTGGGGAGATGGCTCAAATGGGGGAAGAAGGCAGCCCAGGTGCCTGCAATTTTTCTAAGCAGCCTGCTCTTCCACACCTACTAATCATTTGTATTTTCAGCTATCAGTGTAGTGTCATCAACATAGAGCAGATTATTGATGTTTCATCTTCCAGTTTTAAAGCCATGCTCATCTTCTTGCAGTCCAGCCTCCCTCAGTATATACTTAGCATATAGTCTGAATAAATAAGGAGAGAGTGTATAACTTTGTCTCACTTTGCTGACCCGGAGCCTCTCTGTTTTGCTGTGGGGCTATGGCTTCCTGACCTGTTTCTAGGTTTTGCATGAGGACAATGAAATTCTGGGAAAATTCCCATTTTCCTAAGAACATTCCACAGCCTTACATGGTTGACACAATTGAAGGCCTTTCTATAATCAATAAAGCACATATTGACTTCTTTTTGGTACTCATTAGCTTTCTCAATTATCCAGAGTGTATCAGCAATAAAATCCTTTGTTCCTTAGCCTTTAAAAAAAAAGCCGGTTTGAACATCTGACAACTCTTTTTCCATGTTGGATTCTAATGTGTGTTGGTTGATCCTAAACATTATTTTGCTAGCATGTGAAATTAAGGATATTGTACAATAGTTTGCAAGCAAAGTTCTTTTCTTTGGTATTGGTATGTAAACTGACCTCTTCCAGTCTTTTGGCCACTGTGTTGTTCTCCAGATTTGTGGCACAGTTTGATTAGAACCTTTACTGATCCTTCTGTTGTTCTGTATATTTATGTAAATAAATCATGAGTTTCTATAGTGTTCCAACTTGGTAATAACCAGAGTGCCAATGGAACTTCGTCTTCTACTAGAAGTTCCTTAAATAGGAAATAACTTGAGGGGTATATTGAACGTTGATATCCCTACCATACAGAATTCCTTCCAAGTTTTATTAGATCTTCTTTGAATTAGTTATTATCTGTCTATTGGCATTCAGTGGCATAGCAGTTTGAAGTTGGAATCGCTTTCTAAGATTGGAGATCATTTGGAAGACCTTACTTACTTTTCTATTTCTCGTCCACCTCCTTGTACCAATACTACAGTCAGTTTGATTCTATGTGCTCCATCTGGTGAGGTCCATCATTTTGGTTGTTTGAAGAAAGTATTAACAATGAAGGAATCACTGGATTGGCAAAAACTTTCCTAGACCATACTTTCTAACTACATTTTCCACCTTGTCATTTTCAACTTTGGCATTCCAGTTTCCAACCACAAGAAGGGCATCTTGCTTGCATGTTCTGTCAATTTCACTTTGAACTCAACCATAAAACCTGTCAACCCTCTCTTCTTTTGTATCAATAGTTGGAACATAAATAGAATAGAATAGAATACTTTATTGGCCAAGTATGATTAGACATACAAGGAATTTGACTTCGGTGGAAGAGCTCTCAATATATTTACATAACATCAAAAATAAACAATAGTAAAGTATTAATGTTATTTACTAAAACTATACAATCAAGAAAGAAAAAAAAATTGAAGGAAACTTGGATAACTGTCTTATTAAAGGGTTGTTCAAGAAGTTTAATTGGTATTATTTGGTTTTTGACTGCATTGTACCCAAGTTCTGTCTTTGCTATGTCCTTCTTGACTATGAAAGCACTTACGTCTTGAGTAGTGAAGAATATGATCTTCTCTGAAAGTGTCAAAGTCCATTCCATTTCAGTTCATTGATACCTAATATGTTAGTGTGTAGTCAAATCTTTTTGTCTTTCATTGCCTTATGGACCCCTCGGGTGATCCTGCTGGGAGTATGTGCTATTGGTGTATACTCCTGGTGTTCTTTGCTGATTCCTCTCAGGAATATTACTTGCCATGATGAGGTAGCATAACAGGACTTTGGGAGGGAGTCTTTGGTCATGCTCCCATTTTCTCGGCCAAAAAGTGAAGCTAGCTTTTGGACTGCAGGCAAAACCTCATTCAGAAAGCTTTATTTTAATACAGATTTCTCTAATTTAGTTTCTGGGCTTTCAGTTTAGATATTTTGATTCCATCCAGTTTGAACGTAGTACTTTATAAATCAGTGATTTTGCTAGCTGTATAGTACTTTTAGTTTTTCTGAGTAACTAGAACATTTATGCAGATAAAGTGTGAAAAAGCAAAAGAAGAAACTTGCAGATATGCCAGCTGCACTAATAAAAAATAAAAAATAATGCATTCCTTAAGATATCTCAGGATAATTTTTTATATTTTATATGTCAGGATAATTTTTTATCCTGTAAGTTGTGATTGTGAAGTGTAATTAAACGAAAATTTGTAGCTCAGGGTTGAACTGTGGAGTCCTTGGTGCTCTCTGAGCCTTGTTGTTTTCTTGCAAACATTTCATTGCCAGGCTAGGCAACATCTTCAATGCGAACAAGGAGTGGGCCTTGCTCTCTGTTTATATACTGTCCAGCTTCTGTTGGTGGAGGTGTTGTTCTCTCCTTGGGAGTTCCTTGATTGGGCTGTTGTTTGCTGCTTGGTTGGTTGACTGAGTTAATAGTTCTTTGATTAGGGTATATTGTGCTGTTTGATTGTTCATCTGGTGTTAATCCTAGTGCTAATCTTTGCATATCTGGGTGTTGATTGCTGGTAAGGAGGTGTTCTGGTCTTTTGGCTTTTCTATTGTCTCTTTTGAATGGTATGTAAATGTTGTTTATCTCTAGGTATCTGTTGATGGCTTCTTTGAGTGCCAAGCTTCCAGGAATTCTCTAGCGTTTTTGGATTTGGCTTGGTTTAGGATGCTCACAGTTTCCCAGTTGAAAGTATGGTTAAGTCTGTCCATGTGTTGTGAGATTAAGGAGTTCTCATCATGTCTTCTGACTGCCGATTGGTGTTCGTGGATGTGCTCTGCTAGTCTTCTGCCTGTCTGTCCTACATAGTGGCTGTTACAGTCTTTGCACTGTATGTTGTAAATAAATCATGTTTTTTCTTCTTGGGCTACTGGGTCTTTTGGGTTACTTAGGATGCTTTGAAGAGTTTTAGTTGGTTTATGTGCTACGGTGATGACATGCAGTTGTAACAGTCTGTTGGTGGTTTCCGAGATGTTTCAGATGTATGGCAGTGTTATTCTTTTCATTGCTTCTGTTGGTTGGGTAGTAGTGGGTTGGGTGGTGAGGCACTTTTTGATAAAGTTGAGCGGGTATCCATTTTGCTGGAAGATGCCGTACAGATGATCTTTTTCCTTTTTCTGGTGTTCTGGGTTGCTGCAGTGTGTAAGTGCTCATCTGAATAATGTCCTTATGCAGCTCCTCTTGTGGGAGGTTGAGTTGTTACTTTGGTAATGGAGCACTTGGTTGGTGTGGGTAGCTTTCCTATAGACTTGTGTTTCTAACTTGCCGTCATTTCCTCTGCTGATGAGGATGTCCAAGAAGGGTAGTGTGTTGTTGTTTTCTTCTTCCCTTGTGAATTTTATTCCATTGAAGATGTTGTTGATGGTTTCATGTGTTTCCTCCAGTTGTTCCTTTTTTATGACGAAAGTGTCATCCACGTACCGGATCCATACTTTGGGTTTTATGTGTGGGAGTGCTATCCTTTCCAGACGATGCATTACGATCTCTGCTGTGAGTCCTGAAATAGGTGATCCGTGGGTTTTCCTTTGATTTGTTGGTATATTTGTCCATCAAACTGAAAGTAGGTCGTAAAGCACAGGTTGATAAGGTCCATTATTTGGGGTATTTCTATTTTGGTTTATTTGGCTAAGTTGGATGTGTTGTGTAGAACTGCTGCCATGGATTCTTTTGCTAGTGCCGGGTCCATGCATGTAAAGAGAGCTGTGACATCGAATGGCACCATAATTTCATTTTCTTCTATTTTTAGGTCTTTGATTTTCTGAAGGCACTGTAGTGGGGAGTTGATAGAATATTCACTCTCCTCTGTGAAATATCTGAGTTTCTTTGTACTCTTTAGGTGTGTTGTATGTGGGAGTCCCTGGTAATGATACAATGGGCCGAAGTGGTATGCCATGCTTGTGTATTTTGGGGCGTCTGTAGAAGCGTGGGAGGATGGGTCCACTGCTTTTCATCCGCCTCTGTTCTTTTGTAATTTGGCCTTTCTTAGTGAGGTTGTTGAGAGTTCTTTTGACCTGGTTGTCCAGTTTCTGTATGGGATTGGTACTCACTGGGGTGTAGGTTTCTTTGTCCTCAAGTAATTCTTTGGCCTTTTGTTTATATTGGGATCTGTCCATGATGGCGGTGGTGCAGCCTTTGTCTGCTGGAAGGATGATGATAGTTTGGTCCTTCTTTAGATGTTTGAGGGCTGCTCTGTCCTCTGCTTTCCCAATTTTGAACCAATCAGTTGTTCCATGTCTGGTTCTAACTGTTGCTTCTTGACCCTCATACAGGTTTCTCAGGAGACAGGTAAGGTGGTCTGGTACTCCCATCTCTTTAAGAATTTGCCACAGTTTGTTGTGATCCACACAGTCAAAGCTTTAGTGTAGTCAGTGAAGCAGAAGTAGATGTTTTTCTGGAACTCTCTTGCTTTCTCCATGATCCAGTGAATGTTGGCAATTTGATCTCTAGTTCCTCTGCCTCTTCGAAACCCTGCTTGTACTTCTGGTAGTTCTCGGTTCATATATTGCTGAAGCCTAGCTTGTAGGATTTTGAGCATAACCTTGCTAGCATGTGAAATGAGTGCAATTGTATGGTTGTTTGAACATTCTTTGGCATTGCCCTTCTTTGGAATTGGATGGTAAACTGACCTTTTCCAATCCTGTGGCCACTGTTGAGTTTTCCAAATTTGTTGGCATATTGAGTGCAGCACTTTAACAGCATCATCTTTTAGGTTTTTAAATAGCTCAGCTGGAATATCTCCACTAGCTTTGTTGTTAGTAATGCTTCCTAAGGTCCGTTTGACTTCACTCTCTAGGATGTCCGGCTCAAGGTCAGTGACCACACCATCATGGTTATCAGGGACATTAAGATCTTTCTTAATTTCCTCTGGTACTCCACCTAATTTGCATCACAGCTTCCTTTCTTATAATTGTGGCTAAATGCCAAATCAACATAGATGGACTGTGTTTGTAGTAACTGAGAAGGCAAAAACATATGCTGACCGTCAGATGTTGACACAGAGAAATACTAAGTTTGCCTTTCTGCTAAGATTTAGGGAAGTAAATAGCTGTGCAGTATCACAGCATGTGAAGACGCATTTTCTTTTTGATAGGTTAGATTACTTTTAGTGTCATGTACCTTGATCTTTAAGCAAATATCAGTATTGCACAAATACTTCAATAAGTAAGAGATATATAGAAACATTTCACAAAGAAACATTACTAGGAAAAATATTTGTGGTGTTGTGGTTACCTATAAGATGTTGTATCTGTATTTTCTGGGATCAGGTAAGATGAGCCATACTGAGAAATAATTAAATGTGTTTCTTGTTTTGTAAACAGTTTGACTGTTTAAGTATGGCTGTGTAATCCTCAGAATAACATAATTGCTGAGCCTGTATTACTTCCCCCAGTTTAACTTAAAATAAGTTCTTGTTCTTGTTAGAAAATGTAAATGAAGTCCTTCATAGCTTCTCACTTGATAACCATGCTATGAAGAAGAACAGCTACAAAAATGTTGATGGTAACGTAGAACAGAAAATTGGTTTTGTGTAGTATTAGTCCTGTTTGTTACATATCCAGTAAGTCAGAACCAGTCAATATGTCCTTTGATTGAGTGTTGGTGTACATGGATGACTGAGATGCTTGCATTGTTAATCTTGAAATGAGCAGGATCAACAACCCAGGAATGCTTTCCATTTTTTAATCTTTTAAAAGTGAACAGCTGTATCATTCAACCTCTGTTTATATTTTTGGATCAGTTACTCGAGTTGTATATAATTTTAGAAGTGAACAGCTTTCCTATGCACCGTGCGAGGTATGTGTCAAAGCAAAGACAAATTCTAAGCTCAGATAACAGAAATCCTATATTTAGCAGTCATTATTTTATTACTCTGTTTTGCTACTATGTATTTTATAGCTGGCTTTTTTCAGCATCATCAGCATGCAGGCAAGATATATATTTAATGGGAAATATTTTACATATGAATAAATATCAGAACTTCTATAATTTAGGTTATGTTACTAATATAACACTTCAACTGTTCTCTTCCAGATGTTTCTTACAGTGTACCTCACTAACAATGAACAACACTTCACGGAAGTGCCAGTCACTCCAGAAACTACTTGCAGAGATGTAGTAGATTTATGCAAAGAGCCTGGTGAGACTGAATGCCACCTGGCTGAAGTATGGTGTGGATCAGGTATGTCTATCATGATGCTTTTACGTGCCTGGGCATCTGTAGAATTATCTCTTATTTTGAAATCAAATTTAATTAAATATATTTAATTACAGGATAGTGTAAAGGATCATAACATGTTAAATATTTGTGAAACTTTTAGAAAGATTGCTTTCTTGGGTGTGAATAATCTGCTTTCATAATACATTATGGTAAGGGATCCTGGGTGATCCACTAGTACACTACTTTTTATTTTTATTTTATTTTATTTTATTTTATTTTATAGTAATCTGAGTTGAAATCCTATCTTGGCTGGCAACTCAAGGTTCTTCACAAGAGGTTCTTCTCTAAATATGGTTTTCTTGGCATCTTTAATGCAAATATAAAGCACTTTCTCCTGTTTTCTGTTTCTCATTAGCAGGATTTATCCTTATTCACAAACAGAGCAGGAGAAACTAAAGTGCACATGGCATATCACTCTCAGGTTCTGTAATATTCAGGGAACTTTTCCTTTCTAGAAATGAATAAATGGCACATGTCTTAAACTACCAGAATTGGTAGGTTTTTGCCTGGTAACTCTTAAGATAGCAAAATCGATGTAAAATGCATCAATTTCTTTGTGGAGAGCATTCCATAGCTGTGAAACCATACCCCAGACAAGCTTCCTCCTCTACCCATAAACGATGGGAGCATTAGGGTGCTAAAATGCAAATGTGATTATGAAAAGCTCCCCTATAAACCAGGTGAATGCAATCCTGCAGATTATTTTTTTTAATTGTTTTCAATGTTTTATGATTTGTTAGATCATAAAACATTTAAAACAATTTAGATCTGTGGTCTGTGTTAGATCTTGCCACTTGGACTTCATTTTTACTGCTATTTTTATAATTATTAATGCTGTTTATATTTTTATATATTGTATTGTTTTTATATTTATTGTTTTAATTGACTATTTTTGTTGTAAACCTCCCAGAGTCCCTCTGGGGGAAGGAGATGGGTGGTGACAAATTCGATAAATAAATAAATAAATGAATATTTATATTTTTTTTTGTTATGCTTTTGGTTATTTTGTTGTACTGTTTTTGTGTTTTCAACTTTGTACACTGCTCAGAGTCATGTATGTGAGATGGGCAGATATATAAATTTACCAAATAAATAAAATTCATTACTGCAAGATGTAATGATCGCCACTAATTTGGATAGCTTTAAAAATTGATTGGATAAATTCATGGGGAACAAATATTTCAAGGGCTGTAAAAGACTCAGCGGTACTTCCATATTCCAGTTGCAGGGAGCAATGGTGGGAAAGGGGCAAGTCTCCAACTTCTGCTTGGGAGCATTCCAGAGGTGCCTGGCTGGTCACTGTTAGAAAATGCTAGAATGGGGTTGCCCTTGGCCTGATCCAGCAGGATTGCTATGCATTATTTTTACTATATTTTTACAATTTCAGATCTGTTAAATTTTTGTCCTTTTACCTGCTTTTTTTTTTTTGTATTTTAGTGTTCCTACAGAGTGTTTTGAAATCAGATAAAAATACGAGCATGCCATCTTTTATCACTTTCCTGTTTAGATTTATAAAGGCTCTACAGT
Source organism: Candoia aspera (assembly GCF_035149785.1). NCBI lineage: Eukaryota > Metazoa > Chordata > Lepidosauria > Squamata > Candoiidae > Candoia > Candoia aspera. The sequence goes on along the minus strand of NC_086153.1, from coordinate 52,718,840 downwards.
TGTGGCAAGATAGTTTTCTTTTACTAAAATGTTTCTTATCATCATCTAACTTTGGTACTATAATTTGAAGTATTTATATTGCAATCTGTTTCTTAATCTCTGAAAAAGAAAATGAACATTAAAATTTAGCTCTGAATTTAGATTGTCGCTTTAGCACATTAACCCACAATGTTGTTGTCTACTGGCACTAGTCATGGTGGATTGACAGTTGTTTTGCAGCGAATGCTCTGCTCATTTAAGGTAGCGATATTTCCTTTCCAGCCATTTTAAATGGAATCACAACTCTGAAAACTCACAGAGCCATTATAAATATTGTGCCTTCTTGTATGAAGAAAGTAGAAAAAGCACCACTTCATATTCTTTGTATCTGTTGCAAACCTTTAAAAATAACTCATAGGTAAATATTTGGCTTACTTTCCCAGTCTAGCAGCTTTAAACTATGTTGTAATGTGGCAGTGAATAATGATGACTATTTGAGGATGGTGTATTGCTGTGCTGTGCTGGCATGCTGACTTACTCAGCTTGTCACAGGTTAGTTTGTCTTGTCAAAACACCAATTTCATGGTACAATAATCGATAGGAATAGGCTTAGTTGTTATGAAGCTTTAAATTAGAAGTTCCAGCAGCAGAACATTCAGTTCTTTAATAAGCCTGACCTTGTACAGTATCTTGATTGTCATTTATAATCATGCTAGGCCACTAATTCTTGATAGCAGTGCAATATGACAGTGACCATGACTGTTATGTAGAGTGAATTTAGAATGAAGACATTCCTTAGCTTCAGTTAGTTTTATTGCAGTATTGATTACAACTTAATGTCTGATAACCAAACCCTTCTTTTTAACAATGAGATACAGTACCCTTTCTGATGTACAGAGCTGTATAGCTATCTAGACAAATACCTTGTTGTTTATTCGTTCAGTCACTTCCAACTCCTTTTGACTTCATGGACCAGCCCACGCCAGAGCTTCCTGTCGGTCGTCAACACCCCCAGCTCCCCCAGGGACGAGTCCGTCACCTCTAGAATATCATCCATCCACCTTGCCCTTGGTCGGCCCCTCTTCCTTTTGCCCTCCACTCTCCCTAGCATCAGCACCTTCTCCAGGGTGTTGTCATGCTTGCCATTTCAATGCCTTTGAGCCATCGTAACGTTTCTCATGTCATTAATGCGTTGCGTGTTTCATCTCTCATGGGAGGATGGTACTGCTTATCTTTTGGCTTTGCTTTGGAATGTTTTTCTATTATCTGTTATGTTCAAGGTTCCTTTCCCAGGCTAGCACGTCTGACGTGGGCTAGCACCTGGACCGGGCGGGGCTGATGTAACGGGGCGGGATACGTGTGCACTGGAGGAGTTTTAAGTTTGTATTTGGCGCGCTTTTGCTCATTCTCAGCTTTCTCTGTATTTGTCTTTAGTTCCCTAATAAATCAGATTTTACACAGCAGCCTCTTGTGAGTCTGAGTATTTGGGCTAGGGCAATCATTACATAAAGCTGAGAATCTAAGATCCCAACTCCGCTAGCCCCTGTCCAGGAAAAGACAAGTTGTCTCGCCCTGTGAGGGAGAGTGCCAGCGATGACCGAACCAGACATCGTGATGAGGGAAGAAGGAGAGCCGGACTCGACCGTGAGGCGACCCGACCGGCCGTCCCAGGGGGGAGAGCTGTCAGCCATCCTAGAAGAGGCGAGCTCTGAGTCGGAGGGTGAAGCCGAGGGTCTGAAAACCGCCCCGGAGACGACCGTAAATTCTCCGGGCGAGATGGTCACCTGGGATGAGACCCAGGGGGATGTAACGGTGGCAGGGGGCCCATCCTGGAGGCAGAGATACCCATTATCACCCACCGTGGTGCAGGTGCAACCAACGGAGGGCTCCCCCACCCCGGATCGGATCCGGGTACTGGAGTCAAAAATAGACTCGTTGGAAACTATACTGAAGCAGCTGAGCCTAGATGTGACCTCGTGGAGAGACAACCGGGAAGGATCGAGCCAGCGGCATTCAACCCCTTCGTCCCAAGGGCGGTCTCCGGAGCAACGGCGGCCGGCACGGAGACGCGAGGGGGACCCGTCGGTCCCGATGGAAATCGCAGCATCGCCGGCGCGGCCGTCCCCGAGCCCCGCGCCGCCGCGAGCCCGGGAGGGGCCAACCTCCGCAGCCCCGGTGGCGGGGCGCAGCCCGGCGGCGGGCGGGATGAGAGACTTCCCTGTAAAGTTTGATGGGGATCCAACCAAACTCTCATTTTTCCTGACGAATGCTAAAGCCTACATGGTGGAATGGGGGGCGCTTTTTCAATCGGAAAAGGCAAAAATCCTCACCATTGCCACTAAGCTGAAGGGGAGGGCGGCAGACTGGTATGTCCAGATGTGCCAGTCGGAAGCGCCTGAATTAGAGAAATTCGATGAGTTCCTCTGGGCATTGAGACAACACTTTGAGGATCCCTTGGCGAAAGAGAGGGCAAAGAGAGCTCTGAAGGAACTTAAGCAGGGGTCAAGATCCGTGGCTGATTATGCACTGGAGTTTAAAGCGCTGGCTGGGAAGGTGGATGACTGGTCCCAAGCCACCATCATCGAGCTATTCAAGGATGGCCTGAATACCGAGGTGCTGCGCTGGTCCTTGGGGAGGGACGACCCATATACACTTTACGAATGGATCCAACTGGCAGGGAGGGCTGAGCATGCCCATGAGATCTTCGCCCATCGAAAGACCGCCAAATCGGGGCGGGAGGTGAAGCCCAGCCGCCCATCGAGCACCGGGGGGAGAACAGGACAACGACCCTGGGATGAGGAGCGAGAGAAGCGGTATGCGAAAGGCCTGTGTCTGAGATGTGGTAAGGAGGGGCATCGAGTGGCGGTGTGCCCGAAGGCAAAGGGGGAGGAACGGCCCGGCAAGCCGCCGACAAAGTCCCCTGCCCTGCCGAGGAAGCAAAAAGCCGCAGTGGCTGAAACCGTGGGAGACGATGCGATGTTCTACGAGGAGGAGGGTGAGCCCGAAATCCTGCAACCGGCGGGAAACGCCAGCCACCTGCTTTAAAGGGCGCCGCAGGGCAGGTGGTGGAAGAAGGGCGCGAGCCTCCATCGGTGAGTGGCAGTTACCGCATTCTCACGGTGAAGTTGCAGTTGGGCTCCCAGTCCAAGACTATAGAAGTATGGGCCATGATTGATTCAGGGTGTTCCCGGTGTCTAATGCACCCTGATGTGGTAGCGGCTCTAGAGCTACCCACTTTCCCTTTACAACGCCCCATCGCCTTTACACAGCTGGATGGGTCCATGGCAGGGGGCAAACCAGTCACCCATTTCACAGGGCGGGTGTCACTGCAGCTGGGCAGCCACCAGGAAGGCTTGTCTTTTGTCGTGGCTCCAGTAGGGGGTCCTTTGGTGGTGTTGGGGGTACCTTGGCTGGTTCAGCAAAATCCCCAAATAAACTGGGTTTACCGGACTATCACGTTTAGGGATGGGTTCTACCAAGCGACTGAGGGGAAGGGTGCCCCAGAGGAGATGGTGGGGATTGCGGCAGCTGCGACTCCGCATGTCCCGGCCCCTCCTCTGGAAGGCTTGCCGACGGAGTACAGGACTTTTGCGGATGTGTTTGGCGAAAAGGAAGCCGACCAGCTACCCCCCCATAGAAAGACGGACTGTGCCATTGAACTGGTGCCTAACACCCAATTGCCCAAGCCAAAGATTTATTCCATGACCCAAAAGGAACTGACTCTGTTACGGGACTTTGTGGACAAAAATTTGGCGCGCGGATTCATCGAGCCAGCGAACTCACCAGTGGGGGCGCCGGTCCTCTTCCGCCCAAAAAAGGATGGGACATTGAGACTTTGTACCGATTTCCGCGGATTAAATGCCGTCTCAATTTCCAATAAATATCCCTTGCCATTGATCAAGGACATGTTGTCACATCTGGCTAAGGGAAAGATCTTCTCCAAACTTGATTTAAGAGAAGCCTACTATTGTGGGACGCGGTGGCGCTGCGGGTTAAACTGCTGAGCTGTCGATCGGAAGGTCGGCGGTTCGAAACCGCGCAGCGGGGTGAGCTCCCGTTGCTCGTCCCAGCTTCTGCACACCAAGCAGTTCGAAAACATGCAAATGTGAGTAGATTAATTGGTACCGCTTCGGCGGGAAGGTAACGGCGTTCCGTGAGTCATGCTGGCCACATGACCCGGAAGTGTCCTATGGACAACGCCGGCTCCAAGGCTTTGAAACGGAGATGAGCACCGCCCCCTAGAGTCGGACACGACTGGACTTTACGTCAAGGGAAACCTTTACCTTACTATTGTGTACGAATCAAGGAGGGCGATGAGTGGAAAACTGCTTTCAACTGCCCGTTGGGAGCGTTCCAGTATAAGGTGTTACCTTTTGGTTTGGCTGGGGCCCCTGGGGTATTTATGCAACTGATCAATGAAGTACTGCATGAGCATCTGTTTAAAGGGGTATTGGTGTATTTGGATGATGTATTGATTTATACTGAAACCATGGAAGAGCATGTGTCTCTGGTGAAAAAGGTGCTGAGTAAGCTCAGGTCAGCAGAACTGTATGCCAAACTGTCTAAATGTGCCTTTCACCAGAGACAAATTGACTATTTGGGGTATAGAATCTCAGATAAAGGCATAGAAATGGACCCTGCCAAGGTGCAGGCTATCATGGATTGGGAAAGCCCCCGCACCCGCAGGCAACTTCAAAGTTTCCTGGGGTTCAGCAACTACTACAGATCATTCATAAGGGGGTTCGCTGAAATTGCCTTGCCACTGACGGAACTGCTCCGAACTAAAGGTGTGGGAGATACTCGGAGAGTAAAGAATCCAGGGGCGCTGCTGCGATGGACGCCTGCTTGTCAAACGGCGTTTGAGCGCCTGAAAGCAGCTTTCATCAAAGAGCCCATTTTGCAACATCCTGATCCCTCCAAACCTTTTGTGGTACAGGTGGATGCCTCCGATTATTCCATTGGGGCATTGTTGATGCAACAAGACGAGACAGGATGCCTCAAGCCATGTGCCTATTTGTCCCGCAAGTTCTCCGAGACTGAGCGACGGTGGCATGTATGGGAAAAGGAGGCATTCGCAGTAAAAGCCGCGTTGGAAGCGTGGCGGCATCTGTTAGAAGGGGCCAATCACCCCTTTGAGGTGTGGACTGACCATAAAAATTTGGAGGCTCTCAGCACCCCTCGAAAACTGAGCCCGAAACAAGTCCGTTGGGCTCAATTTTTTAATCGGTTCAATTTTCATTTGAAGTTTATCCCGGGGAAAAAGAATTTCCTAGCTGATGCATTGTCAAGGCAACCTCAGGATTCGGGGGCAGCGCCAGAAGTGGTTAGCACCCTATGGACAGCGCCTCAATTGGGTATGCAGGCTGTGACGCGTAGCCAAACGCGCGCGCAGCAGCCACCCGCGGCGGACGCCGCCCAGCCGAACGCTTTGTCAATGCCTTCCCAGTTGCAACAAAAGTTTCTAAAAGAACTGAAAACCGATGCTTGGTTGCTTGCAAATAAAGACAATGTTACTTTTGACCGAGGCTTCGCTTGGAAATCCGGCCGCCTCTACGTCCCTGAAACCCTCAGAAAAGAGGTGTTACTACGCTCACACGATGACAAACTGGCAGGGCACTTCGGTTTTGTAAAAACCTTGCACCTTGTTAGGAGGCAGTTCTGGTGGCCAACATTACGTAAGGATGTCAAAGACTATGTTGCTTCCTGCACTGTTTGTGCGATGTCTAAGCGCAAGGTGGGGAAGCCCCAAGGACTGCTGCAGCCGGTGGCTGCCCCTTCTTGCCCCTGGGATGAAATCTCCATGGACTTTATTGTCGAATTACCACCCAGTCAACGCAAAACGGTCATTTGGGTGGTCAAAGACTATTTCTCAAAACAAGCCCACTTCATCCCTTGTGTGTCCATTCCGTCGGCACGTCAATTGGCCCGCCTGTTTCTGGTACACGTGTACAGGCTACACGGATGCCCCTCCCGCTTAATTTCGGATAGGGGCACACAATTTACCTCACAATTTTGGCGGGCGTTCCTCAAATTGTTGGGAACGAAGCAAGCTCTGTCCACGGCTTGGCACCCCCAGACGGATGGGGCCACGGAGATTTTGAATTCTACTCTGGAGCAATACCTTCGAGCTTTCGTGAATTATCAACAGGACAATTGGGTTGACCTTCTCCCCTTCGCTGAAGTTGCTTACAACAATGCGGTCCACCAAAGCACGGGCCAAACCCCATTTCGCGTGGCTCAAGGCAGAGACTTCGTACCCATCCCGGATTTGCCACAACCCCCTACCGGATCTACCTCATCCTCTACGACATCTACCTCACCGGGAGATTGGGCCACGCAACTGTCAGACTCATGGCCAGTGATTCAGAAAGCTCTTGCTGATGCCCAACTGGATTACAAACAGTTTGCTGACAGAAAACGTGCCCCCCTGCCGGACTTTCAAGTTGGTGACTTGGTTTACCTATCCACTAAGTTTATCAAGTCATCACAGCCTTCCAAGAAATTGGCGCCTAAGTTTGTGGGTCCCTTCCCTATTCTTGCTCAAATTAACCCTGTGATGTTTAAACTTGATTTGCCACATAACCTAAAACGCTTACACCCTGTTTTTCATTGCAGTTTGCTCAAACCGACTATTCGTTCTGACCGCTGGCATGACCAACCCCCACCTCCAACCCCCATCATGATTGATGGACAACAACACTTTGAAGTTAAAGAAATTTTAGATTCTAGACGCCTTCGCAATGCGTTGCAGTATTTGGTCCGTTGGAAGCATTTTCCCCATCCGGAATGGGTCGCAGCACCAGATGTGGCTTCTCCTATCCTCGTTGCCCGTTTTCACGCTGCTTATCCCACAAAACCGGGGCCCTGAAATTCTTTTGGGGGGGCGGTATGTCATGCTTGCCGTTTCAATGCCTTTGAGCCATCGTAACGTTTCTCATGTCATTAATGCGTTGCGTGTTTCATCTCTCATGGGAGGATGGTACTGCTTATCTTTTGGCTTTGCTTTGGAATGTTTTTCTATTATCTGTTATGTTCAAGGTTCCTTTCCCAGGCTAGCACGTCTGACGTGGGCTAGCACCTGGACCGGGCGGGGCTGATGTAACGGGGCGGGATACGTGTGCACTGGAGGAGTTTTAAGTTTGTATTTGGCGCGCTTTTGCTCATTCTCAGCTTTCTCTGTATTTGTCTTTAGTTCCCTAATAAATCAGATTTTACACAGCAGCCTCTTGTGAGTCTGAGTATTTGGGCTAGGGCAATCATTACAGGTGTCCTGTCTTCTCATTATGTGGCCAAAGTATTTCAGTTTTGCCTTTAATATAATTCCCTCAAGTGAGCAGTCTGGCTTGATTTCCTGGAGGATGGACTGGTTTGATCTTCTTGCAGTCCAAGGCACTCTCAGAATTTTCCTCCAGCACCACAGTTCAAAAGCATCGAACTTCCTTCTCTCAGCCTTCCTTATGGTCCAGCTCTCGCAGCCATATGTTACTACGGGGAACACCATTGCTTTAACTATGCGGACCTTTGTTGTCAGTGTGATGTCTCTGCTCTTAACTATTTGATCGAGATTGGTCATTGCTCTTCTCCCAAGGATTAAGCGTCTTCGGATTTCCTGACTGCAGTCAGCATCTGCAGTAATCTTCGCACCTAGAAATACGAAGTCTTTCACTGCTTCTACATTTTCTCCCTCTATTTGCCAGTTATCAATCAAGCTGGTTGCCATAGTCTTGGTTTTTTTGAGGTTTAGCTGCAAGCCAGCTTTTGCACTTCCTTCTTTCACCTTCATCATAAGGCTCCTCAGTTCCTCTTCGCTTTCAGCCATCAAAGTGGTATCATCTGCATATCTGAGATTGTTAATGTTTCTTCCAGCAATTTTAACTCCAGCCTTGGATTCCTCAAGCCCAGCATGTCACATGATGTGTTCTGCGTACAAGTTGAATAGGTAGGGTGAGAGTATACAGCCCTGCCATACTCCTTTCCCAATCTTAAACTAGTCCGTTGTTCTGTGGTCTGTTCTTACCGTTGCTACTTGGTTGTTATACAGATTCTTCAGGAGGCAGACAAGATGACTTGGTATCCCCATACTGCTAAGAAATTGCCACAATTTGTTATGGTCCACACAGTCAAAGGCTTTAGAATAGTCAATAAAACAGAAATAGATGTTTTTCTGAAACTCCCTGGCTTTTTCCATTATCCATCGGATATTGGCAATTTGGTCCCTAGTTCCTCTGCCTTTTCTAAACCTAGCTTGTACATCTGGCAATTCTCACTCCATGAATTGCTGAAGTCTACCTTGCAGGATCTTGAGCATTACCTTACTGGCATGTGAAATGAGTGCCACTGTTCGATAGTTTCAACATTCTTTAGTGTTTCCCTTCTTTGGTATGGGGATATAAGTTGATTTTTTCCAATCTGATGGCCATTCTTGTGTTTTGCAAATTTGCTGGCATATAGCATGCATTACCTTGACAGCATCATCTTGCAAGATTTTGAACAGTTCAGCTGGGATGCCGTTGTCTCCTGCTGCCTTGTTATTAGCAATGCTTCTTAAGGCCCATTCAACCTCACTCTTCAGGATGTCTGGCTCTAGCTCACTTACCACACCGTCAAAGCTATCCCCAATATTGTTATGCTTCCTATACAGGTCTTCCATATATTCTTGCTACCTTTTCTTGATCTCTTCTTCTTCTGTTAGGTCCTTGCATCTTTGTTTTTGATCATACCCATTTTTGCCTGGAATTTACTTCCGATGTTTCTAATTTTCTGGAAGAGGTCTCTTGTCCTTCCTATTCTATTGTCTTCTTCCACTTCCGTGCATTGCTTGTTTAAAAATAATTCCTTATCTCTTCTGACTAACCTCTGGAATTTTGCATTTAATTGGGCATATCTCCCCCTATCACTGTTGCCTTTTGCTTTCCTTCTTTCTTGGGCTACTTCTAGTGTCTCAGCAGACAGCCACTTTGCCTTCTTGGTTTTCTCTTTCTTTGGGATGTATTTTGTTGCTGCCTTCTGAATAATATTGCGAACGTCTGTCCAGAGTTCTTCCGGGACCCTATCTACTAAGTCCAGTTCCTTAAATCTATTCTTTACCTCCACTGCATATTCCTTAGGAATATTAGTGAGCTCATATCTAGCCGATCTGTGGGTCTTCCCTAATCTCTTTAGTCTGATCCTAAATTGTGCAAGAAGAAGTTCGTGATCGGAACTACAGTAAGCTCCAGGTCTTGTTTTTACCGACTGTATAGATGTCCGCCACCTTTGGCTGCAAAGGATGTAGTCAATCTGATTTCGGTGTTGTCCATCTGGTGAAGTCCATGTATGAAGCCGTCTCTTAGGTTGTTGGAAGAGAGTGTTTGTTATGCAAAGTGAGTTGTCTTGGCAAAATTCTATCAGCCTGTGTCCTGCTTCGTTTTGTTCTCCCAGGCCATGCTTACCTGTAATTCCAGGTGTCATTTGACTGCCCACCTTAGCATTCCAGTCTCCCGTGATGAAAATAACATCTCTTTTAGGCGTGTTGTCCAGTAGATGCTGTAGATCCTCATAGAACTGCTCTACTTCAGCTTCTTCAGCATCTGTGGTTGGGGCGTATATTTGGATCACTGTGATGTTAGACGGCTTGCCCTGAATTTGAATTGAGATCATTCTATCGTTTTTTGGATTGTATCCAAGCACTGCTTTAGCCACTTTACTATTACTTATGAAGGCTACTCTGTTTCCTCTGTGGTCCTCTTGTCCACAGTAGTAGATCTGGTGGTTACTTGATGTGAAGTGGCCCATTCCAGTCCATTTCAGTTCACTGACGCCCAGAATGTCTATCTTTAATCTTGACATCTCACCAATAACTACATCCAATTTGCCCTGGCTCATAGATCTTACATTCCAGGTTCTGAATCTATTTATATTTTAGGGGATTCCTCACCTGGCATTTTCTACTCCAACCCCAATCTGTGTTAGAGATAGGGCTCTTACATCCTGTGCTGCTTTCCTGGTGATTACAAGGTAACAACAACAAAATAAGTATTTCTTTAATGCCATTGCCTGGCTGTGCAGCTGAGAAGTGTGTTGCTAGAGAATTTCAGCTCTTCCATGGGAAATCGATTTATTTCATCAGAGGCAAACATCAAATTTTAATACAAAGAAAAGAAAAGATTAAATAAAACCTCTTTTCTTTTAACTTCAAATACTCAAATCTAAACATTCAATAGTGAAGGAAATCAGTTACAGAATTATTCAGGTTATGTATTAGATTTATATCTTGCCTTTACAGATACAAGGTGGTTTTACACAGTCCTCCTTCCTCTTGTTTTCCACACAACAACAACCCATTGAGGTAGACTAGGCTTAGAGAGTCAGCCAGCTCCTCATTCCAATTAGGCAGTAGCTTGTAATTCCCAACAGTCCCAGGAAAGAGATGGGAATAGTAATAGTTGATGTTTCACCTCTTCCTCCTCTATTTAAAGAGAAAAGAAAACGCTAGATCTTCTGGAACATGCCTGAAAAGTATGACTCAAGACTGACATACAAAAAGAATATCCAAATTTGTACTGAGAAATAAAGACACCCTCAGTTCCTCCACTCCCCCCTCCAGTTCTGCCTTTGTAAATTTCTGCTCTCAGGCTAGGGAGGGACTGGGGCATCTCTACTGGACTCCTACCTCTGCCAGACAAAGAACCATGACTCCCCATGGAAATATATATATATTCCTTTTTGAGCTATAGACATAACACTGTGTCTCAAGATTTATAGTAGCCTTTTTCTTTCCAGTTCAAATTGACCATAATATTGTCACAAAAATGTATAAATACCTATTTACCTATCTAAATACACACATAGACACACACACACATACTATGACAATATTATGTTCAATTTGAATATACAGTGTGTGTGTGTGGATACAGTATATATATAAATAAATATAAATTAACTGGACGAGATCCTTCTCTTTTGGTTTACTAGAAAGATTACATTCAGAAGACATTATTTGATGACTAGTACTGTAGCTCTTGGGACAATTGCTGAAATTTTACAAGTGTTAATGGGGAGAGGTGAAAGTATTAAAAGAAGACAGTGGACCCCAGTAGATGTGTTTGCAAAAGCTACATCAATCTTTCTAATTTATTCAATTTATATAGCCGCCCATCTCAAACCAGTGACTCTGGGCGGCCAGCAATAAATATCTTGCTTTAGTTTCAATAATAGAAAGGCTTCTGTTGTTCCTTTGTCAAGCTGGGATAGAGTCTTCCCTTTCATTTGCAGATTACTTGTAAAAATGCTGGACTCTCCTAATAATGCTGTTAATGTTTGTATTTTGCAAATATGTCATAGCTGTTATATGTCTCAATGTTTCCTGTTTCATTGGCTTTGGAACAACAGTTAGTTTTACAGAACCTTCTGCAGAACTTGATTTGTGTGTTGCTCAGGGTTTTTCCCCATATTTTTTACTATCCCTTTAAGTGACATACTTCTGGCATCTGCCTCTGCAGAATGAACCCACAACATTTAAACATAAAAATGTTATGGGCACTCTGCAAATGCATTTTTGATAAATCAGATAAAGTAATCCTTGGTGACTGAACATGTGCTGGTGAAATATGGAACATATGCTTAGTATGGAAAGCGCAATGGAGAAAATATGTCAAAGTTGTTTTCTATTTTTCAGAGCGCCCTGTAGCTGATAATGAGCGTATGTTGGATCTTCTGCAGCGCTATGGAGTCCAGAGAAATGAGGTTCGCTTCTTTCTTCGCCATGAACGACCTCCTACTCGAGAAGCTGGTAAGAGATAAAATGGTGGAGTCTATCCTATCCTGAAAGATAGAGCGGAGTTAGGATATTTTTGATCAAACAGTGCCTTCTGTCTGGAGCTAGGACGCAGGTCTTCTCTGTTGCAGTGCCTGACCCCTGGAACAGAATCTCCCCAGAAAACTGTTTGGCTCTGACCCTGATGATCTTTAAAAAGTCATTGGAAACCCCCTGGCTATACTCCTAGGCCTTGGGATAGAGTGATTTATTTTTAAATAAATTTATTTTAAAACATTTAAAGAATAAAATAAATGACTACACAAAAGAGAAAAGAAGAAAATGAGAAAAGAAATAGTGGATGGGAAGTAAAATATCAGTAAATGAACAGAATTTACAATTGTCATACAACTTTAAATTCATTGTTTCATTATTTCATTGATTAAATAACTAATTGAATATATAAAATTAAAGAGATAGAATGATGTTGAGCCCCAGTAGAATGTTACTCAAGTATCTTTTCTTCTGGATTCGTATGATCTTCATTTTCATTGCTTTATTGTTTGCTTGGTTTTAATATTGTAAGCTGCACAGAATCATGTGGTGTTGAGTGGCCTCTAAATTGACTGACTGAACAAATGAATGAATGAAGTTCTTTTTTTCTGGAGTTTGGCTGATAAGCTAGTATGTTTGAATTCTTATCACAGCTGCAAAATGGTTATGTTATAATGGCATGAGTGACTCTGTTTTTATAAGCCAGTCCTCTTGTTTTTAGTATAATTGCTGGGTTGTTGTATTCTGTATCTTGTGTACTTTAATTTTCATGAAAAAACTGGTTTTCCCATTTATCCTTATATCAGAGAAATCTTATGAATTTGTTGCACAGTCAGCCATTTAGTAGAAACATGACAGGGGGACTTCTGGTGGGGACGTGGCGGACTGAACATCTGTGTCCGCAGGCTCAGTGGGCAGAACTGACAACGCAGCAGTTTTTTCAGGCTCAGGCAGGTTTTTCCAGAAGCCCAGGAGTGTTTTTCTGGAAAAAGAAAAACACCTGGAATCAACCCATCTGTCCTCCAGATGGCTGCTTGCAGCCAGAAGATTGCAAACGGCATTTGCGCTCAACTGGTAAGAGCTAGCTGGGAGGTTGGGACGTCACCAGTTCCAAGCTGCCCTGTAGCCTTAAAGGGACACTAAGACCGGCCACCCCATTTCTAAATCACCCAATTTATATTTCTTTTAAGTATGAGTACCCTAAGAGAGGCTTTCTATAGCAAGGAGAAGTGGGTTCTCTTGGTGCTTATTGTTATTTTTCAGATCAATTTTTTAAAAAAATTCTTACGGTTTGGAATTTGTTTTCTGTCCAAATATTAAGGAGGATTGAGAGTAAATAATTGTCTCCCTGTTGTTATTTTTGTACTAAATTTGAAGATATTAGCATTTTCCTACATGTTGAATTGGCTGGTTTGAACTTTCAGTTTTCTGCTTCTACTTTCCCTGGGGAACTGTCTGCATATGTCACTTTCGCTTATGTAAACACATTTTGGAATTCTTTCATATCTTCAGCTTTCGCTGGTTAAGCTCCTAGGGGGCGCCATAATCTACTGCTTGAGACATGGAGGATTTTAAATAGACTTTCTCTGACTTCCAACAAGCTTTTAACAGATTCTTTCTGATTCCTACCAAGTTTTTATGCAAGGCATTCAGGGCATTGTGGAAAATATGAGGTCTAAAATGTGTCATCTGGTTGGGGATGTTGTGGATGAAACTGAGGAATTTAACAGTGACAGAAATGTCTCTTCTAAGAGTGAGATCAGGACTTCTGTTGAAATGCTGGATGAAGATCAGATAGTTGAGTTGAAGAAATTAAAGGGAAAGATCGAGTTGCAAGCCAAAAGTAAAATTGATCTTCTGATGGAACACCATGGAAAAGGAGGGGTTATTATGTATGGGAGGTCTCCTGAAGAGAAGTTGGAGTTTTTGAGGGGGGCAGTTGGACTGTTCAATTTGTTTAATTAAAAAAGCTCTCTGCGCATTGCGGGGATGTGTAAATGCTCTGGTTTATTTTGAAGTGGGATAAGGGTTTAAGAATATCTGGATTGCTTTTAGGGTTTGTCTGATTTCATTTATCTTTAATGATTTGGATTAAGATTATTAAGGTATAATAAAAAAGAGTAAATGTCTGGTTTTAGGCTTAATATGATTAAGATAATTAAAATTGTTATCAAGTACAATGGCAGACAATTTATGTTTTTTAGTTTGATCGTTATTATAGTAGACAGAAAAGTATAGAATAGTAGTAGGAAGGAAATAATTAAATGTTACCCTTCTGGGGGAAGTTGATTAGGAGGTTTATATATATTCTTTTAATACAAGGCGAGGGAGCAACTTTATTTAGTGATTTTTATAATGTGCCAGTGGAATGATTTATAGAAATAGTGTGATTTTGCTTTAATATAGAGTAAGGGATTGATTATGGAAACTTGTTATATATCCTTTCTGTTAAAAGTTGGAAGTCATCTCTTTTTGTAATTCTGAAAAATTTTCTCTTGTGTTTCTACACTTTTTTAGTTTTTTTCTTTTTTTCTTTGTAGTTTTTTGTTTTTCTGTAGCTTTTATCTTTGCTTGAAACGTAATAAAATTCTTATTTAAAAAAAAGTAGAAACATGACAGGGCTACAAATCTGCTTACACTGACTTAATAGATGTTGAGTATTTTGAATTTATTTTGAAACTGCAAACCAATTTGAATCTTTTACCACTTAATTTTTCCAGTTGTGCGAAAGGAAAATTATACTTAAGCAAATTCTGTTCTTCAAAAGTGATATTTTCTGTGTTTTACTTAATGAAGGAAGTGGGCCAAGGATGCAAGATCCAATTTTAAAGAGAAATGGCATGAAAATGCCTGGTGAACGGCGAATGGAGAATGGAGTAAGTATTTTCAGCAAGCACTCTTAAATTAAGCAAATGATTTGTTCTTGTAAGTTTACAGGTATATTATTTTCAGAACATTTCATATAGTGTTTTAAACCAGTCAAACAGGTGACAGCATCTGGCCAACCTTGTCTAAGGAGGTTGAATGTGTTAGTACTTGGATGGAATTCACCAGAGAATTCTAGGACTAGATTGGGGATTTTAAAAAAGCATTTTGAAAAAAAAAAAAAGATATCCGTATTGATGCCAAGAAAATTTTATGACTATATCTGTGTTGTCACCCAGGAGTTGAGCTCAGCTTAAGGAAGTCTACTTTTATCCAGACTGAGCAATCCCAAGTTGTTCACAGGAGACAAAGAGACCAGCCTTTTGATTAGATTAGAAATACGTAATCAGTTCCTTCCACAGGACAAGTGCGCCCTAATGTTAGGGAAATAGGAAGATGTGCAGTGCAGCACTTGGGATTCAAGGACAAAAATTGTTTTGGAACTTTTTATGTTTCAGTCCGCTCTTGATTTCTAGTTTTTTGGGTTCTTTTTGTTATTTTTTGGTATTTCTCTTTTTAATGATAAGCCACCCAGAGTTGGGCAGCCTTTAAATTGTAATAAATAAGGTTTAAAACCTCAAATACAAAGGAAAATTCAAAGGCTTAAAGCATAATAAAATTAAACATACTGTGCCGGGGTCAGATACAGGCCTGTGGGGAAAACTAGGTCTTCAGTGTCTTTGTAAAGATTGGCAGGATTAGGGTCATGCTACAAGCACCATCATAGCTGATTCAGATAAATGAGCATTAATATAATAGGATGAAGTATGAGTCATTATTTTTCTCTTATTGGAAGATTTGAGAAAAATATTTTTAAGAAAGGTGTCAAAGACTTGGCATCAGTAAGCCTGGAGGGTAAGGATAGATCTCTGCGTGTAAAATGTTCTTCCTGGAAATTTCCTGTTTTTGTCTTCTGCTTGCTATACTTGGGATGAGAGAATAATCATTTCTTAGCCTCTAGTCAAATTGGCAGGTAGCCTGTGTTTTCACTGTGCTACCACTTGAATTCTCCCATAATGTGCATGTTGGGTAGTTCATTTGCTCTTGGCTTCTGGTATTCAGTCAGTCCATCAAGAAGGTGGATAGCTGGATGCTAGTAGACACGGGCAATTTCTGGAGACTTTCTCTTTCATTATTTTATTCTGTGTCCATTAGATGAAAGATCTATCAGTAACTTAATTGTCTTTTTCATCACAAACTCTCATGCCACGTTCAACTCCTTTTTTACCTCATCCCCCAAATATAAAGGTAGCCTTTTACATTTGAAACCTAGGGGCAAATTTATTGTATGAGCTTCAACAAAATATCATTTGCATATCATTTTTAAAAAATGAAGGTCATTGTTCCTCGGATGGACATGACGCTGGCAGAGCTGCAGGAAATGGCAGCCCGACAACAGCAGCAAATAGAAGCACAGCAGCAACTGCTGGCTAACAAGGTTTGTGGAAACAAGTTTTGTATATATGTATATAATTTATGAATTTTTCAAAAAGGCATGACAAAGTAACTTTCTGAAGTATGTTTTGTCAAGTATGTATCTCTTTAAAAGGGCTGGAATTCTTTAGAGTCTTCTAAACTGTTTGGATAAAGCAGTATGTAAAGGTGAATTGAGACTCCAGCAAAGGCACCCATTAAGTTGATAGCAAAGCTGGGATATGGATTCAGGCACATCAGTGTCAAATATGTTATCCACTTAAATTCATTGAACATACAGCATA
The DNA here is from genome assembly GCF_035149785.1 of Candoia aspera. Classification (NCBI taxonomy): domain Eukaryota; kingdom Metazoa; phylum Chordata; class Lepidosauria; order Squamata; family Candoiidae; genus Candoia; species Candoia aspera. The sequence continues at coordinate 52,702,427 of NC_086153.1, read as the reverse complement.
TAATATATTGAGTATCAGTGGACAGAGTATTTTTCCCTGATGTTGACTGTCCATGAATCTTGTGATCTGTTGGGATCCTCTAGAATTCTTCAATTGGGAAAATTAATAAGAGGATGAAAGCTTCCCCTGCATGTATAAGAATTACAGAAGTGTGTATGTGCCTACCTAACACTTTCCTGGAAGGTCATTTTGATTATTAAAATTGACATCACCCTTCCCCAGCTGTGTTGATAATTGGGAGATTGGGGTATCCTAAACTGCAGATTTAATTTAATACAATTGGTGTGTAACATGTTGCTGCTGGCTTCTGTTTAGGAACAGAAGTAACCAAATGAATTGTGCTCACTGGATGCATTGCAGAGTGTTTGTCTGTTTTAGGAACAATAGGTCAGTGCAGGGCCGCAACTGGGGGGGCGGGGCCAAGCGGGGCATGTGCCCCGGGCGCCGTGCTGGGGGGGGCAAAATGAGTGCTGGGGGGGGCGCCAAAATGAGCACGGGGGGGTGCCAAAATGGGTGTGGAATCCATGTTTGCTCCGGGTGATACAGACCCTAGTTGCGGCCCTGGGTCAGTGTTATTCAGTCAGGGCCGCAACTTGGGGGGCAAGCAGGGCATGTGCCCCGGGCGCAGCGCTGGGGAGCACCAAAATGAGTGCTGGGGGGCGCACCAAAATGAGCGCAGGGGGGGGCGCCAAAATGGGTGTGGAATCCATGTTTGCTCCGGGTGACACAGACCCTAGTTGCAGCCCTGGGTCAGTGTTATCCAGTCAGGGCCACAACTTGGGAGGCAAGCAGGGCATGTGCCCCAGGCACAGCACTGGGGAGCACCAAAATGAGTGCTGGGGGGCACCAAAATGGGCGCGGAATCCATGTTTGCCTCGGGTGACGACCCTAGTTGCAGGCCTGCATACAGTATATTCAAAGTTGGCTTAATACTTTTGTTGTACATCTGTAGGAGCAGCGTTTAAAATTTCTGAAACAGCAGGATCAACGACAGCAGCAGCAAGCGGCAGAGCAGGAGAAACTCAAAAGGTTAAAAGAAATTGCTGAGAATCAGGAAGCCAAACTGAAAAAAGTAAGAGCCCTTAAAGGCTACGTAGAGCAGAAACGGCTCAGTAACGGGAAATTAGGTAAGCTGTTACTCAATTTTGGGGTTTTGGTTTGTTGAAAAGTTATTATTCAGGTATTTCCAATTAGTATCTGTCCTGGAATCTTTTTCATTAACTTTTTCTGCTCCCTCTAGGAAAAATATGCTCCAATACCCTCTTCATTTAATTACTATATTGTAGATCTTTTTGAAACAGAAAGGAACTTAATGTGTTTGGAGTCTGATTAGAAAAAATGATGGATATGGGCACTTCACTTGCAAGTTTCATTTTAAAAGTTTAGTAGAACTATGTTAGAACTAAAACTCTTTTTTCAGATGGTGAACTGTTTGTGGGGAAGGGTCTCTTGACAGAAAGCCAATTTGGAAATGATTTTACAAATTTGTATGTAGTACTTCTCCCTCTCCCATCTGCATTTTCTCTCCCTGTAATTGTACTTTTACATTTATTACCTACCAAACAGCATAAAATGCATAACTGTATTAGGATTCAACATCTTCACAAACATTAAATTGAGAATGGCCATAGGAATGATCCAGAGAAATTGAACAGAAGGTAGAAATAAAATCTTGGGAAATGAATAATTGGCACTGTTGTATGCATTATTAGATTTGGATAAACATGAAACATATATTTGCTTTGGGAACTAAATAAAAATTAAGTGATAGTAGTATTACTCTAACTTCAAATCCATTCTTCCTGATTTGCTGTTACTTACGTATAGCAACATTTGAATAACATTTAAATCATTTAGGAAGGTAGTAGAAGATAGTATTCCCTTGAATGTTACAGAATAACTTCTTAGAGTAGTTATCAAGGGTTAATAAGCTGACTTCCTTTCCTTTATGAAATAATCTGAATTTGGAGACAACAGTTCACTTATTTAATAGTTGATATGCAGCATATAAAATTTAATGCTAATACATTCCTTCAAGGTTTTTTTTTAAAACCCTTCCTTTTATGAGACTTGGTTTACTAATCAAGCAGACTAACATAAGCGGACCAACACAGACACTTTTCTGAAGGTTAGCAGTTAACTATTAGCCATGCTGGTTTTGTAAGTAGGAGATGAAGTTTCTATTACCTTTCTTTAGTTAGGGCAAACTTTTCAAAATTTTAAAAATTGTTGCTTTTTTCCATTATACATGTTGAAAGCAAAATTAAACCCTTAATGAAAAGCTTGTGTGGCATGTTTAGGATGGAGGGGTGGCTGTCTGAGGGGAGGGAGAAATAAATATGGGAGAATGAGAAAGGGGGATACAAGTAATAAATGCATGCAGAGTGCAAATATGCGAGTTTTGGTGTAGGGCTTGGCATTTGTCTTGCTTTCCACTGCACATAGACTCTAAAAAGTTTCCCATGATGAAATACAGCTTTGGGGCTAAAATGTTCCATATTCTGATTGTAATTTTTTTCAAATAACATTCAGTGTAAGGCAGTGCATTTCCAAATTATAATTGCCTTGTCTTCAGTTTTACTTAGGATTGATAAAATGTGATTTTCTTTTAAAACTGTATGTTTAGCTTTTTTCCCAGCTCTGTGCTGGAGAGCATTAGGGTGTTTCTGTCCCTTTAATAGCTGTCTTGGAAGCAGCCAACATTTGGTCATTTCTCCACCACCGCTATTGTATTCTGTCTTCCTCTTTAGTAGAGGAGATTGAGCAGATGAACAGTTTGTTCCAGCAAAAACAACGAGAACTGGTACTGGCCGTGTCAAAGGTAGAGGAACTTACTAGGCAGTTGGAGATGCTGAAGAATGGCCGGGTTGATGGTTACCATGACAACCAGTCTGCTGTAGCTGAGCTTGACCGCCTGTACAAAGAGCTTCAGGTAACTGGAAATGTACTCTGCAGACCTGCAAGAAGAGCTAAATGGGGGCTATCTCACACTATCTCAGGAAAAGAAACACCCTTAGGAATCCTGAATTATATAATCCATAACAATGAACATAGGTTATGTCATCTTCTAGGTCATTTTTAGTATATAATTATAATCACCTGTCATTTTTGTGAAAAGAAGTAAAGCCTAGCCAGAGCTACTTTTCTGGACTTCTGTATCCCAAACTTTTTAGAACTTTCATAATGTTCTGTTAATTGTCAGGTGCATTCTAGCATCATCCTGAAAATGTTATTTCTTTTGCATTCAGCTGAGAAACAAACTGAACCAGGAGCAGAATGCCAAGCTGCAACAACAGAGGGACTCTTTAAACAAACGCAACTCAGAGGTGGCTGTTATGGATAAGCGTGTTAATGAGCTGAGGGAACGGCTGTGGAAAAAGAAGGCTGCGCTGCAGCAAAAAGAGAATGTACCAGTGAGTGACAGAAAACAAAACAATCTCGTTCTGCTATTGAAGCATATTTAGCTGGATGGGTGGGCATGTGACATTTGTTGAGAATCTCTATGCTGTATTCCTAGCATTTTTCTTATAGCCTGAAAACCATCTGAAAAAACACATCAGCATTAATCTACCTAGTTTTTAGATAAGGAAAAATGCTTTTGCCCCTTTGGTGCTCTATGTAGAATGAATAATAGATTGATTTTTTTATACTGAGTTTTTCCTGGATGAGTTTTGAGTTGCAATATTTATTTTCTTTTTTAATATGCAAACCTCTTGCTTAGGCGTCTTCAGATGGGAACCAGCCACAACCAGTTGTATCTACTCCAAGCCGAGTGGCAGCTGTTGGTCCTTACATCCAGTCTTCCACCATGCCACGTATTGCCTCAAGGAATGAACTGTTAGTCAAACCAGCCTTTCCAGATGGGACTCCAACCTTACAAGTTGCTGATGGTCCATTAAAAACTCAGACATTGCCAAACATGAGAGCTGGTGTTCTTTCACAGATGAAAGCTCCTAGTGGTAAATGCTATTTTTTTCCCCCTTTTACTTTCTACTTGTTTGAAGTGTTTTGACATTTCCGCTTGTCATCTGATCTTATATCAATTTGCCATGCAGGTTGCTAAGTAAGGCAATTAGCCTAATTAATTCTACAGGATGTCCGAAAAATAAAAATAATGTTTCTCTGTGCTTTCTTCAATCAGTTGAACTAGTTGAAGTAACATCCGGCTTCTAAATGCAAAGTTCTTTCAGACTATACAGTAGAATATATCAAAAATTAACTAAATAATGTAAATGCAAAACTTAGATAGTTGTTTCTAGGTAATTATCTAGAGTTCTCATTGCATAAAAACAGATGATCTAATTTTTGCTTTTGCTTGAATATTTGTTCCATTATCATCATTAGGAAATATTCTATGTTATGTTAGCATTAGTGTGGACATAAAATCTTGGAAGTAAAAGTATTACAGCTATAGTTTTATTTGGAAACATGAAAGATACAAATAATTGGAAACCTAGTTTTGTTTTCAGTGAACGAAAACCTTTACGGAATTCAGGTTTGTTACTGATAACAAACATTTTGAATGGAAGAAAGGTGTGGTGTAAGATACATACTATATCAGTGTATTTTTTTAGTAGTGCTTGTAACCATTGTGTAAAATGCTCAAACTTTATTTTGGTAATAGTTTTGTGAAACTATTTAATATTTGCTCTGTCTGGGAAATCTTATTATCAAAAATTATTAAGTGAAAGCTTCTTTAAAGAACTGGATGAATGTAAGGGAGATATGATAATCTCCCTGTTTATATGTGAATTAAAGTTAATAGCTTTGAGTGCGTGAACTCATCTGCAAATTAAAAAAGTTTCCTGCAGTTGCTACAAGGAAGATAGTTTTATAAGAATGAAAAACATTTTCTTATAAACCTGTATCTTTGCTTCAGAAACAAAAAAGATTAAACAGAGTTTTGTTACAGGATTTGTTCAGCATTCATTCATAATCTTTATTAATCTGTACAGATTTTTTGAAATAAGCTGTCACCATTATCAATATGTAAAGTGGGTGGCAATTTTGTTCTGATTTGTTGTATCTGAATATTTCTAAAGGGGTATTTGTGGAAAGCATTCATATAGTATACTGACTGAACCCCACAATCAGGGGTATGCATTGTTAGGAAAGGAAGTTATTTATCAATCAATCAGATTTCATCACAGCCCATATCCCCCAAAAGAGGGACTTTGTGTTCCTCTGCATTTTTCTAGTGTTTCACATACTGGAAGTACTCAAAAAGGGAGTTCTTTGATGATACAACAACATCTAATTTATTTTCAAGATTTATAAGAGTTAGCCAAACTTATCTTTTAGATATGAGTTGAACATAAACAGGGTTCTTCTATTTTGGGACTAGCATTAACTCCAATATAGTATATTTTCTTGAATTTGCTACTAACATTTATTAGAAAAGGACAGAATGTTGTAGTGTTAATATTTTTCTGCTGTGGTCAAAATTAACAAATGGGTTAAAGGTAGTTTGTGCAAGTTAGTATATCAGAGAGGAGCCTTCTATATATGCATCTATCAAAATAAAACTCTTCAAGTTTAAAATTAAACTTAATTTCTCTATTTTTCACCTCTACTACAGGAAGTACAGCTGCTGCTTCAAAACCTCCACTTGCTATCAGTGATTGGAATAATTTAAGTGCTGATAACTTTATCAATCAAGGCCCAACTTCCTCAGTGATAAATGTCAGTAGCAACAATGAAGAGCAAGGTGGGGATTTCAGTAATTTATTTCATTGACAGTTTGTTAAGCTAAACCTTTTTAATGAATATTTCAAAATCTTTCCAGAACAACAATGAAGAGCAAACATTCTGACATGTCCCAAAAGGTATTAGATAAAAAATTGAAGCAAGAGTCAAAAGGCTTAAGTGCTTTTATGTAGAGACTAATGTATGTAGAAACACCTAAAGTATTGGGTAGGCCCCATTTCTGACAATTTTGTCAGTGAGCCCTGGTGCTTCCTTTAGATACTGGAATGGCCAGTATAATTTCTGAACTCAGTTAACAGTGCCTGTTCTATTCATACCTGCTTAAGTTTGGTGGTACTGTTGATATTTGTCAGATCCGTTCAGCAAGAAGCCTCGGTATTCTTTCAGATCCAATGCCTGCTTCTTTGTAGAGGATCTTATGACTGTGTTGTAGTACAAGTATGTTCTGTAATTCATATTTGCGAGGGTTTTTCTGAAGATTATAGATAATAATAAAGAATGACTTCTCTGTGTCTTATTTGTCCTTGAAATATAAGGTTAATACTAATTTTCTTTATTATTTAAATCAAACAAGCCCAACTGGGTTTATTTAGCTGAAAACAACAGCTTTATTTCTAGCTTAACAGCTCTAAAAACACTGATAATTTCTTAGTTTATGTTTATGATGTGGATATCAAATACCTATCTAATTTAACTCCAAGTCTGTTTTTTTTTTTAAGTTGGTGAAGGAGATGTTCCTTTTAGAGACAGAGAAAAGAAAGTGCGTCCCCTTTCCATGTTTGACTCTGTTGAATCAAATGGAAGTACTTCTGTGCCTACAACAACTGCACTGAGAAAAAATCAGAGTAGTGAAGACCTTCTGCGTGATGGCCAGGTATTTTTAAAAACGTATAGTATCATTTATGTGATACTTTGATCTTGATTTCTCTTCATGCCAGGAGAAGTATCTAAATCCATTTGATACAATAGGCACTGATAAAAACTTCCCATTGATTTTTAAGTAATATTAATAATTAATACTATGGACATACTTGTTTTTAGATGGGAGTGATGCTTCCTCCTGTCCTCTTTTAATTAAAGGAAGAGGCAGCGTACTGCCCGGCCAGCCTTGTCTCCTCATATGGAGAGGAGAGACTGACACAGTTGCTTCCTTCATTATTTGAGATCATGCACAAAGGGAAATTGCTCCATCTCCTAGTCCAATTCAGTAGACAACAGGGGTTTCTCTGAGGTGTGCACCCAAATGCAAGTAGCAGAATTTCACCATCACAGAAGAAAGGGACCCTCATCTCTAGTAGCCCTCATATACATCCTATGCCTTATCTTATTCCTCCTCCTCTTAAATCACATTTTCTTAGGGGTGGAGGGAAGATAAAGAACATTCCTCCCAGATGCTGTGGGGGAAGAGAACTTCCAGGAGCAGCCAGGCCTATGCAGCTGCCACAAAATAAACATAGGAGTTGGTCACTTCTTCGTCCTTAGCTTCCACTCTCAACCCTCTTCAGTGAAGTCTATTGGGCCCCAAAGCCTCTGTGTGTATTTTTTTTTCCTGATCACATGGATACTATCGTAAGACTATGCATTAACAGTGTTCTTAAACTAAAAATAAAGAATGAAACTTAATGAAGAATGAAACTCTCCCTGTACCACCAGTACCTTGTTCCCCAAATCCAGCTTCTCCTTTCTCCCCCCCCCCCCCACCATATCCACCTCCTCCCCCAAGGACCTCTTTGCAAAACTAGAAGGGGGCTGACGCCTTGCAACCTTCAACACCCCTCCCCTTAATATTTGGACTTCTCAACCTCTCCTGAAATCTTGGCACCCTGATGCCAAGGTCTCCACCACCACCATTACTTTTTCCTTTCCCCCACCTCCTCGTCCCCCATCCCTGCCTTTGTGAGTGGCTCCTGCTGCTGTTGCCTTGGTCAGCCCAGCCTTGGATCTCCTGCGCCTGCCTTGAGACAGAGGCCCCCCAGGCTGGGCTGCTGCACCTGCAAAAAGGCAGGCATGCACCAGCAAGGAGAACCCTGGCATGGAGGCCCCGGTCTCTCTCTCTCTTTTTCTCGCCATCTGCTCCTCCCTCCTCCTCATTCCCTGCTCACTCCTTCGCTCACTCCTCACTCCTTGGCTTGTGCTTTGCTCACCTTCCCACTTGCACCTGTGTGCACAATCCCCGCCCCCAACCAGGGTCCACATACTCTGGTGGGCCAACCCAGTGTTGGAGGTTGGAGGGTGTTTGTTTGGTTTTTGTCTCAGCTTTTAAAAAATAAATCATGATCTCCCAGGGAACCCTAGTGACATTTTGCAGAACCCTAGGATTCTACGGAACCTTGGTTGAAAAACCCTGCTCTAGAGAATGCAGTGAACTGGACCGACTATCAGCAACTCTGCTGTAGCAGAGATGAGATGATTTGGAGGCTCTTTGGGGTCACCTTTCTGTTTGGGTTCTTTGTGTCATGAGTACGGATGGCGAGCAGGAGGAGGCCCCTATCCAGGGGGGAAAACGCATGCGTAGTTTAGAGACTTGAGCTGTCATTCAGAGAAACCCAGAACAGACCCGCCTTGAGTTTTGGGGTTTATCTGTCTGGGTTTTCCCACGCTCCTTCAGTTTGGTAGGATTTTCTGTCTACTATAGCAGTTAAACAAAACCTAGAGACTTTCTCCTCGTCTCGGCGTGGTCTTTGCTTAAGCCAGGACACTTTGGAGCTTTATTTTCGGCTTTCTCCCTGATCCCATTAATCACCAGGTCCCAGCAAAACTTTGCTACAATTGGACCTTTTGGCATCAGGCTAGAAACAGGAGGCTGTGAGTTCTAGTCCCACCTTAGGTACAAAGCCAGCTGGGTGACCTTGATGCTTTCTCTCAGCCCTAGGAAGGAGGCAATGGCAAACCACTTCTGAAAAAACTTTGCCAAGAAAATTGCAGGGACTTGTCCAGGTAGTCTCCAAGAATTGGACACGATTGAACAGAAAAAAAAAATAGCGATCCTGTGGTGGTCAAGATAGCTTCCGATTGCTGACAGTCTCAGTTTGGCAATGGAATTGTATCCTCACTTTCTTCTCCACAAACATTTCTGTCCCAAATTTAGGATTAATTTCTCTATCCAAATGTGCAAACTCTTCACCTGATGGCAAGCTGGGTCTACGTGTAATATCTTCTTGGCTCTCAGTTCAGGATGTTCAAGACACCTAACAAAGCCTTCTACCATTTTTCTTACAAGGTTAAGTGGACAACTTTGAAAGCATCATAGTCACTTTGCATATGAATCCAGTCTTCTGTCCCATCCTGCATACTCTGCAGTTTCTTTTATCTCTGAAGATGGAAGTTTCGTTTCTTTCTTTCTGGAGAATATATTTATTTACAATGTCTGTGCTCCTCTCCATGTCCATTGCAGAAGGCTTCTGGCTGGCTTACAAAAGTTATTTCTTCCTATTCCAGTGATAGCCTGATAGCTTAAATAGTCCTTTCCTATTCTATTGTTCTGTTCTGTTATTCTGCATAACCAATACACCTTTCCCTGGTGCAGGTATCCTTTTCAGCCATTCACTTCTCATTGGATCACTATGGTAGTCCAAACCCTGGGGATTTTTGGCAGCTTAATCTTATATAGATGGAGAAAAGATTGAGCTTTGTGTTGAAAAAGCTCAGTAGAGAACATTCTGGGATGTTGCTCTGCTCAGGGCCAGTCAATTCCTCTTAGCCTAACCTAGTTCACAGCTATTAATTTTGTGAGGTTGGAGTGCTTTGTATGATACCTAATGAATAATAATAATCTATAATTTCCTAAGCAAGGGGTCAGCAACTTTTTCAAGCAGTGGGTGCCATTGTATGATTTTGCAAGATACCACAGATGCTAAAAGCATAAACGTGGGGGAGAGGGGAACCCTTTTCTGTTTCTCTTTTTGATTAAAAATGTTCTAAATCTCAGAATTCTTGTGAGAACACCACGATTTTGCAATATTTCATCCTTTTAATATGTATGTATTTATATATTGGAGATCAGTGACCACCATCTAACCCCAACGTATAATACAGTATATGAGCAAGGGAGTATAGAGAGCATTTTATTTATTATTTATCAAATTTTGTCACCGCCCATCTCCCCCAAAAGAGGGACTCTGGGCGGTTTACGATAAAGCTAAAAAGATTAAAATACAATAAAAATGTATAAATATAAATATAAAATAGCATCCAAGATGGCAGTTGAATGTTCTGATTGAGATTTATAAATACATGGGGACCACTTTAAGGCGCTAGCCACCCCCAGGATTGACTACCCCCCTTCCCACCCCAAATGAGATGGAAGAGCAGGGTCTTTAACTTTTCCGTAAGGCCAGGAGAGAGGGGGCTTGCGTCACGTCTGGGGGGAAAGTGTTCCAAAGGACGGGGGCCATGGCAGAGAAGGTCCGCTTCCTGGACCCCGCCAGTCAACATTCTCTCATGGACAGGTCCATAACATGCCCTCTCTACATGACTGGGTGGGATGGGTCGATGTAATGGGGATGAGACGGTCCCTCAGATAACCTGTCCCCATGCCATGTAGGGCTTTAAAGGTGATAACCAACACCTTGAATTGAACCCGGAAGGAGACTGGCACCCAATGCAGCTCTCGCAGCAGAGGTGTTACATGAGCTGTCCTTGGGGCACCCGAGACTGCCTGCGTGGCCATGTTCTGTACCAGCTGCAGCTTCTGGATACTCTTCAAGGGTAGCCCCATGTAGAGTGCATTGCAGCAATCTATACGGGAGATGATTAGGGCATGTGTGACTGACCGGAAGGCCTCTCGATCCAGGAAAGGGCATAACTAGTGCACAACATGAAGTTGAGCAAAGGTCCTCCTGGCCACCACTGCCACTTGCTCTTCGAGCAGGAGTCGTGAGTCCAGGAGGACCCCCGGATTCCGTGCCAGGTCCGTCTGGGGTAGTGCAAACCATCTAGAACTAAAGATGGTAACTTCCCGGATACAGAGGAGCCCCCAACCCACAGCCACTCTGTCTTACCAGGGTTCAGCTGAAGCCTGTTGTTCCCCATCCAGGCCCCTACAGCCCCCAGGCACTGAGGGTGGTCACAGCATAACTTACATCACCCAGGACAGAGATGTATAACTGGGTATCATCTGCATATTGATGATACCTCATCCCACGGTGGTGGATGATCTCACCCAGTGGTTTCATGTAGATGTTAAAAAGGAGCGGGGAGAGTACTGAACCCTGTGGCCACCACACAAAGGAGGGACCGTGGGCTGGATCTCTTGCTGCCTATCAACACCATTTGGGACTAGCCCTGGAGGAAGGAGGTGAACCAGCGCAAAACCACACTGCCCACCCCCAACCCCCTGAGCCGACCCAAAAGGATACCATGGTCGATGGTATCAAAAGCCGCTGAGAGGTCAAGAAAACGAAGGATGGATGCACTGCCCCCATCCCGCTCCCACCAGAGATCATCCGTAAGCTTGACCAATACTGTTTCCGCCCCATTTCTGGGCCTGAAACCTGACTAGAAGGGGTCTAGATAATCCGTTTCATTCAGAATCCTCTGGAGTTGCAACGCCACCACTTTCTCAACCACCTTCCCTAAAAAGGGGAGGTGGGAGACCGGACGGAAATTGTCTAGCACAGTAGGGTCCAGCAATAGTTTCTTGAGAAGAGGGTGCACCAGCGCCTCCTTAAAGGCAGCCAGAACGCCCCCCCCCCCCCCCCCCCCCGTGATGAATTCACCATTGCCTGGACCCAGCCACATGTCATCTCCCGAGTTGCCTTCACCAGCCAGGAGGGGCATGGATCTAATTGACAAGTGGTGGCATTTACATTCCAGAGGACCTCGTCCACTTCCTCAGGCCCAGCAGGATCAAACTGTTCCCAGATAACCGGGTAAATACGTTCCCCAGGCATCTCCACAGACCGTGCCTCACTCTTGGAATCCAACTTGGAACGGATCCAAGTGATTTTATCCTGCAGATGCCCAGAAAAGTCTGCGCAGCCCTGAAGGTGGGTCAGTGAGCCCACCTTTCCCAAAAGGGATTGAGTGACCTTATATTTATTTATTTATTCATTTTTATTTTATCAAATTTATCACCACCCATTTCCCACCAAAGGAGGGACTCTGGGCAGTTTACAACGAGACAAAGTTAAAAGTTATCTTGTGTACTATTTACCTTTTGCTTTTATCTTGTAAAATAATATTCCTTTTGATATCTCAGTATTGGAATAAATGTTTTATTTTCTTGGCTGTTTTGACTTGCAGATGGGCACTAAAGGTGTGGCAAAAATACCACCACCTGTTCCTATCAAACCAAAACAGATCAACTTACCTTACTTTGGTCAAACTGGTCAGCTTCCTTTGTCAGATGTTAAGCCTGATGGCAGTGTCCAGAAGCTGCCTCTGGCAGTTGTCAGCACAGGAAGCAAGCAGAAGCCACCAGCTCCACTGGCACCAGCAGCATCTCAATATGCGCAACAGAAAGTATGTGTTTCCCCAAGCGGCCTTCCTCCTAATCTGGATCTAGCTCTTCCCAAACAAGAGAGTCCTCCTGCAGCAGCTGTGAGACCTTTTACTCCTCAGCCAGCCAAAGAAGCCCCTCCACCACCTTTTCGAAAGCCACAGACTGTGACTACCAGTTCCATCTACAGCATGTACACAAAGCAGCAAACACCTGGGAAAAACTTTCAGCAGGCAGTGCAGAGTGCTCTGACAAGGGCCCAAACCAGAGGACCACATTTTCCAAGCGGTGAGCATTTGAGGATATGTTTGCTTTTCTAGGTCATGTTCTGTTTCACCAAAGGCTGTCTCTAAAGCGGGAGGGCAGCCTGAACTGTGGTGAGAATTCAAGGAGCCACTCTGTTTAAAACAGGGGCCAGTAACTTGCAGGTTTCTTGCAGTCCCCATTATCTCGTCGTCCCTAGAGTAGTTGGAGCTGGAAAGACTGGTCCTTTATTTTCAGATCTTTTAAGAAGCAAAATTAAGCCAGTGATTTGCAGTAACATGAGTCCTAAAATAAATGCATTTATCTCAGCTGCCTTTAATAAAGCAAATTATTTTGTTGAGATTAGGGTTGCTCAAGAAATAAAAATGCCACTCACTTTTAATAACTACATGTTAACCTATATTTCACATGGGTTCTCAAACTTGACAATATCACAACTGCTCACAGCAGTTTGCATAGGCAAAATCTGGGGTAAGTTTTGTCTGTATTCCTGCTTTGCCTTTGTAAGCTTGATCAGGTTAAAAAATACTTGTAAGCTACACACCCCTCTCCCAACTTGCTCACGATTCCTCCGTTTGAGAGCCACTGCCTTAAATGTTGCAGATAAAAAATCCTCCAACCATTTTGGGCCTGCCAAAACAATTAAAAGAAAATTGTGGGCCCCAGCCCCAAATTTATCCACCCTGTTTTAAGATATCCTTTTCTTTTCATGTATTTTTACTTACATATTGAGTTGAATCCAAATAGGTTCTATTTAGATCCAATGAAATTTATAACAGAAGTATGAAGAAATAGCTAACCACGACCTGGGGAGGGGTGGGGGTTGGAGAGCTGGATGTGCTATCAAATACACATCCTCCGAAGTCCCTTAGAATGACAACGAAGGAATAGGAATCCTACAACTTGTATTAATTGCTCCTTTTTGGGGCTAACTGGAATGCAGAATAGAAAAATGCATATTCTGTTCTAACTTGGGACTGACTAAGTTGTGTTTTTGTGGCAGACACGCTTGTTAATTGTCAATGTTTGAAATTTTTAATTGATTTGAATTTTGATCCTCAGATCTTGAGTTGGAATAGTCTGATTTGAGGTATCTGCAACTGTTTCTCCTTTTACTGGAGAAATGTATGCATTTTCCTAAGTGCAGTAACTATTAAATATTATGGATCTGGATTTAATTGTGCTTAAGTACCCATTGAAATCAGTGGGGTATGTTAGTCATAGTTATGTTCCAGAGGTTGCAGTGGGTCTGCATTAATCATGAGTAAGTTTGGCCCAGCCCAATACTGAGGACTATTAATTCTGATTGACTGTTGCTTCAGGGTTTGTTTTGTGACTGTCCAATTAAGCCTTGTGCATAATGTGTTGAGATTTCCAGTGCAAGAATTTACACTGCTTACGAGAGAAGCTGTTTTTCAGTGCAATATTAAAACGTAAGTCAAGTTGTAGTGGAATTGTCAAAGAAACCTCCAGCACCTCAATTTTTCCTCTATTTCTGTTGTGGTCCACACTGCATTAGAGACCAGTGCTTAAACTTAGAAAGAAAGAAATGTTAGAAACCCTCATGTTCCATTACATTTCCTAAGGATCTAATGAATGAGATGACTGCTCTAGCTGATTGGAGTAGTCATATTACCAGTTTTGATGTAAATCAAAATGGTTGAATGTATGTATTGTGCACTTGTTTGGTTTGTTTGCCAAGTGTTTATGGTTTTCTTTCTGAATTGCTCCTTAGTATATGGAAAGCCAGTTATTGCTGCAGCTGGTGTCCCAAATCAGCAGCAGCAGATAGACAATAATTATTCAAACACACAAGGCAAGCCAGCTAGTCCAGAGCCTGAAATGGAAACTACAGCTTTGGCCAATGAAAATAATGAGACAGAACGTATTCCTCGCCCGCTCAGCCCAACCAAGCTTTTGCCTTTCTTGTCAAATCCATACCGAAATCAAAGTGATGCTGATCTGGAGGCCCTTCGGAAGAAGCTGTCTAATGCACCAAGGCCACTGAAGAAACGTAGTTCTATTACTGAGCCAGAGGGTCCTAATGGGCCCAACATCCAGAAATTATTGTACCAAAGGACAACTCTGGCTGCTATGGAGACCATTTCAGCCCCATCATATCCACCAAAGCAAACATCAGCTGCAGTTACCGAAATCTCAGCAGAACTCCCAAACCCTTACTTAAACTCAGAAGTGGTGAAAGAAGTGATTCCTACTCCACCTGAGCCAACTATTTCAGAGGAAGCAGAAAGCCCATATTCTGATTCCAACCCTAGCTCTCTGCCTTCATCAGGACTAGATAGTGGTCTTGAGGGGATCTCTGACATCGCTTCTCTCATTCAGCCTGAAACGGAAGAACCAAACCTAGATGTGCCTTTGCCCATTGACATATACATGGAGGAATATCCTCCCTACCCACCACCTCCATATCCTTCAGGAGAACCAGAGAATTTGGGAGAGGACTCATTCAATATGCAACCTCCTGAAGTCACTGGACAGTTTTCCTTACCACCTGTAAGTAAAAAAAAAACAGTTTCAATCATTTTGACACTCATCAAGTAAGATGATTTATTGTGCCACTACTGAGTGTATAACTCTAACTATGGTAATTCAGCTCTATTGATTGCTAGCCATACATTGCTGCTGTGCAGTAACTTCAGACTTCATTTATTGAAGGCCCTGTTCAAACTGAAATGACAGGTGGATGTGCTTTGGTAAAGTCTAGTGGCTATTATTCTTGAGTAAGTTTTACTTCTGTGGAATATATTTCAGCTGAATGGACTAGGTAATGCAGTTAGCACCTCATTTTGAAATGTTTATGAAGTTTGTGATAATCGGGTATCTTCAGTAACATTTCTATGTTGTATAGTAAGAAGTACAAGTTGGTTGAGAATACTAATATGTCTACGCTCTGCCAATGTGGAGAGGCCATTGTAGCAGCTAAAAAAACTATCAGTTTCCTAAATTTCCTCTTCTCTGATAGCTTCTTGGCACATTCCCCCTCCCTCCCCTGATGTTTTGATTTTCCATCACCTTAAAGTGTTTAAAATTCACTGTGGAACAGTTTTGAAAATGTATTTTACAGTAAGTATATGCTATAACATACATTGGGAAAGTAAAGTAAAAACATTATGACACTACTTTAGAAAAAGGGGAAAGACTTTCAAATCTCAGCTTATCATGCAAGTTTTGTAGGTTGCTAAATTGCTGCCAGCATCAGGATATTCTTAATAATTACCTCTCACAAAGTGGGATCGTTGCAGCTTTAGTTCAATTATTTGTGTAATTTTGGTTTGCTGCTAACCCTGTTAGGATATTCCAAATCTTAGCATTCTATTGATTCTAGAACAGAACAAAGGGAAGGAGTCAAGGCTATTGGTGTTATATTCTACCTTTTCAATTACTCTGATGTCAGTTGTGTTTATGTACTTACGAATAATATGTTATTTGCTCACTGGCAGCTATTCACTCCTTTTATCCAGTTGGTGCACATTATATTTGTGTTCCAGGCTCAAATATTTGCATTTTTAAAACTGTGCTGAGCCTCTGCCTCATGGTAGCCTTCTTTAGTGTTTGCTTTATCAGATTGTGTTAATCATTTGAAGTATTGATTTAAAAAAACCTTTTTTGTAGTTCTTTTCCTGATGATTACTCTGTGAAGATGACATTGCTTGCCTGCTACCATTCTTAAATGTTGGTTTCTAGTTTTTGCCTCCAGGTGATGGTGCTTTAGGAACAAATATTTTAGTGTAACCATGTGTTTGGCATGAAATCTTTGCTAGGCCACTTGGAGAACACCTGATGCATGCTATGCTAATAATTGTGTCACTTGCTTCTGATACATCATCATACTATTTCTCAAACCAGCCACTGCTTCTGATACTAGAAAGATCCTATCCTTTTTGTATTTTATGTACACCAAGGTCCTACTTAGATGGCCATTGGGACTTAACAGGTTTTGCTGCTTCTTAGCCCCTTTATTTCTGGCCTCTGATTGCCTCACTCTGTCTTACACCATCTTAGAGGTACTCTTCACTGACCACACTGTTGTTCATCCTAGTGATTTGCAAATATGCTTCAGAGAAGTAGCCTTTCTCTACTTATTGGTTGCTCCTTAAAGAAGCTGCAGTGTTTGCTGGGCTCACGTGGTAGCCCTATAGGCTCAGGAAAATGCTTGTATGAGTTAAGGAAATGTTAAGGAGGCAACGCCTGGCCCTTTTCTGAAGCTGATCATGTCTAGGACTACAGGGGACAGTTTTGGAGATCTTAGGGCATATTAGGATGAAATATATGTTGCTCAGTCTACTCAAGGTTTTTTTTACTAGAGTATATCAACCAAGCAATTGTAATGTTTAATATAATGCAATAATTGGTCATGTTAAATTTATTGTTTTAACTTTCTACAACATTGAAATTATCTAAATAATTGTTTTCCTTTTCAGTGAAAAAAACCCTATATACCATTGTTTTGTTTTCTCTAGGGTAAGCGGACAAATCTGCGCAAAATTGGCTCAGACAGGATTGGTCATGGAATGCGAGTGAAATTCAATCCGCTTGCTTTGCTTCTAGATTCGTCCCTTGAGGGGGAATTTGACCTTGTACAGCGGATTATTTATGAGGTATAAATTCCAGCAACATTCAGGGTTGGAATATGAGAGCAGTACTCCTAAATAATTTCAGATGTTATTCAATCCAATAAACTGTGGAGTATAAAATGGTACTTGGCAT
The DNA here is from genome assembly GCF_035149785.1 of Candoia aspera. Classification (NCBI taxonomy): domain Eukaryota; kingdom Metazoa; phylum Chordata; class Lepidosauria; order Squamata; family Candoiidae; genus Candoia; species Candoia aspera. The sequence goes on along the minus strand of NC_086153.1, from coordinate 52,685,290 downwards.
AATGGAAAAGCATATTCAGCATTCCCTTTTCTTTTTACTGTACAGGTTGAAGATCCCAGTTTGCCCAATGATGAGGGCATTACTGCACTTCACAACGCTGTCTGTGCTGGTCACACAGAGATTGTGAAATTTCTGGTACAGTTTGGTGTAAATGTAAATGCTGCAGATAGTGATGGATGGTAAGGGTGCTCTTTGGCTTTTTGAATTAGCATGCATAAGTTAAACTAGTGGAGTCTTCCAACTTACTGTGGTATCTAGTAAATATATTACAGTCTGTGTCTATTTCAATATCTGCCTGAGAGAAGTAGTAATCATTTTCCTGTTTCTTGGGGGGAGGAATTGCCATTGATTCAGTAGAATAGTTGGTGATTTCCAAAGCTCTGGAATACAAAGCAAAAGGTTTTAGTTACAGTATTGGGCAGCATAGGGCAGGAACAGCATTACTGTCATCAACAAAAAGAGAATTTAGGTGTAGAGGTGGAAGAAATGGCTCTCAGAAAGCAACTTTGGGGAAATGCAGTTGTTAGTGGTAAAAGTTTAAGAAGCTATAACAACCATTAAGACTTTATCTATTTTTCATATCACAGCAGATTTATTTATTTATTTAAATTTATATGGCGCCCATCTCAACCTTGTGACTTATGGACGGTGAATAGCAGTTAAAAATAAAATAGCCATAATAATCACAATAAATTCAACTCTGCAGTCAAGGTAAAAAACTTCTCAACCATCAGCACAACCATCTCATGGATTCTCACATATTCCTATGCCATAACCAGTGGCATAGCCATGTCTTCAAAACTGCCCAAAAGGCCACCAAGTTGGGGCTAATTTAATCTCCAGGAGGAGGATGTTCCAAAGAGCAGGCGCCAAATACCCATCAATCTGGGTATTTGTGGAAAGTGGTTCAAAACATTCTGTTACTTTTTTTCTTTTCCTTTGCAATTTCCAGGACCCCACTGCATTGTGCAGCATCTTGCAATAATGTCCAAGTGTGCAAATTCCTTGTGGAATCAGGTGCTGCTGTATTTGCCACAACCTATAGTGACATGCAGACTGCAGCAGACAAGTGTGAAGAAATGGAAGAAGGCTATACCCAGTGTTCCCAGTTTCTTTATGGTATGCGGCCAAAATGGGATTCCCTAGAGGAGTAATTTTTTTCTGGCTTTCCTTTCTATGTCTAGAAGAGTCTTTCAGGCTTCAGGAAACAGCATGTCCATTCATCTGAGGTTTTATTAAATATGCCCATTCCTAGATGTGACATCTAGCATTATTTGGTTTTTCTTCCCTGAGCCCCAACTTCACTATAAGCCTATTTGCATGTTTACTACTTAATAGGTGATTTGATGCTGACTGTCCTTGGAGTTTTTGCTCTTTCTCTAATGAGCTGATTTTTCTCTGGAATCTCCTTCCTTGTAGTAGAGATGGAGGTCACTTGCTCCTTTTTGAATGCAAAATACTCTTTTTTATCCTGAACTGAGATTAGTATATTGTATCATGTGTTAAAATTTTCAATTCTTCTTGGATTTTAATGTTTGTGGAGATAGTTTATCTGCTACAGAGTGTCAGTTCTTTTGCCATAGCTGAATTAGATTTTTCCCTGTCTGCGCTCACTTGTGCTATTGTTCGTTGTTTCTTCATGAATTGAAACTTGACCTTCACTTACATCTGACAGAAACAGGACTAGAGAGGCTTCCTTTGTTTGATAGCAGAGAAAAACTAAAACATACTCTTGGATCATATTCTCCTAATGTTTTAGTTGCAAAGAGCTTACATAGGAGGAGTCTGTGTTTCAAATCTGAAATGTTTTGAGTTTGAAACAATTGCTTTGGGTTCAGAATAATTGATACTACTCAGGATTTTACAGTTAAGTAAGCAAAGTCTCCTTTATCCGGTGGAAATGTGGTGTCCTGGCATGGTACTTAGTTTGAAAGACCACTGTACTTTGGTGGTCTTACTAAGCTAAATAAATACTAAATAGCTTGGAATAAAAACCCTTTAGTTGGTTCCTACTATTGAATATAACATTTGTCCACCTAAAAATTAAATGCTATCATTTTAACAATTTTTGGATAAATAGTGAACAGTGTGTACAAAAAAAGGTGAAATATGTCTCCACTTTTGGTATCATATGATAGGACTTTAATGTGTAACAGAGATGGGAGATATTGGATAGAAGCAATAGCACGTATGTTTTGCTACTACTTCAGATAGTATCTTCACTTGCAGACTGGAAACTTTATGTTGACTTTTTGCTGAAAGAAGAAAAAAATGATATGATTACGGGTTTTTTTTGATTGACAGTGATGTGGACTAAGTAAGGGGTTGAAGAGATTTCTATAACATCTAAGAGGGAGGGAGGATTATAAGATTGTAATTATCTGTTGAAGAGAAGGTTGGAAGTCATACTATATTTCACAACTTTAGTTTCTTTTCTCTTTTTCTTTTCTTGCACTCTTTTTTTTCTTTTCCTTCAGATTTGACTTTTATTGTATGTAGAATTCTCAGTTAATATAAACAATTAAAAATTGTATCTTCACATACATTTCAGGTAGAAATGATTTTCCCACTTTGTGCACACACACACACACACACACACGTTATGTTAGGATATGTTGCTCCTATAACGGCTTGAACATTCCTACAAAAACTGCTGTATGTTTGCTGTAGTTCTGTGACTTTTGGCTCTTACATAGCTAAGAGTTTTTGTAGTAGCTGACGTTATTGTGCAATAAGTTTTTGTTACGACCCTTTGGTGTTTTTTTGTGCTGCAGGAGTGCAAGAAAAAATGGGGATAATGAACAAAGGAGTAGTTTATGCTCTCTGGGATTACGAGGCTCAGAATGAGGATGAACTATCCATTAAAGGAGGGGACTGCATGACAGTCCTTCGCCGGGAAGATGAAGAAGAAATAGAATGGTGGTGGGCTCAGCTAAGTGACAGAGAAGGCTACGTGCCACGGAACTTGCTTGGGGTAGGTTGAAATAGTGACAAGTGTGTCTTAGTAGGTTGATGGCAATATACTTTTTACACAAAAGTTTTGGCTGTGTTAATAGGTCTCCCTCCCCTCCCTCCCTCCCTCCCTCCCTCCCTCCCTCCCTCCCTGTCAGGGTTTCCTGCAAGTTAAATTAGGATGCTAGCACAATTTATCCTAAATTCAGGGATGTGAATCCACATCTTTCCAGTTCAATGTGTAGTGATGCTGTAAGATCAGCAACCTCTACCTTATGGCAGCTCCTCTTCTGCAGCTGAAACTGATTTCATAAAGATCTGTTTCAAGTCATATTTCATAAAACTTTGCTAATGGGTATGCTCTGGATTGTTGGAATATAGAGAGGGTGCAGCAAATTATTCTGTATGAACACATGTATTTTAAAGAAACGGTTATACCCATCCACTGTGTTGAGAGTGCTGCTCCAATGCATTTGTATGGAATGAAAGCAACCCTGTAGTGGCAATCTGTTCAGCTGTCTGTAGTTGCATAACTGATTTAAAGGATGATTAGCAAGTGACACAATCAAATGTTATGTATACTTACATTGCACTGACAATTCCAGAAATGCATTATAATATTTTAGAGAATTGGGGAACCTCTAAGAGGAAAAAGCAGTATATGTTCAAATTTTAAAAAGAATCCTGATGCAGAAACACAGGGTTTTTTGAATCAAATCCACCCACTGAGGTCTTGATTACTCCCCAAAATGTATCCGACAGATATTGTAGAGTCCCTTGAGCTTATTCTTCTCACCCTAGTCTTGAACTTCTTGACTCCTTGCAACTGCCAGGAGTTGCATGATTTGGGTGGTCTGTCTGTGTGTCTGTATATATACACTCCCTTTAAAAAAACTTCAACAGTATCTCAGGTATTCTTTAAAGTAATTACCATGTGTCTTGATTTGCATACTTCAGACAACAATCTTTCTCCTCTTTTTCCAGCTATACCCAAGGATTAAGCCAAGGCAAAGAAGCTTGGCATGAAAATATTAGAAGCAATTTTGTGAAGTAGTAGCTGCAGGATGTTTTCCTTTTCACCTGAAGAAATGTATCTGTGAGACTTCCTTTGATTATAATGTGATATAAAAGCAAGGCTGAATATACCTTGAAAACATATGAAGGATAAAAATTATAGAAGAAATTCTACAATCTGGGATGCTACTTTCAAGCAATGAACTAGTCTCCCTTTTGGCAAATTAGGCCTGATGGTCAATCACTGCCTGCTCTGCTTCTGTGGATGGCTTTCTTTTCTCCCTCTTTTGTAACTTACTAGTAAGATAGAACCCAACAATTGCTCTAGTTTGTTCTTAAGCCTTTACATTCCTTTCTCTAGAAACAGAGCAATGTAAGTCAGCCAACAGATTAATATAGAAACTAGTAACATTGTGCTTTTAAAATGTCTTAGTAGCAGAGCTAATAGGATGAAATGACAGAATCTCTCTTAAATTAAGGAATCTAAAGCAGTTCTTTGAGCAATAACTTTAAAATGCAGTAGCATTTTAGTATTCCAAAGTATTTGAAATATATCACATGTGATGTAGCTTATGTGGAATCTTTTTTTTTTAACAAACAAAAAACTTGTTTGTAACTTCGGTATTAAATGTAGAAAAGCCACAGATTTTGCATCTCACAAATTTTGTTGCAACTATCTTTTCTTAACTGTGATTAAACCTTTGCTTCAGAAAATGCCAGTTTGTCTTTACTCCTTGACTACACTGTGCTCTTGTCATTGAGCTGTTCTCATATGCTGATGTGGGCACAATAAATATTACAATTTGTGGCTCCTAATGTTGTCAGCATTTCTGGGTTATTAGGTTTGGGAGATGTTTTCTGTGACCTGTAACTGCTATAAAAATGACATTGCTCTTGACATTTAACTTATATCACTTTATCCTGACCAATTAGATTGTATAGCTGGGTGGGGGTGGGGGAGTATACATGAGAAGGGAGATATCTGAAAAGGAAGCCTTTTGTTCCAAAATTGCTTTGTATCTATTATTGACAAGATCATATCTGCTTGAATTATGATGATCTCCCCAGCTGCAGCAAGCACCCTGTGACCTCAAACAGTACTTACTCATTTGGACAGGGTTTCTCAACTAGCGTTCCATGGAAACCTAGGGTTCCATGAGAGGTCACTAAGGGTTCCCTGGGAGATCACAATTTATTTAAAAATTATTTCAAATTTGGGCAACTTCACATTAAAGAGATTAAGTTTCATTCTTTATTTTTAGTTTGAGAACACTGTTAATGCATATATACAGGCCTACACATGAAATGAATATAATCATTTTGTAACTTACGGCCTGGCCTATATTTGAGCCTGAATATGCAGGGGTTCCCTGAGGCCTGAAAAATATTTCAAGGGTTCCTCCAGGGTCAGAAAGTTGAGAAAGGCTGCCTTTGGACATTCAACTTTTCACTAAACATTAGAAGCAAAATATTTGCTAGCAATGACAAGGCTGTAGGCTAAGAGATCTGTGCAACAAGTCTGTGTGTGTGTGTGAGTGCATGTGTATATGGTAGGTGTCTCTGTGGGAACATTCATATCCAGAAAATGCATTCTTACACTTGCTGATTAACATTCTGTTATAAATAAACACCTTGTGTTGGGAGCAAGACAGACTATTCCTTTTCTTTGTGAATTTAGACTGCTGAAATAGCAGTCTCACTTGTATATCTAGTGAGAATAAATAAAAGTACAATCCTCTTCCACAGTGTTAGGTAAGAATACTACCAATATCCAAAAATAAACCACTGAGAGTTACAATTTTCTGAAAATACATATAGGTAATCCTTGCTTAACTACCATTCAAAGTTATATTGGAGCTGAATGAATGGTACGCCCCCGAAGTTACAGCCTTGCAGTGCCCCCATGGTCACGTGATCAAATTTTGGGTGCTTGGTGTGCTGTCAAACCTTACTGCAGCACGGGTGCTTCAACTCCCCCCACTCACCTGTCTCCCCACCCCCTGCCCTTTTGGCCGCCCTGCACAAAGGCACTTCTTTGCAGTGGCGCTGGGCTGAAGTAGAGGCCCTGGGGCCTTCAGCAGTCTCATCTAGCTGCCACCACCACCTCTGGGCTTCAGAAGGCTTCTGAGGCTGTGCCCATTGTTCCCCAAATCTCTGCTTTCCAAAGCATCACAAAAACAGTGCGCACAATTTGGAGAATGGTGCACCTGGCCTCAGGAAGGAGGCCTGGTGTGGCCAGCAGCTGCCTTGCACAGGGCCAGGCCAGGTGTGGCTTGTCAGGAGAAGGAAGATGGCGAAGGTCAGCTGGGCATGGCAGGGCCTGTGGAGAATAGGGTGGAGGGAGCAGCTGGGCTTCGTTCTCTGGTTCTGGGATGGCCAGCCGTGGCATAGAGCTTGAGGTGCCACTTGGCGCTGGGACTGCTGAAGGCACCCACCCCGGGTGTCTACTTTAGACCCAGGGCTGCTGCTGAGCAGTGCTGCTGTGCAGGGCAGCCAAAAGGGCAGAGATGTGGGGGAGATAGGTGGGTGGGGGAGTTCAAGAGGTGGTCCCTCACCTTATTGAGGTTCAGCGCTGGGAGAGACCAAGCTGGGAATGGCTTGGATTGGGGTGGGTCCTTGCCTAACTGGTGGGATTCAGTTAACAATGGTAACAGGGACTGCCAGGATTGCGATCGCTAAGCGATATGCTCATGTGATGTCATGCTTTATGACCACATTGTTTAGCAATGAAAATTCCAGTCCCAATTACCATAATTGACCAAGGACTACCTGTATTGTAGAGGTAGGACAACACAATAGCAACTGGTGGGATTCAGTTAACAATGGTAACAGGGACTGCCAGGATTGCCATCGCTAAGCGATATGCTCACGTGATGTCATGCTTTATGACCACATTGTTTAGCGATGAAAATTCAGTCCCAATTACCATAATTGACCAAGGACTACCTGTATTGTAGAAGTAGGACAACACAATAGCAGCAGGTAAATTGGCACTGCATAATCCCAAGCAATTTATTCCATTTTACTGGTTACAAAATACTACTGGCTCAAGTGACATATCGAAAATCATTACAAATGTTTTTTTAGTAACTGCTAGTACTATTAAGTAATTAATGAAACCGGAGTGTTATTACATTGTGTGTGTGTGTATGTGTTTTAATTGTATGGCATAGCAGTTTGGTGTTCATGTTGCTTTTTTCTTGCTGGGAAATCCTTGTGAGGTCCAGCAGCCAGATGTGTAGACTATTTAGCCATGACAAGTCACATTGCCCTGGGTGCAACACAAGGAGGCTAGTCTACATTGCACGGAGTTGGGCTGAGAGAGAGTGACTGGCCAAAGGTCACCCAGCCAGCTTTCATGCCTAAAGTGGGACTAGAACTCACAGACTCCTGGTTTCTAGCCCAGAACCTTAACCACTAGACCAAACTGGCTCTCATTACATTGTGTGTGTAAGTGAAACATAGATGTAATGAGTTTTTACTCAACTGCAAATAAAAGATGCACCAGTTTTACAGTAGATTTATTCTATAATGAATGAATGCAACCTTTCTGACTTTTATTCAAGTTACACTGCTAGATTTTTTAAAAAAAATTTCCTGAAGAAACTCAAAACTTGACATTTATTTGAAGTGTAGAAAAAAGAAAATTTGACCTGAGAGCATTACAAAGTGACCATCCTTTATTTGAGTGGCAAAAGCATTCCTTATTAACGAATCTGATTTCAGCTGGTTAACTTAAGATCTGATCTGTAGTATGAAGCTAATTTCTAATAGAAAATTCAGCCATTCTCAATACCTTTAGATGTAATAGAACTACAACTCCCAGAAATCCCAGCTAATACCTTATGGCAAACCTGGAAGAGTTTAAGTTAATACTATAGTAGTATATAAAAAGTTAAAGCTAATATATTGAGATTGTTCGGCAGTTACTTTGTTTTTTCAATACTCTCCTCTAGCAGCTTCACCGTAAGTACAAGGTGCATAATAATCCTTTTTTTAAATGTTCCATGCTGATTCCCAAGAGAACTTTTCACCGTTTGTGCATTGCTTTTTCATATGATAGTAAAGCACACCCACTGTGGAAGAGAAGGAAAAAACATGCCATAAGCAACCTTAAACAAATGTATGGCAATTTTAGATAAAATTTAGCTGAATTACGTTCTTTTCAAAACTAAGATTCTCTGTAGAAAAAGGCTTGAATCAACAAAGCAAGCTTGACACTCTTACAAATTCTAGACAAATTTGCCCAGCATGTTTTGCTTCACAGGGTGGAAACAAGCAGTCTTCTGCCTGGATCTGTAGATGATACAGCAGTCACAGAATCTCTGCATTTCATAAAAGCCCCGAACCCCACATATGAATTCCTCTGATTTATACCTACAAATGCAGATAGTTTGAGGATTGTTAATTTTATACCATAGGTTGGTAATCTCTCATAATGCTTTCCTTTATTATAACCAATTACAGCATCTTTAAAGAACTATTATGTTCAGGGTAATGATATGTATTGGGTTATGTATATTTTCAAGTTAAAGTAAGAATGCACAAGATACATCCATGCCATCTAATGCTGACATTCCCTCTGTGAGCCTGTTGAAATGCTGCATTGTCTCTGGTGCATTTATGAACAAGACAATGCTTAAATAGCAGCCACAAAAACAAATCCGTTTGCTTTCAGGGATGCAGAGGGGCTGAATGGTTTCTCCATCTGCCAAAACGTTTTTATCAAGAAGAAAAATGTGAGAAGCATTAATGAACAAGTTTGACTTATGGAGGATCAGTGTAGTCCACATTTACTTTAAAACGCATATCAGACAGTGAGTTGTGCATTTATGTTTCATCACTTAAAACCTGGAAGTATTATCTGTTTATGAAGCCTGTGTAGACAAGCACAGAAAAGACATGAAAAAGTTTTGATGAGTTTCTCCTGGCCATGAGGCTTAATTATGACAGTCTGCCCTCCTGAGGCATAGCCTGTCACACCTCAGCCACAGCTGCATGAAAACTGCTTAGTGTTGTGCAAAATTTCCTGCCCTGCATTTTTAGTCCCCAATAACTTAAACAAGCAAATAAAAAAACTCTGCACATCTATGAGCTGGATATTTAGTTAATAGAAGGCTTCCAGTGCCTGAGACATAAACAGAATATGCATACTCAAGGTTGTTTTAAACTAGCAAATGCAAAAACTAGGAGCTTTTCCTCCAAAGTGACTTTATTCCATTAGATCTTGACAGGATTGCTAACTTACAGTGACAAGGTTCATCTGTATTGTTCCTGTTTTCTCAGTATCCAGTTTCTTAAATATCTCTACAAAGCAGATAAAATAGAATTGAGTTTGAATTCCAAGGAAAGAAAAAAGCAATTAACTATTTTATTGAGAGAAACAAGAGAGAAAATTACCACTGTTTCCTATTAGGCCTGCCCCTGTAAGTCTATAATCAAATTAAGATGCAAAATTATAAGAATGCATTGTTCCATTTCCTAAATAATTACACTCTGTTCTGAGAAAAAAGCAAGGAAGTCTGTTTGTTTATTTTCGCTAAGTGTCCTTTATATTTTAAAAAATGCATATAATCTACACTTGTACTTTACTGCTGCAAATCTTGATGTGAGGAAACACAGTTCTACCTATCTGGAACACAGTGAAGTTATAAACCAAACAAAAGCATTTTGCTAAGACTGCCAGCCTAAATTAAACTAACAACAAGATACTCACTGAACAATGTCTCTAGTCGAATCAAGCACCTAACAAAATTATCAAAATCAATGATCAGCTGCTCATCAGCAAAACGGGCCACAATGACTTGATGCAACTGGCAATCCAACTTGAATCCTAAAATACAAGTAAACACAATCTTATTGCTACAGACACATTCTTGGTGCAGCTGAATACAAAGCAGGCAGGAGCTGCTTTCAAAACATTTTAATATATTAAGATAAACATCAAATCAAGATCAAATAAGCAGAAGCTTTGGCATTACTACAAAACTTACCCTGGCTTTGAACTTGGTCTTTCCAGCCTTACCCAGCTGGGTGTCTTCCAACTGTGTGGATTGTGCCTCCCATCATTCTCAGAAAGCACATCAACTGGATGCTGGCTGGGGTGTGTGGAGGTTATAGAAGAACCTGGAGGGCATCCTGTTGGGGAAAGCTGGGCTATGTTGTTCTAACTCTGGGGTATTACAACCTTCCAGGACCACATCTGGAAGCTGCTAGGATGAGGGAGGCTATCATGTATCGGGCCTTAATAATTGGTCTTTGGCGATCTTAAGAGGATTGATCAAAAAATACCTGCTTGCTCCAAGGCTTTCCGCATCTCATAGGAGTTCATGGTGCCAGAACGATCTACATCCATATCCCGATAAATTTTCTGCAGAATGCAGAAAAAAAGGACATTTTTTTCCTTATAAAAGAAATCACTGCATTTTCTGAGGAAAATGAAGACATACACAGATAGGCGCTTTTATTTCCCCATTATTCATGCAGATTTCTTCTTTTGATAAATTTAAAAGAAGTATTCTTTCTCTTCTGGAAAATTAATCTTGGGCCCTGTAAGTTTGATGGAATAATGTCTAATGCTGGCTGGGGAATTCTGGGACTTGAAGTCCATACATCTTCAAGTTGCCAAGGTTGAGAAACACTGGTTGAAGTGAACAGTACCACAGGCTGCAGTTTCTAATATAAAAACCACGACTAGTTTTATGCACTCAGAGCAACAATGTATCTTGCTTGATACCAATGACACTATTGGTCCCAGGAAACCCATTCAGCCTTCACAATCCAAAATACTAAAATAGATTTTAAGCAATTAAAACCATCCACATTACTTTATTTAAAGGTCCACTTTTACCTGGTATTTCTGAATCTTTGTCCAAAGTATGTGGAATTCCTTCAGCCCCAGTTTCCCACTTCCATCAGTCTGCTTTGGTTAAAGAAACTTCCATTTTAAATGAAAAAAAAAAGATCCAAATTTCTCCCAGTGTAGGCACTCCGTGGCAATAGTTTTTCCAAATTGGTCTACAGAGCAATAGCAATCTTTAGTTCCCCCAAATTTGCTACTACATTCTACTAAACACTTGCTACCTTTGTAGAAAGAAACCTATTCTTAGGCATGTGGTGGATGCCTGTTCTTTTTATGTAACCATTTTGTTACTTACTATATTCATGGTCAGAGGGGTTTGCAAGGTTGCAAAAAGTAGACTTCAGGTCATATGTAACTAATCCTGGCTACATTTGATCAGAAACATGACCTGCACCTGTCTCTAAAACCTCAATTTATGATTACTTGCAATGTATGCTGGTAGATGTATTCTACTCTTTTGGGAAACAAGGACTGTCTATACTTGATTCTTGACTTCTATAACATAGTTGTTCTGTCTCATACTGTTGTTTTGATGCATGCTTACACAACACCATGTATATTCATAATTTTTTACAGACTGTCAGAGGTAAAAAAAAAGTTTCCTTCTCTAAGGAACATTTGATATTGGAGAAGGGCAGAGAGGGGAAAAGACAGTTATAGTAAGAATAAGAATGCAATGGAGCCATACTTATTTATGCTTGGAAAAGAAAGATTAAGTCAGCTTTTCCTAACTTGATACCTCCTGATGTGTCGAAACTGCAGATTTGAGAATTTCCAGCCAGGATGGCCAAATCCTTCAGAAAACAACCTGGGCAGTTGAGAAGTTTTCTACGTTTGTTTTGGGAAGATGTTCCAAACATGTCATGAAACAAATGGAGTAACCAGAGGCAGAAGGTCTTGAGTAGCTGAGGCTGGTAGAATTGTAGGATGGGGAATATGGGAGAACATTATAATGGAACTCCAGAAAGAACTTTGTAACCTCATTTTATTAGGCATGCCAAATTTGGGCTTCAGAAATCCACCAGTAGATGTTAAACTTGTCTGTAGCTTGTTGCTGCCATCTAATGATAATTTTTCAGCCCAGGCAGGGTTTGCCTAATACTTTATATGTGGTATAGGCAAAAATATTCTTTGTACATGTGAATAAAGGCACATGTACAGTAACTAGCTGCCTCCTCCTCTATTTATGAACATACAAACACCGTACGCAGAGTCAAATTTATGTTCCATATAGCTTAGCACTATCCATTTTGTTTGGTTGTCCCCAAGCTCTCAGCCTGAGATTCTAGCCTTGCTACCAAATGTTTTTTTAATATACAGGCTAGCTATAGATATGTACACCCTTTGATTTATATACTTATTTATTATATTTATATCCCACCACAATCTGAACGGACTTTTGGCAGTTCAACATGGAATGTCCTACTACTGGCTATGCCCCCTTCAGAGAAACGCTATCTGGTAAAATACTATGACCAACATGTTCCCATCCATTCACCCAAGGAATGAGATGCAGCATCTATTAAATACAGAAGATTCAACTTAAGAAGGATTTTGTTAGCTGGAACACTCATAAAGCACACTACAAATTCTTAACCACTCCCTTCCCAGGTAATTCTTCATCCTCTTTTAATGACTATCGAACCATAATTCTGTTGCCCCCACCCTCTTCCCTACTAGATCCTTAAGCAGAAAATGTACAACATACACTGAAGGATACATCTAATAGATCAACCATGATTTTGCATGTTTCAATACTAAAGCCATCAGATTTAATATCTTGACCTGAAAAGAAAAAGAGCAAATTTGTCACATACAGAAAGCTTCTCCCAAGCCTTTTAAATTATTTTCCTACTCCCATAATTATTCTATTCATCTATTTCTATTTCATTTTTAAACAGCTAATTTTAAGCAGTGATAACTTCCCTCCCCACCCTAGTTGGCTAACATAGCATATTAAAATCCACAAAAAATCCCAAATAAATCATTAACAAGTCCAACACTGCAGGTTATATTGGCCTTTTATTGTGCTAATAAATTAACAGGCACTAAAATATAAGTTTTTTTCAAGCTCATCTTTGTTTGCAAAACTTTAAAAGACTTTCTTTCAAAAAGTTTAATGGATGCGCTTTGTTAACTATGCTGCTTTTTTTTCTATTTGTAATGATGTTTTATTTCCAAATTGTATAAATTACATTTTAAAAACTTTTATGAATTATTATCTTTCTTGTAATATTTCACTACTGGAGCTTTTTATTACTTGTATTATTTTATTACTATTGAAGGCTTTGATCCTAGAAAGGTGGCTTATAAATATTTGAATATACAATTCAATTAATAAATAGAAAAACTTAATAAAGCTGCCACACTAATAAAAGAGAATGTTTTAAAAACATCACTTTAAATGCCTGGAAAAAGGGAAGCTTTTGCCTACCATTAAACAATGATAAAGTGTCAGATCATCCTCTCTGGAGGGAGAATTCCACAACCAGTAAGATCACTGAGAAGCCCTAAGCCTACTATTATCTGGGCTGCAAAAAACTGGACAGTGACAGCAGCAAATAGATGCAGGTAACTTTCACTCTACTCTTGCACTTAATGGTTATCCAGATATTTGCATCTTAGATATGGTAACCCTAAGAAGTCCAATTTCTGATTTTCACTCTTTACAATTATGACAATGAGCCAAAGAAAGTCACATACTCAGCAAAAAGGGCAGGATCACACGCAACTACTTCTGTATAAAGCTGTATAAAGGAAATTCAGACATTGTTGTTGTTTATTTGTTCAGTCACTTCTGACTCTTCGTGACTTCATGGATCAGCCCATGCCAGAGCTTCCTGTTGGTTGTCACCACCCCCAGCTCCCCCAAGGTCGAATCTGTCACCTCTAGGACATCATCCACCCATCTTATCCTTGATTGGCCCCTCTTCCTTTTGCCTTCCACTCTCCCTAGCATCAGCATCTTCTCCAGGGTGTCCTGTCTTCTCAGTATGTGGCCAAAGTACTTCAGTTTTGCCTTTAATATCATTCCCTCAAGTGAGCAGTCTGGCTTGATTTCCTGGAGGATGGACTGGTTGGATCTTCTTGCAGTCCAAGGCACTCTCAGAATTTTCCTCCAACACCACAGTTCAAAAGCATCGATCTTCCTTCTCTCAGCCTTCCTTATGGTCCAGCTCTTGCAGCCATATGTTACTATGGGGAACACCATTGCTTTAACTATGCGGACCTTTGTTGTCAGTGTGATGTCTCTGCTCTTAACTATATGAGGCTCAAATAAATGAGGTAAAATTTTGTCAACTTGATCCAGTATTAAAATAAAAAGAAGTAAATGTTTTGATTCATTGAATAAAATCCCATGGACATGCAGAACTTTGGAGATGCTTTAGTGCTTTATAAAATGTACAAATAAATCTTGGGTCTGCATATCCACAAGAGCCCAACATGGGCTAAGAAGCAATTTGTTCAATTTGCTCAGCTGGCTTCTTGTGAGGATACAATATCCTCAAAATTGACTTCTTTTTCCCCTCACAGTACAGAACTTATCAAAGAGCATAGGAATCAGACATCTGATCAGCCCCACAGTTCACTCCTTTGCTCTTAAGCACCTAAGTAGAAGCTGTTCCTAGGCCCTGTGTTCCTGTGAACCCATCAAATTGCTGACTTCATGGGGAAGCACAAATGTTCATGACCATTGACAGCACTCTTCATTTTCAAACTAATTCTTCTCCAGCTTGTTTGTCCTCCAGATGTGCAGGGTTTCAGATCCAATAATTCAGCTGGGGTTAATGGGAATTACAGCACAGGCCATGTGGAGGACACTCAGCCATGCAAGGTTAAGGCAAGAAAGGGAAGAAGGAAATGCTTACGTTTTGCCAAGACTTTTTTCAGAATATTATATAGTTCAAAGGCTGAGATCTCAGCATCCTGGTAAAAGGGGAGATAAGGATAGCATTAAGAACATGTGTGTTAAATATTGTTTCTGAAACTAATTAACATATTTTTATCAAGCTGGCTGGGTATTCCATTGCAATGCAATCTGCATTGGTATTTTAGAATCTATCTTCAGCTATAGATTGCCCAGAGAGCTGTGTACTCTTCCCCACGGAAAATTCATTTACTCACCTTTCCAGCTAATTGCCCAAATAGTTTCTTAAAACTGGGTTCAATTTCATCTTCAGTGAGTTCTTTCTAGGAAACAAAAGAATTGCCAGGACAAGGGAACAAAAATCAAAAAAGCTTCTGCTTTAGAAGTTGCTATTTGATAAAGAAGAAAATGCACCTTAAATGTATTTAGCATATCAACATTGCCCTGTTTTTATGTCTTCTTGAAGGGTGAGAGTGGGAATTTTTTATAAGGCACCTTTCACAGCGTAACACTGCAGACCTAGGTTTTAAAAGCCGGAGGCTAACATGGAGTGTTACTTGGTCTCCCTCCCCCTGAACCAAGTGCTTTTCTGAATCCATCAACATTTGGATTCTCTATCAGAAGCAAGTGTTTCTGTAGTTTGACCACTGTTCAGAAGCACAACAAACCTGGACACAAAATGTTCACAGACAAAGCTGCCCATCCCACCTGATATCCCTCAAATACACTGAGGTTACAACTCCCATAATTCCCAGCCAGCATGATCAATGGGAATCCTGGCTTATGCAGCCTGACCATAGCCAAAACAAGTATTCTTATTAGCTAACATACCTCTTCAATATTGGCCTCAATTTCATCATCAACAACTCTACAAATAAACACAGTGAGACGAGTTAACACAAAAAAGTTTATGACTGACTTTCAGATCGGGGGATAGGAAGAGGAACAAATCTGGGGCAAGGTGAACTTAGGCATGCACCAAACCACCTATACACTCCTCTGTATTGGAGCAGGGTCAAGATGCATGGAAAAGTATTTTGAGAGCTATCCACAGAAAAGGCACCCAACACTGCCATTTTTGGTATCTGGACAATCACTCAGAAAAACCCTAAAACAGCTTTTTAAAAAAAATATATAATTAAGATGGCAAAATAAAGAAAGAAATGGATGGATGGATGGAAAAAATAAAATAAAATAATAAAATAAAATAAATTCAGGTGAAGCAGAGAGCTTTGTGGATGCTTATGGGGATCCAGGCTTCAGGTAATGTCCTACCAAATATTTTTAAAAATGGGAAAGGAGTTCCATCATTTCTTATAATAAAATAAATAAAGCAAATGGTAGCAGAAGTTTGTGTCTTTTCAGATTTTGGAATGCCTTCCTTCCAAAAGTGCATCAAGTGCCATTTCACTGACATTTTGGCACCAGATTTTATATCTAGGCATTCTTGAATATTTAATGCCTGTTATATTGAACGTAGCTGTATCTGTTGTTGCTTGTTGATGATTTGCTTTCTCTCTCAACATGCCTTTAATTAATCTTATGGTATTTTATTGCTTGTGGTATCACTGTTACTCACTCAGGGATTTTCATGAAGGGGGGAAATAACAACATTTAACATATATATATATATTTCAGTGAGAAGAAAGACAGCTAGAGAGGTTACTTCAAGGATATAGTGGATCTTGGTTCTATTTTTATTACTTTGTTTTTCTCACTTATCTTCATTAGCAATGATAGTGTGATTGTTTTGGATTTGAGATCCCTGGTGATATTCCCCGTAGTTCCCAATTAACAACCAATATAAAAAACAGGATATTGCAAGAAATCATAAAAAGTCTGAGCCCAGTAGAACTAAAGTTAAATATATGCTCCTTGTTAGCTTAATAGCCATGGCTCTGTTCTGAGAGTGGCTTCAGTTCTCTTCCCTTTTAACTTCCCCTACAGGCCCTCAGCTGTCCAATGGACAGCTTACAACCCCTCCCCCCTGCCATTTTCCAATTATCCTCAGTATTTTCAGATCCATGGACTCTACCATTGTAGGACAGAGAAGGTGGACTGGTGAATGCATGACCTACTGTGAGTCAGCGTTCCTTTCAGAGAAGACTCGGAGGCAGAAGTCCCCATTCTTGTTGGGTTCAAAGGTTGATGGCACAATAATATACTCTCCTGGGGGAAGTTTGAATCGATTTAACAGTTCCCGAAGATTGATGAATGTGTTGGATCGTTCCCTTGCTCGGTTTGTGAGAAAGTAGTTTTTGCTCAGGTGGACATTCATTTGGCCAGAAGACTTCATGGAAGGAAAGGACAAAATGGAAATTATTATTCTGAAGCTACCAGACTCCTACTCAGATGACTGTGTTAATAGAGGAATATAGCATTAGTCCATCAGAAGAAGAAGCTACTGTAGCATGGAAGCGACATTCTGTTAACTTGCATGACAGGAGGGTTCTCCAGAATATCTACATCCACAAAAGATCAAAAGCCAAGATAGCAGAGTCTATGGGTCTGTGTGTGCGAGGAATAGTGGTGGTAGTAAATTTACAGAGACTCCTACAACTGCACTGCAAATTAAAAGTGGTCAAGCACTTGGCAGTTGAAGAAAGGATGAGGCAAAGAATCACTAGAAGATGAAAAAAGCTCAATAACATTTTGCACTAAGGGCAGAAATGCATCTCTGAAGAACCAAGCCCTGCCAATGAGTCTAAATCAAACCCTCCTCAACTGTAAAGCTCAACATGCTGAATTTGGCCCTAGTTCTTAGTTGGAAAACACACAATTGTATTGAGAGATAGAGAAGGTTCGATTATAGATCAAAGACTTACAGCACTACAGTTTTAGGACAGCTTCCTCAATTTTGATTTACCATTTAGAAATGGTAAACTACAATTCTTATTAATATAGCCATTTGTGTTGTATCATAACACTTTCCATCATGCCCATAATGACTTGTAATAATGAGAAGTTAGTACCACACATTGAGACAGTTACAAGATCAGCTCTTGACACAAACTGTGTGCACAAAGACCAACATGTCTATTATTCAAGTAAGTAAGCAATGATTAGTATGTTTTATTTCTTTTGTGGGATATAATCTGTTTGAATTATTATTAACCAGCACACAGAAGTTTTTGAAGTATCTTTGAGATGCCAGGATATAAACCAATAAAAACTGTTCTATGTGCTGACTATTGTTTACCTACACTTAAATGCTGTTAGTCATTAAGAAAGTGGACTTGAGAATTGAAGCCCAGCCTGGTTGGGACTCAGCTGCACTCTCTCTGAAAGAGTGGTTTCTCAATTTGGAAGTGTTACTTGATCCTCAGCTGTCACAGATGGTGATTGTGGCAAAGAGTCTGTCTACAGATATGGGTAATGCACCAGCTGCAACCTCTCTGAAGCCAGTTAGATTTGGCAACAGTTATCCATCTTAGTTGGGTCCAATCATAACTATTGCAACATACTCTACACCGAATTACCTTTTAAAAATGCCATAAAATGCAGCAGTTCAGTTGGTAATTGCTGCAAGGTACAAGTCTCTACTGAAACAAGTTGCATTGGTTACCAATTGCTAACTGGGCAAACATTTAACCTTTAAGACCCTAATCAGTTTATCTGCAGGTCCAGCTCTCCATTCTCCAACTATTTAGAGATGTAAGAAAGTCCCTTTTGAAGAGATTCTGCTGCATATCAGAAAGCTAACTTAAAGCTAGTGGCTGCTTATCCAAGTGGCACCAGGAGGGACTTTCTCTTGCAATGCTCCCAGGTTACTGAACACACTCTCTCAGCATTGTGTTTGGGTTCCCACTCTTTCAGCACTTAGAAAAGAAGTGAAGATGCATGTCCAGATTGTTTGATTTTTTGTTTCTTAAAATGTTAACCAACGTGGCTTTTATTTTACCACCCAGTGTAACTAAATTGGTGTTTGAAATACCCAATTCTTACTTTGACAAGAGATAGTTTTGAACAATGCAGAGGTTTTCAAAAATGAAAAGCCTCAACATTCTTTCCGAAACAATAGATCTGAACTTGCCCAGTTTGAATTTCTCTTATGGATAATTATTTGTAAAAGATCACGAAGAACAAAACTTCCACAATTAAGAAAAATACATACAATTCTGCAGCTTTAACACTGAGAGGTCCCTTTTTTCAGTACAATGTTTAGCTAAAAATACATTTTCTGTCTTAAAAAATATATACAACACATACCTGTTGAGGCACCTGTGGAAGAGCAAAAAGAGAAACAAATTAAACACTTCTTATTAACAATGAACAATGATCCTTCCCAGGAAGCGCTATTTCTTGGTCATTGCTCTCACCTTATGAAACAGCCTCCCTGTAGAATTAAGACACACCACCCCTCTGACATTTCTAGAAACCACTTCAGATAGAACTCTTTCATGCAGCATTTGGTGACTAGTTAATTGTTGTCATTTTTTTAAAAAATTCAATTGAACTGTTGTATTTCTGTGATCTATTATTAATATTATAATACTGATTATAATTTTGATTTTAATTATACTCACCATGGACATTTTCATTGGTTGGAAGTTTTTTACTCAATTACTGTAAACTGCCCTATTTACTGATTTGGAGGCATACAGTTTGAATGAATGAATGAATGAATGAATGAATGAATGAATGAATGAATGATGAATGAATGAATGAATGAATGAATGAATGAATGAATGAATATCACAGTACCAATTTTACTAGAACAAATTTGACTTGTATTATTCCTTACTGTGCCCAGCTCTACAGGGCTCCCCAAACCCTTTGAGCCCACAAATGCATTTGGAATTTTGGAAAATACTGCCATAAAAGGCTTGGTATGGTCGATTACAAAAGACAAATAAAAAATGACTACAAAAGGTTGGGTGTGAGTCCCAAATATCTAATGATCCATGGAGCATAAATTGCATCAATTTTACCCAAGTAAAAATTTAAAAAATTGAGTCCAAGCAAAGATGGGTTAGTTAGCCCCAAACTCTAGAATGTCCAAACCCATGTTTCTTGTATAAAATTACTCCCCATTCCATTCTGTTTCTCAATTCTCTCTGTATCTCACATACATGCAAGCCCTAAACACTTGATTTATTTTCCCCTCCTTTCTATTCCTCCTCCTCCCCATAAGTCTTCCCCATGAGCATGGCCAGACATAGTTAAGCTATACCTATCTCTTCTCAATAAAAGGAACTGGCCCAAGATGAGGTTTAAGCGAAAAAGAGGTCCACCCAATCTCATTTGTTTAGCTCCTGTGAGATTTCCCAAATAGTAATCTGGCTCTTAGAATGGAAACTACCCATGTATAAATCATCATTTCATGCTACTGTCAAGTCAGTAACAAACATAAATGTTAACGAATTGCACACTTATGGTAAAAAAGAGGTGCCATCTAATTCATTTGTGACGATTATGGGGATTCTTTAATGTGGCAATGTATTAAGATATTCCTGATTGTGTCAGTTCTGTGGCTAGAAAGAAGTGATCCATTATCTTTATCTCAAGATTTGGTTTACCAGAAAAAAAGAACTTGCCTCATAGATGGCAAAGCCAATTGTGTGCATATCCTCCCCCATCTTCCTCTGCTTCCGACGGTGTTTCTGAATCAAACCAACCAGGAAGGTACAACCTCCTTCTGGGTCATCTGGATCCTCATCTTCTTCCTTGAGTTTAATCAAATATTGTGGGTTCATCCAAAACGTATCTGACAAAATGAAAGGAGGTCACTAAAATTATCTCCAGGCTACAGTAAGTCAACTTACACTGATTTTCATAAGGAATTGTGGCTTGGAAAGGTGCAGCCCTACACATTTTAGATTGATGTGCTCACCTTAAGAGCCCTTATAAATGTATACCTGCAAGCAAGGTTTAGAATTATTTTCCCCCAGATTATGGATGTTGTACCTCCTTTTAAACAATTAAATTCCAGTGGAGGTTGTAAATGGAAGTCATGTTTGGTATTGGACTATAAATAAATTTTGATTGATTGTTTAAATGGAAGTAATCATAAATCAAATTCCTGTATATCCCAGAGCTAGTTTTTCTTTTTTTAAAAACAATTTTAGCAAGAAAGCAGTTTAACTGACAGACCTGTGCCATGTATCACATCAGTATTAAAACTACCCACAATTGGAGAGGGATTTAAAATAGTCAGCAACCAAGTTTACAGCAATGATTGTTGACATCTGCTGTCTATCAGCATCTGAATTAGATTTTTCTTTCAACAAAATTAAAAGGGAGATTTTTAAGCAGTATGAACAAAGTTTTTGCAGCTGATCTGTTTATAAAATAATTTTCCTTTTATTTCTTTTATTTTTTCCTCTTTTAAGTATTATGATGATTGTTAATTTTGAACTTTCATTATTTCATTAATATTGTTATGAACATTTATACTTATATTAGTTGGGGTTAGGCTTTCTGTGTCCAATCTATTAAGTGCTTTATCTTTTTCTTCTTGCCTGAGGACATTTTATCAGTCACAGACATGACAATTTGGTGTTGATGGTATCCTCTGTTAGGTTGGCGTGGACAGTGCTGCTGTCAAGCCTAAAAATGTTTGTACTGCCGCTATAATTTATGTGACCATTTCTAGGAGAAGATCATCATAAAGCATTAAAATATTTATTTTATCCATGATGCATTATGAACAAAGTAAATGCTTACATTCCAAACTGACAATATTAGGCAATTCTGCTATTCACAGATTTTAGGAAGATACAGCAGAACAGGCATAGATATGAAGGCAAGCATAGGCTGAAAAATGACTTACCAGGATAATTTCGGCATCCACCAGCCGTGGAACCTCTTCTCCAGTTTCCATCCATCAAGTTCAAGCTCCATTTTTTATACTTGTCAGTGGTCAGGGTGTCTGGAGTCAAATTACAGATCTCAAGACGAGAGTAATGTCTCAGGAAATCACTAAATGACATCCTATGGAGTAATGCCAAAAATGTCATACTTAGAAAAGGCATTTCAGACAAGCTTCCTTCCTTCCGCTGTTCTGACATCAAAGAAAATCAAGAACAATCATTGGTCACTATGACAGCAAGCCTCCTTGACAAGTTAACTTGTCTCAGCATCATGCCCTCCAAATATGTTAGATTTCAATTCCCATAATTCTTTCTATCCATACTGGCTGGGAATTCTGGAAGCTGAAATCCAAATACATCTAGAGGGTGAAAGATTGAGGAAGGTTAAACTATAGCATTGTCTAGCAACAGGGCACCAGCATAGTGACAGCTATTTTTCCCCACAATCATCTAACTGAATCCTTTCTCCTACAAATTTTCTCTTACACATTCTGATCCTCTACAGTCCAATATAGACCAGGACTTAATATGCTCAATTCCATCTGAATCTAAGATATCCTTATTACAGTCTGATGAAATATACTGACATGACAACATATTTAAGCATTACAGAAAGGTTATATACTGTCCTTTTCTCCCAACCCCCAGCAAATCACGATCCATACCAAAATTCTCCATCTTCATGTTGTCTAGTCAATCTCTCTCTCACTTTCGGATCAATACCATTCCAATTTGGACAGCTAAATATAGAAAACAAACATTAGTTGAAGTTTCAGGCTCATACTTAGCGCTATGGATAATGTTTGTGTTACCCTGGAGGGCTTCAACACCTTAGCTCAAGAGAACCCAAACATGTAATGTTCACCCCTGTCAGCCAGTGACAGATGACCAGAGATACCATTTTTACAGGAAGACTTACCACTGCAAATGTGTTTATTTTATTTTATTTATTTTATTATCTCCAGAAAAAGATAATAAGCCACCACAGACAGACTTATCTAATATTTTTTCTGTTCTCAGTGTAGCCAGAGGAAGATGAAAAACCAAATCATTAGAGAGAGTTCCCAGAGATGTTATTTCAATGTTATCTTTCTTCTATTTTTGGATGACACTGTTGATGAGGGAGATTAATTTCACGCAAAATAACCCAGGGATACTTTACTTAAAAATTGTCCTCTGTAACCCTACAGCTGACTGGGTTTAGCTGTTTTCATGACACATTAACTCAACCTACGCTCAGTTATGTGTACTGTAGGAAGCATTTTGGACAATCATAATGGTGACTATAGCTTTTTTTTTTGTTTTGCTTTGAAAGATAACTAAAATTGCCTTGATAAATTAGTCTTAGAGATCAATAACAAGTCATACAGTGCAAACAAATCTGAAATATTACACATAGACTAAAGTGCACCTCTCTGTAGTACAGTTCTACAAGGATATTATTCACAGTCTGGAAAAAATAAAAAAGTTCTATGGTCAATACATAAAAGGACTGAAAATAAAACAGAAAAGGAAGATGTGGGAAAGGTGTGTGTTTAGCAGTAAAAACAATGGGTGGGTGCATGTTATCCACAGGAAAACAGGAAGCATTTAATTCACTCCCTTTTCTGAGAATAGATTTTAAATTATAAGTCAATGGCTAGAAAACAATCTTAGCTAATAGGACAATGGAAACAGGAAGCTATGATAGGGTCATCCTGAACAAGGAAAGCTAAAAAAACCCTGACCTGATAGGCTTCATTTTTATACCATCATTTTTGTACCATTGAGGTAGAGATCTATTAAAGAATACTGTTTTTCCCCAACCTAGTGAACTATAGGCACTGCATCTAATAAAGACGAAGTCACTGAACTCATCTAGGTTCCTCCTTCTATTTGACATCCAAGACAAGGGGCTGTCTTGCCATCTCGTCTCTTCAAAAAGTTTAATATTTACACTTGAGTTTTGCAAAATATAATACTTTATTTAATGTACTTGATGAAGCACTAAATTAACTAGGTTCTCCCCCCGCCCCCACACATGCTTGAGTAAAGCCGACAGTTTTCCCTCTAACTTTGGCAGGTGACGGAAGAGGCAGCTAGACAGATAGTTCATAATGCAGAAATGCATCCATGCTTGGGCCCAAGGCTGTAGGGGCAGTTTCTATGGTAGGAAAGTAGGAGAGCATCTTTCCCTCATTGCTAGCTGGAGGGGGTTTGATATTAAATGCTGAAAAAAAAAATCAATAATGCACCTCACCTCAAGAGAGAAGAGATCTTATTAAAGTGCCACAGAAAACATGTAATTTAGGTCACTAGTTTCCCTCATGCTTTCAAGGAAGCCAACAGTTTAAAGTTTAATAATTCACCATGCAAAACACTATGTGAAACATTTGCTTGCACTGGGCAGTGAACAGACAGCTATGGCCTCCGCGTTTAAAACTCACTTATCATTCCATTTTCCAGTCCATTCAACTTCTCCCCAGGGGTTTCGGATCCGGATCAGTTTCTGAATGCTGTCTCGGAAATTCACCTCATAGGACCAGAAGGAAAGAAATTAAGCTACTATCAGATAGAATAACTGAAAAAGGAAGCAAAGTGCTTTTAAACTTTTTTGCCTACTTAAATATATTTACACACACACTCATTTGGAGGCTGCACACGAGTCGGGAGGCCGGAAGAGGGCCTGGGAGGGCTAGCACAGGCTGCGCATGAGTTGCAGGAAGCCGGGGGGGGGGGGGGCTGGGAGGGTCTGTGCAGGCTGCACGTGGGCGGGGGGGTTGCTTTGGGTGGGAGAAAAAGCGGAAGCGACTTACTGGAGCAACTTGCAACATTCCCTGCTC
Organism: Candoia aspera; assembly: GCF_035149785.1. Lineage (NCBI taxonomy): Eukaryota > Metazoa > Chordata > Lepidosauria > Squamata > Candoiidae > Candoia > Candoia aspera. The sequence continues at coordinate 52,660,960 of NC_086153.1, read as the reverse complement.
GCTTCCCCACTGACTTTGCTTGTGGGAAGCCAGCTTGTGGGAAGGTCGCAAATGGTGATCATGTGACCATGGCTCCCTGCAACGTAATCACCAGCCGGGCATCCAAGTGTCTGGATTGAAATCACATGACTGAGAGGGTGCTGAAATGGCTAGAACTTTGAGGACTAGTCATACGTCCATTTTTTCAGCACTGCCATAACTTTGAATGGCTGCTGAACGAATGGACATAAGCCGAGGACTACCTGTAACGCAAGTATAATGTAGCTAGCGTGTCTTGTCCATCATTTGTCATGATATAGTGGTAACGTGTAGCTTTATACCACATATTTCTGGAAAAGTTTTTGTGAACAAATATAAAATGTTTGCATTTTAAACCTATTATTCTTTTTATTGTGTTAATTCCTTACCCTATTTTACTGCATTGCATTGTATCTGTTGTATAGTCTTTGTAAACAAAAATGGTATTATTGTATGAACAGATATGTATAAAAGACGGAGTAGATGAGACCAATAATAATAATAATAATAATAATTTATTAAACTTGTATGCCACCCAACTCTCAATGACTCTGGGTGGTTCACAATAATCAAACAAAAGAACTACAGTAAAACCAATAAAACATAAAAAAATAAGTTAAAAGATAATGCAAGCCAGAGAGGCAGAAAGGGTTGTTCTGGAAGATTCTGCTTGCCCAGCACATGGAGAATACCAATTCTGAAGAAGGGCATTCTCACAATAAAATATACAGTAAATAAGAGATAATTCTCATGTGAATTGGAGACAGCAATGGCTCTCAAGTGGAAAAGTACCAGGAGATGTGAGAAAAATGCCAAGGATGGACTAATCAGCCTTCTTGGAAGTTATAAAAGTTTCTAGGAACAATAGTCCTTTAGAGTCATCCCACAGAACAAGACAGTGTGCACATTGGGCATCCCACTTTGATTTTTCTGGAACTCAAATCGAGCTGGCCAGGGAGATTTTATGCATGATATGCATGACTGCATGATTGCGTATTGCAATCATGATTGCATATTGCATATGCAAGATATGATGATGCATGATTGCATATGCATGGTATGCATGATTGTATGGCTACTCTAAGAGATAGTTGAGAAAATGAAGCCTTTTAGTTCTTATTCCTTTCTTGACTTGGTTAGTCAAACACATACTGTTGATTTCAAGGAAAATTTGTTTGTTTGCTTGTTTATTTAAAGAACATACAGTGATCCTGGGTGGCTCACAACCAGTAGAAACAGGAATAAAAACAAAACAACCCTTCCCACCAGGCACCAGACCAACCAGACTATTAGCCTCCTGACTCAACCCCCATCCTAGGCCAACATCTGGTGAAGAGCCAAGTCTTCATGGCCCTCCAGAAGGCTAAAGGGGTAGGGACCCCTTGGATCTCAGTGAGGGGCTATTCCAAAGGGTGCGGGTGGCTACAGAAAAGGCATGCCTCCAAGGTCCTATCAGCATTTAAGGGAAGGGACTTGGAGCATGCCCACCCTATCTGACCATTTGGATGGGCAGGTACCCTGGGGGAGAGGTGGTGCCACAAATAACCTGACCTTTGCCATGCAGGGGGCTTTAAAGGTGATAGCCAGTACTTTGAACTGCATCTGGAAAGCAACTGAGAGTAGTGTAACTTAGGATACTGTGGGGCACCCAGAATTTATTAGTGGCTCTCGTTTCAATTTTTGTCTCAAACTTCTGTTTCTCTTCCCTATCCATCTCTTCAATGAGCTCACTCCCTTGAACCATGGAAGTTAATCCACCCAGGTTTCCACTGTGTGAGATTACAAGAGGTTACTTTTTGAAATAAACTGCTCTCTAGTGGGAGTTAGGCCAATTACAATTTCTCATGCAATTCTTGGCAAAAAAGCTAAATGTAAAGTGGCTTGTTTATTGGTAGCATGTGCATGGGCGCCTGTGGGGAGAGGCAAGGGGAGAAAGGATGATACATGAATCATAGTGTCATTACACAAGTAACACAAGCTGGTATGAGATATCATGATGCAAATTACATAAGCTACACAAAAGTCTCTTCAGATTAAATGAAGCAACCGTTGTGAAACCACGCAGCCATAAGAGGGAAGCACACTCAACCATCTCATAGAACAACCACTTGAGCAAAAGAAGTATCAGAGCACTGGACACAAAATTGGTTCACGGGAATATCATATCCACAGCCAACACTCATTTTTCCCTTTTCCAAAATGGAGAAATTACCTCTTCAGCTCCTGTAACAGAGTATGCATGCCCTTTGACTAGCTTCTGTGTTGTGACTGCTTCAGTCTCAGCAGCACTTGTGATCTAGAAAAAATGAAGAAATTAAGTTTTATTTACCTCTAGAAAACTAAGCAATAGGACAGATCTTAATTGGCTAATGCTATGGGTACAGCATCAACTAGAAAGAGGGTTAGCTTTACAATTGCTACTAGTTCTAACAACTAATGGAGTCCTCTGGATCAGAAGCAGAGATGGGTTGCCACGCAATGCTAAGCCATAATGCGGTTTGATTTTAGCTTAAGATGCTGTCCTGATTACCAGGAAACACACTGAGGCGAGGACTTGGTCTCTAATATTTATTAGTAGTACTTAACAAGAATCCTAACAAACTGAGAAAGCGTGGGAAAACCCAGCCATATAAACCCCAAAGGTTAAGGCGGTCCCGATCTGTGTCTCTTTGAATGGCTGAACAGTTCCTCAGTGCTACGCATGCGCTTGACAGTCTGGGTGAGAGCCCCCTGCTCGCCATCCTTACTCATGACATCACCCTCCCCTCCAGATTGATATTCCATTTCAGCCCCCTCCCCTCCAGAGTCTTGATAAGATATGTTGTCTGCTTGTAAAGTCTCATGAGAACTTGGCAAAGAAGGCAATTCTTCAAAGGACAACTCCTCCACGGACGAAGCGGTGCTGCCCTCCCAATCCGATAACGCCTCCGAGCCAGGTGGCTGCTGCTAATTGCTGGATGGCGAGCCGCATTTCTTGGTTTTCTGAAGACATTTCTAAACGTATCTGTTTAATTGCTTGTTCGTCCCTCTTTCGATGGGAGTATGAGTTTGTTAGGATTGATGTCCTGATTACCAGGAAACACATTGAGGCGAGGACTTGGTCTCTAATATTTATTAGTAGTACTTAACAAGAATCCTAACAAACTGAGAAAGCGTGGGAAAACCCAGCCATATAAACCCCAAAGGTTAAGGCGGTCCCGATCTGTGTCTCTTTGAATGGCTGAACAGTTCCTCAGTGCTACGCATGCGCTTGACAGTCTGGGTGAGAGCCCCCTGCTCGCCATCCTTACTCATGACAGATGCCATTAGAATTCACCTATTTGGCTTTATAAACCATGGTGTATGCCATGTACATTCAGCCTGCTGTGATTTATTTGATAAATCATGGTTAAAAATGGTTTAGCACATCAGACTGGGCCTGGCAGTACAAGTAGTTTTCGCTTAATGACCATTCATTCAGCAACCGTTTGAAGTTACGGTGGCACTGAACAAATGGTAGTTATGCCTGGTCTCTGAAGTTATGGCTCTTGCAGTGCCCCTATGATCATGAGATCAAAATTCAGAAGCTTGCCAGCTCACCGGCACTTATGACCGCAGGGGCACTTCAACTCCCCCACATCTTCCCCCACCCCCGGACTCTACCCTTTTGTCCGCCCTGCACTCCGCCGCCTCTGCATTTGCTTGCCCTGCGATCCACACACCCTGCTGCCCCCAGCTGACCTTCACTGTCTTCCTCCCGCTGCTGAAGAGGCAGACCCGGCCCGACCCAGCCCTTCGTGAGGCAGCTGCTGGCCACACCAGGCCTTCTTCTCTAGGCCATGATTGCGCCTTGTCCAAATTGCATGTGGCTTTCTCGCGAACTTCAGTTTGGACAAGGCGAAATCACAGCCTTGGGAAGAAGGCCTGGCACAGCCAGCAGCTGCCTCGCAAAGGGCCGGGCTGAGTCTGCCTTGTCAGCAGCGGGAGGAAGATGGTGAAGGTCAGCGGGGGGCAGTAGGGCAGGTGGATCGCAGGGCGAGCAAAGTGCAGGGCCGGCAGAGGAGGCGGAGTGCAGGGCGGCCGAAAGGGTAGAGGTGGGGGAGAGAGAGGAAGGTGGGGGGAGTTGAAGAGAAAGCAGTCCCTTACCTTATTGAGAATGGCTTGGAACAGGGTGGGTCCTCGCCTAACGACCGGTGGGATTTGGTTAACGATGGCAACGGGGACTGCCGCAATTGCTGTTGCTAAGCAATGCAGTCACATGATGTCATGCTTTACAACTGTGTCGCTTAGCAATGGAAATTCTGGTCCCAATTATTGTTGAAACTCAAGGACTACCAAAGAGAATAAAAGAGTGATCCCATTCTTATCCCTGGAGAATTTAGTGCACGTGCCACTGCACTGATATTATTTAGACCACATCTTCCAGATATACCTATCAAAGATTTGCATCCTTACTTTTTATCCTTGAGCCTTCTCCTTTCATTGAAGTACTTTCAAAATGCATTATTTCATTCTAAAATGCAGAGATTATTTTTCAAAACCCTTTGAGCTACTACTAAAGTTCCTTCCTGCAATGTTTGTCATTTGTTTGAAAAAAAGTCCCCTATCAGGACTAGGGACATCTATTTATTTCATTAAAACTTTATTAGAAAAGGGCCAGCCAAATCAGTTTCAAGCCTGAAGCTCACAAACCACTAGCATTAATTTTGGGAGCAAGATAACAAGGAGATTTTTGCAACCTTCCTATTTTGGCATTTGTTCTTCATTGTTTTTATTTGACATGTTTAACCTCTTACAAGCCAGAGAGGGAGAGAGAGAGTATACTGACCAGTGTGTTTACTTGTTGTGAGGGAATCTTCCAGCTCATTTCCCTACTTGGAGTGAAACTACATGTGATGGTGGCACCCAAGAGGTTTTCGACATATATCTGCCCTAATCACATGGACAGCCAGAAGGGCCACAATGTCAAGCAAAGACAAGTTCTCCTCAGCCAGCCAATCCTTTCCCTGTGTCACAGTTGGCCCAGGCCCTAGATTATTTTCCCCATCTGTGTTCCAGTTCTAAAAAACACCTTTCCTGGTAGAAAAGTTGCTGAGAACAGTATATGGGTAGAAACGTAGCCTGGAGATGGTGGGGATTCAGCATCTTTTACATTTTTGTGCCTCTCCTGCATTTTAAGATGAAACTCGGAGATCATGTTTACATGTATGTGGGAAGCTCCCTATTTAAAGACATGTTTTCAGATCTCATGTTATCACCACTGTAAAGGTTGGCGACTAACTTAAAGCAGTCATTGGCTGGGTTCATATTTTAGTCAGTATGTTGGATGAACCCAGCTGATATAAACCATGATTTAGGGCTTAGTGTATTGTGTGAACTCTCTTAGCCTAATTTACAGTTACGATAAAATTTAGAGAGTAGAGGGGCTCACTGGAGACAACACCAGAGAAATATACACAGACAATAAATCATTCCTTGATATTTGCCCTTAATATTGAGGAATTCTCCTTAATAGTCAAAGCTTCTCCATTTGGTCTAGTTCTGGAAACAATTACCGTATATTGAGAAATCCAAGTGAAGGGTCATCATTGCCACTGAAGTAAATAAGGAAATCTTGTTGAGAATATTTGTATGTGCATCACAGCTTACAAAGAGCCAGGATTGGCAGGAGAGGCCATGGGTACATGTTGAAATCATCAAAAAGTCTTTTTTGCATTACCTCAGATAATTTTCTGCCACGTGATCAGGGATTTCTAATCCATTTGGATTCAGAGTGCATTCAAAAGGGGAAAAAAAAATCTGAATGCTCATACTAGCAAGGTTTAAGGCTGACAGAGGAACAGTTTAACAATATCCCCTGTTTGCTATAGTGTTTGCTCAGAATCCACTACTGAGTCAGTTGCTTTACTTCATTATATATCTGCTTCTTATCAGCTGAGCTGGTTGGCCAGAAATTAAAATGGGTTCACTTTCTACTTTCAACCTTTTCAGTGAAGATTTCCAGGAATGTTGCCTAGTTCTGCTCAATCACTATTAGAAGGTTTTGGGCTTAGTGTTTACTTAAGAGGGTCTCCAAATGCAGGAAGATGCCTAGATACTACTGAGCAGCAGCTGACTCTGTACTCCTCAGCTGTAGCCTTCATCAACCCATTTATTTGCTGGGTTGAAGCTAAGAGAGGCTAAGCAGCATAGGAAGAGGTCCTTTCATGCTTCTAGCAGAGCACACTTTGCCTTTTCTTGCTCTGTAGTGGACATGGCTGGTCCACTTCAAAGCTGTACCTCTATTCTTAGAGAGGTGAAGAGCTATGGATTTTCGAGATTCTAGGCACAGTTTGTGTTCTAGCAAGAAAGTTGGAATCCTATGCTATCCTGCCATTATCAATTAAATCAGTCAAACAATTTCTCTGCATTCAAAAGAGCTTTGAACTTACATCAATAGAACACCCAAGAAGAGAACCTTTCTGAAGAGCTTTCTGGATTATTCTGAACAGGTTTGGTGGTGCTTTCTGCAGCTCATACCACTCTGCAATTCCACCAGTGAAGTCCTCAAAGCCCTCAGTCGTGCTTCCCCCTGAAAGAGCTTCATAGGAACCATTCACCCTGTGAAAGATGCAACCCAAACTTTTAATATTTAATATCTCTGTCTTTAAAATCCAATCTTAACAGAGATGGAACCCCATTCTTAGGTGTCTGCACTGTCTCTTTTTTCATTCATGAAAAGTCAAACATCAACACAGGGACTCTATCACAAAGGGTTCTTTTGCTTATTTGATCACATAACTTGGCCTGTATCAATCATTATGTCACATTAAACTATGTATCCAGTATCCCCTGATGTTACGGTATGGCTTTATGCTATTCTTGTTCTGGCTCTCAACAAATGCCATGGATTGTGAAAGTCAGAAATAAATGTTTTTTAAAAGGAATATGGGCAAAGCTTATCTAAAGCAAGCTTTCCACAGAAGTTCAACAGGGAATGTGGATGGGCAAATCAATATTTTTCTACTCAGTGTAAGATTAATCTATATTAAATCACAAAGTTGTCCTGTTCAATGCCTCCAAAATTCTGCAATTTTCTTTTTCAAACAATATCTGTTTTTACAATTTTCCTAAACATAAGCCCTTTTACATGATTTTTGAGTGGAAAACTGTATTACAAAGGATAGAGAAGAGGGCCATCCAAAAGATAATCATATTTTGGTTCATATATTAATCCATAAAATACAAATTAGGGCAGTTTGCTTAGAAATGCAGACCAAAGCATATTAGCATATTATCCCCATTAGGAGAAGAAAGGTCTGGATAGGCAGGTAAGTAAGCAAGCTGGCAGGCTTGCTTGCTTGCTTGCTTGCTTGCTTTTCTTTCTTTCTTTCTTTCTTTCTTTCTTTCTTTCTTTCTTTCTACATTTTTTTCAGGTTAGCTCACAGCTACAAAGAAGCAAAATACAAAATAAAATTATCCAACTTAATCTTCTTTCTGCAGCTATTATTTTTTTAAAAAACAGAAAAATCTATTCAAGGGAAGGATTGCCCCCATATTGCATTTAAGTTTCCTTCTCTTATTCACTGTTTTATCCAGCCATGGTTACCTTCCTGTGTCTATTAGCCAAGGGGAAAGATTAATGGATATTGAATTCAGTGGTTTTATTACTATCTTAAAAAATGTTGTATTATTAAAATGTACTATCCGTATTCTTCCATGGGAGATTTGCTAAATGTTAGTAGGAGAAACAATAGAAAGCTAGATTATACTATAGAAATTTAAAAGGTATGGGACAGGGGAGATTAGAAATACAATTGCGTATGCAAAGATTGTGAATCCTGTTTAGTTCTGTTAGAACAAATTTCTAGGCTCTGAATTCTTTCATTCTAAGTTTGTTCTTTTCAGCCAGGATCAAGCTAGCAGATTGGGGGTCCAAACACCGTAAGGAGATCCTCAAAGTCACCAGCCTGCTCACCTGTATCATACCCTAGTTTTGGGTTTCACTTATGGTAAACAAATCCAGTATAAAATAAGAGAAGGCTTCTAAAGTTTGCATTAAGTAGCATAATGTTCTTAGCTTTCACTTACTTGGCATAGGCCTTCTCCAGCAGGGCACTCCAGAATTCATTCCCCTCTGCTGAGTGAACAAAAAGTAGTTCTCCATTTTTGGTAGGCACCCGGTCATCAACAACAACATCTATCCACTCTCCATACTGCCAGAACTGAAAGGAGAAAGAAAACAATCCAATCAAGTCCTAATGACACGAGCTGGAGCCATGCTCTAGGTCAGCAATGCTGGATGGAAGTTCTGGAGGCTGGGAAGATTGTTCTGGATGGCAAAGAATGTGTTTTTTCACAAGTACAATTGAAATATATCATATAACCGTCAAACTGTAGAGCTGGAAGGGACTACAAATATCATTTAGCCCACCCTCTGCAATATAAAGGAAAACTAATTAAACTATCCATGAAATGTGGCTGTCCATGCGTTCTTAAAACCTCCAGAGATGGGGAACCTATGTCCTCCCATAACTATTCTACTGTTGGCAGATTTTACCATGCACATTTTTCTTTATGCTTGCTGTATGCAAATATATGTTGTTGTTTATTCGTTTAATCGCTTCCGACTCTTCATGACTTCATGGACCAGCCCACGCCAGAGCTTCCTGTCGGTCGTCAACACCCCCAGCTCCCCCAGGGACAAGTCCATCACCTCTAGAATATCATCCATCCATCTTGCCCTTGGTCGGCCCCTCTTCCTTTTGCCCTCCACTCTCCCTAGCATCAGCATCTTCTCCAGGGTGTCCTGTCTTCTCATTATGTGGCCAAAGTACTTCAGTTTTGCCTTTAATATCATTCCCTCAAGTGAGCAGTCTGGCTTGATTTCCTGGAGGATGGACTGGTTTGATCTTCTTGCAGTCCAAGGCACTCTCAGAATTTTCCTCCAACACCACAGTTCCAAAGCATCGATCTTCCTTCTCTCAGCCTTCCTTATGGTCCAGCTCTCGCAGCCATATGTTACTACGGGGAACACCATTGCTTTAACTATGCGGGCCTTTGTTGTCAGCGTGATGTTTCTGCTCTTAACTATTTTATCGAGATTGGTCATTGCTCTTCTCCCAAGGATTAAGCGTCTTCTGATTTCCTGACTGCAGTCAGCATCTGCAGTAATCTTTGCACCTAGGAATACAAAGTCTTTCACTGCTTCTACATTTTCTCCCTCTATTTGCCAGTTATCAATCAAGTTGGTTGCCATAATCTTGGTTTTTTTGAGGTTTAGCTGCAAGCCAGCTTTTGCACTTTTGCAAATATATAGGTATACAGTAAAATGTGCTATAGTGATTTTCTTATCAAATCTAAATTAGTTTTATTTATGTTATACTACTCCAGAACTTCAAACCAGTATTGCTTACCAACAGCATGGCTCCAGCTCATGTCCAAGGCCTTGACTAAATATATATACATACACACCCATCATGCTAGTTCTATTTGAGATATATTATGCAAAGCACTATACTTATGTATACTTTTCCAATATTTTTTAAAATTTTACGCTCCCCTTCCATCTCATGTCTTCAACATTTCCAGAAAGTTTACATATCATCAGTATTTTAAAGTGGGGAATTACTTGAAAAGCAGTGCTAAGAAAGTTCTATGAAAGCACCATGATCTTCCTGGGAAGAAATTATATTTAGAAGGGCTCTTTCTGTTCTTCCAGTAAACTTTGCCTCAGTGAAACAGCAGAAAACCAGACTCCATGATACCTGGAAGTGGAAGATTCCTGCATATTTGTCTTGGAAGCTTTGATCACTGGGAACCACTCGAGCCAAAATTTCTTCATTCAAAGTGAGAGAAGCAATGGCTGCTAGAAGCCAACAGTCTCCTGAAAAAAACAAAATATAATCAAATGCTAATTAAAGACAGACAACAAAATTTAGGAAATTTGAGTCCCTCTGACCAATCCAGAGCAATCATCTTATTTAGGGATAAGAAAAACCGAATAGAATATATTAGTTGAGTTGCAGAAGATCAACAGGGTGTGACAACATCAGCTGCCAAAATTGTACAGTAGAAATGAAAGAAGCCTGGAATGCCCCTGAGTAGATTTTTGTTCAGAGGGACAATGAGCCCCATTCAGTTCTGGTAGTCAAAACAAATAATGCTTCAGTTCTATGTCTTGGCTCCATTGGTATATATTGGGGTTTCCAGCTCACTCTTGTTCTAACAATGCCAGATAAAGACTGCCACTGCTATGTGAGTGAGACCAGTCACTATATCCGAAATATGCTCTACCTGGTTTGGATAGGAAAAGCTCCAGAAATATTTCCCCAAATTATTGGAAACAGCAGATACCTCACTCCCACCCTACATTCCTGGAAATACCTATCAGGGATTGTGCAGGCAGCAACAGCCTCATAGGGAACCACAGGTCTCCGTGTCACAACAACCTGAACCCATCAAAATCAATGGCTAAGCCAGCAACTTCCTAGTTCCCCATTCCATTTAATGCAGTTCTGCTTTGATTTTAAGCATGCCACTTAAGCATACCACTCCTGCACATGTACTCCTCTCCCATAAAAATGCTTGGATTAGACAGTTGACTTTGCCTTCCTCAGCTCAACCAGTCACAGAAAACAGGCTTCTCCGATTTTATATTTAATAGGGAGATTCTTATATTTAATAGGGAGATTATTTAAGAGGGAGAAAATGTAGAAGCAGTGAAAGACTTTGTATTTCTAGGTGTGAAGATTACTGCAGATGCTGACTGCAGTCAGGAAATCAGAAGACGCTTAATCCTTGGGAGAAGAGCAATGACAAATCTCAATAAAATAGTTAAGAGCAGAGACATCACACTGACAACAAAGGTCCGCATAGTTAAAGCAATGGTGTTCCCCGTAGTAACATATGACTGCGAGAGCTGGACCATAAGGAAGGCTGAGAGAAGGAAGATAGATGCTTTGGAACTGTGGTGTTGGAGGAAAATTCTGAGAGTGCCTTGGACTGCAAGAAGATCAAACCAGTCCATACTCCAGGAAATCAAGCCAGACTGCTCACTTGAGGGAATGATATTAAAGGCAAAACTGAAATATTTTGGCCACATAATGAGAAGACAGGACACCCTGGAGAAGATGCTGATGCTAGGGAGAGTGGAGGGCAAAAGGAAGAGGAGCCGACCAAGGGCAAGGTGGATGGATGATATTCTAGAGGTGATGGACTTGTCCCTGGGGGAGCTGGGGGTGATGACGACCGACAGGAAGCTCTGGCGTGGGCTGGTCCATGAAGTCACGAAGAGTCGGAAGCGACTAAACGAATAAACAACAACAACAACAGAAGCTGAGGATCATAGCGGGCACTGAATGTTGGCTGTGCTTCAGGGCAAGCATGGAAATACAGTTGGAACAGTCTGTATCCAGAGATAACAGTACTGATTTGATTTCACAACAACATTCTCCCCCCTCTTTTCTTTTTGCTCTTGTGAAAGGAAAAAGGTCCCCTGTGCAAGTACCGAGTCATGTCTGACCCTCTGGGGGGACGCCGCTTTCACAATGTTTTCTTGGCAGACTATAGTGGGGTGGTTTGCAATTGCCTTCCCCAGTCATCGCCTTCCCCAGCAAGCTGGGTACTCGTTTTACCAACCTCGGAAGGATGGAAGGCTGAGTCACCCTGAGCCAGCTACCCAAGAATCCAGCTCCTGCTGGGATTGAACTCGGGTTGTGGGGAGAGTTTTCGGTTGCAATATTGCCCCCTACCACTCTGCACCACACGAGGCTCTTTGCTCTTGTAAAGTCAAATTTATCTGCTATTTAAGTGTCTGGTTGCCTTGAATACAGAACAATTTTGCACTTCCAGTTTGGATAAAATTCTGCCCCACACAGGGGCACAGGCAGCAAGCAGTGGGTTAAAATGAATAAAATTTATTTATTTATTAGATTTTTTATCCCATTATTATTTTTATAAATAAGTCAAGGCAGGGAACATACCTCCTTCCTCCTCTTATTTTCCCCACAACAACAACCCTGTGAGGTAAGTTGGGTTGAGAGAGAGTAACTGGCCCAAGGTCACCCAGCTGACTTTCATGCCTAAGGCAGGACTAGAAATCATCATCTCCTGGTTTCTAGACTGATGCCTCAACCACTAGACCAAACTTTGAGATCATAGAATAAATCAATTCATTGGTCTTACTCAAGTACAAATGTCCTTGTTAAAATTATATTTTGGACACATTATGCAAAGACCCTGTGAAAGGCACAAGGAAACAGCAGGATAACCAGCAGTTAGATAGACAGACACAATTACAATGGCAACGGGTACACTGTTAGAAGACCTGAACGACCATGCTGGGGACCAATCATCCTGGAGAAAGCCAATCTATGTGGTTGCTAAGAGTCAACATTGACTTGATGGCACATAATCAATCAATTGCACTTTAATATAGGTATTGCCCTCAAAAACATTTGGTATATGTTTCATCTCCATGCTCAGATTTAGATGTAGGAAATCAAGACTTGTTCCCAGAAACAAGAGGGGACAGTATACCTGAAGAGACTTCCCGAAGCTGTCACCCTGGAGAATGGCCACATAAAGGAAAGTTGTAGTGCCAGGGAATTAAATGCCCTCAATTGGACTCACACCTTACTAGAATCCCAAAAGGAAAGATGGTAGCAAGACCCAAATGAGGATCAAATCAGAAGCTGCATCACACAATTGTTAGCAGACAAGCTCCAATTAGCTGGATAACTCAAAAAGCAAGAATGGTACAGATTTCAGAAAGGCATCTTTAATGCTAGCTAGGGATAAAAACAACCTTGAAGACTGTTCAAGATTTGGTAGGTTCCCAGGCAGATTTTCAGCAAGCCAATTAAGGCAGAGTATCTTTGAAACATTTCCTTCCCATTGCCCCCACCTCCTGAACCCAGTGAATTCCTCCTCCACCTGGTTCCCACAGTCTCTTACAGTAGTACAAGCTTCCGATTGCTAGCTCTCCTTAAAAAAGGAAGTAAGAATCAGTTTGTGTTCTGGATCAGGATCCTGTTGATACCCCAGGAATGTCTGGAGAATAAAGGCAGCTAAATAAATGGCTAAACTGCTGCCTGGTTGTTGTTGGTGCAACATCTCTGTTTATTCACTCCCTTGTGCTCTCATCTGATTCCTTGGCTGGAAGCTCTTGACCTGGAATAGCACAATTTATCTTAGATGTGTTTCTCCTTTGTCTTGCCCTTGCCTTCTGGTCAGCTATTCAGTCTCTCTGGAAAGGTATAACAGGGAACTTGGCCAAAATATTCAGAGATATTTGGAAGTAGGAAAATACTTGAATGCATTAACTCAGTTATATAGATTATTGGCACTATGTATTTATTTATTCAGCTTCTATGCTGCTGCAATCAGAAGACATTTGCATTAGTTTCTTTGGCAAGGCCCATATATCTGTTGTGGTACTAATGAAAAGAACCAAAGGATAAAAGTAAACTATCCTAAGGTAATTTTTTGTTATTCCAGCATCATCATCACCATTGATATTTCTATGAAAAAGAACTAGGCCTTTTAGTCCACCTATAAGCTTCCTCTATCCAGCCATTATCATTAACAGCATATACTCTGAGGCAATGGATTGCAACTCCCAGGTTGCTATAATATCACGTGAATCACAGTTGAATGTCCGGATAAGCCAGTGTAGGTGATCAAAGCAACCTTACAGAATGAGCCCTGCCAGTGTAGAAGAAACACCTTCTTCCCTACAATTCAGCTTTCTTAAAGCTCTTCTTGACATTATGAGAAAAAGAAAAAATGCCTGCGTTAGGATTGGCATTGCCATTTTTGAGTTGTGGGTCAGCAGTTTAAAAGTTCTGGATCCTCTGGATTAAAGGCCTCCTGAGTCTTCCACTGATATTCCATACCACCAGAGCATACTGGTGGTCTCTGGTGGTAGACCTCCTTCACCTTCCAGAGTCTCCCTCTGTCTGCAAAGAGTAGCTTCTCAAAACCTTAGTGTCATGACCTCGTTGCAAGGCACAAAGAGCCTCACAACGTGGATCATGATCATTAAGGAAAAGGGGAAGGAGATAATCAAACCAGGGATTAACACAAGCACCCAAAGGCACCCACACCCATGGACCCATAAGCAACTGAAAAGAGAGACGTCAGAGGAATGAAGATAAGAAGCACATGGTGTCCCGGAGGACACAACCGTTGCAGGGAGACAAAGAAGACACCGGGGAAAACGCCCACGCAGCCATCAAGGGTCCCATCAAGTGGGATCGAGGCATTGAGGGGTGGGGAAGCCCGGGGCAATACAGGAGGGTATAAAAGGGGCACCCCCACACTACCTACCCCGTTCCCGTTTTTCGTTCTGTCAGCTATCATTCCAATAAACCAGAAATCCTTAATACCCATTAAGTGAGTCTGTGTCTTATTGCGAAGCGAGGCTGGCCTTGACACTTAGTCTCCTCCCACTTTGCCTCCCACCACAGCATAGGATTGCTGCCTTAGAGCCTAATCCTGCCTATAGCATTAAAGGGCAGCACATGGAGGTCTGAACAAGTACATTATTTGGGCACACTGGAGCTGCAATAGCTGCCAATATTTCATCATGATACTATGAGGAAATCAGGCATTTCAAGTGTCAAACGAATTTTTAAATATTATTTATTTATTTTCTATCCCACCTTTATTATTTTTATAAATAACTCAAGGTGGTGAACATGCCTAATACTCCTTCCTCCTCCTATTTTCCCCACCACAACAACCCTGTGAGGTGAGTTGGGCTGAGAGAGAGTGACTGGCCCAAGGTCACCCAGCCAGCTTTTATGCCTAGGGCAGGACTAGAACTCATGGTCTCCTGGTTTCTAGCCTGTTGCCTTAACCACTAGACCAAACTATGTATATAGTAAAATAGTTATCATTAATGATCTTCTACCACATTTTAGGGCTCACAATTACTCTATAGTACAGGCCAAATAAGGTTTATAATTTCCACATGAAAGATTTAGCAAGCTTCTTGCAAAGTAGAATTCATACAACTTGGTTTTTAAAGAATTCTTAGTACATTAGTATTCATTAGTACATTTTGAGAAGAGTTTTTCTCCAAAATTCTAATATAGCTAAATGTCTATTTTATTGGTACATAGATGCATATATCCATACAGCTTACTTCACTGGATGTAATGGATCATTAGAACAAGAGGAAGGAAACCAATGGTGCCTTCATAGAGAAAACATGTTTGGTATTTATAATTTTCCAACAGATGTTGCCATGGTATCACAGCAATGACCTTTAAACAGTTTCCCTCTGAGTGGGAGAGGGCAGATGTCTCCCCCCTAAAAAAAGCATATTTGCTTAAGAAAAAGAAATATTTTTTCTATAACAGTGTCATGCTACCATACTATGAGGATCCTCTATTTTACTCAATGTCTATAGAGGGAACGTTTTTAGGGGGGGACTTGATACCATAATCACAGTTTTCCTGCTGTAGCCTTTGAAATTAAACAGGTCGAAGCAGTAAAATTTTCTAAACTGCCTCGACTGATTTAATTACTCCCATGGTTTATTCTCCCATTTCTATTTTTTTTTAATGGCAAGCAGAAGATGCTATTGGGCAAATGCACTATTGTCCCTTAACATCATTCTATCACATCCACAGGTAACTGGACACTGGAATTGATAATCACTATAAGCAAAAGAGGGGAAGTAAGGTCAAGGGTCCTAATAACCTTTTTTGAGTGGAATGCTTGCAAATCTGGATTTTTTTAGGGAGAAAGCCCAGATACATCCTAAGTTCACTGCATAACTTAGTTAACTCTCTTAGCTGGTGGTACATAAGCAACAGTATCTCAGCTTGCAAGCTACATACTCTGTAGAGGTCCTAACTGCTCAGTAAAGTGGGAACATGCTTGAATAAAACTGGTTGAACATGGCATACTGGTCAAAATGTGCCAAAACTGACTGGTACTGTCCTTAATATTAGCAGGAAATGCTGCACACGGCATGGGAACAACTAAGACTATTAACCTGGACTATTAACCTTTCTCCATCTTAATTAAAAACATTATGTGAAAGCCTTGATTGACCAAAACCATGATGGGCAGCCTCTTTCTCTCAGCCCAACACACCTCATAGTGGGTTGTTGTAGGGAAAACTGTTGTAGGCAGGAGTGTTCTGGGTGCCACCTGGAGTTGTTCAAAAATAGAGACAGTTTATAAATCTACTAAACTGTAAATAAAATATTGTAGTTTATTTAATACATGATGTCATGAGTACTGATGGCAAGCAGGAGGGGGCCTCTATCCAGGGGGGAAAACGCATGCGTAGTACTGAGGAATTAAGCAGCCGTTCAAAGAGACACAGATCAGACCCACCTTAACTTTCGGGGTTTATCTGTCTGGGTTTTTCCCACACTTCTTCAGTTTGTTAGGATTCCGTTTAATGTAGCAGTAATAAACACTAGAGACCTACTCCTCGTCTCAGCATGATTTCTGGCTGTTAGGACACATATTGAGGAATAAATGTAATGTAATGTAGGAGGAACAAATGGTAAAGAATGTGTATTAAGGAATGAAATGAAGAAGGAAAGAATAATAGAGCTGTTGTATGCCTGTGAAACTAAAAGAAAGGAGAAGGATGTAACAGATCTGAATAAAGGTGGCCTAATCTTGTGCAATGGAATTGATGAATATATGCAGGGAAGTGAAGATATAGTTTTACTATCAATGGAAATGTAAGAAAGAAAGAATGAATTGGTGTCATCTAGGCTGTTTTAATTAGCATGAAAGTAAGAATCCACAAGTTGCTGATACTGCACATTACGCTCCACTGAATGGTGATAATTGGAGCAGCAGAAATGAATTTTGAGAAAAATTGTACAATATTCCAAATGAATGTGATCCAGGGGAAAAGAAAACTTTCTTAGGTGACACAATTATGTGGGTGAGACTGAGACAAGAGTAGAGAAAAGATGATTGGGCTGTTTGGAAACCCAAGAATGAATGAGAAAGATAACTGGCAAGTATCCACTAAAAGAAAGGTCCGTTTTTTTTAAATATGTGGTTTAAGTATAAGTGTATTTATACCTACATATGCCAAAGGAATTGATATAAATCTGAAAAATATAATTTAGTAGATTGCTTATGACAAAATATTGAAAGGATTACTTAAAAATACAAAAGTGATGGGAGCCTGAGACTGTTATTTGGTAGTGTCAAGAGTGGATCTTGGGGAAAAAACAGGCAGGAAAGAAAAGGAACAAAGTGAAAGAAATGAGAATGAAAGTAGAAAAATTGAAAAAAGAGGAAGCATAAGAACAGTGTGAAAAAATATCCAGATTAATCATGCAACAGAGTGAATGGAACGTGAAAATAATGAAAGAGGATGTGGAAGTTGCTTGGAACAGTGTGAAAAGTATTGTATTATGGAATACCACAGAAGTGCACGCAGGGAAGTGAAGACATAGTTTTATGTCTTCATTATCAATACATCCACCGATAACGGAATGTATCAAAAAGAATGCCTGATGGACTAACAAAGTGAAAGAGGCTATGGATGAGGGAAAATGCATATAAGAGAATTATTGCTGCAAGAAATGATGAAAGGTATTAGAATCATAGAGTTAAAAGTTATCTCATCCAGTCCAACCTCTTGATCAGTACAGGATCCAGTAGAACATCTCCGACAGACGAAATTCCAGCTTCTGTTTGAAGACATTTAGTGACAGAGAATTTACCACTGATTTGCAGCAACTGTCAGATCAGTTGTATGATGCAGGAAGGAGTATGGATCTGAAAACTGATATATCAAATCCCCAAATACTGGTGTTTGACAGGGGAAATAGAGTGAATGATTGCAAAATATATATAAATGGCAAAAAATGCGACAGGTAGATTAATTTGTGTACCCTGGTAGAATATTTTCTGAAGATATGAAAATAAATAGAGAGGTTTTAAGATGCGCGAATGCTGATAGACAGGTAATAAGCAGTGTGTGGTCTGTTGCCTGGACTGACTGTCAGAAGAAGCAAAAATGGCTGTATATAACAGCATGCTTCTGTCTACATTGTTATACTGAAGTGAGAGTGGGGCATATCAGGAGAAACCTAAATGTAAATTAAGATATAAATACAAGTGAAAATGAGGTACCAAAAAGCATCTGTAGTAGAGATTGCATCAAGAATGAATGTGTGCTGAATGAATGTGGACTGATTAAAAAACATGAATGACCAGTACAAAAGAAATACATTGACACTGTTTCATTATACAGAGAATAAGTGAGGATCAAATTGCAAAACAAAGACAAGAAGAGTGAATTGGTTGAGGAAGGGGAAGGCCAAGAAGCTCATGGTTGGATGGTGTAGATGAGATCCTGAAAAAGAAAGAAGTGAGAAGTTAAAAGAATAAAAGGCAGTGTATGAAGTGGTATATGGTTGTGGTAGAAACAAGGACAGTTTGCAAGGACAAAAAGGGATGAAGCGGAATTGTGAATGTATTGTTATAAACTAGGTTTCAGTTATATTTCTTTCATTGTATTTCAGCTATGTTTCTGTCTCGTTTACATATCTCATGCGTTTAATTTCTTTGTCTCACTATTTCTTATTCCTTTTCTGCACTCTGCATGCTAACTCTGAAAGGAAATGCATAGGTATGTATGAAAACACAGGCTGAACAATTACCATTTTTAGAAAACAAGTTTGGGCAGAATTGTGATGCATATCACAATTCCCATCTGTCAAAATAACCAACAGACTAGAAGGGTGGAAATTATTATCAACTATGTTTGTTGAGCAGTCCAATCCCCTTATTCAAAATGTTTGAAATCTGGTGCTGTCTCTATGTACTGGAACTATACCTTCCAAGATTCCTAGCTAAGATAATCTAGTGGACTGCAGTCCCTACTTACTACTGTTAGATGCAGGGTGGGGGAGCAGACATTGGATTTCTTTGGCAGCCACTACTTCTGGTTCTATAGACTTGCCTAGAAAGAGACATTTTAGTTATTCAATTTAGTGGGACAGGGACCCTGTGGTTACTGAATACCAACTGGCCAATGTAAAGGCTGGTAATTGTAGATCAATACTTGGGGGCCACTTGTGGAATTCATTAGTGTGCCCATCAAAAGTACCTTTTGTCAGAGTTGAGCTTATGGATTCAAAATGGCCAACTTTAGTTTTCCATGGCCTTTCTGACCCTGCAAATCTGAGGCTGTGCATGTTTGTTTGTGCAGCATAATATAATTACCATGGTAAGAAAACAATGGGAATGAGAACCAAATGCTTAGGGATTCATATCCAGCATCCCTATGTAGCGTCCAAGCACCTGGGTCTTGAAGACAGAATTGATCTTCATAGTTTCCCCTTGTAGCAAGAGAACCATGTTAGATGATAGTATCCAAAAATCAAAAGGAATCTGGTAGCAGCTTTCCAGATTAACTGTTTTATTAAAAGGAACAGGCTTTCATGAACCGCAGCTCACTTCATCAAATGACTCACAAGTGGCAGAATTGCAAACTCAGAAAACTTGGCTGGAACAGAAGGGTGCTAGTGAATTTCCACACCTCAAGAAGAAGCTACTGAGATAAAGATGGATTTTTGAGGAATTTGTTAATTTAGAGTACTCAAAGCAGGTTTTCAGCCATCAAAATCATTATTTTTTTAGTTCTTACATATGGAAATCTAAAAATGCTTAGCATTTTTATGGGTTCTAAGATAGAGAATCTTTATCTTACATTTCTTAGTGGAACATAGCTATCTTACATGTGAACATGTAAAAACAGTTACACTTCATAGTGTTTATAAGACAAATCTTATCTTAACTGAACATCTGTACAGTCTACATGGGATTGGACAGCATGAAATCTGGGTTCCCAATCCCACAGAGACAGTAACTGCATTCAAATAGTCGTATACAACCCAGCTATGCATTTTCACCAACAGTGCTGGTTGATGATGGAAGGCATAGGGCTTAAGCATGCATTCCCAACACACATTCCTCCAACAAATAAGTGTGCACATTGTGACTTTTTGTGTATAATATATAAAAAGGAGGGGTGGCAGTTGTCATCCAAGAATCCCTAGTGGCAGTCAGGGGTCCTGCTCCACAAGTGGCTGGATGTGAGACCCAGTTCTTCAAGCTGGGTTCCCGAGAACAGTTGGAAGTGTTGCTACTGTACCAGCCTCCCTGCTGCGTAGCAACCTCCCTGCCTGAGCTGCTGGAGGCCATCTCGGTGCTGGCGGTGGAGTTCCCCAGGCTTATGGTGTTGGGCAACTTCAATCTGCCTTCCCTGGGGCGGGCCTCGGAAGCAGCCCTGGAGTTCATGGCTACCATGGCAGCTGTGGGCCTGTTCCTGATTATTCAGGACCTGACTAGAGACAGTGGCCTCACCCTGGACCTGGTTTTCTTGTCAGAGCAGTGGCAAGATGACCTGAGGGGAGAATTACATCTTTCCTCTTTGTCATGGTTGGATCATGCCCTGGTGGCCTTGAGATTCTCTCATGCTGCCCCCCTCCGCAGGGAGGCAGGACCCATTCGATTGGTCCGCCCCCGGCGACTGATGGACCCAGCTGGGTTTCAGAGGGAGCTGGGGGTTATACCCAAGTCTCTCCTGCACGGTTCAGCGGAGGCCCTGGCTGCTGCCTGGAATAGGGAGGCGGCCGGAGCCTTGGACAGGATCGCACCTGTGTGGCCTCTCTTGCCCACCCAAGCCCGGCACTCCCCGTGGTTTACGGAGGAGCTGAGGGTTTTGAAGAGGGTTAAGAGATGCCGAGAGCACCGCTGGAGGAAGACAAAAACCGAACCCGACCAAACACAAGCTAGAGCCGCGATTAAGGCCTATCTTGTGGCGGTAAGAGCGGCAAAGCGCCAGTACTTCTCCGCTCTTATTGCATCCACAGAATGCTGCCCGGCGGCCCTGTTTAAGATTACCCAATCCCTTTTGGGGAAAGGGGAGTCAGACATCCACCTACAGGGCCGTGTGGAGGAATTTTCGGGGCACCTGCAGGATAAAATCACTTGGATCCAGACCAAGTTGGACTCCAAGCATGAGACAGAGTTGGAGGAGATACCCAGGGAACATACTTACCAGGTTATCTGGGACCAGTTCGATCCTGTTGAACTCGAGGAAGTGGACAGGATCCTTCGGACTGTAAATGCTACCACGTGCCAATTAGACCCATGCCCCTCCTGGCTGGTGAAAGCAGCGCAGGAGGTGACATGTGGCTGGGTCCAGGCAATGGTAAACACATCCTTGAGAGAGGGGGTGTTCCCAGGAGCCTTTAAGGAAGCACTGGTGCGCCCCCACCTCAAGAAACCATTGCTGGACCCTACTATACTGGACAATTTTCGCCCAGTCTCCTACCTCCCCTTTTTGGGGAAGGTGGTTGAGAAAGTGGTGGCTTTGCGGCTCCAGAGGATTCTGGATGAAACGGATTATCTAGACCCCTTTCAGTCAGGTTTCAGGCCCGGTTATGGGACGGAAACGGCATTGGTCGCACTTATGGACGACCCCTGGTGGGAGCGAGATGGAGGCAGTGCATCCATCCTTGCTCTTCTTGACCTCTCAGCGGCTTTCAATACCATCAACCATGGTATCCTTCTGGACCGACTTAGGGAGTTGGGGGTGGGCGGCGTGGTACTTCGCTGGTTCACCTCCTTCCTCCAGGGTCGGTCCCGGTCAGTGTTGATAGGGAGCGAGAGATCCGGCCCGCGGCCCCTCCTTTGTGGGGTGCCGCAGGGTTCGGTACTCTCTCCGCTCCTTTTTAACATCTACATGAAACCACTGGGCAAGATCATCCATCGCTATGGGGTGAGGTATCATCAATACGCAGATGATACCCAATTATACATCTCCATCCCGGGTGAAGTAAGTGATGCTGTGGCCACCCTTTCTGAGTGCCTGGGGGCTGTGGGGGCCTGGATGGGGGACAACAGGTTGCGGCTGAACCCGGGGAAGACGGAGTGGCTGTGGATTAATGGCTCCTCGATTTCTGGGAAATTGTCATCTTTAGTTCTGGATGGGGTTGCACTGCCCCAGACAGACCCAGTGCATAACTTGGGGGTCCTCCTGGACTCATGGCTCCTGCTCAAAGAGCAGGTGGCAGCCGTGGCTAGGAGGGCTGTTGTGCGCCAGTTACGCCTCTTCCTGGAGCGAGAGGCCCTTCGAACGGTCACTCGTGCCCTGGTTATCTCCCATATAGACTACTGCAATGCGCTCTACATGGGGCTACCCTTGAAGAGTATCCGGAAGCTACAGCTGGTGCAAAATGCAGCCACATGGGCGATCTTGGGTTTCCCAAGATCAGCACACATCACCCCTTCGCTCCACAAGCTGCATTGGTTGCCAGTATGCTTCCAGGTCCAATTCAAGGTGTTGGTTATCACCTTTAAAGCCCTATATGGCACGGGTCCAGGTTACCTAAGGGACCGTCTCCTCCCCATTACATCAACCCATCCCAGCCGGTCATGCAGAGAGGGCATGCTACGGACCCTGTCTGCAAGAGAATTCCATCTGGCGGGGTCCAGGAGGCGGGCCTTCTCTGCAATAGCACCTGCCCTTTGGAATATCCTTCCCCCGGAAGTGAGACTGGCTCCCTCCCTCCTGGACTTTAGGAAACAGCTAAAGACCTGGTTCTGTAATTATGCCTGGGCGGGAGAGAGAGTAGCCATTCCTGGGGATGGTTAGTTTCTTAGAATGCCCCAGCTCTGCCTACAAATCATAAAGAACTTCCAGCCATCGAGGTTTTTATTATATTTATTGTATTATGTATTATAGTGTTTTACAGTTTGATATTTTTATTTATGTTTTATTGTAAACTGCCCAGAGTCCCTTTTGGGAGATGGGCGGTGATAAATTTGATAGATAGATAGATAGATAGATAGATAGATAGATAGATAACAAGCAGAAGCCAAATTAAGTCATTTTAATATTAAATAAATAAATAAATAAATAAATAACAAGCAGAAGCCAAATTAAGTCATTTTAATATAGGCAATGGCCAGCAACTCAGACACTGTGGAGGAGCTAATTTTGAAGAAGGAATGCAAGAATGGTTAGGTAAACATTCACTTAGTGCTGGCAAGGAAGAGGGGTAAGAAAGAAATTCAAGATAACCTCAGCTTGATTCTCTTTAGATTAGATTTAGATTTGTTTATTAGATTAGATTTAGATTTATTTATTATTTCTATAAACAACTCAAGGCAGCAAACATACTTAATACTCCTTCCTCCTCCTATTTTCCCCACAACAACAACCCTGTGAGGTAGGTTGGGCTGAGAGAGAGCACCTGGCCCAAAGTCACCCAGCCAACTTTCATGCCTGCAGCAATAAAGAACTCCAGAAGTCCTTGTACTATCTGCCTGTTTCCTGACTTGGCCTACCTCAAAGGGCTGAGAATCAAAAAGGTGTATAGGTAAATTTTGTGGAAAACAAAGTAAGCCATATGGACCATATCTTACCTAAAGCCCCTTGGCAGATATCAGTCCGGGTGGCACCTCCAATGATAAACTGAGGATTGGAACACAATTCCTGGGAAAATAAAGAACAAGACAAAACTCTTTAGAGTTGTTGTTATTGTAATTTTAAGGATAGGATTAATACTTGGATGGCAGATTGCCTGGCTAGACTGGAAATTTGAAAAAAAAACATCTTCAAGTAGGCACCACGTCCATAACATTGTCAATAATCCTATGTGGATCCAATCACCAGAAGTCAATCTCAGTTGAAAGGTGAGTTTACGTTTTATTTATGGATCTTCTGAGCTGTGAAATCAGTGTCCATGAGATGCTGAGATTATATTCCTCAACATAAATAATAAAGGCTTCAGCCAGCTGACTTAGCTAACTCTCATAGAAGACAAAGTACCTGTTTATACAAATGAAACTGAACAGCAAGTGAAGCTTTTCACACCATTGAGATAAAAATAATTCACTTTTATTTCCAATGTTCTGGCTATGAGTGCCATTGTTTATGTAACCTAAACAGGACCACTCAAGCATTACAGAAAGGCATTATGATTATGATGATTATTATTATTACACCCTAATAAGAATAAAGCCATTAAAACTAATATTACAACCATCTGAAAAACATTAATACACAAAAGAATGAAAAGCCAAATTAAAAAGATGCATCTTAAGCTCCTTTCCTAAAAACCCAAGAGATGGAGACCATTGGCAACTATGGGAGGATATGCATAGCCGTTCGGAAGCGGCAGGCTTTGGAAAGTTCTTCCAGGTGTCCCTATCCAAGACGCTTTGGTGAATGTCAATATTCTCAGATGAGTCGTAACAAGACAGAGCTAAAATATTTAAGGTTTCAGAAGTTAAAACCAGTATCTTGAATTAAGTTCAGAAAACAACTGGCAGTCTCAGAAGAAATCCCAAGGTTCTCGGAGGGAACTATGGACAGGCATGGTCTTATTCCTTATTTTATTTTTTGCTTTAACATAATCTGTGTACTTTCCTGCTGATTTTGCTAGCTCTTAGAAAAACACACAGATTCTTCTGGATTAACTAAACTGAAATTTGAGCACTCACAACCTGATGTAAAACCGGCAACAAAGCAAACTTTGTACTGACTCCGTAAATCCAGCTCTTTAAATAAACAGCCCTGCTTTTCTTCAAATGCCTTTTCATCCTCAGAGAGTGAATTGAGTGGGATCTGGAGTTCTACCTGGCATCCACACTCAGGAATGTTTATATATGCAGGTCTGTACATGTATTTGTGTATACTTTCATGTTCCCATGTATCCCCGGCAATGGGAAATATATTGGGATTTCTAAACCAAATATTCCATTTATTTCAAAAGAGAACTATGTCACAAGGGAAACAAGCACCTTATGCTTGGTAACTAAAGAATGAAAACATGTAAACAGCTGCTTCCACAAAGTAAATTGATGTAAAGTTAACTGATGTAGAGAAGATGCATCAATGAATTCATCTTGAGGAGACGAAGGTACCAAGGTTGGCGAAAAAGAAGGCAAGCAAATGGAGAAGTGGTTTAGGCAGTGAGCAAAAGCCCTTCCAATATTGTTGGACTACAGTTCTTATAACCACAATGTGTAAATGGAATGTGATGGGTTTCCTACTTATGTCAAATGAAATAGAGAAGAAGTAGGATGTGAAACATCAGGAGAGAACATCAGGAGAGATTTGTCTAACTGGATGCCCTCTTAAGTCTGCTCTTGTCTGCTCTGAGTCACTTGCTGAGAAGGGCAGCTATAGAAATAGAATGAATGAATGAATGAATAAATAAATAAGTTGGACTACCCACTTAATTAACTTCCAAAATTCTCACTCAGAATGGGGTTTATGGTAATTCCAGTCCAACACATCTGGAGAGCACCAGATTAGGAAATGATGACATATCTTCACTCCTGAAGATCCAAGAATAGGTCACAGCATGAGTGTAGGGTGAAACCCAGTGTATGTTGAGTACCGCCTAGATGTACCAGTTAAATTGAAATAAAATGTGTAGGTTGATTGCTAAGTGAGAATTTAACCCAGGGCTTAGGTGTCTCATGTGGATGCTACCCTCAGTGAACAATTTCTGAGATGTAAAATGTGGAAGACTTCATCAGTGCTTAAGACCATTCAGTAAGGGCACAGGAATTCGCAACGTGAGGGTATTTATTCCCATTATGATTTCATAACGAGGAAAATGTTAACGACAGCATCCATATGGTGGTAAGTATAGCATGCAAATCATTCTTCCCCAATCTAGTGTCCTCAAGAATTCAAATTCTCTTAATTCCTCCCAGCATAGTCTCTAACAAATTTGGGAAATGCTGATACAGACTGTCTCTATAAACAGGACTTTGAGTTTTAGTTTTACATAGCTTTTTCCAAGATAGTAAAATGGGATTTTGAGATCTGTTGATTTCTTGTTGTAGGCATGTGAACTGTTCCTGTGCAGAGGGGCATGTACCCTGATGTTTTTTTGGTCAGACTGATTCATACTGGAAAGATTTTGTAGGAGGAGAGCTGTGTCAGACTATGCTGGCAAAAAAGATCAACAATCTGGTAGCATCTTTTCTGACTAACAAATTTTATTCAAAGCATATGCCTTTAAATAAAGTTTGTTAGATGAAAAGGTGCTACCAGATACTGGAAAGATAGTTTTAACTCCAGAACATCCAAGAAACAACTAGATATCCTTCTTACAACTTACTTAAACCTGAATAATAACCACCCCACATTCCAAATAATCAGGAATGCTGTACCAATCCTGTACAACACAAGGAACATGCAATGGAAGGACTGAAACAGGCACAAAACATTTAGCATTCTCCTCAGTGCTCTTCATGCATGACAAGCTGGTGTGTGTAAGCCCGTCAAGGAGACTGGTTATTGGGCACCAAACAAATATTGTTAATAAATAATAAATAAAAAGTGGTGCCGAATTTGTGCGGGGGCAGTCTTGGCTGGTGGGGTTTTTGTCCTCGGTTTTGTCCTCCTAACCGTCTGAAGCCAACGAACCCGGTGCAGACACGCCGCACAACTCAACCCTGACCCGATCCGCAGCCTAGAACTAATCACGGGATCAGTGGTGCCCTTAGACACCCAGAGAGAGGTTCCTTCGTGCAGGAACTCGGGGATCGGATGAAGAACAGAAAGGTTCGTTCCCAGTAATTGACCACTCGTTTGCTGTTCTTTGTCATCCGGGCTCCTTCGTCGTTCTCCTCCCCTCCCAAAGCGGAGAGAAACGCGACGTTAACACTGTACTGGGCTTCCTTTTCTTTCCTCCCCTCCCCCTTCTCCGGGTCGCTCCCTCCTCTCTCCCGCCAGCATCCGCGAGATGGTCGCCTACCGTTGGCCTCTTCCAGGCGATGTCTTTCGTTTTGTACGAGTTTGGCCCCAGTTCTTTATACCCCAGAGCAGCCGCGGCGGCGGGGAAGGAGGGGTCTTGAAAGAGCTTGCCCGCCTCGAGACACTCGTTCCTCAGCTCGTGAAAGTCTTGGTTCAAGTATTTCACGGCTTTGGAGTTAGAGCCCAGCCCTTGCGCGATCTCCCTGTCCTTTGCTAATTTAGCGGCAATCCCAGCCATGGTGCCTTCGGCCCCGTCCGCTGCTCCGGGGTGGAAAGCAGAGCGCGCAACGCTCCTCCTGCCTGCCGCTCTGCAAGGAAACGGGACGCCCCGGCGAGCGGCGGTTCAGAGCCAAACGGGCCGAGGATGATTCATTTCCAGGAGAGAAAATAACAGCGTCGCTACGCCCGGGGTGTGGCTGGTCCGGCCTTCGCGGGTCAGGCTGGATAAAAAAGCCTGCAAGCTAGCCTCCCCCTGCTGCTCCTTACGAGCCCACTGGACGAGGGAGACTGGTTCGTCCGCATTTTTTTAAGGATATGAACAAACGATTAGGATCGAGACCACGAAGGTGAACCCGTTCTCTCTGTTTTCCAGGATGGGAGGATCGCCCCACCCTCCAGCGATTTTACACGCAAGGGGGGAGAGCATTCAGATCCATTACCCTCCCGTATTTATTTTTATAAATTTATCAAATTTATATGGCTGCCCATCTCACCCAAAGTGACTCTGAGCAGCATACAATAAAACCAATTCTACAAATGATTTGTTCTTCAGTATCCTGCTCTGAATAAAGTTTGCATGGCATTAAAGCAGCATTTTTAAAAAGCAGAACAGCAAGAATCAGCAGCTGTAATAGCGGCAATAAAAAAATATACTAAACATGGCAATAATAAAATAGAAATAGCAGTAAAAGTTAAAATGCTAAAAACCAGTTGGTCTAGTGGTTAAGGCACCAGGCTAGAAACCAGGAGTCTGTGAGTTCTAATCTGGCCTTAGGCTGCTGGGTGACCTTGGGCCGGTCACTCTCTCTCAGCCCAACTCACCTCACAGGGTTGCGGTTGTGGGGAGAATAGGGGGAGGAAGGAGTATTAGGTATGTTTGCCACCTTGAGTTATTTATAAAAATAATGAAGGCGGGATAAAAAAATCCTGAGAAAATAAAAAGGGCCTCTAGCACACAAAGGACTATAAGCAAGTGAGTTACTTTGTAGGGCAAGGGCACCATCACTGAAAAGGCCCTTTTTCTTGACTTGTTACCACTTTTAGAAGTGCCTTTTCAGTTACAGATAAACTGCCCAACCTTGCTGACCCCTTGTTCCTGAAATCATAGTTATGAGATCCTTTACATTTGAACTCAGATGTTATGACTTGGTTTGTATTGGCACAACATGCTTATCCTTTAAAAGCTTGGTTTTCACAATTAAACTAATGTTCTGGGTTTGGAGAACATCCTGAACTAAAAAGTAAAACTGGATT
Organism: Candoia aspera; assembly: GCF_035149785.1. Taxonomy (NCBI): domain Eukaryota; kingdom Metazoa; phylum Chordata; class Lepidosauria; order Squamata; family Candoiidae; genus Candoia; species Candoia aspera. The sequence goes on along the minus strand of NC_086153.1, from coordinate 52,632,723 downwards.
CATACAACACATTGGACTAAAATATGGTTGGCTTGTTTGTGGCTCAGTTATGCTGTGTTTATTGGGCTTAATGCTTGGAAAAGTTGAAGGAAAATGAGAAGAGGGCAGTCAGTGGTAAGGTGGATGGATTCAATTATAACAGTAATGAATGTACCACTGAGAGACCTAAAAGGCTGAAGAGAGATCATTCTGGAGAGAAACTATCCATGTGGTCAGTAAGAGCTGACAGCAACTGGACGGCAATTAACTAATCACTGTCTAGAAATAGTGTTTATAATTGTAACCTACCTAAAGGTTCATCCTCCCATCCTACTAACTGATACATAAAGGTGCCTCACTAAACTGCCTTTAGAGGACACATTCTCAGTATACAAACATTTGCATGATATCACCTTTGTCTCATTCCTAGACTGCTACAGAAACTGCCTGATGGGGCATTACGTGGGATCCTTATATATGCAGGTTTAATACTTTTCTGGAAGAGTGTTAGACCTATTTTTAAAAACATATTTAATGCTCTTTTGAAAGAGTGCTACATCTGTTTTTTGGACTGATGCTCTGGTACAGAGGTGGCGGCAGAGTGGTCAAAAGGGTCAAGACAGTGTCCATGACCTCATGATCAACACACACAAAAAAGAGACGGGGATTTGGTCATGTGGTTGTGAGTGCCATTTTGACCTTTTTTGACTCCCTCTGCAGATACCCCTTCTCTGGTTGATTCAGACCAGAAAAGAGAGCCAGGTATGTTACAGATCTTCACTACTTCTGCCAACTGGGGTTTTGTGTGGCCATTCTTTTTACCATTTTTATTCCTGGGGGGGGGGTGCATTTTCCCTACTTCAATCCTACTTTGTATAATCTCTGGGCTACTGAGATCTGTTGGTTGTAGCCACCTGCTGTTAGCACTGAATTCTTTTGGGCAAGTAGGGATTTGGAATATATAGGAATTGACAAGACTTCTGTCTGTTACCTCTTTTAGCCCAAATGCCAGGCTACAGGCAAGCAGAGGCGTGTGGAGTAAAGTTGATGGGAGATCACCCAATGTTCCTTACAACACCTTCAGCACACCAGTGACCTGTCTTTCATGCTGTTTCTAAAAAGGGGTCTAAATATCGTCTGATTGACCACTAAAACCAAGTTCAGAAATTTCCAGCCCAACAGGTCGGGGAAATGGAGGAGAAGCACTGGATGAAGTGGGAGGGAGATTGATGGATGTGCTGGGAGAGCTCCCTCCTGCTTTATCTAGCACTTTTCCTTTGCTCCATCAGTCTGTCAGGCAGGTTGGTTTTGTTCATGTGGAACTCAGGACAGGTTTGCTGGTCTTCTAGAAGGTTGCTAAACCTGTGTTCAGATACAGCCTGAGTGACAGATCATAAGCATGGATAAGTTCCATGCTGACAATCTGTCACTTAGGCAGCTTCAGAGCTATTGAAAGTTTCTGTCCCAGGTACCTGTCGCTTTTGCTCAAACCTGCCTCTCCACATATTAATGACAGCAATTGATGACTGTTTTTCTGGCCTGCAGGTGACACTGTATGGCAGGGGAAACACAGCCAGGGGAATCCACCAGTCTTTGCCTTTAACTTATGCCTCAAGAAAATTATAAGGATGTCACCAGCCACTAGCCTCATTACTGAGGCAGAATAGAGCTTGGCCTTGTGGCTACACAATTTATGCCAGCATACTTCTCTGCCAACTGAAGAATGAAAGGAATGCACATTAACACAATGATGAGGAACAGCCCTGTGTTTTTCAGCACAAAGTGAAAGCTGTAGAATTAATCTCTTTGCTGGAAAGTTAAGTTCATTAAAAGTAATGTAAAATCAGTATTAGTTACTTCAGCAAAAAGGTGTGAGGATCAGAACATATTCTTTCACAAATATAAAATACACTATAGAACAAAATTTGCTGTTCTATCCAAAAATGCCCTTTGAATAGAACCTCTCCCCACCCTTTTTTTTTTTTTGCAAAGGCAGATACTGCTGTCAAAAGCACATTTATTTGCCTGTTTTTTCTCTTACATATATACACAATCCTCCCAACAAAATCTTCACAGCAGTTTAAAAAAGATAGGAACAGCTAAAACAGTCCCACCACAAACTAAACTAAAACAGGAAAAAGCAAAGCAATTAAGAGATTGAAAAAAGAAAAAAAGTCCCTCAAGCAACCATTTCAACTTGCTTTCATTTTTTGTCCTTCACTAGCTTTAGAAACAATCAAGGAGTATGCATATAAATTAATAGTTTTTCAAATAACCACTAGGCTTCAGTTCTATACATGTTAACTCACTAAATTCAACAGGGCATAGTAGAGATGAAGAGAGACACACAGGGCTGTACAGGAAATGGACCTTGATTTTATAAATCTTTTTGAGAAGCAAGTGGGCTGTATCTTCCAATTTCTTGCAAGTTTTATCTCCTGTCCCAAAAGAGGCTTGTTTTTCAAAATATATTGAAGGGGTCCTTTTGGGTTTCTTTTGGTAGTACTTATTTTTATTACTTTATTATTATTATTTTTAATCAATTTACTGTATATGGCTGCCCATCTTGCAATCTTAGCTACTCTGGCTGGCTAACAAAATTGATTGGTTGATTGTGGGATTTATTTATTTATTTCCCTCCGTCTCTCCCTCCCTCCATCTCTGTCTTCATAAAGCCAGGGTATATACCTGTATTCCTGTTTGTTTTTTCTGCACATGTGCCTTGGGGCTACTGAATCCAGGCTGCCACATTCAGATGACCACTAGATTGCAGTAAAGAAATAGTCTTAACTTTTGAGTGCCATCAAGAGGTCATCCAGATTTTTGCACCCCAGACTGGTAGCCATAACCATCTCACTTTGTGGGATAGCTTTATTATGGGCACATTTTAACTATCTCCAAACATCAAACCATATGGTATATATGACGGGAATCTAAACTCCTGTTCAGTTAATCCAATGGATATGTCATTACTAAATGTCTGGGAGAAATCTAGATTTCTTTTCTGAGTCACACTTTGTGAGAGGGTCCCAACATTATTTGTCCTTCCTTCATTAGGAGTTTTGTTAGTGAAATATCAGTGTTTAAAACACTCTGCTAAAAGTAAGTGAAGCAGGGCTATTCTATCTTCCAGGTTGAGACCTTTAGTTCTATGGATGTCTGCTGGTGGCAGAGCTCCAGTCCAGTCCAGCCTTGCCTCCAGAGCCGAGCCTTGCCTGGACGCTCCAGTCCAGTCCAGCCTTGCCTCCAGAGCCAAGCCTTGCCTAGACGCTCCAGTCCAGTCCAGCCTTGCCTCCAGAGCCGAGCCTTGCCTAGACGTTCCAGTCCAGTCCAGCCTTGCCTTCCTAGCTGAGCCTTGCCTATATGCTCCAGTCCAGTCCAGCCTTGCCTCCAGAGCCGAGCCTTGCCTAGACGCTCCAGTCCAGTCCAGCCTTGCCTCCAGAGCCGAGCCTTGCCTAGACGCTCCAGTCCAGTCCAGCCTTGCCTCCAGAGCCGAGCCTTGCCTAGACGCTCCAGTCCAGTCCAGCCTTGCCTTCCAAGCTGAGCCTCGCCTAGATGCTCCAGTCCAGTCCAGCCTTGCCTCCAGAGCCGAGCCTTGCCTGGATGCTCCAGTCCAGTCCAGCCTTGCCTCCAGAGCCGAGCCTTGCCTAGACGCTCCAGTCTAGTCCAGCCTTGCCTTCCAAGCTGAGCCTTGCCTAGACACTCCAGTCCAGTCCAGCCTTGCCTTCCAAGCTGAGCCTTGCCTAGACACTCCAGTCCAGTCCAGCCTTGCCTCCAGAGCCGAGCCTTGCCTGGATGCTCCAGTCCAGTCCAGCCTTGCCTCCAGAGCCGAGCCTTGCCTAGACGCTCCAGTCTAGTCCAGCCTTGCCTTCCAAGCTGAGCCTTGCCTAGACGCTCCAGTCTAGTCCAGCCTTGCCTTCCAAGCTGAGCCTTGCCTAGACACTCCAGTCCAGTCCAGCCTTGCCTCCAGAGCCGAGCCTTGCCTAGACGCTCCAGTCCAGTCCAGCCTTGCCTCCAGAGCCGAGCCTTGCCTAGATGCTCCAGTCCAGTCCAGCCTTGCCTCCAGAGCCGAGCCTTGCCTAGATGCTCCAGTCTAGTCCAGCCTTGCCTTCCAAGCTGAGCCTTGCCTAGACACTCCAGTCCAGTCCAGCCTTGCCTCCAGAGCCGAGCCTTGCCTAGACGCTCCAGTCCAGTCCAGCCTTGCCTCCAGAGCCGAGCCTTGCCTAGATGCTCCAGTCTAGTCCAGCCTTGCCTTCCAAGCTGAGCCTTGCCTAGATGCTCCAGTCTAGTCCAGCCTTGCCTTCCAAGCTGAGCCTTGCCTAGACACTCCAGTCCAGTCCAGCCTTGCCTCCAGAGCCGAGCCTTGCCTAGACGCTCCAGTCCAGTCCAGCCTTGCCTCCAGAGCCGAGCCTTGCCTAGATGCTCCAGTCCAGTCCAGCCTTGCCTTCCAAGCTGAGCCTCGCCTAGATGCTCCAGTCCAGTCCAGCCTTGCCTCCAGAGCCGAGCCTTGCCTAGACGCTCCAGTCCAGTCCAGCCTTGCCTCCAGAGCCGAGCCTTGCCTAGATGCTCCAGTCTAGTCCAGCCTTGCCTTCCAAGCTGAGCCTTGCCTAGACACTCCAGTCCAGTCCAGCCTTGCCTCCAGAGCTGAGCCTTGCCTAGATGCTCCAGTCCAGTCCAGCCTTGCCTCCAGAGCCGAGCCTTGCCTAGACGCTCCAGTCCAGTCCAGCCTTGCCTTCCAAGCTGAGCATTGCCAAAACGTTCCAGCCCAGTCCAGTCTTGTCTCCAGAGCCAAGCCTTGCCTAGATACTTCAGCCCAGTCTTGTCTAGCCTCCGTGTACCAGCCTGATCCAGCCTGCGTGCCAGGGCACAAATCTGAGTGTTCAGCCTCTCCTTTGCCATTCACTCTAGCTCCTTCCAACCTTGCAGCTTCAATTAGAGGATTGGCCGAGTTCTGCCTCTCTGTCTTGCCATGGTCTGACCCTAGTGTTGCCTGAGTGTCCTTTGCCACCTGGGTGGACTTGATTGATTTATACTGCCTAATCTACTGCAAGAACTTTTGTTATTGTAAATAGTTAATTCAGTAAAGAATTGTATTAGTAATTCTGCCTGGCCATCTCATAGTCTGTACAGGACAACTGGGATGTCACCATTTTCCAAGCCACGCTGTAGCCTTAAAGGGACACTAAGACCGGCCACCTCATTTCTAAATCACCCAATTTATGTTTCTTTTAAGTATGCGTACCCTAAGAGAGGTTTTCTACAGCAAGGAGAAGCAGGTTCTCTTGGTGCTTATTGTTATATTTGGGATCAATTTTTAAAAAAAAATCTTTTTAAGTTTTGGACTTTGTTTTCCATCCAAATATTAAGGAGGATTGAGAGTAAATAATTATCTTCCTGCTATTATTTTTGTCACTCTCAGCCCAGCTCACCTCACAGGGTTGTTGTGGGGAGAATAGGAGGAGGAAGGAGTATTAGGTATGTTCACCGCCTTGAGTTGTTTATAAAAATAACAAAGGTGGGATAATTTTTTTTTAAAAGGCTATCCTTATTTTGATCATTCCTGCAGCATCATTTCTGTCTGCTCTTGACATGTCACACAGCCAGGCTTTTGAGCACTATGAGACACCTGAAATGCTTTAAAGCTTGGACAAATCTGTTCAGTGCATTCCTTTTTGTTTGACATAAATGGCAAGTTTTTAATTTTCTGCCATCTTACTTTTCAGAGTCTGCCTTCCTGAAGAGAAACCCCTTTAGTTCTGTGATGTTCTGCTGCCAGAAACTGCTGAAGCACAACTGCTGCCAATTTAATATTTTTATGTACCAGTGGGAAATTTAAACCAATTGTTTTCATCGTTCGTTGCTGAGTCAGGAAGTCCTTGCAGCTAACCTTGGTTTATTCTCCTGCAAAGAGTGCTTTTTAACATTCTGTACTGCATCCATGAATAACATTTAAGCACTTTCTGTCTTTTATCTATTTGTGTGTATGTGTGGTTGACTATAACAACAGCAGTGTAATTCTGTGTAATTCTGACAGAATATGCCCTGGCCTTTCTTATCCAATCTATGGCAGTGTTTTTCAGCCTTGGCAACTTTAAGATGTGTGGATTTCAACTCCCAGCATGCTGGCTGGTGAATGCTGGGAGCTGAAGTCCATACATTTTAAAATTGCCTCGGTTGAAAAACACTGATCTAGGGCATTGCAGTGAAAAAAATGTACATGCATTCCCACTAATTTTTATTTCTATTGCACAAATGGGTCTGGAAGTTAGTCCTGTGGGGAATGGTTGAAAGAACTGGGTATATTACCTTGGATAAAATAAGGTAATAAGACAGTATGATATATTAGAGATTGAGATTGAATTAAGGCCCAAACTGGAGTTGAGACAGAGGATCACTTCTGTCTCTTATATGTTGAAAGTCTTGCTACAGGAAAAGCTATAATTGTTGATAAGTCAATAGGAAGTTAGGGACTTCCGGTGGGGACATGGTGGACTGAACAGATGTGCCCGCAGGCTTAGCGGGTGAAACTGACGTGGCAATTTTTTTCGGGCTTAGGCAGGTTTTCCTGAAGCCCAGGAGTGTTCTCTGGATAAAGGAAAATAGCTGAAATCACCCCATCTGTCTTCCGGATGGCTGCTTGCAGCCAGAAGATCCCAAACAGCATTTTGCCTTCAACTGGTAAGAGCTAGCTGGGAGGCGGGGATGTCATCATTGTGTTTTTAAGTATGCATACCCTAAGAGAAGCTTTCTACAGTAAGGAGAAGCCGGCTCTCTTGGTACTTATCGTTATTTTGGGATTGCTTTTTTAAGTTTTAGACTTCATTTTCCTTCCAAATATTAAGGAGGATTGAGAGTAAACAATTGTCTTCCTGCTATTATTTTTGTACTAAATGTGAAGATATTAGCATTTTCCTACAAGTTGAATCGGCTGATTTGAACTTTCAGTTTTCTGCTTCTACTTTCCCTTGGGAACTGTCTGCTTATCTCACTTTCACTTTGTGTAAACACATTCCAGAACTTTTCTACTTTTGCTGGTTAAACTCCTTGGGGGCACTATAATACAGTATACTGCATGAGACATGGAAGATTTTAAACAGATTTTTTCTGACTTCCACCAAGATTTTAAACAGATTCTTTCTGATTCCTTTCAAGCTTTTATGCAAGACATTCAGGACACTGTGGAAAGTATGAGGTCTAAAATGTGTCATCTGGTTGGGGATGTGGTGGATGAAATTGAGGAGTTCAACAATGATAGAAATGTTTCTTCTAAACGTGAGATTGGAATTTCTGTTGAGATGCTGGATGAAGATCTGATAGTGGAGTTGGAGAAATTTAAGGGGGAGAGAGATGTGCAAGGAATAAGCGAAATTTCTAGTGGAATGCCAGGAAAAAGAAGGGGTCATTATGTATGGGAGGTTTTCTGAAGAGAAGTTGGAATTTTTGAGGGTGGCAGTTGGGCTGTTCAATTTTTAAAGAAAAAGGCTCTGTGTACATTGTGGGGATATGTAAATGCTCTGGTTTATTTTGAAGTGGGATAAGGGTTGAAGAACGTTTATCTGGATTGCTTTTAGGGTTTGGCTGATGTTATTTGTTTTTAAGGATTTGGATTAAGATAATTAGAGTATTAAAAATGTTTATTTGGATTGTTTTGGGTTTATTAAGATTAAGATTATTAAAATTGTTGTACCACTGAGTATAATGGGAGACAATTTATGTGCTCTTTAGTTTAATTTTTATTATAGTAGACAGAAATGTATAGAATAGTAGTAGGAAGGGAATAATTAAGTAAGTGTTATATTTTGGGGGGGAAGTTATTTAGGAGGTTTATATGAATTTTTTTCCTTTATTTTAATATAATGGGAGGGAATCACTGTACTTGGTGATTTTTATAATGTGCCAAAGTGGAATGATTTACAGAAATAATGTGGTTTTGGTTTAATATAGAGTAAGAGATTGATTATGGAAATTTTTTGTATATTCTTGCTGTTAAAAGTTGGAAGTCACATCTTTCTGTAATTTTGAAAAAAAATTATCTTGTGTTTTCACATCTTTTTAGTTTTTCTTCTTTTTTGTAGTTTTTTGTTTTTTCATGGCTTTTATCTTTGTCTTGAAACTTAATAAAATTCTTATATAAAAAAGATAAGTTAATAGGAAGTTAGTTTGAGTTGGTGTATGAGGAATTGACCAGGGACCACTAAACAGCTGTTGACAAAACCACTCCTTATATCTTCTATACTGCTTGGTCTAGTTTGTTTCAGCCTTCCTTGACCTTGTGTCTTGTAGATATATACATACATACATACATACATACATACATACATACATATATATATTGTTTATTTTCTATCCCGCCTTTATTATTTTTTATAAATAACTCAAGGTGGCAAACATACCTAATGCTTCTTCCTCCTCCTATTCTTCCCACAACAACCACTCTGTGAGGTGGGTTGGGCTGCGAGAGTGACTGGCCCAAGGTCACGCAGCCAGCTTTCATGCCTAAGGCAGGACTAGAACTCTCAGTCTCCTGGTTTCTAGCCCATTGCCTTAACCACTAGACCAAACTGGCTCTTGATCCCCAACTAGATGACTGTCATACTGGCCAGAGAATATATGAGAATATATGTATGTGCAGAACATCTGGTTGGGGAAAGCTGGTTTGGTGAATGGACAGGGCGAAGTGTACAAATAACAACAGATAGCAGGAGCCCAGGCCATCTTGAAAATTACGACTCATACGTTAAGCTTGGTAGTAATTAGCTACAGTGTAATTCCCCTGGCAACTCTTAATGGACATTGAAATGTCCATTCTTTGTCAGATATGACCCAGCAGAGCATCCATCTTTCCTTAGTAATTAATTATTCTCTCTTTCTAGCCTATCTTGTTGCCTCTAGGTGGAGCTTGTGCATCAATTTTTACCTTTAATTGTTACTACCGGCAACAGCTAGATGAGAGGAGCAGCAAAAGCTAAGGTCTGCGCTCATGAAGATTTTGCTTGTACACAAAGAAAATCTCCATGTAATGGAAAAACACAAATACCTCCACTTATGAAGTGAAGCCTGCAATGTTTAGTTTGCTGAGTACATGTGCTAGGAAGTCCCTTTATGCTTTGGGAAAGTGTCATGTGTGAAGAAGCCTTCTGAGAAATAAGACTATTTCACAATAAAACTTTGTAAAGATGACATTTGATGGAAGCCTATTTTTCTGAATATGTAGATCTAGGCAAGGTGCTTAAAACAAGTAGTTCAGAAAACTAGAAGGGATTTTCACTGAGAAACTAGAATAGTAAAGGCTTAAGAGAATATTAATATGGTGGCAAGTGGAGAGCCAATATGATGATTCAAGTATAGAGCCGGGATGGAGAAAGATTCAATCTTTACCCAGCTTAAAACCATTCCTTCTTTTTCAGGCTTATCAACCCCACAGCAGTCTTGATATAAGTTTAAAATTATTGTTTCTGGATGAATACAATAGATCTGAAAAAACCTGGATGGCCCCTGGCTGGCAGCAAAGAGATACAGAAGAAATCAGCAGTTCAGATATTAAAATGGGACTTACAGTATATACACTGTTCTGAGCTCTTCAAGGAATGTTCATGAGCATCCTCAGTATTCAGGGAGAAGACTGATGATATGTTTACAATCCAATTGTAAAAGCTATGATTTTAGCTGGGATTAAACTGTCCCCTTTTCCTAGACACTGAAATAATGGTGTAGTCTGAAGACTGAAAAATTATCCTGGAAGTCAGAGAAGCTAAGAGGCAGTAAACTTGCAGGCAAGGAGGTAGAATATAGAGTAGGCAATAGATTGAAAAATAGAAACTAAAAGGAAAGGTAAATGAAAGCGGCATTATAATTGAATGTCAAATATTTAGTTTAACCAGCCAGCTGATTTTTACTACTACAGGTTCCTAGTATTTTTTTAAAAAGCCTTGTTAAATTCACAATAACTCTGCTAGTCTAACTTACATAGAGGTGAAAGGTGCACTATTTTTCTCTGCATCTTTTTTCATGGAAGCTGATTGTTGCTGGCACCACTTATCCTTCGTGATTCTGCATCCTGCCCAACTCCATTTGAAATGGCAAGTTTTTCTGCTTTAGGCCAGAAACAGTTCTGTGATTTGCAGAGGATTTGGCAGGCTCAAGTGTTGAACCTGTAGGTGGGGGAAGAAAAATGGACTTTTGATCAGAAGGAACCTCCTATGAGTTATTAAGACAATAAGACTGTGCAAAGGATATGAACGGCAAAGAACGTACCCATGATTGGGCACTTTTTAGAATAGTTATGGTTCTGTGTACAGTGACAGACAAATTCCGATCGTAAAAACTACTTCAGATGTTCCTGGAAATAGGGGAAAATAGGAAAAAAAATAGAGGAAAAGCTGTTTATCCAGTATTCGTAGTTGCTATTCAAGAAGAGGAAAAGTAGCTTGCTTTAAGCAGCATTTTGTCACGTTTGGACGGTATTCAGTAACGAGGGTGAATTTTTCCCTTTATTTTTTCCACTGATGGCCCCATCCACAGCCCTGTCTCCTCTTCCTTTTGAATGCCCCAAAATTCTGCTCTGAGTCCACCACATTGTGGCTGCAGCAAACCTGCGTTATATTTGGTCCTCTTCACTTCATCCTTGAAGAGCAATCCAGTTCTTGCTGGATTATTTGTTCAGGCTGCTAGAAGATGTGCCTGTTCTAGATTGTTGTTCACTTCAGCCATGTTTCCACCTGTGTATATTTAAAGATCAAGTGCTATGTTTTAAGGAGTTATTATTTTATCCTTCCACTGAGCTCTAAGCCCACTCTTTTGAGGGAGATGGGAGGTGACAAAATTTGATTAAATAAATAAATAACTGGTTAAGGTGAAGAATGTGCTATTTGAACACCATAACCCAAACACCTTAAAGAGGGCTAGTTTGAATCCAAAACATCCTTAAGAGCGCTCAATTAATTTTCCCCCTTTATCCATGTTGGGCAAAGACAGAAAAGAGGATTAACAGAAAGTTAATGCTCTTTCTGCATTTTGCAAGAAAAATGTCTTGGGTGTAATAGGGAGATAAGTAAATGTCTTAGTATATTTTGAAGTGGGGTAAAAATTTAACAATGTGTAATTGGATTGATAATGAGGCTGTTATGATTTCATTCTCTGTAATGATTCAGATTAAGATCTATTGGGCTTTTTAAAGATTTGTTTGATTTGTAAGATTTATAAGGTTTCTATAAGGTATAATAATAATTGCTTGGTTTTTAGGTTTAATAGGGTTAAGATTGCTGTAGTATTAATTATAAAAGTAGACAATTTATATGTTTTTATAGTTCGATTTTTATTGTAGTGGACAGAAAAATATAGAATAGTAGTAGGAAGGAAATAACTAAATAAATGTTTTGGGGGGAGGGAAGTTGATTTAGAAATTTATGTATTTTTTTCTTTCTTTTTTTTATATAAGGGGAAGGAGCAATTGCATGAGTGATTTGTATATGTGCTAATGGGAGGATTTATTTTATTTTATTTATTTATTTATTTATTAAATTTATGTCACCGCCCATCTCCCCCAATGGGGGACTCTGGGCGGTTTACAATAAAATAACACTAAAAACATAGCCATCTAAATTATGTTGAAAAGGAAGCAGAAAAAAGGATTACAATATGCAAAAATAAGCTGTTTATATTCTTGAATTATCCATATGCATTACCAGACATACTGTGCAAGACTTCACTTTCTATCAGCTGCTATAATGGGTATAATCAAGAAAAAGGCCTGACAAAAAAATAGTTATAGAAATAATGTGATCTTGGTTTGATATAGAGTAAGGGACTGATTATGCTGGTTCACTGCTACCCAAGGGTATGAACAGACTGGCCAAACTGAACCTAGCCAAAAACCATTCAGTAGAAGCTGGATCCAATATCCAGACAAAAGATATACAAACATTTCATTCAAAGATTAAACTCCAGCTGCAGTACTGGAGATTAGTATCTCATGTCTTTACGGTTTCATGTCCATAAAATGTGTCTTTTCATACTGACCGAATGAAAAACCAGATGTTCCCCTTTAGCAACTGACATAGCTAAGACTGGACCTCCGGTCCATGTTCTAGGGCCCTCTATCTTGTCCATCCAGAAATCAGACCCTAAAGGGAACTGAGAGACAAATATATCTTAACAGTCTGCAAGGCATCACAGGACTGATTGAGACTGAGAAATTCCCACAAAGTCCTTTTTTCTTATTTTTTTTTTCTTTTTAAAAAGCATTTTACAATCAGTAAGTGGTCAACAGCTGTTGGCTAAGTTGAGTACAATTACAAGTTGGATTATTGCAATCAGAAGCATTAAACCCTAAACAGTGGATTTTAATGACAAGTTTTGATGCTTATTTGTTTCGGATGTCTGTGCTTTATGGGGCCTTTTCATGGAATTTTAAAGGCTGTGAAAGTTGGATGATGAAAAAGTTGGATAGAGGGAAAATTGATTCGTTTGAACTATGGTGTTGGAGGAGGCTCTTGCGCATCCCTTGAACTGCAAAGATAACAAATAAAGAAGTATTGAAGCGCATAAAACTGAATATGTCACTAGAAAGAAAAATAACAAAACTTAGATTTAGTTACTTCAGTCATGTCATGAGATCAACATTGCTGGAGAAAGATGTTATGCTTGGAACGGTCAGTGGCAAAAGACAACGAGGACGCCAAAGAACGCGCTGGTTGGATGTAATCAAAGCAGACACAGGCCAAAATATAAAGCAACTGAAAGAAGCTGTACAAGATTGGAAATCATGGAGGGAGCTGGCTTATGGAATCGCCAAGGGTCGGATACGACTGAATGGATAATTCAATTTGCTTTATGTGGCATGTGGCTAGAAGAACTGTCATCATCAGCACCTCCTGCCAAAGGTCAGCTTTACAGAGCACATTGCCAGGCAGGCCCTATCTCTCTTTCTAGTTTAGGTCCTGTTTCAAGTGCCTCATATATAAATATTTGTCTATTCTATTTTGGGTGCCCAACTTTTTAGGGTTAGGAGCCACAGTTTGCCTTTGACCTTTTATTATTGCACTGAGGCCTGCCCTCCAAAACAGTAAACGAGCCTGGGACAAAAATTAAATTTCATTTCATTTACATTTGACATACAATTCATACGATTACTCTCTGGTCATATACCTGATATGACTCATCCATCACATTAAAAATAAACATTTAGTAACAACTTTTGGAGGACTCTGGAGCCTGACTCTAAAGCTTGGATATGGATAACTATTGAGAAAGACAGGAGGAAGAGAAAGGCAACATTTACTTCTCAGAGTGGAATGAATATTACATCCTTTTCATTGCCTGTTCCATTCCATTTGCATTATGTACATATTTACCTTTGCCTGTTCCATTCCATTTGCATTATGTACATATTTACCTTGCGTCCTTTTTTTCTTCAAGGTATTGGACTGTGTAAGGTATTTGTTTGCTCCACCTCTCCCTGGCCACGCACTTGCACACTTTTCTTCTTGCTCTTAACCTTTAAGACATCTTGTACCCTTGTGTTTCACAGGGAATCTGGTGCTATGACAGGTGTAGCCCTCAAACTGGCCAGGGAAAAGGCCATCCTAGATGGTCTAGGATCTAATGGAAATGCCGTGAAATACTTGAAGCAGGATTTTGAGACTCTGAGAAGGCAGTGTTTGCACTCTGGGACTCTCTTCAAAGATGAAGAATTTCCTGCTTGCCCCTCCACTCTTGGCTATAGAGATTTGGGACCTTATTCTCCCAAAACTCAAGGGATTATTTGGAAACGACCCTCGGTAAGAATATTGTTTCTGTTGATAATTCACTGGTTTGAGATGACATTCTGCTTGCTCAAGGGGTCACCTTCAAACTCAAAACTGCTGTACTGTTTTAGCAACTCTCTGAATCTTGGAAAAGGCTTGTTTTAATATTTTTGTGATGACCTTCACCTTGATCAAATAGGTTTAATTTGGGCTGAAAATGCCAAAGCTTCATTCTGCAGTTTGTTCTTGGAAAATTGCTTAGGTTGTCAATCAAAACATCTGAAAATCTTTGGAAAGGTAGTACATCTGAATTAAGGGATGATCATTGTATTGCATAGAACTATGAACTGTGAAAATAAAAGTATTATGTTCCATTGACTGTGACTGTGTGGAATAAGAGACATCTGATAACATTCACCACTGAAAATGGCTGGAAATAATATTCTTTTAGGATTTCTTTCTGTGCTCTAGGCATTTCCGAGGCAATTCTAGTCAAATAGAGTTGAACTATTTTAGAGGCAGTAATGGTTTCAATGTGCCTTCAAAATAGAGAATGGGTTAACCCGTCTGTTGTGGTTCCATGTCATTTTCATATATTTTGTCATATATAATCTCAGATTTAAAATTACCTCCCTTCTTTTAAGTAACTGTTATGGTAAATTTTCTCTTAAATGAATATTTTCCATGCAATAAATATTAAATGAATATTTTCCGTCAAAGCATGATTTAATGTCCTCTCCAGAGAACTGCTGAGATCTTCATCATTAACAGTCAGAATTTGGAAAGCTATTTGGGAACTGCATTCAGATTGTCCTAGATTAGTCCCAGAGTTGCAAAGCGATTCATCTTGACAGTTGTAAGAACTTCTCACCTGTCCATTTTCAAAGCCACAAGAAATGAAAATAGCTTTAAAAAGCACTTATTTATTAACAACAGTGATGAATAGCATTACAAATGTCATTTAAAAAAATAACATTTTCTTCTTTTTAATCCACAGCTACTCTATTCAAAGTTTAACTTCATTCTCTCTTCTTTTTACAGACCACACAAACAATTTTGCAGGTATTTGTAGAGCATGTAACAATTCAGTACAGAAGCCTTAAGTGCTTGCATTATGTTGGATGTTATACTGTATATTTTATTTTTCTTGTGCTATTTATTAATATATAATGTCAGCAGCTGCTTTCAAACTTATGCACAGTCATTGTGTGCTTTTTTACTTCTAGCTTCAGTGTTTAGAGCTGTATAACTGACGTTTCAAACCTCTCCATAGTTTTGAATACATTTTCAGATATACAGAGGACATTGCCAAAAGGAAAATGAAAGGGGAAGGCTTCAAGGCCTTATTCATACAGAAGCAGATAACTTCTATGAACAATAATACGTATTTTATTTATTATTAAACAATCATTTGAAAGACATACACTCTTCATTCACTTGGTAATAGTTCAAAAACAATGATAATGAAAATGTGGAGTCCTTGGTGCTCTCTGAGCTTAGTTGTTTGCTTGCAGACGTTTCACTACCTGACTAGGTAACAATAGTGCTAGTGAGTGTGGGGTTTGCTCCCTGTTTATATACAGCAGCTAATGAAGTTATATACAGTAGATAATGAAAATGCATGATAATAACAACCATGCAATTGTTTTTTGGAGGGTGGAGGAGGAAATGAAAGGCAACAAGATCCTATTTTCAGTATTCAGTACAATAATTACTAGAAAGAATAATCAATTCTTTGTTTGATTTCTGAATTAAATTTCTCCAGATTCTAAGAATGATTTCTATCAAAATTAAAACAAGCATGTCTATGCCTGCATATTTTTCCCTACTGATTACTGCAGTGAAAATGAAGAATTTTGTAACATTTGCAATTGTAGAATAATTTTTGGCAATTGTAGAATGATTCTCATAGGATCTTTCTTAAACTGAATAACCTGTGGTAGAACCAAGTTTTTGATTTGCATGCTTCACTGATCAATAAATTGGAGCTGAAGCTTGCATTAAATACAGTTTATCTTCCCTGATAACTGCCCCCCTGCCACAAGAGTTTGATTTCAACATCCATAGTAGTTCAGTCAGCATGGCCAAACAGTCAGCATGGCCAAATGTAATTCCTCCTTGTCTTGAACAAGACTGAGGGAAGATAAAACTTGGCCTGACAAAGAGGCACTGCATCTGTCATCATCCTTGAATTTGGGTCCACAGTGCAAGATTTAGAGGTAAGATAGGGATCCTGTGAGGCACTGGGAGAGAAGGATTGGGAACCATTAGGTAGAACTTAGAAATTATTAGACTTCAAGTATGCTACCATTGCCAAGCCCCTCATATCCCTTTTTAGGTCCCTTATCGGTGAATACATTTTCAGCATTTCCAAATTTCAAATTTCAAGACCTCCTGCTATTTTAGGACAAGCTATTTTAGGTCCATGTAAATTGAATATAGTAATTATGCTGATATTTTGACTGTTCTGCATGATGTACTGGAGTTGGCCTGTCCTTCAGTGTAGAGCTCATTTTCCCAAACTCTGGACTTTTGCTTGTAAGCCAGTTGATTATTTATTCCATCTCTAGCCTGTAGCTAGCTACAAACAACCAGTTGTTAGCCAAATATGCTGCCTCTACTCAAGATATAACAGCCTGGGTTTGTACAACATCTTAGACTAGATTCAAATGGGGTTGGGTGGTGTGTTGATTCAGAGAGTTGCTAGAATCCATTCTCCTAGCATCTATATATTACTAAAGCTCTTGTGTTTGGTTGTCTGTCTGTAACTTTCAATTGGGTAAAATGGTGCAACATTTTTTGAATCAATGTACCTCAAATGGGCTAACTTAATGAATGCATCCAAAATCCGGGAGACATTACTCCTGTGGGATTGAAATTTGGCAAAGTTGTGGCCGCTTTAGTACCACCTTCTGACTATACTTCTGAGAAACCCATAGGTTGCATGGTGCAAGGGAAGAGGGGAGGGGTGTATCCCTTCCCTCTTCCTCTCCTCCCTCTGGGCCCTGCGGCTAATAAGCTGGCATCAAGGCCTGACGGATGAGCAGCAATTGGCTGCTTGGAACCAAGGCCAAAATTTGACATCTCTTAACAGCAGTGGGCAGCAAGGGAAGGATGATGAAGCAACTCAGATGCCTGGCTGGGGTGCCGGCAGTTGACGGGTGAGCCCTCTTTCTCCCTGGAGGGAGGGGGCCCTTGGGTACACGCCAGGATGGGGAACGGGGGTGCAGTTTTCCTTGCAGTCTGCTGCTCCCTTTATTCCCCCTCCCCCCAGCAAGAGCCTCGTGTGGCGCAGAGTGGTAGGCGGCAGTATTGCGACCAAAAACTCTCCCCACAACTCAAGTTTGATCCCAGCAGAAGCTGGATTCTTGGGTAGCCAGCTCAGGTCGACTCAGCCTTCCATCCTTCTGAGGTCGGTAAAATGAGTACCCAGCTTGCTGGGGAAGGTGACGACTGGGGAAGAACCCGCTATAGTCTGCCAAGAAAACGTCATGAAAGCGGTGTCCCTCCAAAGGGTCAGACATGACTTGGGGCTTGCACAGGGGACCTTTCACCTTTCAGCCCCCAGCAAAGTGGCAGACAGTTCTGCAGGTCAACTGAGAAGGAGGAGTGATTTTTTTATTGTAAACCGCCCACCGCTCTTGGGAGGGAGATGGGCGGTAATAAAGTTCGATCAATAAGTTTGATAAATAAATAAAATAAAATTTCCAACGCGCTCTACCAGTTCTCTATCAGCTTCCCACAAGCAATAGGGAAGCCATCAGGAAGTAGGAAGTTGTTCCTGTTCCCACTGCTTTTTTGCCTGCCTGTGGTCATTCTATTTCTCTGTTTAGGTAAGAAAGTATCTCTGAAAGGATGACCCGACTGGCTACAGGTTGTCTAGTATTATATAAACCTAGCAATATGAACTGAAACTAAAGAGGCAGGAACCAGTGTTTCACAGGCTAGACGAAACCCTCCAGTAACCAATCAGTGCAATTTTCACTAATTTGAAAAGATGGGAGGAAAAGGCTTAGAATTTAATACCTGAGAGGGAGGGGTGTGTGAGAGAGAGATCTTGTTTTTTTATTTTTGTGTCAGGAAATAAGTGGATATTCTCCCTCTCTCTCTCTCTATATATATATATGCATGCATGCATGCATGCATGCAGTGATGTGCTGTTTAACAACTAGCTCTGCCGGTTCCATTGCCACAGATGTGCCCCACCACTAGCAGCCGAACAGCTAATTGGCTCCCTAGATGCTGTGGCTCAGCTCTGTTCTCAGCCAGCTCACAAATTTCCAGAAAATATAACAACAGGCCCACACGAACCAGATCAAGGTATCTCCAACATACCACGCATATATGGCTTCTGTCTTTTCTGCAATAAAACAACATCTAGCCATGTGTCTATGGGGTTCTACTATAAACAAATTATTTATTTATTTGGTGGATTTATATTGCCACCCATCTCACATATATAACTCTGGGCAAACATTATAATACCCATAGCAGCCAGCAGTAAAGAAATTATAAAGCCATAATAAAGCAGTCAGCATAACCAAGGAACAGGCCCCATCCCGGACCCAGGGGCCCAGAGCCACGTGATTTACAGCATGAAGCGTTTAGAAAATCAAGG
Source organism: Candoia aspera (assembly GCF_035149785.1). Lineage (NCBI taxonomy): Eukaryota > Metazoa > Chordata > Lepidosauria > Squamata > Candoiidae > Candoia > Candoia aspera. Next base: position 52,614,381 of record NC_086153.1, on the reverse strand, counting down.
TTTATTGTCATGCCTGACATGAAATCTGACTTTAGCAATGCATGACTATAGGGTAACCCCTGTATAAAGGATTTTTATTGCCTCCAACAAGTATTAATTATCTGAAATGCTCAACATGAAAACTCTCCAGATAAGCCCTCCTCATTCCACCAAAATCACCTGCTAAAGGCACTTGTCCATCCAGCCCATAGGAAGCTAGGTTGGCTTTACCTGAACTTCATTCCTGCTGCTTTCCCACCCATCTGGAAGCCAACACACATGTGACTGTATGAATAAAGGCTTCCTGCTGCAGACAAGAACACTGAACTGTGAGTGCCTATAGCAACTGATGTTGTTAATGTAACATTGGTGGGTGGGGGAGAATTATCTGGAGCATTTGAGCGTTGAGCACTCTAGATAATGAATGCCTGACTGCGCTTAGGTCTCTCTTGAAAGTACACTGACTCACTTCAAGATTTGATAACATGATTCAGGGTGGCTTTAATCTTTCTATTCTCTACAATTGGGGATTTCAGTCTTTCTGTTGAAAGTATTCCATCTTGGCTTCCTTTTGTCCCCAACAGTCTACTATACAGAAAGGCACTCTTTTCAATTCAAATGGTAGATAATATGCTCAGAGCAATTTTTTCTGGTTTTCTGTCTGGACCCTGGTGGAGAATCTGTATGGATATGATTAAAAATTTAGTAGACTTTTTGTATGTGATTTTAAAACTTAAAAATCTTGAACATGTATATTGTTAAACCAATACTTGTTGCATTGGTAGAAGATTCAACTGAATAGTAACTCAATTTCAGTTATGTTGATTGTCTTGTGTGTATAATTTTGGATATTCCTTTCAATTATTTCTTACAAAAGAAAGAATAATAGTACTAACAGTATTATTAACTGTAGCAAGAAATGGATTGTTCTTCAAGTATGAAGTAAAGAGGAATAAATATTATGCAGTTTTACTGCCATCATACTGTGGTGTACTCAGAACAGAACTTTGGGGCATACAAAAGACAGGGCTGTGGGTGGGGCCATCAGAATGGTCACTCTACTTAGTAGGCATATTTTATACACACACACACATATATACATACATACATACATTTCAAATTTAGTCACCGCCCATCTCACTCAAAGAGCGACTCTGGGCAGTTTACAATTAAACAAGAATAAATAGTTGTTAAAATACAATAAAACAATATTCATAAATAAAAAATACAGTCCAAGACATAGATGTTAAAAAGTTCTTAATTTATGGGAGCATCTTCAGGGTGCTAACCACCCCCAGGGTTGGTTACCCCTCCTCATGCCCCATGCAAGATGGCAGAGCCAGGTCTTCACCTCTTTCTGGAAGGCTGAGAAAGTGGGGGCTTGCCTCACCTCTGGGGGAAGAGTGTTCCATAGGGTGGGAGCAATGTCAGAAAAGGTTCTCTTCCTAGGCCCTGCCAATTGACATTCTTTCATGGACAGGGTCTATAACATGCCTTCTCTGCTTGACCAGGTGGGACGGGTTGATGTAATGGGGGTGAGATGGTCCCTCAGGTAACCTGGACCAATACCATGTAGGGCTTTAAAGGTAATAACCAATACCTTGAATTGGACCCAGAAGCACCCAATGGAGCTCCTGCAGCAGAGGTATTACATGTGCCATCCTTGGTCTACCACTTTGATATTGCTGTCACAGAGATTACATGGATACCTGACTTGAAGGGGACTTTACCTGAGTTGATGGCTTATATCAGTGTTTTTCAAACTTGGCAACTTTAAGATGTGTGGATTTCAACTCCCAGAATTCCCCAGCCAGCAGTTGCCAAGTTTGAAGAAAACAGGCTTGTATTATATGTTTCTGTTAAGCTCACTCTGTTCTGTTAAGTTCACTCTGCTAAGTGAGCTTTCTATACTGAACTTACAAAGCAATTGTCTATGGTGTAACTGGCCCTCAGATTCTGATATAAAATGTATTTTGAACTCAACATTTTCTTTGTCTAACAGCTTGCACTCTTTGCAAGGTCCACAGTTTTCAGAAATCATTCTATCATTCTGTCTCATTTTACAATAGATAAGAACGAAGAGTCCCCTTTTCCAGGTTAAAATGAATGTTTAGTACCTATTAGCATCATTGCATTTGCAGGAAGAGCTCAGATTTGAGGAACAACCACAGATGAGGAAGGCAGAAACATTTTAACTGAGAGTTTTTCTTTTGTGAAAGCGTGAAGAAATGTGAGAGGCAAAATCCAGTTATAATATTCAATCATTATTTTCAGGAGCTGGTCCCAAACCCCCAGTTCATTGAGGGAGGAGCCACTCGTACAGATATTTGTCAGGGGGCACTGGGTGAGTAGAGAAATGCCACTTCTCTCTCTCAGGGTAAGGAGAACTGCAACACACTCTGAACTGCTGTGTGCTATAATCAGAGAGCAAAATGCAAATTGTATTATTTGTCTGATGACTCAAACACTGTAAACATAACATAATGATGTGAAATACATTTTTTGAACCCTGAATTTATTGCTTGTTTTGCACCTGTCCCACTGACTAGCCACTGAAACAAAAGGCAATCCTTTCTCACCCTTACATTTCTGTAAAATATTCTTTCAGGCTTAAGACACAATACTTAATGTAGAGGAATACAGTCAGACTGTCTCCACTGTCTCCAAGACCTTCATTCATTAAACTTTATTTCTTCATCAGTAGGTAGGAAAAATTGGATTGAATTTAGCTTGGTAGGTTTTCAAGGGAGCTTGAAAAATGTAGAATGCTTTATACGTTTGTAAAGAGCACACATGCAATACGTTATGACTGGCTGATATATATACTTACAGTATATGCAGAGCATGCAAAATAATACGATTTCTTTAAATGTGCATTTAAACAAATACGTTAGCCTGCCATTTTTTTCTCTGCATTAAAGCCTTCAAATGGTGGATGATGGGCTACTTTGTTTTAACTGTTATTTTATCCCTCTTATGGCCTCTAACAAAAATATTTTCCATATTGCCATTTACACAATACATTCAAAAGCAACAAAGCAACAAACTATCTATAATGGAGGCCAAATTTTTAGGTAATATAAGCTGGACATTTATTTCCTTTTCATGGCATAGACCTCTTGCTTTGGGCAAGGAAAAGCCAAAGTAGATGTGATATAGGAGAGTCTCCCATTTAAGGAAGTAATATTTAAAGCTGCCACAGTAAACTTCAGTTCAAGCTAGGTCTATATGTGAGCTGGCTTTAACTCTTCGACATGCTGTTTTCTTCACTGTTGCGATCCCTACTGCTTTCCAAATTGCTGTTTATTTTGCCCAGTTTTTAGCATTTTGTGGGGGGGGGGTACTCAGGAAGGATTTTATTTGAGAAAATATCATGTGGGGAAAGTTAGTCCCTTCTCCAGCCCTAAAATTCTGATCTGAGTAAGGATCTTCAAAGTTTATTTTTAAATGAAAAAATAATTGCAAAAGTTCTACACAGAGATCAAGCACATCAAATTTAACGTAACTCTAGAACAGTGTTTCTCAACCTCAGCAACTTTAAGATGTGTGAAGTTCAACTCCCAGAATTCCCCAGCCAGCATGGGGAATTCTGAGAGTTGAAGTCCATGCATCTTAAAGTTTCTGAGGTTGATAAACACAGCTCTAGAATATAGACAGAATAAAACAACACTTGTATGGTCACTAGACATGTATACTTGCCAGACATTACCTGTGATTCTTGTTACCGCTGTAAAATTGCAAAGCATCAGGAAAAGTAGTAGCTTGGGGATCTTCCCATCTACCTTTCAGTATATTTTTACTTCCATGAAAGAGGTATTAAGGTGCTTAGATGGGCCTCAGATGTCAAAATAATTTAGCTTGGCTTTGGTTATTGGATTACTTGACTTTGAAGGAGGAATTGTTCTGTTAATATACATGTATCTTTCATAAACTTTGATGTTTCCAGGAGACTGTTGGCTTTTGGCAGCTATTGCATGTCTCACATTAGATCAAGAAATTTTAGAGCGGGTTGTTCCCAAAGATCAGAGTTTCCAGAAGGACTATGCTGGGATCTTTCATTTCCAGGTATACCTTTTGTTTTAAGCTATATACATCTAGTGATGATACTAAGTTAAAAAAGGAGAAAATAGAAAATAGCAGGAAGTCTAAAGAAATAAATAAATAAAGAGGAAGTCCCTCTTTGGAGGGAGATAGGCTCAAATTCTCAAAATTTGAGAAATAAATAAATAATAAATCCAGGAGTATGTCACAGAAAAGAGAATGCTGCCCATCAGGTAGCTAATACCTTTGTGTGTATATAATTTATACTTCATCTCATTGAGAACAGTTTCTTTTTCTGTGGCAAGATTATTGTATGCAAAAAGATGGAAGAGTAATAAAGTGATTTTCTACCTACAGTGGAAGAATGAATTATAAAATTAACTCAACTTGCAGAAATGGTGAAGCCAACTAGTCTGGTCAGGGAAAAAATGACACTGACTTTTTGGAAAGACTGGAAAACTTATATGGACTTTTTGTTGAAAGAAGAAAGACTGAATTGATGATTTCTGGATCTGAGGATTAAAAAGGGCCAAAGAAGATAGGGAAAAGAATAAGATGATAATTACTTGATAGAAAGAAGCGTGGAAGGCATAACTGTATGTTTTCTTCTCTTCATTCCTCTTTTTCTTTTTCTTTCCATCTTTTTTTGTTTTGTATACTTTTACTGTATCGAAAAATTACACACACATACTGTATACATATGTGTGTGTATGTATATGTATACAGCACATATACATATGTATGTGTGTATGTACACAACTATGTATGTGTGTGTGTATATATTATTAAATATAAAAATACTAAATCAATGGTTTTACTAAACAGACTTAATTGTTCATGCACTTGTTCTACACACACACACACACAGACACACACACACTGTATATATATGAGAACAGCTTCCTTTTCTTTTCTCTGTTAGCCAGACATTCCAGCTTCTTACATGATCTCACACTGCAAACCTAGCAGATACTTGCACAGAAAGATAAAGTTCTGTAGAAAGGTGGCTCATTAATTCCAGAGGTTTTATCAAATGAACCCAGCTTGAAATGTTTTCCTTTGGTCTTTTCATTGTATGGGTCTTTTTCTCTCTGTGGCCAGTTCTGGCAGTATGGAGAATGGGTGGATGTTGTTGTTGATGACCGGCTCCCCACAAAAAATGGACAACTACTGTTCTTGCACTCAGAAGAACACAATGAGTTCTGGAGTGCCTTACTGGAGAAGGCCTATGCCAAGTAAGTTACAGCTAATTCTGAGACAGTTCCCATTAACAGCTCTCAGGATTAGACTATTAATTATAGTTTGCCTTGTGAATTATGTCTAATGCTACCAATGAATCCACACTAAGTATAGTTCAATGGTTTCTGAGCAGTGAACAGTCTTGAGTGGCATTTTGAAGAATAATACATTTATTATGGCATATATTTTCAGGGAGTAGAACCTAGAATGAGGGAGAAATTAATTCAGTTCTTGTTGAGATAAGAATTACCAAATTAATATGCAAAGGGGTATTCCACCTTCTCAGAAATTTGTGATGCAGCTCTCTGTGTACAGACATGCATGTATTAGGGGAAATGCACATAAAGTGCACTTAGTAGTGGGAGGAGTATAACATAGCAGTGTATTAAGGACTTTCACGCTACTTTGGCATCTACTGAAAAAATAGAGATGGCTAGTATCAGAATATTAATGTATTCAGCCCTTAAATCATCTCCGGTAGTAGTCTCTTTCTCTCCGAAAGCAGCCATTCAGGCCACTGACTCCAACCTCTTGCTCAGTGCAGGATTCCAAATCAAAGCATTCTGTCTGGCCTGTACCAGAACGCGTCCAGTGAATGGTAGCCTGTCACCTCACTGGGTGATTGGTTTCACAGCTGAATTGCTCTTACTATTAGAAGTCTTGTTAGGTGCATTCATACTCACAGATAACTCCCATCCTGATTTACTGATTTGTAGTCATACGAGGTAAGAATTTATGTAGGCCTGTTATTGGCATGAAAACATGAAATCCTGAGTTGCACCAGATGAAGGTATGTTGGTGTGAATGTTAACATCCTCCCCGAGGGCAAATCAACAGCAGCTTTGAGAAAATCTCTAGTAGTTTAGTTAAGAGAATGGTTACATAGTAGATATACTAGAACTGTCTAGTCTGTTCACTGCTATGTCATCTGACACCCTCACTTGAATCTTGGGGATTGTGGACAGGAGTCCTCAATAAGGGGTAGATTCATAACTGACCATGTAATTCTACTTCGCAGCCATTTGTCCTAGTTTACTACTGAGTTGGGAAACAATTATTTGGAAAAATGTTAAATCAATGGTTTTACTAAACAGACTTAATTGTTCATGCACTTGTTCAATCTATATTATTTTTGATTGTGGAAAGTAACCATTTTTTAAATCACCGTTTTGTTTTCTTCTTATTTCTCCAATGTAGATTGAATGGTTCTTATGAGGCTTTAACTGGTGGATCTACTATAGAAGGTTTTGAAGATTTTACTGGTGGTATCTGTGAATCTTATGACCTGAGGAAAGCTCCCCCTAAACTGTATCAAATAATGCAAAAGGCCCTGCAAGCTGGTTCATTGTTGGGCTGCTCCATTGATGTAAGATGGTCATTCTTCTTTTTCTATGTCTTGGTTTGTATTCTTATGAAGACAGTTTCATCCAGTCCATTACAATTTGAACTTGAGAGTGTAATGGAGGAGTTGATGTGATGCCCAGCACCCTACTTGGCGTCACAGCAGTGCAAAAACCATGACTTACGTGTTGTGCCACCAATTCCACCATTGTGATGGGTGAGGTCACTGGCAAAGTATCATGTGTTGTGCTGCTTTCGCCACAGTGCTGCAGCTCCTCCAGTTAGGATGCTGGTAGTTAAAATTAGATGAAACATTAACTCAGCAAGTATTTATGCCAGATAAATCAGAGAGTCTGCATGGACTTGAGTGAACTTTGGATTAGATTAGCAGGAATGCAATTGTTCACCTTAGAGGAAGCAGCGTGCACTTCCACACATGAAGAAATTTGCTATTTTTATAAAGGTTGATTCCACCTTTAGTAGTCTGGCACTACTATCCTTTGTTTACTCCTATTTGCAGACAATTCAGACGATGTTGCTGTCAGCCTGTTGCAGTCGTTTATTGAGGATGCAACCTGATGCAGATATTTTAAATCTGACAAGTTTATTTTCACAAACATATCTTGAAAACCTGGGAAAATGAATACATGTGTAGGAGTCTCAGTACAAAACAGTGCATTTCCCCTGATGCTTTCTGCTATAAACTGCTACTTTTTGAAGTGCTTTCCTTTATAAGAAACTGCCAGCTGTTTTTAACTGCATATACTGTATGCCTGTATGAAAAAAAAGGGAGGATGTTATCTCTGTTACTATGTACTTTAGTCCTGCCCTGAAAAATCGCTGTATGGCGGCCAGTGCTTCAATCCTATGGAGCAGAGTTTGAATGATATAGGAGTGTGGAAGGCAAGGAAGAATTCCCCCATTTCCTTTTTAAGGGACCAGTTCCATCAGTACAGGAGGAGAGATCAGCTCCTTGCTGTGATGTTGGAGTTTTGAGTATCTTGTAGCTGAAGACCTTGGTTGACCCAGTTAATTGATTGCTTGGATCAGAATATTCTGTTATTTTTATGAAACTGTTTAGACTAACAAAAACATAGTACAACCACCAGCAAAATTACAGTAAAAGAGCAAATGTGCTTTTTGAAAACATATGGGCAATTTATCCATTTTTACCCTTGTGAAACTGAACACTCTCCAGCTCTTAATGTTTTTCCTCTTCAGTCAGTATAAAAGTTGTTGTGCTACCTTTTAAATATGCCCTGTTGACTAGCCGTAAAGTTCAGAGAAATATACCCCTTACAGTATTTAGCTTATCCTTAAATATTCTCTAACAAACCAAAATTGATCTCTCAGTATTGCTTGCCAAACTGGCCCTGCTTGTAGAACAGATAGTAATTTAGAGAAACTTTTCTTGGAAGTCCTGGCTTTTAGCATTTACCTAGCTTGGGCTTCTAGGTCTCATGTCCTCACAGTTCCCCACCACGACCACTATCTATCAGGTTACACAGACAATGTAAGAGATCTGCAACCTTCATAAAAGGCAAGCAATTCATACAGGTTGTCCTGTCTCTGCCTGCATAGACAAAACTGTGAGTATCAGGTCCTCCTCCTGCCCACTGGAGATGTATTTTCAGCACAAGTTATCTGTCCTAAAAGAAATAAGTATCTTTTGTGGAATCATCTCCCTCTTCCTCACAGTTCCATTTAGACTTCATCTGTGCCCAATTTTGGTTGCCTTATTTCAAGAAACAAATTAGACTGGGTTCAGAGAGAGAAACAAAAATAGCTAGAGATGTGGGAAATAGGTCAGAAGAAATGACACTTCCCAAATAACTAAGGACCTATTATACTGTATAAAAGGTGACCGACTCTTGCTCTTACTTATCTGTCAAACTTCACACAAGAGATAGCAATAAATCTTGACTCTCCAGACACTTAAAATTCAGGGAAATTTGGCTGTTTCTCTTCCCAGTCTTGTGATTGGGGCATCTGTTCAATCTTTTCCTAAGAGTTCTGTTTGCCATGAGATCTGATGATTCCCACCTCACCAACTTCAGCCCTTACACTATATCCAGATGACAAGATTGGATCTAATGGAAATTTCACAATTCAACATTACTAAGAAACATCTTAATAGTAGGGGCATTTTGACAATAAAGTGAAATTCATGGGAACAGAACAAGATTTCTTTCAGTGGAGATTTTCAAACATTTATTTGGGTTGCTTGGGATTTCCAATTCTAAGGAGGGAGTTTGAGCAGATGATCCTCCAACTCTGTGATTCTGTGATTTTCACTTGTCAAACAGTGGGCATTGAAACTTGCAATGTTTTGACAATAATTTTAATTTTTTCCTAGATTACCAGTGCATATGAAACAGAAGAAATAACAAGTCAGAAGCTGGTCAAAGGCCATGCTTACTCTGTTACTGGAGCAGAAGAGGTAAAGATACAGATTTTCAAAACCTAATTTGCAACAAAATTAATGCTCAGTGATGCCTTTACTTTTATTTATTTATTTTTAGCCTGCTCCGATCCTGAAAGATTCTGGGTGGCAAACAACAAAGCAAAAATCAAAATAGGTATCTTGGAACAATGTAATTTTTACCTCCTTGCAGGGAGAGATGGAGCTGAATCCAGGGAAGGAGTTTTCCAGAGTGTGGGGTACCACAGAGAATGCCTGTCATCTAGTCCATGTGCTGCATACTTTTCAAGGGGTTGTTTTCAACAGGTCCTCACTAGATGTTCAGATCAGATGGGCAGGTTTAACTGTGGGAAGGCATTGCTTGAGATATCCTGGGGCTGTGTTGTAGTGTTTTAAGGGAATGACCAGCTCTTTGAATTGGGCCTGGTACTCTACTGGCAACCAATGCAATGACCTTAAAATTGGTGTTATTCTACACTGGCAGGATTGTCCTGCCAGCAGTCTGACCCCTACATTTTGTACCAGCTGCATCTTCTAAGTTGTCTCCCAAGAAGCCCCACATAGATTAAATTATAGTGGTTCAACTGGGTGGTGATTGGAGTGTGAGTGGCCAGGGCATCTGGATCCAGGTAGGATTGTTACTGGTGCACCAGCCAAAGCTGGGTGAAGCCCCACGCCCCACAGCTTTTACCTGCTGCCTGAGTAGAAGCTGAGAGCCAGGATGTTGAATAACATGGGGAGAGCACCAAGTGCTGTTGGACCCACAGTGGAATACCTGTGGACTTGAGCATTTTCCTCCTATGATTACCAGCTGGAACCACCCACTCAAATAAGAGTGGAATGTCATACTGCAGTGCCCCCTTGCAAGTAGTCTAGAAGGACACCATGGCTAATGGTCTTGAATACCACTAAGAGATTGTAAGGAGCCATCGAGGTGACCTTGGGGAAAATATTCAGAAGCTGTTACAAAAGCAAAAGGTGCACAAGCATGCCTTGAACGTTGGAAAAAGATAAAATATTAGGAAGAGACTCAGGCTGGCTCCTCCCTGGTTCCCTGGATGTAAGAAAGTGGGAAGGGAAAATACAAATCAGACTTGCAAGATTCTGTTAATATAGCCTACCTCAATAAAGTTTAGTTCTAATCTTCTTGGGTAGTCTGTTTCTGATACGGACAACCTTGAAGGTCTGACAGACGTCTAATAGAATAAAGAGAGGCGCATTTCCCCAGTCTAGGTCCCAATGCTGTTGTATCAACCTCCTGCTGCAGAGCAGCTTCCCTTCCTGATCACCCTGACCTCATTGCAAAATTGGCAGTGGTATTCCCCAGGCTGATGGAGTTGGCGGATTTTAACCTGTCTTCCTTGGAAGGACGATGAGAGGAGCTTCGTAACTCCTGTTAAAACCATGGACTTTTCCTACATCATCCATGGCCCAATTCATACACTCATTAGATCTGTTTTTGTCTTGAGGCAGATGTGACATGATTTGAGGGTAAGGGGAGCTAATATCTGTCCCTTGTCATGGTGAGATCACTCTCTGATGGCTTGAAGTTAACCAGCGTTGCTAACCTCCACAGGAAAAATGGGCCCATTTAATCAGTCAGATGTTTAATGGAACTGCTTGGTTTCCAGAGGGCACTTGGAGAGTTTCCTGAGGCTTTGGTGAAGAGTTCTTCTGAGGCTGTAGCTGCTTGCTAGAATACAAGGGTGACAATTCAATATAATTGCACGTGAATTGCTTCTCATGGGAGATGAAGAGAATCACCACCAGTGGGGGTGAGAGAGGAAAGAGCCATCCAGAGACCTCTGTTCTATGGAGTTGCCTCAAATATTTATCCTCTACTTCTTTTTAACATCTACATGAAACCCATTGGAGGAGGTCATCCATTGGTATGAGACTTGGGGTCATCAATAAGCTAATGATGTTATACATCTCATATCTGGGCTGAACAGATGATAGGGTGGAGGTGCTGACTCAGTGCCTGGAAGCTGTCAGGGTCTGGATGGAGAGACAGAGTCTGACTGAATCCCTCGAGCCCCGGCTTTGGATCTGTACACAATGATTCCAGGAAATTCTATCTTTGACTGAAAGGAATTGAATTCCCCTCATTCAAAGGTGGCCTGCAGTTTGGGAGATATCTTAGACTAATAGCTACTGTTCGAAGAGCAAATAGCATTTCTGGTGAGGAAGACTTTTGTGCTAATTATAACCATTCCTGGACTGGGAGGCCCTGCTCACAGTCATGCATGCCCTAGTCACCTCCTGTTCACTGGTTGCCAGTTGTCTTCTGGGTGCAATTTAAGGTGCTAGTTGTCAAAGTAAGGTTGGAGACTGGGTGAAAATTATCAAACATGCCAGATTGAGGGCAGGCTTCTTCAGGACAGAGTGCTTTACCACCTCTTTCAAGGCACTGCACTGTTCCTTAAGAACACGTTGATTGTCTCTCAGATCTAGCCTCACATGCCTCAAGGAGCCAAGAGGGACATACTACCACAAGTGGCAGAGTTCAAGCTACAGAGAACCCTGTCCACTTTCTTGGATTCCACAAGCTCAGAAGAATTTCAGGTTATAACAGAAGATGCTATGTTGCTCACCACAGTGGACTTATCCCAACTGGCCTACAATCCATAGTGGATATGTGAGTGAGTGGATGGGGGGGCAGTGAGTGAGTGGATAGGGGGGTAGGCTCCAACAGCGCCGAGAGCAGGAGCTGGTGCGCTGGAGGGCCTGCCTCCACCTGAGGTTGACTGAAGGTGGGAGGATGTGTGCATGGGGGAGGGGACCCTTGCGTTGTTCCAGGGTGGCTGGTGGTTTGGGAGTGGAGGCAACTGGGCCTGGCGACTCTGGGGGTTGTAGGGCGGGTTTCACTATTGAGGTGGTGACGGGCCGGGGATGTTACGACGGGAACCGGAGGGCAGGCCATTTCCGGGGAAGACGCTCCCGGTAGCGTGTTCCGGCCCTCCAGGTTCATACCTAGATCCTGGTCAGCAGATCCCTAAGGGCCCTGGTCTCTGGCTACTGCTTCTGAACGCCAGATCAGTCAACAAGAAAGCCCCCCTTATAAGTGACTTGATTGCAGAGGAGGGGGCAGACCTGGCGTGTATCACCGAGACCTGGCTGGGTCAGGAAGGGGGGGTAGCCCTTTCAGAAATGTGCCCAGCTGGGTTTCAGGTGTGGCACCAGCCATGACACCGGGGCAGGGGAGGTGGGGTGGCAGTTGTCATCCGAGAATCTCTAGCAGCCTTCAGGGGTGCTGCTGCACAGGTAGCCGGTTGTGAGACCCTGTTCTCAAGTTGGGCACCCGAGAACAGTTGGGAGTGTTGCTGCTGTACCAGCCTCCCTGCTGCGTGGCAACCTCCCTGCCTGAGCTGCTTGAGGCCATCTCAGGGTTGGTGGTGGAGTTCCCCAGGCTTATGGTCTTGGGGGACTTCAACCTACCTTCCCTGGGGCATGCCTCGGATGCGGCTCAGGAGTTCATGGCTACCATGGCAGCCATGAGCCTGTCTCAGATCATTCGGGACCCAACTCGAGACAGTGGCCTCACTCCGGACTTGGTTTTCTTGTCAGAGCAGTGGCACTGTGATTTGAGGGGAGAGGTAGATCTGTCCCCATTGTCATGGTCAGACCACGCCCTGGTGGCCCTGAGATTCTCTTGTGCTGCCCCCCTCCGCAGGGAAGCAGGACCCATTCAATTGGTCCGCCCCCGGCGACTGATGGACCCAGTGAGGTTTCAGAAGGAGCTGGGGGTTATGCCTGGGGATCTACTGCACGGTCCAGCGGAGGTCCTGGACACAACCTGGAATAGAGAAGCAGCCGGGGCCTTGGACAGGATCGCGCCTGTGTGGCCTCTCTTGCCCACTCAAACCCGGCACTCCCCATGGTTTACGGAGGAGCTGAGGGTTTTGAAGAGGGTTAAGAGATGCCTAGAGCACCGCTGGAGGAAGACAAAGACTGAATCTGACCGAACACAAGCTAGAGCTGCTATTAAGGCCTACCTTGTGGCGGTAAGAGCGGCGAAATGTCAATATATCTCCGCTCTTATTGCATCCGCAGAATGATGCCCAATGGCCCTGTTTAAAATTATGCGATCGTTATTAGGTAGGGGGGCTCTGTCTCCCACCTACAGGGCTGTGCGGAGGAATTTGCTGAGCATCTGCAGGGTAAAATTGCTCAGATTCGGTCCAAATTGGACTCTAAGTGTGGGGGAGTCTGGGGAGATGCTGAGGGAACTTACTTACTGGGTTATCTGGGAACAGTTTGATCCTGTTGGGCCTGAGGAAGTGGACAGGATCCTCCAGATTGTAAACACCACCACATGTCATCTAGACCCATGCCCTTCCTGGCTTGTGAAAGCAGCCCAGGAGGTGACACGTGGTTGGGTCCAGGCGATGGTTAATGCATCTTTGAGGGAGGGAGTGGTTCCGGTTGCCTTTAAAGAGGCACTGGTACACCCCCTCCTCAAAAAGCCATCGCTGGACCCTACTGTCCTGGACAACTTTCGTCCAGTCTCCCACCTCCTCTTTTTGGGGAAGGTGGTTGAGAAAGTGGTGGCGCTACAACTTCAGAGGATTCTGGATGAAACGGATTATCTAGACCCCTTTCAGTGAGGTTTCAGGTCGGGATATGGGACAGAGACTGCATTGGTCGCGCTTATGGATGATCTCTGGCGGGAGCGGGATGGAGGCAGTGCATCCATCCTCACTCTCCTTGATCTCTGAGCGGCTTTCGATACCATCGACCATGGTATTCTTCTGGGACGACTCAGGGAGTTGGGGGTGGGTGGCGTGGTTCTGCGCTGGTTCACCTCCTTCCTCCAGGGCCGGTCCCAGTCGGTGGTGATAGGAGATGAGAGATCCGACCCTCGACCCCTGCTTTGCAGGGTGCCGCAGGGTTCGGTTCTCTGCCCTCTCCTATTTAACATCTACATGAAACCGCTGGGTGAGGTCATCCGTCTCCACGGGATGAGGTACCATCAGTATGCTGATGATACTCAGATATGTATCTCCATCCTGGGTGAAGTAAGTGACATGGTCAATGCCCTTTCTCAGTGCCTGGGGGCTGTGGGGGCCTGGATGGGGAGCAACAGGCTTCAGCTGAACCCTGGTAAGATAGAGTGGCTGTGGATTGATGGCTCCTCGGTATCTGGGAAGTTGTCAACTTTAGTTCTGGATGGGGTTGCATTGCCCCATTCAGAACCCGTGCATAACTTGGGGGTCCTCCTGGATTCAAGACTCCTGCTCGAAGAGCAGGTGGCAGTCATGGCTAGGAGGGCCTTTGCACAACTTCAGGTTGTGCGCCAGTTACGCCCTTTCCTGGATCGAGATGCCCTCCGGACAGTCACTCATGCCCTGGTCATCTCCCATATAGACTACTGCAATGCGCTCTACATGGGGCTACCCTTGAAGAGTATCTGGAAGCTTCAGTTGGTCCAAAATGTGGCTACGCGAACAGTGATGAGTGCTCCAAGATCAGCACATGTAACACCTCTATTGTGTGAGCTGCATTGGGTTCCAGTTTGCTTCCGGGTCCAATTCAAGGTGTTGGTTATCACCTTTAAAGCCCTACATGGCATGGGGCCAGGCTACCTGAGGAACCGTCTCATCCCTATAACATCAACTTGTCCCACCCGATCATACAGAGAGGGAATGTTGTGGACCTCGTCTGTAAGAGAAGTTCATCTGGTGGGGTCCAGGAGGTGGGCCTTCTCTGCAGTGGCGCCCGCCCTGTGGAACATTCTACCCCCCGAGGTGAGGCAGGCCCCTTCACTCCCGACCTTCTGGAGGGGCTTGAAGACCTGGTTTTGCCGCCTCGCCTGGGATGGGAAGGGCAATAGCTCTTCCTGGGGGTGGCTGGTGAGGTAGAGTTCTCCCAACGGAATGGAAATCTCCCACTTGGATTTTATATTTATATTTTTATTATTTTAATATTGGTGATTTTATGATGTTAGGTTTTAAGGTGAATTTTATTGTAAACCGCCCAGAGTCCCCCTTTTAGGGGGAGATGGGCGGTGATAGAAATGTGAATAATAAATAAATAAATAAATAAGAATACTCTGATAAACTAAGAAATCCACAGCAGGTTCTTTGTACCCTCCATCAGTGTCTTAAAGGGTCTGGGTTACTCTGAATAGGGTCACTAGGTGGGAGTCTGCAGATACATAAGTACAGAGAGGAGTTGATGGTTTGCAACTTTTATTGCCACTGTATGGTCTCAAACATGATCTCTTACTAGTGCTCAATCACACCCAGTTCTGATTTTCTGCCATCATAGCTAGGCATCTTTTCAGTCACTTCCTTTCCCTCAGCTCCTCAGTAACCAAGGAGCTGCTTTTGACTGGCAACTGGGAAGGGCCTTACCAAGGGGCAAGATGGAACTGTCTGCCAAATTGTGAGGGATCCTCAGGTGCCCTCTGGATTCATTGGCCACCTGAAATGACCATTATAGTGGATCCATTGCCCTGATCTGCAGTCTTTAAAACTGCCCTCCTTCAAATTTTCCCTCCCTCTTTTCAAAATGTATAATACTCTGAATTTTTCAAAATAGAGACGTACCAATTTTTTCAAACTACAAAATACTGCTTTTTTATCTTTTCAGATTACAAAATAATAAAATTGTAAACACATCAGTAGAAATTTAAAGAAGGAAAATGAGCTGCCTTTGGGAAGGAATGCTCTGGATTAAGCCCATTCATGCAGTGGATGATCTAGCTGAATCTAAGAACAGAAGACAATGGAACAGATATCCTAGGGGAATATGCAGAATTCCCAGAGGGCTTGGCCGGCCTGCCTGCCTGCCTGCCATCCTTCCTTCCTTCCTTCCTTCCTTCCTTCCTTCCTTCCTTCCTTCCTTCCTTCCTTCCTTCCTTCCTTCCTTCCTTCCTTCTCTGGGGAAAAATTTTGTGGCAGGGATTATACTAAATCTCTCAACAACATTTTCAACTCCACTTTGTGGTGTCTTCAATTCCATGGTAATAACCATTCTGCAGCAGACAATCACAAACTGTATATGTTGTTTTTGTTCTTAGTGAAATACAATCAGTGCAGTATAACTGAAGGCAGTGGGAGGGAACAGGCAATGTGCAGAATAATTCAATCCTATGACTGTATTTGTGGGGTTTAATACAGGTTACCTACCGTGGCCAGCTGGTGGAACTAGTCAGGATCAGAAATCCATGGGGTGAAGTGGAATGGACAGGAGCCTGGAGTGATAAGTATATTCCTATTACTGATTTTTATTTTATTTTATTTTATTTTATTTTATTTTATTTATTTATTTATTATTCAAATTTAATTACCACCCATCTCCCCCAAGAGAGGAGGAGATTTTCCCCCCTTTGTCCTGATCATCACTGTAACATCATTTTTTTAAATAATGCTTGTGATTATGTATGAAATACTACTCATTCACATATTTATTATTACTATAAATAGACTTCCCATCTGTTCTCCACTGTCTTCAACAAAGTATACTGTACATGGGATACCATATGAATCTTATAGTCGACTTGTGTTAACAAGTTAGACAGACATCCAAAATGTGTCATGACCAAGGGAGAATTTAAATTTATGTTTCTCTGCTTCAGTCCCATATCAACTACGCTGCACTAACATCATGTGGTTTCTTTGGTTTCAGGAGAACATATTGTGGAAACTCAGCAATTATAAACCATGGTTTATGGGATGGAGTTTTATGTGAATGAAACAATTGTCAATTATTCAACAAATCATGTGGTGAACTCAGTCATTGAATCTATTTAACTGTCGGATACAAAGGTTTCAAAAGCAAATAGAGCTTATGCATCTTATTGTAGGGGAGATATTCATGTAATTTTGTTGAATATTATGCTGAAAGTGAGGACAAAAGGAATATATTAATTTCTCTGGTATTCTTTCTGGCCTTTCCCTATAACTCCTCAAAAATTACATCTGAAAAGTCAATGAATCAAATGACAACCAATAAGGGAAAATGTAATATTAGTAAGTGAGCAGGACTGTTTATCAACTTATACCAGGCATGTCTTGCTATAGCTGGAAACTCATTGCTAGGAGCAGAGACAGATGATAAAACAAATCTTTTTAAGAGGATTCTTCCCAAGCTCAGATAAACACAGGGCCAAATTAGACATGACATTAAGGATATATTTGCATTTAATATGCTCATAAAAAAAAGTCAAATTAGCAGCTGCCAGGATAATTACTGGAATTGCATCGGGTAGAGAGGGAGAGTTTAACCCTTCCTTTTCATGTGGCTGCTCTGACAAAAATTGCTTATCTAAAGCTGTTATTTGTATTGGGGAAATCACTCAAGCTTGCATTTTTTAAACTTGTCATACACTAAATGCAAATGAGTTGGCTCACAGTATAAAGACTGGCCTACAGGCCACAGAAACACTTCCCACTCAGAAGCTGAAGAACTGACTATATATAAAATCATAGATAGGCAAAGATGGAGAACAAAGAATTTACCAATAGAATTCTACATGTGGAAGATCATATAGCCATGACTCTACTGGCCTTCAGAAGAGCCATAAAAGACCTACCTTTCCTGGTAGGTCCTGAGATAGAATGTTGGGTAACCCTGGTTGGTGACTATTTTTATGGCATTGTTGTCTTCCAAAGTACTACATTTTCTTATATTATTATATTTCTGTTTTTAATCCTGATTTTCTTGTACACTGCCTACAGTTGTTTCAGTGATTGAGGCAGCTAACTGAATGAATGAATGAATGAATGAACAAACAAACAAACAAACAAACAAATGGAGAATGAGTTTCAGAGCTATGTGAGCTGGCTGGCCATGCAATCAGCTCTATGGGATAAAAGGAATATCTCCTATAAACTGCTGGATTGGTTTCTCTCCACATCTGATTGGTGGATTTTCACTGCATGTGCTTGGGTGTTTGTTTCCTGCTAAATAAATAGAACCTGCATACACAGGTCTGGTAGGTATATTAAGATATGTGGTTCCCCAGAAGTGAGCACACTGAATGAACAAAAGAAGCAGAAGTTTGTTACCCCAGTTTGAAGTGGGAGGTGTCTATCCAACTTTCCCTATAAGACAGATGGACAGTGAGGGCTAGAAAATGCCCAATGGCCAAACTGCTATGAGATTTGGACTGGAGTAGACTTTTGGATACTGTTCGAATGTTGAGGTGTGTGGTACGTACACTCATATCTTTTCTTCCACAAAATGCTTGTTCCTCTGAGCCCTGCCAAATCAAAAAATGTTCATTTACTCAAAGATGAACTAGCATCCTGCCTTCCACCCAGATGCTCTTCAGCGCACTGGTGGTACCCAAGGCAAGCTTGCCAATAGATATGATGCTAGAGGCTGGTGCTTTGCTTTACAGTATGTCAGGTCCTTATTTACTCTTCCTTAAAGAAAATAATCTTATACAAGTCAGATGGGGCAGTCAAAGAGGTTTCAGAAATACATTGATACCCATGGGCACCACATTGCTTAATCCTGAAATAAGAGGAAAGAAGGACCAGTCAACTGGCAGTAAAGAAACAGTACCTGTAGGAATAAAGGAGAGGATAGATGTTCAAGTCTCTGTGTGCTGGTGACCTGCAATGTATATAGAATTGTTCTGTTTGTTTTCCTGCCCGAAGATAAAGTAGCCTACATTTCCAGTAAGTACAAACTGACAAGTCTGCTAGGAGAAAAGATAAGACACCTGGAAGATTGAGTAGCTACATGTATCAGACAAGATGAAGAGTTTCTGGACAACTGTCAAAGGCAAAAGATTTAGAAGGCGTTTTGTAACACTGAAAGTAAGAGCTGCTTTTAGGCTCTGGTGAAAGAAGGTTTTGAGCATTTATGGTAAAACCTACAGCAGATCTTCTGGCAGGGGATCCAGAAGTTGAAGTCTTGAAGAAATTAGAGAAAAAGTAGTGTGGCTGAAATCTCTGTCCCGCATGGAAGAGAAGTGGATGTGTGTCATCCAGATTTCATGCAATACACTTTTTCAGAGAGCTGGGATCCTAAATGTTCTAATCATTATGCCAGCTGTTCTCATGGTGACAAGCACAGCTATGTAGCTTTAGAAGGAAACTCTAGGAAGCAAACTTTAAAAACTTATAACTGAGGTGGTGGTCTCAGCTATCCCTCTATCAACAGAAGAGGATTGAAAAGGAATAACAGCATTCTGTAAGTGAATAGAGGGCTGCAAAGACTATGCCTGCAAAAGGGATTTCATTTCTAGAACTACTGATAACTTGTTTTGGATGAGAAGTGCTATAAGGAGATGGGCTGTGCTTCATAAAGAATGGAAGAGTGAGTTTCTCCTGTCCTGTGTTGAAGCTGGGAGTGGGAAAAATACAGTCAGTAGGATTGTGTGGACCCTTTGGAAGGATCTCCCCCAACCCTCTGTTTGCATCAAGACACTGTGACCAAGTGTAACATGAAAAAGATCAGTCTTGGCAATGATGCATCTGAAAAAGTTACTGAGATTGTAATCAAGTGTAAGCTGAATATGAATTAGTAATATGTAGCTGCCAAAAAGACAAATGTAATTTAAAGTGGCATTAACCAAAGAACAGTTTTCAAAAAATGAGAATTAAAAGTTCTACTCCACTCTGCAGATTAATCCCACTTCAACAAATGTAGTCAGTTTTGATCACCACATTTAAAAAAGGGTTCAGATCAAATATGAATTCACAAAAAGGCAACAAGAAGTCGTAAAGTAGTGCTTTAGACTAGACTCAGGCTGCCATGAGTACTGATGGTGAGCAGGAGGGGGCCTCTATCCAGGGGGGAAAACGCGTGCGTAGTACTGAGGAGTTAAGCAGCTCTTCAAAGAGACACAGATCAGACCCGCCTTGGCTTTTGTGGTTTATCTGTCTGGGTTTTTCCCACGCTTCTTCAGTTTGTTAGGATTTTCTGTCTAATGTAGCAGTAATAAAGCACTAGAGACCTATTCCTTGTCTCAGCGTGGTTCCTGACTGTTAGGACACAGGCATTGCATAGAAGATTTCACTTGATATCCTAAATGGCTGCTTCCAACCATGGATTCTTGGTTCCCCTTCAAAGCATCCTCAAGGAGAAGACTGTACATTTCCTAATTGCTGCTTACTTTGAAAAGAAAATTCTGGGATCTAAATATGTTCACATTTTTAACCTGATATCTAACTGTGGGAACAGCAAAATAGCAACTAGTTATTTTAGGTGTTCACAATGACCAAATCAGCACATTTGGTTTGCTGATTAGCATATCAGCCAGCAACAACAGAAATGCAAAATTAAAAAGAAAGGCCCTTCTGCAATATATTAACCGTGGGATGGATATCTGATTCATAAGGATGTAACACTGCATTAAATCATTGGATCATTCACCTGTGCTTTTAACTAAATATCTATGTTCTGATCACATCATGAGTGTTCCTGGGCCAGTTGAACATCTCAGGAAAAATGCAACACTTTAAATACCTTATTTGTATATCCCATGTTGATAAGTTGATTTTCTGCTTGTCAGAACTAATCTCTGCTAGAAAAAGAAGGTGCTGCTTTCGGGGATGTGCTTTGAAACACTAATATGCATTCCTGATTCTTATCTTACTGTGTGCTCTTCTTGTATCCTTGCAGTGCCCCAGAATGGAAGTCTATTGACCCTAAGCAAAAGAATGCTCTGGATAAGCAAGCAGATGATGGTGAATTTTGGTGAGGAACATCTGTCTTTAGCAGGGGATAGATGAATGTGCTTTAAAAACTGCAGTCCTCACATATATGTAGTGATGAGAAGGGATGGAACTAAAATGGAGTTAAATATGCCACCTGCTGTTGGATCTTTCATTTTAAAATTGCTATTAGTAGACATGGGGAGGCCTGATATTGATACTGAGAGGAAGATACCATTCTTTTCTGCCACACTATATTGCTCATACCTCCATGTGATGGCTTCTATTAGCCTCAGGAGGAAAATGCACAATGGCACTAATGGAAACCTGAAGCTAATAATATCTGTGCTAGTAGTGGGGCATGGAAAAAAAATTAACAGTCTCCCTCATGTGTCACCACTCTGACAAAAATGAGAGCTCTCCCCTCATGCTTGGTAGTGAACAGCTTTAAAATGAAACATCCAATAATGAGTGGTACCTTTAGGAACGCATTAAATTATAGGCATTTCCAAGTTTTGACAGGCAACAGAGCAATGAGAGTTTCTGTGCCAGCTGCTTTTCATAGCTGGCAGGCTGCTTTCAGCATAGCAGGTCACAAATTGCACAGGCTTGTGAGTTGGGGAAATATCCAGTGGGGTCCTTCTTGTTCACCATTTCAGCTCCATTCAGGTATGCTTTTTTGTTACTGCTTTACTGTGGTGAGTTGGCAGTGACACCTGCTCTTTGCTAGTACTACAAAACCAACTGCTAAGAAGGGAAGGGTGGTTTGATCAATCCATGCTCAGGGATGCCCAACAATTTGGAGTTTGAAAAATCACATGGGAAGCAGTTCATTCCAGTTGTGGGGAATGGGCAGAGGATGATACTGGAGCTAAGGACAGCTGGATGGCCAGATTCAGGAAGAGGGATGACTGGGAATGCATGTGGTGGGCATGATGCCTACAAGTTTCAAAGCTTTGGAACCCCTTATGTCTCTGCTGTTTGCCATTTCAGTTTAGACAGAAGAATTGGGGTGACAGTATTCTAGACTGGCAGTTCTCAACTTTCATATCTTAAATCATCAATCACTATATCAAAGCACTTGAGACCCACTACAATTGAACGAAAAGTCCATTTGTTCTGGGAAGGAAATGCATATGTTATTATTTATTTATTTGTTTTTCAAATTTCTGTCACTGCCCATCTCTCCCAAAGGGGGACTCTGGGCAGTTTACAACACAATAAACAAATTAAAACCATAAAACATAGATTGCAATACAAAATCTTATAAATAGATAAATATACGACCCTTGTGGCGAAAAGCTCTCATTCTCTCTTATTATATTTATCATTTACAGGAAGTCTTAAAAACTTAAAATTTCAATGACTTCCCTGTGTTATCTAGACTATTTCTGAACCCTAATGTGGTATACAAAGCACCAGCTGAGGACCACAGTTCTAAAATCACAGTGCATTCTTCTGTGCTTTTCTGGTGGCAGGATGTCTTTCTCAGATTTTCAAAAGCAGTTTACAAGACTTGAGATCTGCAACTTGTCCCCTGACACTCTGACCTGCAATCACATTCATAAGTGGAACATGACCCTGTTCAGTGGAAACTGGCAACGTGGTTCTACAGCTGGAGGCTGCCAAAATTATCCAGGTATATAAAAACCAATTTTGTACTGCAGAAATGAATGCAGATTGTATTGATGATCTCCGTGAGGGAATCACTGTGGTAATTTAAATCAACGAATAAGGTATTACTTTAATGCTTTTACTATGAGAGATAAGAAAGTTCTGAGGAGTGGCATTCCCTGCTGTTGCCTTGGAATGTCTTCATCCATAAATAACCATTCCAGAGTTATTGCTTTCTTGGAATGGATGCAAATTGTTTTTATTTCAGGAGGCATTCACTGTTTTTTTGGCTCACTTTTGGGCTTTGGCCAAGTTCAGATCATTCTTTGTGGTCCAGTTAAGAGCAGACAGGTTGACATCTAAAGGGGAAGAGGGGGATGATATGGTTGCTGAGGTGGTCAAGAAATAGGGTTACAAATAGACAGATGACCCTATTTTGAGCCAGCAAGCGAGGGGGAGAGTATGAGTTGTTGCTAAGCAAAGTAAGAGTCTCTAACATCTCTGAAATTTATTGGATTTGGCTGAGCTGATGAGCTGCACAACGTCCTCTGGCCATTATGAGAATAACAGTGGAGCATATGAAAGGTTCAGCCAGTAATTCCTTCAGCGTGCAAGCAGAACTGGTAACATAGTGAGTAAGGTACTGAATCCTGCTGCCTGAATCTTTAGACTGAATTTCCTAGTGCTTTATACATCTGCTTCTTTTGGCTGGAAAAGACCAGCCTGCTGTTATGGTTCATGCAGCTTTTGTGTCATTGATAAGAGAACTCTTTTGGGAGGTATGGCAATACACAGTGATGTACAATAACTGTTGAGATCTAAGATTGCAACCTAAATTTTGGCTGTGATTAGGTAATAGAGAAGGTTCATAATATATAGCATCGTATCCTGACTTACTCCTGATTACTCAGGGATTTTATACATCCTGACTTTTCAGAGACTCCATAGTGTTCATATGTGCTGTTTTTATTCCTTTCCATATTTGTTCTCATCTCTCAAAGTGTTTAAGTTTTATTTCTATGCCCCATTCAGTTATAATTGCAGTAAAAAATTACCACTCCACAACATGTAACGTAATAGTTGCATATTTCAACAGTCTAGCAAAACAGTTTCATTTTTATTTATCTAATGCTAAATTAATCTCTAAATATTTTGCTGTTTGGGATTCTAGCTCAAATATATAATTAATATGAATGGCAACATGGTGTGTTAATTAAACATGTTAAAATGATTTCAAGTGGGAAAAGAGTTTTCTCTAGGATTATAAAAATGTGATGTTAGTTGTAAGAGCCAATCCTTGGTTAAGTCCGCTGCTATAAATAAATAGCTTTAGAAAGCTTTATGGCTTTCATCATAGTATAATGATCAAATCCTTCAGCCTCAGATATTTGAATATTTGCTAGAGTTAAAGTATTTAATGTATGAAAATGATGCTGTATTTTTTTGTGGAATAGCATTCAGAGATAGCTTTATGACACTCTTGGAGAGGAGAAGTCAAAGGTAGAGAAAAATATATGACATTTACATCTGGAGATAATAATGGGTCTGGATTCATTGGCTGTGTTTGCATAACATATTGGGCTACTATGGGGTTGTCTATATGTGAACCAGCTGGTGTGATTATGGTTCATTGTGTTGAACAAACCCAGGTGACAGTATTAATTTATTAAGCCATGGTTGAATACAGTCACTTTGATACAACAGCAAGGCAGGGGCTTTGCTAAGCCTGAGTCCAGGTCTTGAAAGTCAAAGTTACTTTCTCGCTGCATTATTAGCCAAATGCTGCCACTGAGCCAGCAAAGGGCCCAGCTCTTGGGAAACAAATTGGGAGATCAGCTGTTTTGCCTTACCCTTCAACCATCCTGCCAAGGTCCTGGATGATTTCCTTTTTGATTGAAGTCCACTGAAAAAGCCATCAGTGGCCACTGGCTGGCCAGGCATTTAATTTTGACTGGGCTGTGAGCACCTGAGGAAAGGCCATATGCAGAGGTGCCTCCCTGAGGCTTCTCTAATGTTTTATGACACTGCCAACTTCTTCTGCCATTCCCAGAATCTCCTAAAGACCCTGATATAACCATGTGAAACTTTATCCATGACTTAGGGCAAGCAGGCAACCTTTACCAGGCAAACTGTTCCAGCTGTTGGCCTGATTTGCCAGTTGTCAACCATGGAGTACCTTGCCAGGAGATAGCAGAGAATGCATGTGATACATACAGTACCAGCAATGTCACTGCAACAAGCCACATTTTGCTCTTATGAGAGCATACCATTATAACTCTTCTACTTCTGTCTACATATGACTGATGGATATCTGAAGCTTCTGTTAACAGCTTTTACAAACCACCACTATTCTGGTTTGCCTTAATATAGAACTATTGTGCAAACAATATCTTAGTTTGATATTCTAGTTTGCTGTCTAGCTAGTTTTTGTACAAATCCCAGTTTCCTGGATGTGGGCAGAATTGGAAACAGCAATGGTTTCTTGCAAACCATGAAAGGAAACATTCCATTTCTTCTCTTCATGTACAAAGAGAAAAATGGCACAATGTCCATCTGGACCAAGCTATGGCTGTTATATCTAAATGCAGCCTTTTCCCATTAACATCTGAATCAGGGGCACTATGTTGATCCTAGTTTCGGGCTAATCGCATCAAACTCCATACTTTGATTTCAATTATTTCAAGGAAACTTGTATTTTATAATGAAGAAAACGAGACAATAAATATAAGCAACGGAGAACATTTTCCACAGTGCCATGTTAGCCTTCTTTTAATGGGTATTAGAACATGCATTTTTGAGCTTTGGGTATGAAGTATTTCCCTCTTAAAATCTGTTGGGCATTAAACTGTATTTTGACTTTGGTTATCTAGCAATTGTGAGGGTGTTGTCATTATATCCTTTTGTTTTAAGGCAGTTAATTCTGCAAAAGAAATAGTTTTATCTTTCTGAACGATTGTCTCAGTGGCTTCTTCTGTTTTCTCTTTATTACTGAGTTATGTTATGCAAAATAGCTCTCCAAAGTAGCTCTTGGGTCTTTAGGAATCCAGAAAACTGCTATAACTGGCAGAGAATGCATTTGATACACAGAATGCAAAATAGAAATAAAAACCACATACTTCCAGAGCATTTAAATTCTATGCAGCTGCCGTAAGATTCCAGAATCTTTGTTTACAAATCTGATTCTCTGTATTTCATCCAACTCTGTCACATTCTTCACCCTCTGGAGCAGAAATGGGCAAACCCAGCCAAGATAATCAGATCAAAATCATACTGATAGGACAAATACACCCATTTTATTTAAAACAACCACCACCACCTCCTTCAAAAGGGGAAACGGTGCAAAAATTGCAGCATTGTCCCTGGAGATGTTATTGCTGCAAAGGTAACAGTGCTTTCAGACATAAGACTCTAGGTAGGCTGATCATCAACCTGACCTCATGAAATAAACTAATGTGTAATATGCACAGTGACCACTGGAGCCCCACCACCATAGATAAGTCCTCTCTACATATGCATCTTGCCTCTTATATTATTGGGCAGTTTGCTAATATCTGGGTATCAAGTGATAACAATAATATTCCTTTCCAGCGTCCTGATGACTCATGCTGTACTTTTGTATGTAATGTGGAACCACAAAGCCGCAGCAATGTATGGGCCTGGACATAGTTGCAGTTTAAACTTGTTAGAAGATTTTAAAAAAAGATTAATTTTTCCAGTCACATCTGAGCATTATGTCCTACAGGATTTGCCAGTAATAGTCTTTTGCGGATAAATAACTGGCTGGGGTTAATGACCATAGCTGTTCTCAGCTGCTTATTGCTCCCTTAGGAAATATCTCTCAGTAGTTCAATTGGCTTTTGCTTATTGCAATAAATATATAGCACAGCATGTGGCAGAGGTGGGAGAAAGAAACATTAACTGTATAAATTTAATCGGAAGGCCAGTTCACACCTAAGAGCTATTCCCTGCAGCTCTAGTAAGAGTGAGCGTTGGTAGTTCAGCACAAGAGAAATTCTTCTTTCTTTTCCTCTTCCAACTCTGACAATGTTATCTATATTTATATTTTGGTCTCTGTAGCAACATACTGGACCAACCCCCAATTTAAAATCAAGCTGGAAGAGCCGGATGATGATCAGGAAGGAAGTGCAAGTGAGCCCTGTTGCACGGTGTTAGTAGGTTTGATGCAGAAAAATCGCAGGCGACAGAAGAGGATGGGGGAAGGGTTGCTTAGCATCGGCTACTCCCTTTATCAGGTTATTATTTTACTTCCTAAGACATGGGTACTTTTGTCCCCAAAGCCATATAGGATTCTGGTCAACATGCCAGTTAGGGTGGCTTGAGATGGCCATGGTGCTAGGTCTTGACTGCTGGTGCCTAGACCAGTGCATTCTCGCTCATTTTCACAAAGAAAGATACACATGTGTATCCTTTTTCCACTAAACACACTTTTTACTTGGTGTGTCTCACTCCTGTCATTCACAGATCCAACCTTCCTCATATTCACTCTCATACAATTTCCTTGTGCATATTCCTCAGAGCTTAACTCACTTACCTGCTCATTTGCAAATAGATAAATAATGAGTAGTTTGAATGTAACACTAAGCTAGGATTTTTTAAAGAAAGGTTTCTTGAACAAACTATCTGCTCTAGTCTTCAATATGTTGTGCCATAAAGAATGGGTTCACATATTATGCTAAGGCAAAGTATCTACAGATAATTTATCTATGGCAGATGGCAGGCTGTAATGGCTTATGCCCTATTCAGGCATTTGGATGAAAAGTATAGAGCAGGGTTTCTCAACTTGGGCCACTTTAACATGTGTGGACTTCAACTCCCAGAAAGTGGCCCAGGTTGAGAAACCCTGGTATAGAGGGTTTCACTCTAAACAGAGAACATGTCCTGTGCCCAGTTCTTCCCAACCTCCAAGTGTTTAGCTAGAGATCTCAAATGGCAATGTACTTGTCATGGCCTGAACAAGAAGGTATCTCCCTCTGCTGTCAAGCGTCCTAATAAAGTAATGTCACAGGTCAGAAAACAGTACTTGGTTACAAGCAGTTGTGGGTACAACTCCCTTTCAAGTGGACAGAGAGTGAGCTGAACAGGTGAAGAAAGAGGTGGAGCCCAATGTGAGCTCTCCACGCATTCATCTGAACACCTGAATATTCAATGAAGTAGATTGGGCAGGAGTATGGATTACACTTAAGATTTCTGAGGACTGCTGGCAGAATGTATGTTCTAACACATTACTGGGATAGTTCCTCTCCTCTTCATGACAATCACTATCCCTGGAGCAATAAATCCAAGTGCATTTTCTTTCCTGAATTTGTTATGCCTAGCATAATGAAGGCAGAGTTACCTGGAGTAATTTTTTCATGCTTTCCCCTTCCCCTGGGCTGAGGTTATCTTTCCTGCAATGGTCCTGTTTCCTCCTCCACTTTCCCAAGGTCTATTAGACACTAGTATCCTATCAAACCTGAAAAGTGGGGATTCCAAGCCAAGGCACAGGATATTACCAGTGAGTCTATGTCACATGGTTATGGCAGAACACATGAGGATGACAATTACCTTCTTTGATAGTAGATCCAGCTTCTTTTATATGCCAAGTAGTTTGGAAACAAAAATAATGAAAACTTTAACTGAAAGCGACGAGCTGAGAACAAAACCAGTGTTTCTACTGGATCATTCTTGTGATTGCATACTTACATCACTGGGACTGACTGTATGATTGAATGATCAACAAATAACTGTATTTTACTTCATAGATAGTCTATGTCTTTCCACATGAAAAATGAATTATATACCTATGTCAGAAACTTGGGGAAAAATCTGTTCTTTCTTCCACATATAATTATATGCAAGAGGAAGATAAAAATATATACCTGAGACAACAGAAAGTGTTTCGTGGAGAAAGTAAAATCCTGAATGAAATGATGAACTGCATTATTTTTTAAATTACGGTTGTACCAACATTATATGGTAATACATAATTTAAAAAAAATCAAAGGAAGACTAGACTAGACAGACTTAGTAAGAAACTGTTTTTTAAATGGTTTATTCACCTAGGCTTGTAGTCACTCTCCTAGTGATTTGTTAGCAAAATATTCACATTTATTAATTTAGCACTATGGAAGAATAGAGAAGTGCACAGGTAGACTGGAAAGCAGCATTAATGTTCTTCAGGTGAATATGGTTGGATTTTTAGATTCAAGCAAATTACTGGATTTGCTAATTGGAGTACAGAATTTGTACGGCAAAAGAAGTATTAAGAAGTGACCAAATATCCAACATATAATAGTCATTAGGCATACAAATATTCAACTTCTCAAATACCCCAAACTGCTGTCCCCCAAATATATTGATTTTCAGTTCCGATAGTCAATGGTCTTGCTTTGGGAGATTATAGAAATTGAAGTCCAACATATCTGGAGGGCAGCAGTTAGAAAATGTTGTATTACATGGAGTGGGTTTTTTTTTTTTTTCATCCAGCTATTTGTGATAACAGCAATACTACTGTCTTTCAACCAATCACTTTATATGTCTTGCAGGTGCCCAAAGAGGTAACCCTATTTTGGAAATCTGAATCATGAAAAATCACTACTCCTTGCCAGGACCGAATATTTTAATCATCTTCTTAAATGTTGATGCTTCCAAACTGACAATTGACTGAGTGATATATGGGGACAATTAATATTTCTTGGGAAAAATATGAAATATGGTTTGTAAAGCTGTTCAGATGCATTTCCAACAGTCCAGAAAGTTCAACATACAGTTATGTAGGCAACCATTTTCCTAACCTTTCTCCCTAAAGCATTTTTATTCCTGACTGAGTGGAAGAGATGGAAACAAGGACTGATTTGCTTTAGAAGCAAAAGTCAAAACTTTGCTTTATACCAATTATGCACTAGCTCTGTATAGCATGCCAGAAGAACATGGTAAACATATTCTGTATTATGATTATGGCAAAAAAGTATAATGCATAAACTAGCATAGAATGTTATATCTAATTTAAATGCCTAATGCAGTAGTATCTGCAGGGGTGGGGGCCACAATGATTAAAGTAGTACCTCACCATCATGCATCATTTGATCCTAAGGACCCCCATGAACTAATGTATCAAATGGGTGGTTATGTGGCACAGTAGTTAACAGATATCCTATCATTAGATAATGGAACACACCTTGTTTTTAAACAAGTTCCACCTGTTTTGTATGACTGCCTTAATGAGTCATTCTTTACAAAGCAAGCTGATGTAGTAAAGGTAATTTTTAAACATTGTTTGCTTTACTTTCATATCTTTGTTCAATGTGAGGCAGCTAATTTGCTTTATAACTCATGCATGCTGTTGGAACAGATTTATATTACCAGTTACACAAAAACTCATATGATATAAGCTCAGTGAGTGGATGAGCATTTAAGTCAAGGGAAAGAGTGTCAGAAAAAGCAGCTTTGAAAAATGGCTCTTTTGACATTTTCACAAGAGAAAGTATTTCTGCAGTCTGCAAATCAGCTCACATTTTCTATAAACTTGCAGTTTGTTCCCATTCATCATTCTGTAAGGAGAAAATGATTGGATGATGGCAAAGAAAAATAGTGCAGAAACAAATATTGCAGAATATTTCAAGGCCAACTATATGATAGTTACATCTGGCCAAAATAACACAGCCAAATACAAAACATTTACTTGATTTCAGCATTGTTATTACCAATAATGATAATAAACAACTGCTTTTTTTCTTAAAAGAGCCCAGAATGGTATGCAGGACAATAGCAGTATAGGACCCGTGTATAACAATCAAAAGCCTGAGAGAAAAACACAAAAGAGTCCCTCTTTTGGGGGAGATGGGCGGTAATTAAATTTTAATAATAATAATAATGATAATAATAATAAACAATAACAGTGTCAACTGAAAGAACAATGCCACTCAAAATCCCAAGTAGACAGATATGTAGACATGTTTTTGTTTGTACTCTAAATCTTGAAAATATGGAAGCCATCTTAGAGCTTCCAGATCTAGTGTGCAAAAATCTGGATAACCACTAGATGGCAGCACACAGACACAAAAAAGCATTTGCTGCTATCTAGTGGTCATAAAGATTTCCATAGCCCAGGTCTAGTACTCCCACCATCCAGACTTTCTCCAGGGAAAATTTCTATAATATGATCTTGGCTATATTTGATCAGGGTTAGATTTAAGTTGCATGTTGAATTCAGTTTGCCAACCAAAAGAAAGAGGCAGCAACATCTTCAACCTGCAGTCATGTTCAGCTTTAGTAAATCATCCTTTAGGTCCAGCAAGGTAAATATGCAAGAGGAAGCTAAAGCCCTGCCCAATATGCCAGTATATGTTGAGCAGGACAGAGTCATGTAATGAAGTCCTAGCATGCATGACCTATCTACCTGCTTGAAAGGAATATTTGTCTGTTTTGGTACCTGTGTGCAATTAACATTTTCACTCTTGCTGTTCTCTTCTCATTAGTTAGGAAATCAAACTGAGGTTCACCTAAGCAGAGAGTTCTTCTCAACAAATAGACCTGTAGCTCACGCAGACCCATATGTCAACTTGCGTGAAGTATCAAATCGCTTCCACCTGCCACAGGGAGAATATCTTATTGTGCCATCCACCTTTCAGCCTTTCAAAGATGGACAGTTCTGCCTTAGGATCTTTTCTGAGAAACAGGCTAAAGCTCAGTATGTATCTTCTACCACCACATGCCAAAAGGTGTCATGCCATTTTGCATGGAAGTTGTTTAATATGTGTGCATTTGGAAGGGAGTGGTTCATCTGTGGTCTCCCAGATATAACTGAGTTCTAATTCCCACCAGGTCCAACTAGTATGGCCAGCATTCTGAGGTGGGGTTTGTTGTCTGAGTTATCTAGAGGACCACAGGATCCCAATTCCTGCACTGGAGAATGAAGGCTATTTAATCAAGTTCTTCCATCACAGTGATTACTGCTATAAAATGAAAAGCTGTACATGAAGTTGATGGGGTGAATCTGAGAGCTGGACAATGATCATTCTCAATCTATTACTATATACAAATGTAAAAGGGATCCACAAGGAATTTAATGTTGCTAAAGCATCCCTTTCTATCAGTCTTCATTCTCCCTTTACCCATCCCTTCTACAGAGAACTGAGAAATGCATCTTCACAGCTGGAACAGTTTGGAGTAGAGGGATGATAAAAGAAGCAGAATGAATTACAAGGAAAGAGGAGAGGGAGTGCAAAAAAGCTGAGGACCAGGAGAACTTAAAGTGAAGGCAACTCTGATCTCTAAGAAAGGAGATGGTAAATTGAGTTGGAAAGGAAAAGTGAGAGGAGAAAACTCTAAAGTGGAGTCCTTGGTGTTCTCTGAGGTTGTTGTTTGCTTGTAGATATCAAACTAGTAAGTTTCATCACTGCAAGTGAGTGTGGGGTTTGCTCCCTGTTTATATACAGCAGCTTGCCCTGCCAGTGTTGGTGTGGTTTTCTCCTTGGTAGATCCTTGATTAGGGTATTGTTTTCTGCTTGATTGTTTGTTTGGTGTTAATCCCTGCTTACCTGGGAGTAGGCTGCTGGAGAGGGTGTGGAGAAAACCACACCTCCACCAACACTGGCAGGGCAAGCTGCTGTATATAAACAGGGAGCAAACCCCACACTCACTTGCACCGATGATGTTACCTAGTCAGGTAATAAAGTGTCTGCAAGCAAACAACCAAGCTCAGAGAGCACCAAGGACTCTAAATTCAACCCTGAGCTATAGATATTCTCTTCTGTTGGAGAGCTGTAAAGAGCAGCTTGCCCCCCCATTTGAATTATGATAACAGTTTTAGTTTCCAAGCTTATTTAAATAATAGGAAAAGTATTACAACTCCCTTTATCTGAACCTGTTCAGCCTCTGCCTTCTGACTACAGTCAAATATACAATTACTTGAGAAAAATTATTTTTCAGACTAGAGGAGAGTTAAGTCTATATTTAGGTGGAAATTATAGGTAGCAAGAAGGGCAAACATAGGCAGTTGAGCACACTAGTATTAAGAATGATACAATTTGACAATAGCTGTTATTTTTTATTTTTTTTTAGGTATTTATATCCATAGTTTTCAGGATGACTCACAAAAATAAAATGAACAAAATACAATAGCAAAAATGTAATTAAAACATTTGTAGCATTGATAAAAAGAATCCAGTAGAGAGTTTAAACTAAATTCACTGTACTTAATATACACATTGATAACAATTCAGATTTCAAGATCACAGAGTTAAACAAAGCCAGAGTTTAGGGCACTAAAGTGACACTTTAGGAAATGCCAGATGATTCTTGCTTAGGAGGCTTACTCACAATTAGGTTGTGATCACCGAGAAAGCCTTTTCCTTGGTCTTCTTCACTTTGAAGAGCCTCATGAAGGGCATCCGGAAAGAAACTTAAGTGCAGGCAAATATATACAGGAGAAGGCAACATTGCAGGAATCTGTCAGGCTTCCTTATCCTGCTGCCGCCTTTCGAGGAGGGATGGGGTGTTTACAGTTCCTATTTTCCCCCATTCAGCTTTGTGGTCAGGCAAGAGACAAGGTGGTACAGCACTTCTAGAATATTTTTAGGGCTCTCTGATGCCTTACAGCTTATTTGCTTGGTTGCTTCTTTGTTTAACTAGACTTATATGCTAGTTATATGACTCTGAGTGGCCTACAGACCTCCGAATAGTAATTAGATTAAGGACCAGAAACACCAACAATTTCAAATATTCAGACACAAGGGAACAATCATAATCAATAAAAACATTCACCCTCCAGGAAGGAAACAAATACAACCTCTCAGACCTCAAAGGCCCACTGAACAACTAGGTCTTAAATACTTTCTGAAAAGCTAATCAAGTTGGGGCTTGTCTGATATCAGGGGAATGGTATTCCAGAGAAGGAGGCAGTGATGGAAAAGGCCCTTCTCTGGGGTGCTTGCAGGTGACATTCCCTGAGGGTCAGGACCAGAAGGAGCCCACGCTTAGAGATCATAACTGATGAGCAGAGATCTCCAGGAGAAGGCAGTCCCATAAATGCCCAGGTCCTGAACATGAAGGGCTTTAAATATGACCAACAGCACTTTGAATTGCACCAGGAAGTAATCAGTATAGAGGGTTCACAGGGTCAAACCACTTGGTGGCCGTAATTGCTTGAACTGCTGCATGCTGGACCACCTGAAGTTTCTGGGTAGTCTTCAAAGGCAGGCCCATGAACAGCACATTGTAGTAATCCAAATGGGAAGTGACCAAGGCATGCATATAGTAAGCAGTCCAAACCCAGGAAAAGGCCATAAATGGAACAAAGGCCCTCACAGCAAGGCTGTCACCTGCTCTTCAAACATGAACTGTGAATCCAGGAGTACCTCCAGGTTACAGACCAACTCTGCTTGGGCAATCCCAACCAAAGATGCAATATTTTAATAGGCGTTCCCCCATGTCATTCAGCTATTCTTTTAAACTGGCTTTGAAAATCATGGCTTATGTTTCAAGTTGTACAAGTTTATATTTTTTGTAGCTTGTTTTTATATAATTGTATTGCCTTTTGAGGCTATAAGCCACCATAATTGCAACGTTTTTCTTTAATTACAGAGAAATTGGGGACACTGTCACTGCTAATCCATATGAGGTAAATAAATTAAG
The DNA here is from genome assembly GCF_035149785.1 of Candoia aspera. Taxonomy (NCBI): domain Eukaryota; kingdom Metazoa; phylum Chordata; class Lepidosauria; order Squamata; family Candoiidae; genus Candoia; species Candoia aspera. The sequence goes on along the minus strand of NC_086153.1, from coordinate 52,580,496 downwards.
CAGAATCAAATTAACACATTTGCTTTGAAATCCATATAAAAGCAATCCCATTATCAGGCCAACTGAAAGTTTACCAAATAGTGTACATATTTCACATGTCTAAGAACTCTTTATTAGAAAAGGAAACTGAGAGATTAAAAGGCTGGCATTAAAACATGCCTGCCCTAGCTTTGTTTTCAATGGACTGTGAGAGACGTCTGCAAACTTGCATTTCTCCAAGGTAAAGAAATTGGGTTAGATTGCCATAAGTGTTGTTTTCAAAACTTTCTAGTGGATCCTGCCCCTGGGGGGAGAGGTGAACAAATTTGAAGGGGGGAAATCACAAATTTCTGGGTGTCCATAAGTGTTGAAAGTCAGGTGGGTAGAGACCATAGCATCTGAATACTTCTGACTCATGGGAATAGAAAAACTGGTGGCTGAAAGGGGGGGGGGGCAGGCCTGGGCAGGGATGCTTCAGAGCCAGGAAGAGGGGATGGTGCCAAGCTCACCACTCTGGGAAGCCACTGATAAAAATGGCATGCTTGCTTGGCTGCTGCCATCAATATTTATATGGGTCAGTTTTCACAAAAGTTAAATTGACACCACAAATTTTGAGAAACCCTGCTTTATGGGATTTCATAGCAAATAATTTTTGGAATTATAAATCACTTTTCACAGTCAAAACTGTTTCCCTCCTTACTGAAATAATCCAATGGATGGAAAATAGAAGAGAGATCAACTAGGTAGCTTAGATATTAACAAAGCCAGGTATAGTCTATAATGTACTATACAAAATACATCACAGAAATCAAATTGGGCTGTTTTAGCTAGTGTTCTTACGGCATAAACTCCTGGAGAATGTGTTTCCTGCAAGCTACCTTCTTACTGAAAATGCCCCAGGGGTCTTCACTAGAAGCTTCACCTTGCTTAGTAAAAGTATGCTATTTACAATCTCTTCCCTTTTAGCCTCATGTCACAGGCAAGGATATAGACAACGAATTCAAAAGTCTGTTCCAACAGCTTTCTGGGGAGGTAAGAGGTGATTAAAGATATAAATGAATATTCAAGATAAAATAGTTTGTTTTTGAGGCTTTTTAAAATTAACAGATCTGCATCACTAATTCGAATCAATCAGTTTTTATATTGGTATCATACGATCCTCCTTCATTTGTTTTGCTTAATAGGGTTGTGCAGTGCTTTGGATGTGAAGGCAAAAATACACTTTGGGGTATGCGCGTGGGGCGGGGTGTCACGTAGCACCTCTCTGACACTTAAGAACAATTAAAGCAGCTGCACCCTTTTCTGGGTGCCCATTGCAGCTGCAGCACAATCCTGGGAAAATGTGTGTTTGGTTCAAGCAGATGCAGGCAACCTTTGTGCTCTGAAGCACCTTTTCTGCCTTCACATTCAAAGGGCTGTGTGGCCAGAATGAAACGGTTTCATACAATGAAATACAAAATAAACCACAAAACAGTATAACAGCAACAATATCACCAATGATGCAGTTTCTGTTTCAGCTGCTTCATCTCCAAAGGCCTTCTGAGATAGACAAGTCTTAACTGTTCTCTGAAAGACTGTAAGACTGGGGCCATTCTTTCCTTGGGGGGTAAGTTGTTCCAAAGGAGGGGAGGAGTCACTAAGAATGCCTTTTTCCATACCCTCTTGTCATACCTCCTGTTTGGAGGGGACCTTTACCAGGCCCTTTCTATTCACCTGATTTGGTAGGCAGAATTTATTTGGGATAAGCTGCCTCTAAGATAGCCAGGCCCTGAGTGTTGATAACATTGATAACAAAGATAACCAGCAACTTGAACTGCACTTGGAAATAAATGGTAGCTAATGTACTTACTGTATAGGGCAGTGGTTCCCAACCTTTTTGGCACCAGGGACCAGTTTCATGGAATACAATTTTTCCACAGACCGGGGTGGGGGATGGCTTCTGGATGATTCAAGCGCTTCCACTTTTTCCCGACCTTTTATTCTTTTTTCTTCGCGCTGTTTGGAGATAGCCAATGGACTTGCTTTGTCTGACAGGAGGCGGAGCTCAGGCAGTAATGAGAGCGATGGGGAGGGGCTGTAAATACTCAGGCTGTAAATTCACTTGCTTGCCCACCGCTCACCTCCTGCTGTGCGGGCCAGTTCCTAACAGGCCATGGACTGGTACCGGTCCGCAGCCCGGGGGTTAGGGACCCCTGCTATAGGGAACTATTCTGAGGGACTGTAACTTCAAGTCTCTAAACCCATTAATACAGCATTCAGCTGCACTCAGAACCACCCCCTTTAGTCATCCACTAGACATGGTCTTCCGCACACCTACTCATCTATTGGTAGTCCTCTGTCACCCTGCCTGAGCAGAATTCTGCCCAATTGTTACATGGCATATTAGCCTAACAACTACTGTATTTTTTAATGACAGAATTAACTTCAGGAGTAAGCATTTGGACCAGGAAAATGATGGTAGAGAGGGATTGATTAACCTTTTCTCTGATGATGGTTTCTTAAGTACAGTTTGTTCTGTAATTATTCTTTCCTTTGTTGATCAATATTTGTACTGTTTCTGTTTTTTTTTTCTCACATGCCTTGAAAACATGCATTTGAAACTTCCACATTGGGGAAAGAGATTGAGGGAGAAATTTGGAGCAGAAAAAAGAACAATGCAGAAAGAATTATTTCTGCATAACACCTAGTTTAAGTAGATGACTCAAATCACAACTCACATCACACTTATTGATGCATAGATATTTGCATGCATGTTGTGTGCAAACATTATGAAGAGGATATGGAGTTTGAGGTTCAGTCAGGTCTGCAACTAGGGTCTGTGTCACCTGGGGCAAACATGGATTCCGTGCCCATTTTGGCACTCCCCCAGCGCAGCGCCTGGGGCACATGCCCTGCTTGCCCCCCACCCCCCAGTTGCAGCCCTGGGTTCAGTTCAAGAAGCTGCATGCCTGGACTGAATCCTGAACAGTATATATATCTGCTGAACTGGTCTGAAGAAAAGCCTATTATAGTGTCCAGTTGACTAGTTTTTGATTGGCATATTATACCAGTGAGTGGTCTATGGGTGAGAGACATATCAAGGTAGCACTGTAATACCAATCTCCAGTAAACCAAGGCTGTTGAACAGCCATCCCTTGCAAATATGCATACTCTATCCCTTGCAAATAGGCATACTGTATCCCTTGCAAATATGCATATGGAGCTATTCCCATAAGTAATGCGAGTGTGACAAGTTCTTCAGGGCAAGAGGTCTGCCTACATTCATCCATAATTACCCACAGAAATAAAGCATTCCTTGGTTCTTGAAATCTAGCTATTCCGACTAGGAGGATCCACCAATATATGTAAATCTCATTTAGTTAGTGGATCCTAGCTGCAAGGGACTGGATTTGGGAGTATTAATGGAGTAAAGCTTGATTCTGGCTTCAGTACAGAATCTTCCTTGTGGTGTGGTTTCAAATTGAGATTTAACCAAAGGATAAGAGTTTGATGGCCATGGCTATGTCTTTTTTATTGTGTGTATGTCTCCTCAATCTCTCCTTTGCCTCTTTTAATGCAGGATTGTGAAATGACTGCAAATGAACTTCAGACTGTTTTGAATAGAGTCATAACAAAAAGTAAGTTGCAACTAATTTCAGAAAATAATAGCAGAACTTCCAAGAATGAGGCAGAACCATTCCCTGATCCCTCAAGCATCCTTTCTGTCTCTAAAGACTCTAAAATGACTCATTAAGACTCTGGCCTTTTAAAATGTGACATAGGACTTTAGAAGAACTTTCTGATTAGATTATAGTATAAAATCCTACTACTATCTCCAGACCAGTATGAAGTTAATTTGTTTCTTGGCTGTAGGGTTTCTCTCCATGGTGCTGAACCCAAACTGCAAAATATTAATTGATACCAATAATAATGACTAGAATGCTTGACTGGCTTATCCAACTCTTGCTGCTATCCATCATTCTTAATCACCCTACTTGAAATCCTTGCATCTGAGCTACCACAGGTTGTGGTAAGGAAGCCCTAATGGGGCATAGCAAGTTTAATAGAATACAAAACATTTAGCCTCTAAAAAGTTTGTTCCATACTATCTTCCCCCAGTATATTTATGTGAAATGAGCTCTGTGATCACAGTTAAATACCAGACTAAATAACGTGAAATTCCAATGGACTGTTATCCATATGATAAAACTCTGCTTCATCTTGTTACCAACAACAATATTTGTTTGTTTCACACATTTTTATGCTGCCCCTGTCACATTCTCTGGGCAGCTTACAGTCATGAAAATAGCACCACTAAATCATAGAAACAGAAAATACCAGATTATAACCCCAGTGCATTTTTAAAAAATCCAGATGGAAGCATAACATCTATGAATCACACTCTACATTCCAAATACTCCATTGCCTTAGTAGTGTCTTGCTGTTGTAGGGGATTCCTACAGTGTGCAGGGGTTTGGACTAGATGATCTCCAAGGTCCCTTCCAATCATTCCTGCTATGATCCTACAATTTACTCTCTCTCTGAAAAGATAACAATGACGGGAACATCCTAAACTGAGGAAGAAGGCTATTCCATATGGCTGGAATAGCCACTGAGAAAGTCTGCCTCTAAGCTCATGCCCAAACTTCAGAGGAGAAGGTAACAAGAGCATGCCCTCCTGAGCTGAATGCACAGGATAGGCAGACTATACCTGAAAAGGACAGCTCCAAAACTAATAAGGACCTGAGCTATAAAGGGTCTTATAGGTCACCATCAGCACTTTGAATGCTTATTGGGAGCCGGTGTGATAACTGCAAACCAGGGGTTCTTCTGAAATGTTTCTCTCTCTTGGGAAGCAAGCAACTCATTTTGCACCAGTGGCAATTCCTGAATAGTTTTCAGAGGCAGTCGCTGGAGAGTATATTACAGCAATCCAAATGTAAGCTAATGGCCTAAGTGAGTGTTGCCAGAATAGCCTGCTCTAGGAATGGTATCCAGTGCACAGCTGAATCTGGGCAAAGCTTTTCCTTGCCACTGCCTCTAGCAGAAGCTGTGAGTCCAGGAGAACCCCCCATATCACAGACCTGCTTCTTCGGAAGAAGAGCAAATGTCAAAGCTGCTGTGGAGCCAGTTGATTTCTGGCAAACATGCACTATGTTTACAAACGAGAAAGTAAAAGTGAAATTTCAAAATAAAATACATACAAGGAATGTACGAACACAGCCACAAGGCACAGATACAAAGAACTGGATGTTGAGTTGCCATTCACAGCATTTTTAATTCTTGCATAACAATGTGAATTGTATTTAAGTTTTCATTGTCATTGCTGACAGTTTAAATTTGCTTACAAATGTCTTTTTAAGCTATATCATAAAGTGTTAATAACAATGCTAGTAATAGTAATACCAGGCACAATTATGATCTGGCTGCACAATAAACATGAAGACAATTGTCATATTTGTTTGCATTTGTAGCAGAAATAGCTGGGCCCGTAGGGTGGAAACCTGGAAGTCCTTTGGGTCTTTACATCTTGGCCCTAGCTCTTGCTTTGGAGTTGCAGCTTGGTAGTTCCTGCTGTTACCACCTATCTTCAGGGGGCAGTTCCTCTGGCTTCTTCTTCCTAAACCTGGTGTGTAAGAGAGATGGGATGTTCACGTTCTACTCTGCCTTTCTGTCAGCCCTTCAAGGTAGACCAGACTAGAAAACCAAAGTTATGAATGCTAATACTACTGTTATTGTTGGATTACAGTAACAGAATCTTGCAAGTCTGAATACACTTCCCCCTCCCTCCCTTTATCTTTGTGAGAACTAGGGAGGGTCAAGTCTGAGACGCTTTCCCAAATTATGTGTATGCCTTGGACTTAAATTTCTTTTATCTGACTGTTGTCTTAGTTATGGCTCTTCCTCCTGTTCTTCAGGGTTATCCCTACTGCCCATTATACTTTCTGGTGATTAAAAGGTAAACTTTTTTAAAAAAATGAAATAATCTATATAATGTAACCTCCTGGCTTTGTTGCTTAATGGTATGTGGCTAGAGAATTCAAACCTTCTGTGGGAAACAGACCAATCTCACAAGAAATAAACAAAACCAAACTTTTTTTTTTTTTTAAAAAGACATAAAATATAGCACCACTTCCCCAGGTTCCTACTTTTGTACAGAGAAATAGGGACAATTAGTACCATATAGAAAAAAAAATAAGAATCTTTTAAAAAAGTTCTCTTTTTAAATATAATGATCTCTTTTGTTTGTTAGCTGCCCAGAGTCAAGGAGGTGGTCAGCCTTGAAATTGGACATATTAATCATCATAATTAATACAAATTCCTGGTTACCTATTTCCTTCAAAAATAATGCTTCCCAAAACATCTTCTTTTTCACTTTTCTTGCACTTCTTAACTTTCTGGTATTCCAGTGAGTTAATTCTTAGACTATTAGGGAGATAGAACTGTTTTCCAGGTTCAGTGCTCAGCTTCTGCTTCTCTTTAGAGAAGGGAAACACTTTTTCTATATCTAGAATTGGAGAGGCTGGGATGTCTGTGCATGTGACAAAAAGCTGTATCTCAGCCATTGGAATGCGTATTCCCCATCTGGTTCTTATGAATGTCTGAGCTTGTCTGGCAAGCAAGGAAGCTACAATATAAACAAACACAATTTAAAACTTTTCTAGGTCACCTTTTCAGTCAAATTCCTTTCGTTTTTGTTAAAATTACTGAAAATAACGTTTGTTAAAAACTTTTTGTGATGAAATGGGAACTTGCTAGGTAACTGTGTCTTGACATCAGTATTCATGTGATCTTCCTTCTGAAAGACACTTAATTTTCTTCAAAATAATCTAACAAAAGAGCTTTTTTTTGCTTCAACTGGAGAGATTAACATGCCTGAAGATCTTGTGTTTCCATGGGGTGCAGATAAATATTTGAATAACATTTTTTGTCTTTTTTATTGTATAGGAATAGACATTAAAAGTGATGGATTCGACATAAACACCTGCAGGGAGATGATCAGTCTCTTAGATGTATCTTTTAAATGTCACCTTCTCTACTGGTGAAACTTTTGTCTAGATAAGGCATGATTTACATATCTCATTTCTGGTGCATCTGTCTCCACTTGCTATTGGCATAAAATGTAGAGTAGAATGCTGATTTAAACAGCCTGGTAGCAAGAATAGTAACCCTTTATTATTAGCTGCATGGTTGTTTTCTTGCTGACTTATGTTCATGCTCTGCTTGAATTGTGCAATCATCTCCTAGGCATTAAATGCAGTTACCTGTGTTGTTGTGCATAATCTAAATGCAATTTTAATTAGATCATGGCACATATAGCCTTTTGTGTGTACATATTAAAAATATACAGAGAGATCTGGAAAATCATAAGGAGAGGATAAACTGTAATTCCAGAACCATTCCCACCAATTCGTATGTTTCAGAAAAAAATGGAGAAAATGTCGTATTCTCTCATAGGAATGTAATTAAGAATGGAATGTGTTAACATGCTGAAATGAATTAGCCAGTTGGCTGGTAGAAAGCCATAGAAAGAGCTGGAAGAGAGAGCAAGCTGTGATCTAGAGGCATAACTTTTATTGTTTAATGAGATTATGAAATATTTCCATTGAACAAATCCTAGAATTGGACACCTAAGTTCTTCAAATCTCCACTCAGTCAGGAATTTATGAAAATGGGTTTGGCATACCAACTGGAAATTTCAAACTCTGACTTCTAAACTTTTTATTTACCTACTGCCTGCTATAACCTGGTTTATATATGGAGCAGAAATAAGTTGTATTCAGTTAAGATAGCCACATGCACTGTACCACTTTGAAATTCAAGTGGGCAAAGAGTCTAATCTTTGAACTGCAGGGAGATTTCCTTCTATGGGAATGTTGCAAAATGATAACTTCACCCTCCCCCAAATAATCCCAGAAAGTCTAGCCTGCTTTACCATGAGGATTCTTAACTATTTTTAAAAATGTCTATGGAAACCAAACCACCATTCATCCTATCCTTGGCATCCCCCAACGCTTCTCACTTCTTGTACTCCACTTAAGCTATTCTCTCTTTTAACTATAAGATTTGTATCAAAGCATGCTATTTGGGGTGCCTTCTTCCTTCTGGTCATCTAGTGATGAGCAAATCCCTTTTCTCCTCCTCATCTCTCTCCAGAGAGACAATTTTTCAGACAACTGAAACAGGTAAAGTGGAAGACGTTATTGCTGCTCCATTCACGGGCATGTCTCCAGCTTCTGACTGTCATCTCTTTAAATGTCACAAAACTCTGTTGCTAGATGCAGTAATGGATGAATATCTTCATTCATTAATTTGTGTATGCTCTTCCTCCTAAGGAGGAGCCCAGAGTGCTGTACAAAAGGATAAAAACAATCTTCCATAAAATTAATTAAAGCCATCAGTAATAAAAGCCAATCCTAAAAGGTAAAGAAAATAACAAAAAAGCAAATGTAAACACTAAAAGAAAGTTCACTTTTGAAAAAAGCAGGCTGGTCCTGGAACAGTTGTCCTACAGATGACTAGTAAGAAGCATGACTTCAGTTGCCTTACAAAATAAGATAGCAATGGGGCCCAATCATATTTCCTTGGGAAAAGGTTTTTTAATTGAGGTACTGTTCCTGAGAAGGCTCTTCTCATGGCAACTACACTGTGAGCCACACCTGTCAGAAATTAGTACGTAAGTTGGATGATATTGATGAAGACTATCTTTACTTCCCTCTTCCACTGTTCATGATTCTCTGTCCTCCCTTAACATCATTTTGATCCTTTAGGCAGAGTAGATCCCTCTACTGTCTGAATGCCTGTTTGTTATTTTATGGGTAAAAAAAGTAGTTCTAGTGATGCCTCTTCTCAAAATTGTGAGTGATTGTGATTAGACTTGTTCACTGGCTAAGTTGGGTGTTGAACCCAAGGCTCTAAAGTTCTTTGTGAAATTAAATAACTACAGAACACACACAAAAATTCCTGAAGAACTGAGATTGTCTTTGCTCACTGTGAACTAAAGTGGTTATGCCGCAGACCAACCGTATAGCCCTTGGGTCAGTTCTTTGCCACAAGTTTTAATGGGGTTATTCACTTGCTGTATTTGACATCAGAAATGAAACAGAATTAAGACATCAGAGTCTTAATCATTTCTCCTAAACCAGTTTTCCAACCTGATAATTTCCAAATGGATTTGAGCACCTAGAAAGAAAGTAGATTTTAACTTTTGTCTTTTACCAAAAGATTTTCAGAAAGTAGTTGGTTCTTACTGTCCAAAAAATATGATCCATGTGGTTATACAACACTATCACGGTTATACAACACTTTCAAATTGAGTCCAAGCCTGATGAACCCACTTTTATCTAAACTAATTAAAAACAGCAGGCGTGTTACCTTGCATAGAGTGAAATTACAGATTCATGTGCAGATTAAGCCATGTATTTTTATGGGATCTGAACTTCTTGTTGTTCAAGAAAAAAATGTGTTTGAAATCTTGAATTAGACCTTAACACTTTTCAGAACCATGGAACTGGTACCTTGGGACTTGTAGAATTCAAGATCCTTTGGATGAAGATTCAGAAATATCTGGTAAAAAACAAACAAATCCTTCCTAAGTATCATGTCCTCTTTGATAATTACTTAAACTGAAAATAAATAAGTTGAAGAGCAGTAAAGCATTTCTCTATAGCTCTGGGATATGCATTTTATTCATACTATGAATAAAAACTTACTAGTTTTGTTTCCACCTCCAATGGAGTTGTCCTACATCTGACACTCAGTTCAGCAAGAGGAGGATAAAGTCCAGAGGAAATTATCTGTGTTGCTAATTTTGCAGATCAGCTGACAACTTGGTTAAGTCCTATGAAACTTGGTAGGACAGCTATTCACACAACTTCATCAGTAATGATGCAAATGGTTTAGTATGCCAGTGCAAAATGTCCTACTAAGCTACAGGTCAGAATAGCTTTTAAATGTATAGTTAAGGCTGGATCAGAAACCATTTGGCCAAAAAAAAAAGTTTTCTGTTGTTTCTTTCAAGTATTTCCCTCAGTTCCACATCATAGCCTTTGGCAGAGAAGGGGGTTATTTCTCTAAGGCCACTTTACCATCTGACTTAGCAAGCAGCTCACCTTGTGGGAATCCTTTCCCAGGACACACAGCTTGTCATGGGTTAATTGAATCCTCACTCCACCATTCAGTCTTAACACTTTCAGAGACAACAATCTCTCCTGCCTAGTAGGAGCAGCCATTAATATCTTTGCTGACCTGATATATCTACAATTGGGCTAAAGGAGCTGACCGTAGCCTCTCTCTCTTCTTTGGCCTAGGAAATCTATAAAAAAGTGGATACTGACTGTTCTGGAACCATAGATGCACATGAAATGAGAAAAGCTCTCAAGGAAGCAGGTATGTTTATGATGGGCCAGTTTTTTCCCTCCTTTTCTCCCCAGGGAATCTTTTCTGGAAAAGATGGCTGTGCATCTGCAGCAGAATCCAAATGGCTTGCAAAGGATTCTGGGATGTATGTTTATTGTTATGACTGCAGATCATAACAACCTAGCATAATATAACAATAACAGTAACAAATGCACCAAACAAAGAGATTAAGCTGAATTAAAACCAATGCTACAATTTAGAACATACACATTTTCTTTCTGAGGTTAAAAGAGGGCATAGCAAAAGCAGTAGCTTAACTGCTAACAAGTGGAATCATGTCCATGAAAAGGTAATTCAGTCATTCTGCATCTGACCCCTTAACTGGTTTTCTCCTGATGTAATCGTAGATAGGACAGTAGGGGACATACTGTCCTTACCTGAACTAGGACTGTCTTCCCTAGACTGCATATAAAGCTGAGCTGCTTCTACTGCTCTCCTCTTTGGCAGATGTGCTGTTTTGTTATCTGTGCATTTAGGTAGCTTGGAAAGGACAATCTACACTTGCACAGAATTGTTCCATATGTGGAGCTCTGAATCGGGGCCCTTCACATACAAAGGAGCTCTGTGTAGTCATCAAAATGTATGGCAAGCCATTTCCCACTTACGTTTTATCACTTGCTTCCCTCTGCCGAAGCCCATGTGTCTACTTACAACAAGTACAGAACATGCTAATTTATTTATTTATTTTATTTTCTATCCCGCCTTTATTATTTTTATAAATAACTCAAGGTGGGGAACATACCTAATATTCCTTCCTCCTCCTATTTTCCCCACAACAACAACCACCCTGTGAGGTGAGTTGGGCTGAGAGAGAGTGACTGGCTCAAGGTCACCCAGCCGGCTTTCCTGACTAAGGCCGGACTAGAACTCACAGACTCCTGGTTTCTAGCCCAGCACCTTAACCACTAGACCAAACTGGCTCTCCACTAGGCCCTAACAGCTCATGGTATTTTATCTTCAGAGGGCCACATAACTCTTTGTACAGGGAAAAAGTATCCATTCAGGAGAAAGAGAAAAAAATATCATCCATCAGCCCCCCTCTGAAGTTCATCATAACTGAGTTTGATAATTAGGAACTTTTTAAAAAGATAATGACAACTGCTTTCCTAAACTTTTTATTGCATCTAGTTCTCATATGTACCAGTATATTCCCTTGAAAAGAACTCTGTTGGTTTCAGTGAAATAAACTTCTAGTATGATATGTAGGAAATGTTCTAAGCAACGGTCTTGGATTGGTTCAGCAAGCAAGGTGTCTGCTTACTTTTCTTGTGCACTTTCTCCTGTACTGTGGCAAGAAACTTCCACTTCATATTCACATGAACGCAAACAAGCCCATTTTAGATTTGGCCATTCAGCGCAGCAAATCAGTGCACATTGGGATGCAGGGTTAGCCTCAATGGCCCTGTTCCACTTATCCCTGAATTAATGCCTCGAACAGAGTGACAGAATGAAAATAAGTAATTTTATATACCATGACCATTGGATCAATTAGAAGTATATATTTCTGCCAACTGAGAAGAATAATTCATGCATTGGATTCCAGCTAGGCCCTAACAGCTCATAGTATTTTATCTTCAGAGTGCCACAGAACTCTTTGTACAGGGGAAAAAGTATCCATTCAGGAGAAAGAGGAAAAAAAAAAGAGATTCTCTCTCCAAAGAGGGAAAATGCTGACTTTCAGTAAACACATATATCCATCTAGACCAGCAAACGATAGCTGCAGCTGGTTAATTTAAGTACTTTAAGTAATTTAACTTCAAACGCTGACAAAAGTATGTTTTGTATGAAACTGTCTCTCTGCAACCAGGGGTCCCATTTCAGTGGACTGAATGCATTAAAGCTGCACTAATTGGGTACTTATCTTTCAAACAGAAGAACAGGGGAAATCCTGTGAAGTAGCTTATGATACATTCCTTTTCAAGACTTGATGAGGGATTGTAAGGTCCATGTCAGGGTTTGAGGCAAAGAAACAGCGCTGAGCCAGGAATGAGGCTCTAGTTCTTTATTGTTTCTACCATACACAGAATCTTGCCAAACTAGGCAAAGCCAAAAGGTGCTAGGGAGAAATACTCCAAGGAATCTAAGGCGGGTCCTGTCTCAGCTTCTTGGCTGGCTACCCAAGGTCCTCTAAACTGTAAGATCATTTCTCCCCCTGGAATGTACCCTCTTCTTCCTCTCCTGTGACCTCCATAGCATCACCTCCCCACTCAGAGACACATTCCATCACAGTCCATGACCATTTCAGAAGAATAGATACGAGACAGAATCTATGTACTACTAAAACTCTCAGTGTTTGTCTGTTTGTAACCTTCAATTGGGCAACTTATGGTGCATCATAGGGCAACAATTTTTGAATCAATGTACCTCAGATGGGCTAACTTAAAGAATGCATCCAAAATCTGGGACCTATTACTCCCATGGGATTGAAATTTGGCAAAGTTGTGGCTACTTCAAAGCCACCGTGCCTTCCGACTACACTTCCCAGAAACCCATTGGTTATGTGGCACATGGGAAGATGGGAGGGGTTTATCCCTGCCCTCTTTCCCACCTCCCTCTGGCCCTGTGCCCAATTGGCTGGTGGCAGGGCCTGATGGGCAAGTGGCAATTAGCTGCTTTGGAACTGAGGCTGAAATTTGAAATCTCTTAATGGTGGTGGGTGATGAGGGAAGGACAAGGGAGAAACTCAGATGCCTGCTGGTGAGGTAGGCCTGGCTAGGGGGTGCTGGAGGTCGACAGGTGAGCCCTTTTCCTCCCTGGAGGGGTCTCTTGGGGACACACCAGGATGGGGAGTGGGAGTGCAGTTTTCCTTGCAGTCTGCAGCCCACTTTGTTCCCCCTCCCCTAGCAAAGTGGCAGGCAGTTCCGCAGGTCAGCTAAGGAGGAGGAGGATTGCTTTCTGATGTTCCCTGCCAGCTTCCCACAAGCAAAGTCAATGCGGAAGCCAGCAGGATGTTGGAAGTTGCTCCTGCTCCCACTGCTTTTTTTGCCCACCTGTGGTCATTCTGTTTCTCTGTTTAGTTAAGGAAATATCTCTGAAAGGATAACCCAACAGGTCATGGGTTATCTAGTTTATATTATAGAGCAGTCTTCTTCAACCTAGCACTCTTCAGATGGGTTGGGATTAAAATTCCTAAAATGCCCAGCCTTATGGGGCTGGAGGTATTGAGGCATAACAGCTGATTAGTGCTGTGAAAATCTTCACTAGGACAGTTTTTCCAGGACTCTGAAACCCCAAATTACAGAAGATTGAAAATGCTAACAGGTGTGATTTCTCCCCTTACTGTAGAATTGTGATGGGAAAATGATTCTACCATCACAACTTGCAAAATTATTCTTCCCTGTGATTCTCCAAAACATCAGCTTGCCCCTGCAGTGTCAGCTCTTGGTATCTAATTCTGGCAACTTTACTTCTCACAGGTTGGAGAGACAACATGCTATGTCCCAAATTCAGGTTGACAAAATATAATTGCTGTCATGATACAACACTCTATCTACATAATAAATCATGTTATGAATTAACATGATGGACTAGTTCATAGAATGTGCTACAGTGATGACTGGATTCCCACATGTTGCCCAACTACATTTTTGCCTAATCAAGAGTTTTGTACACACTTAGCCACGTCACGATATTCTGTGTGTGCAAGAGAGACTAAGGGCTCATCCACACAGTTCTCTTGATGTTCTTTCCACCTTTTATGAGTCAGGAGGAAAGTATGTTACTGGGAAATCTGCTGCCCCATGAGCCCTAAGCTTAGATGCCCCTAACATCTCTTGAATACACAGGGCCAATAGGCTAGTAGCAGGTATATTCTCCTCCTAGCTTTTCACATACTGCCAGTGTAGACCAGTGTATACACATCTGTCTTTGTGGACGTGGTGAACTAGATTCAAGCAACTGGGCAATTGCCCCAGGAGCTATATACCATCTATCCAGAGTTTTTTTCAATATTTAAAATAAATGACTTGAGTGATATTTGTCAATCAAGACAATTAAATAATAAATTAAAAAGAAGCATGCCAAGAGTAATTTCATTCTTTTGGACATTGTAGAAGAGCACTATTACCCTATGGACTCTGACATCATTCCATGTATCTAATGAAGTGATCTGCAGCTGACAAAAATGTATGCCTTTTAATAAATGCATTCATTCTTTTACATTTTCCTACACATGCCAGTTTCCTAGTCCATTCAGTGGTCAAAAATTAATGGAGGAAAAAAAAAGAAAAAGTGGAGGGTAGGGGTGGGGCTTAAGTAAGCATGCCGCCCATAAGCCTCTAAGTCTTATCAAACCCCAGTAAGCAACTGACCTACTTTTAAAATGAACATATTTTCCTCAACCTGGTTTCCTCCAGATGCATTGTACTTCAGTACTTTTAAACACCAGCCAACATGGCCAGTGGCTGGCTGGGAGTCCTGATAATTGCAGTCCCAAATCACCAGGAGAACTTCAAACTGGGGACAGCTGCTGCAGAGAATATACATACCTGTTAGGAGGAATAGCCAATAATCCATTAATATCTTTCTACAATTCTACACCTGTGTTTTTCAACCTTGGCAACTTGAAGATGTCTGGACTTCAACTCCCAGAATTCCCTAGCCAGCTGGCTAAGGAATTTTGGGAGTTGAAGTCCACATATCTTAAAGTTGCCAAGTTTGAAAAACACTGCTCTAAGCTATACTAAACTGGCAGAATTAAATTAAGAGGGATCAGCACAATCACATGCCCAATTATTAATTACTGGCTTTCCTTCTTCACAGGCTTCACTCTCAACAACAAAGTCCAGCAAAGTATAGCTATTCGCTATGCCTGTAGCAAGCTGACCATTGATTTTGATGGCTTTGTGGCCTGTATGATTCGCCTAGAATGCCTGTTCAGTAAGTATTCCTGAAACCAGAAAGAAAGAATCTGCTACTGCTTTACATCTCCCAGAAAGAATTTTTACTAACAGGCAAAAGATTTTTAGCCTGAGTACAAAAATCCATCTGTCAGTGACTGAAGACTACTGAAAAATGTCTCTAATTTGTAATATTAGATAAAGAGCTAAACAGGACAAGATCCCAAAACCATTCTATCTGGCAAAGCAGATACATATGCATTGAAGGCATATTATTCTTTCACAAGCCCCAGTCAGACCAATAGCTGCCTAAGATACTGATTGCAAACTCTACTCAAGATCCACAGTGTGACTGCTGTCTTGCTATGTACTATACTGAGTAACTGGCTTGTATGTTGTACTTGTAAAAAAGAGAGTTGACTTGTACAGGAATGCACAATAGCTATAGCAGCATAGAACAACTCTCTGTTGAGCATACTGTATATTCTGTATGTGTAAAGCACATCTCTGGTTAGAGAACATATAAAATATTTGCTGGCCAAGGGAATCCATGGGGAGGAGTCAAAAAAGTCAAAGTGGCTGTGCAAGTGAACCCCTGCCTTTTTTACATGTGATGCATGTGTGATGGGCATAAGAAGGGGAGAGGCCTTTAATCACACAACTGCAGTCCCCATCTTGACCTTTTTGATCTCCTTCATGTGAACCCTTCCCCCTCCTAGATGCTGGGTTCCCCTCTTTTCTTGTCCAAGATGCAGAACTATTCTGAACTGTTTCTTCAAATTTCCCTTATTTTAGATCCTATCCTATCCTCTAAAAGAATCTTCCACTTTTTTTCTCTGTCAGTTTCAAAATGCTTTAGAATTTCCTACATCTTTAAAAAAAACTTAATTAAAATGTGAGAAAACAAGGAGCCTGTAGACCATAGTAAAATGTTTAGTAAAAGTATGACATTCCCACAGAACTCTCAAACTGCTCTTAACCAAGTTAAGAGCCCAAATTCTTCAGTCCACTGTTGTGATTTTATTATTCAATGCAAGTATGTGAATTCCTCGATGTTTGCCAGATCTATAAAAAAATCAGTCTGTGCAGAGATCTGGATTTGAAAGGTAAATGATGATTTGAAGCATGCATGAGTGTGTACATAGCACTTCTTTAAATCAGCCACATCTTTCCCTTGACTCATGTGGAAGATGCACTTTCTTTAAGGAATTTCCAGCATGTGCTTTGTGACCTGCAAATCATCTTTGAATCTGGGTCACTATACAGATTCTATAAAGAACGTATTAGGACTAAGCTGAAAAATGGCAACATTTTATACTGGGATCAGTGTTATTTTTTAAAAGTTTGAAGGTACAAGATATTTGCAATTGAAGAGTAATTTGTTATAATACACAGAAAAGTTTTTGAATATTTGGGAAAGGGGAAAGAGTGTCAGAGAATTTCGAGAATACATGCACAGACGGCAAGTATAGACAATGGATTCCAAGTTGAAAGTTTTCCAATTGGACAAATCAGTGAGTCAATTTGATTAAAGCTCAATGCCTGTCTGATCTTCACTTCTGAAGTTAGGAGTAACATTTTCCACAGGGCCTTTTAGTTTTGGTTATTGGATGAAATCACAAAAAGGGCAACTTGTTCTCCTGATTAGTCTGACCCAATTTACTTTAATGGCACAATTTTGCAGTAAACCTGCACTGTAAGGAAGAGCTTTAAAGATTTTTAGATAATATTGCCTTTTGACAAGAAAGTTAAATGAAGTTCATGTTGCCTTCTTAATTCTAAAGCCTTACATAAGGAGAAAAGAGTTTTGTGCACATCGTAGAGGAAACCCTCCAGGGTGTTTTTCCCATACAAGCAAAATGGGATTACTGTATGACTATTGTGTACAGGTAGTCCTTACTGAATAACTGTTCGTTTAGTGACAGTTCAGACTTACGATGGTGCTGAAAAAACCAACTTATGATCAGTCCTCATACTTATGATCATTGCACCATCCCCACAGTCATGTGATCATGGTTGACAACCGGTTCGCATTTATGACTGTTGCAGCATCCCATGGTCATGTGATTGCCATTTTCAACCTTCCTGTCCAGCTTCTGACAAGCAAAATCAATGGGGAACTGCATGATTTGCTTAATGACCACATGGTTTGCTTAATGCTCATAGTGATTCACTTAATGATCATCACAAAAAAGGTTGTAAAATCGGGTTGGATTTGCTTAATGACTACTTCGCTTAGCAACTGAAATTCTGGTCCCAATTGTGGTCATTAAGCAAGGACTACCTGTTAAACTATGTAGAAGTTGCCAAACTTCAGATTCTGAAGGCCAGATTTTAATTACCTCCATTCATCCTTTAGTTTTGCATTTTTGGCTTATCACACATTACTATTAAATCTAACATCTGCTGTTGTTTTGCTACTCAGAAATGTTTCAGATGCTAGATAAAGATAAGTGTGGAACAGTTCAGCTTTCTTTGGCAGAGGTAAGCTTGTTTTAGTAAAATGTTTGTGTGGCTAAGACATCACAGAGTGATAATAAGATATTACTATCAAATCACCATAACTGTAAAGCTATGATGCTTCCCAGCAATATGGGAAATCTGCTAAAAAGAATTCAAAATATGAAGGAAAACTCTTCTACTGTATGATATGAAAACTCACATGTTATCACCAGCTGTTAGAAATATACTTGTCTATTTTGGGGGCAGCACTGAAAACCTGGTTTAAGTTTTAGAGGGTATGTTCCTTTCTTTATATTCAGTACTGGCTCAAGTGCCCCATCCAAGGAAACCAGGGACACCAAATTTGAAATCTTGGCAGCTGTTTCTCCCTCTCTCACCCCTATCTGAAATAACAACATTTATTTAAATTAATAATTAGCACTAAGAACAGCAAAAATTAATAGCACACACAAAATTACAATAATCTCCCCCAAATTCAAAAATCTTCACATTGCATCCCATCATCTAAATATGCTAATGACAATCAATATCCTTTTGCTTTATGTACACCTAAATGGAAGTATTGACTGGTCACCCTTGCTTGTTCTGCTCATATTAAAAAAACGGTTAGGGTTACAGTACCAAATATTAATAGAAAACAGCAACAATCTCTTGTACTCTTCATAAATCAATTAGAATATCTTTTTCTTCAAATAAGGTTAGCAGAACCACAATTCCAACTGACAGATTCCTATGAGTAAAGTCAGGGAAATGATCTGAAAGCAACTGGGTTAAATTAGATATGTTTATCAGAGTTTGAAACCAGTAGAAGACAATCATCTTTCAGAGACAGAAGATTATTTTAACCAGTAGTGAAACAAGGTCATATCTGATGTAGTAGTTCAAGTACCTTCATGACAATAGTACTAGTTAGCTTAGATCAGTTGACCAATGTGAAAATAAAATTAAAATAGCTAAATATATTGGATTTAATCCAAAGAGATTTTTTTCCCAGCAGGTGTAAGAAAGGTATAGTCCTTAGACACTAATGATAGTAAACCCAAGGTGCTGCACCTGTGCATCTACCCTCTATGGATTTGGATGCCAAAATATATTGCAGATAGTGCTGGGAAGGGCTACACTCAAACAGAATTAGGAAAATCTTTTGAAAACAGTCATACGGAAAGAGCTGCCTTCACCAAAGAGGTATTACAGCAAATCACGACCTGAAGAAAAACGACAGCACAGTTCATAAAAATGACCTGATAATAGCACTACTAAATGTTGGTGCTGCAATAGAAAAGGGCCCTGGAGACTGTCAAAGGACTGTGGGTCGCCCAGCCGTTGTTAAATGATAACAAATTTGGTTGGACAGTCAAAAAAGTCTCTACCGGCAACCAGAGAAAACACTGCAAAAGTAAATTCTGCAAAACTTTAAATAGGTAACTGTGTATTGTCCTAATTCTTATATTCTCTCTCTCTTCCATAGTGGCTATGTTGTGCATTGGTTTAAAGCGTTATTTTTGGCATTCATTTGGGGACTGGACAACTTACCATTCAACCAAGAAGTTTCTGGGAAAGAGTTGATTCCATAACATTCTAAAACATGAGGAAGAAAAGTAATTTCTATGCCAGGCTCTAATGTATAATTTAAAATGATCAGAAAATAAACAAGTATGCATGGAAACAATAAATACTGTACATAGCAAGCATAGCCACATAAGCAGCTTTGATTTAGTGAATTACGTGTGTTATGAAGTCTAAGAT
Source organism: Candoia aspera (assembly GCF_035149785.1). Lineage (NCBI taxonomy): Eukaryota > Metazoa > Chordata > Lepidosauria > Squamata > Candoiidae > Candoia > Candoia aspera. The sequence goes on along the minus strand of NC_086153.1, from coordinate 52,561,072 downwards.
TCAAAACTGTGATTAAAACTGAATTCAGTTCTAATTTTATTACTGTAAAAAATCATTTATCTGCTTACATTTTGCATCTACCAGAAAACTGTGTGTTTTGCCTAAGGATGGAAACTGATTTACCTAATACCTGGCATTTCTATTTTCCAAAATGGGAGATCATCCATCCTGGAGCAGATGGAAGAGGGAAGTTAGATGAGTTGGAGAATATCATGGGCTCAGGATCAGCTTTCAAGATAGCTTTACCCCAAAGCAGAAATAATAGGCAAAAATATAACGTAAAGTTTAGTTAAAAATACAGAAATATATGAAACAATATGGAAGAGACATGAATGGGGCCAGGAGATTACTCTAAAGTCTGAAGATGAGGTCCCCCCAAACTGGGACTGACTTTCCTAATAACAAGAACAACAGTAATATATAACACAATAGTCAAGAAATGAAAGGGAGGATAATGGAATTAAAGAAGGGAATGTAAAAAAAAAAAAAAAAAAAACCCCACAATCAGTACTACTTTTTGGCTAACCAAAAACCAAAAGAACCCCAGTAAGTTGTTGAAGGGAAGCAAATTAAATTATCCAATTAGGTCTCCTTCCTGGAAGAACCAAGGGATTGTACAAAGGAAAGCATAATTTAAAAACGTGATTAATGCAGCAAGTCAAGACAGCTACCAGCAAATCACAGACACAAATAACTTGCTAGGAGAATCTGCTGAGACTGAACAAAGGCACATGAGTCATTCAGAAGCTACTCAGCAATGTTGGAATTAATTTATCCCAGCTTACCTTATTACAAGGGCACTTTGATTTGAATGAACATTTACCAATCACCATGTGAAATAAAATATAATATCCTTCTCATTGCTCCCATCTCCCACTCCACCCTGTCAGTGTTTGAGAAAGCACTTTATAAAGTGTATGGCTCCAGAGGATTGGAAATCAGGAACAGAATTTAGTGGAAATCCAGATTTGGACTGGAGTTTACTTGGGTTGGCCCATTTTGCTCTAGGCTGTTGAAAGATCCATCCAAATTATTTATTAATTCATTATAGTTTTATCTTGCATTTTTTCCAGGGGATCCTGGTGGTATACATATCTCTCCCTTCTTCTACTTTTTTCCTAAACTCCTTGAAGTAAGTTAGGCTGAGAGATAGTGACTGGCCCAAAGTGAATTTCTACAGCTGAATGTATTTCCTAAACCTGAGTCTCTCTAGTATTAGACCAACAAGTTGGTCTATGACTTGTATACACTAGTATTAGCAGTGTAACTAAACTGTGTTTGATCCCAGTTTGCTTCTGGATTTTAGATCTTCCCAAATCCAATGCAGACAGTTCTAATCAAGGCACTGGTTAGAGCAAAGTGAGAGAGAGAATGAAATATGCATCTTGCAGAGCTGCTGATTCCTTCTCTGCAATGTTGTTGCTTCTGATATTTTTAAACATGTCTCTCATTGTGTCTTAAATAGGGAAGGTAGGAGAAGTAATTTCTCATGCAGTTGCTCTGAGACAAAGAGACAAAAGTGAAGATAGAAATATGAGTGGCACAACAGATTACTAAGAATAAGACAACTCAAAAAAAGGGTTTGAAGAAAATAGTTTTACAGAGAGATTTTAAGGGATGGCCAAAATTAGATTGTCTCAGAAATAACTCCAGCACAGCTTTAAGTAGTTAACGCAAACAGGACTCACACAGCATCTAGCAAAAGCACTTTTGTTCTTTTAAGAATGCTCTACCCTATTCTAGAATAATCTTTTTAGATTAATTTATTCCAGAAGTGAAAAATTGGGATGGTTTAATATAATCGATCCCAATTCTACCCCCCACCTCCCAAATGGCCAAGAGTTTACTAAATGTTGTATGACGTTGATGTTCTTACCTGAAAATCTTATGCAATTTCAGGCAACACTAATCTTAAAAGATCTGATGATGCTCCAATATTATGGCCATTTTTCTTTTTCAAAATGAATTTTTATTTGAAGTGCCATGGACATCATCTTGGGGAGGAAGTCAGACATGCCTTTCCCTAGTTCTCATGAAGATAATGGGGGAGAGCGCATTTAGATTTGCAAGATACTGTTACTGTAACCTTATAATAGAAGTAGCATTAGCATTCATAACTCTGGTTTCATAGTCTGGTATATCCTGAAGGGCTGAAAATAAATGTAACTATCACCAACGTATGGATTCTTACTTTCATATGCATCTGCAGCAAACTAAATGATACCAGTTCATACTTTGTCATACATTTTAGCTTTTTCTTTCATAAGTAAACTAAGTCTTTCACTTCCCTGCATATATTCATGAACTCCATCGCACACAATCAGATCACCTTCATTCAGATCCTTCCCCTGTCTCTTAGTTTCACAGACACACATTTCTTGTTTGCTTGTTTGCTTGCACTCTTTTGCCACTTACTCTTTTTACATTCCAAGTCACAATCTTCCATATGACATTGTCATCATCAAATGGACCCACAGAAATTGACTCCTCTGCCTGGTCATGGTTTTGGGTAATCATGGCTTTCAAATAATGCTTTCTAGTAAGATAGAGAAGGTATAAATTACGTTACCAACCTTAGTCATACTCACCCCACATACAGTTTGCCAACTAACCGTGTGGACAATATCAGTCAGTTTCACACATTTTGGCCCCCATGGCAAAAGTATACCCAAATACCAGTCTTACCCTGAGCATGTTCAGAATATTCCATGCAAGTTAGGATTTCTAATCTAAAGACTGCTTTACTAGCCAACATACTGTTGCCTGCATCTCACCAAACAGGAGGTAGATGCAGTATACTCATCAGAAGCATCTACAGGAGGGGGGAAGGGAGGGGGGAAATTACAAATGCTGCCATGATGTAGGCTCTACTCCTTTGTATATTTGTCATGCCCTTGCATGCACATGAGAAAGGGACAGAGCTTGCCTCATGATGGTGTACCCCAGTGCTTTCCTCATTATGAAAGAGCTCAGAGGAGAGCAGCAAAGATGCTGAGGGTCTCGGAGGGTAAATTCAGTGAAGAATGGCTAAAGGATATTTAGCCTAAAGAAGAGAAGACTAAGGGAAGACATGATAGTAGTCTTCGAATACTTGAAGCTCTGTCACAGGGAAGATGTGGATTTATCCTTTGTAGTGTCTGAAGGCAGGACAAGAACCAATGGATGCAAGCTTTACAGAGAGATCCAAACTCAAAATAAGGAAGAATTCACTGACTGTAAGAGCTATTAAGCAGTGGACTAGCCTGCCTCCTGGAGTCATGGGTGCTCCATCACTGGAGGTTTTCAAGCAAAGATTGGACAGCCATTTTTCTGCGATAGTATGAGGGTTCCTGCCTTGGGCAGGGGATAGACTAGAAGACCTCCAAGGTCCCTTCTAACCCTATGATTCTATAAAAAGATAAGACAACAACAAGTTATCCTGTCTGTTTTCCACTAATTCAGATCTCTGGTCAGTTACAGGAAGTTAGAGAAAACGGTGAATGACTAGTCCTGGCACATAGAGGGTCATAAAGATCTAAATAACACCTTCAGTATTTCTTGTTTTTATTTATGACTCAGGATACACAGAAATGAATACAATTTTACGACTTTTATTATTCATTTCCTGAATCAAATACTTCACTCACTCTTATACACACACCTACAGTATATATACCTATCCAATTCAAAGACTAGCAGCCAGGTGATGTTTGAATTCCAGGAAACCTACCATTTATGGTACCTCATTCCAGGTAAGGGCTCGAATTCCCATTTGTTGTTTATTCGTTTAGTCACTTCCGACTCTTCGTGACTTCATGGACCAGCCCACGCCAGAGCTTCCTGTCGGTCGTCAACACCCCCAGCTCCCCCAGGGATGAGTCCGTCACCTCTAGAATATCATCCATCCACCTTGCCCTTGGTCGGCCCCTCTTCCTTTTGCCTTACACTCTCCCTAGCATCAGCATCTTCTCCAGGGTGTCCTGTCTTCTCATTATGTGGCCAAAGTATTTCAATTTCGCCTTTAATATCATTCCCTCAAGTGAGCAGTCTGGCTTTATTTCCTGGAGGATAGACTGGTTTGATCTTCTTGCAGTCCAAGGCACTCTCAGAATTTTCCTCCAACACCACAGTTCAAAAGCATCTATCTTCCTTCTCTCAGCCTTCCTTACGGTCCAGCTCCCGCAGCCATATGTTACTACTGGGAACACCATTGCTTGAACTATGCGGACCTTTGTTGTCAGTGTGATGTCTCTGCTCTTAACTATTTGATCGAGATTTGTCATTGCTCTTCTCCCAAGGATTAAGCGTCTTCTGATTTCCTGACTGCAGTCAGCATCTGCAGTAATCTTCGCACCTAGAAATACAAAGTCTTTCACTGCTTCTACATTTTCTCCCTCTATTTGCCAGTTATCAATCAAGCTGGTTGCCATAATCTTGCTTTTTTTGAGGTTTAGCTGCAAGCCAGCTTTTGCACTTTCTTCTTTCACCTTCATCAAAAGGCTCCTTAGTTCCTCTTTGCTTTCAGCCATCAAAGTGGTATCATCTGCATATCTGAGATTGTTAATGTTTCTTCCAGCAATTTTAACTCCAGCCTTGGATTCCTCAAGCCCAGCATGTTGCATGATGTGTTCTGCATACAAGTTGAATAGGTAGGGTGAGAGTATACAGCCCTGCCGTACTCCTTTCCCAATCTTAAACCAGTCCGTTGTTCCGTGGTCGGTTCTTACTGTTGCTACTTGGTCGTTATACAGATTCTTCAGGAGGCATACAAGATGACTTGGTATCCCCATACCACTAAAAACTTGCCACAATTTGTTATGGTCTACACAGTCAAAGGCTTTAGAATAGTCAATAAAACAGAAATAGATGTTTTTCTGAAACTCCCTGGCTTTTTCCATTATCCAGTGGATATTGGCAATTTGGTCCCTAGTTCCTCTGCCTTTTCTAAACCCAGCTTGTACATCTGGCAATTCTCACTCCATAAATTGCTGAAGTCTACCTTGCAGGATCTTGAGCATTACCTTACTGGCATGTGAAATGAGTGCCACTGTTCGATAGTTTGAACATTCTTTAGTGTTTCCCTTTTTTGGTATGGGGATATAAGTTGAGTTTTTCCAATCTGATGGCCATTCTTGTGTTTTCCAAATTTGCTGGCATATAGCATGCATTACCTTGACAGCATCATCTTGCAAGATTTTGAACAGTTCAGCTGGGATGCCATCATCTCCTACTGCCTTGTTATTAGCAATGCTTCTTAAGGCCCATTCAACCTCACTCTTCAGGATGTCTGGCTCTAGCTCACTGACCACACCATCAAAGCTATCCCTGATATTGTTATCCTTCCTATACAGGTCTTCTGCATATTCTTGCCACCTCTTCTTGATCTCTTCTTCTTCTGTTAGGTCCTTGCCATCTTTGTTTTTGATCATACCCATTTTTGCCTGGAATTTACCTCCAATGTTTCTAATTTTCTGGAAGAGGTCTCTTGTCCTTCCTATTCTATTGACTTCTTCCCCTTCCACGCATTGCTTGTTTAAAAACAATTCCTTATCTCTTCTGGCTAACCTCTGGAATTTTGCATTTAATTGGGCATATCTCCCCCTATCACTGTTGCCTTTTGTTTTCCTTCTTTCTTGGGCTACTTCTAGTGTCTCAGCAGACAGCCATTTTGCCTTCTTGGTTTTCTCTTTCTTTGGGATGTATTTTGTTGCCGCCTCCTGAACAACATTGCGAACTTCTTTCCAGAGTTCTTCCGGGACCCTATCTACCAAGTCCAGTCCCTTAAATCGATTCTTCACCTCCACTGCATATTTCTTAGGAATATTAGTGAGCTCATATCTAGCTGATCTGTGGGTCTTCCCTAATCTCTTTAGTCTGATCCTAAATTGTGCAAGAAGAAGTTCGTGATCAGAACTACAGTCAGCTCCAGGTCTTGTTTTTACCGACTGTATAGATGTCCGCCACCTTTGGCTGCAAAGGATGTAGTCAATCTGATTTCGGTGTTGTCCATCTGGTGAAGTCCATGTATAAAGCTGTCTCTTAGGTTGTTGGAAGAGAGTGTTTGTTATGCAGAGTGAGTTGTCTTGGCAAAATTCTATCAGCCTATGTCCTGCTTTGTTTTGTTCTCCCAGGACATGCTTGCTTGTAATTCCAGGTGTCATTTGACTGCCCACCTTAGCATTCCAGTCTCCCGTGATGAAAATAACATCTCTCTTAGGCGTGTTGTCCAGTAGGTGCTGCAGATCCTCATAGAACTGCTCTACTTCACCTTCTTCAGCATCTGTGGTTGGGGCGTATATTTGGATCGCTGTGATGTTAGATGGCTTGCCCTGAATTCGAATTGAGATCATTCTATCGGTTTTTGGATTGTGTCCAAGCACTGCTTTAGCCACTTTACTATTAATTACGAAGGCTACTCCATTTCTTCTGTGGTCCTCTTGTCCACAGTAGTAGATCTGGTGGTCATTTGATGTGAAGTGGCCCATTCCAGTCCAGTGAACAGAAATGTTCACTGACGCCCAAAATGTCTATCTTGAATCTTGACATCTCACCAATAACCACATCCAATTTGCCCTGGCTCATAGATCTTACATTCCAGGTTCCAATGGCGTGTTGATCCTTAGAACATCGGATTCGCCGTTCACCACCAGCACTGTCGGCCGCTAGCAGTCCTTTCGGCTTTGAGCTAGCTGCGTCATCACGTCTGGGGCTAGTTGAACTCATCCTCTGTTCCTCCCCAGTAGCATTTTGACCACCTTCTGACCTGGGGGGTTCATCTTCCGATGGTATACCCATTCCCATACACTTTTATAATTTATGACAAGGCTTGATAAGTCTGAGCTTGGTACTCTTCTCATACCTTTAGGTATTTTTCCACCTGAGCATCATCTCTTTACCCAGTTCACAGGGGAACCATCTCTTGTTCTAAGAACCATTCCATGTTTTGAGAACTGTCTCTTGTTTTAAGAACCATCCCTAGTTGCATCTTAGGAGTCTCAATTCTGATATTTTTCCATGAAATCATCCAAAACTTAGCCTTCTGCTTCTGTGTCTCAGGTGCTCTCAGGTACTCAATCTTTCCTCCATGCCCATTCATACTCTCACACAAATATATGGTAGAAGATAGATAGTTCCCCAACAACCACAAACAAATGTATCTGAAAACGATGTAGTCACCCTGGTAACAATATGGTCACAATCCAAGGAGATGCACAAAAGAAAAACAGCAGTTTCTCTATCTCTGCTGCATCAATGGGAGATTTTTCAATAACCAAATATCCTCTGGCTTTGAATCTGTCAGCTCTTGTTTTCCTATCATTGCTCTCATTCCTACTTTGTCCAGAGTAAACAGTCAAGTCATCCCTATCACCAAAGGCAGTTTGGTTTTGCTGCCACATCAGAGGACACCTTAAAAAAAGGAGAGCACAACCTGAGACAGTAGCTCAAAATTACAATACAGTGCACAGATTATGTGTGCCACCTTTATAATTACTCTTGGGGGCCTTTTAGATCAATCTTAGCTAACTTGGTGCCTTCCAGATGTAGTGGACTACAACTCCCATTATCTCTAATCCTACAGCTTTGGGGAAGGAACTTTAAATTTGGTGCAGGCTAGGGCTGCAGTAGGTGAAGTATGGGGCAAAGTGGATGGGTTACCTCATGTATGAGTGGGGATAGAATTTACTGTTCATTCTTGAATTGGGGTGGATGGAATGAAGCATTAAAATTATTCTAAGTTAATTTTAATTATATATTACAGTTGCAATTTGTTTCCCATATCAAAATATTGCCAATTTTCAGTAACTGCAGTAAGAAGACCATGAGAAGGATTCAAGCCAGGCACAAAAGTGCACGATCCATTCCTAAGAGCACTTCATGCTGGGCCTAGATTAGAACACTTCCCATATTTCAAGGATATGGTTGACTAAGTAGTGGAGGCTGCTTGTAGTGCCCCCATAAAGCATTGCCTCCCCTAGGCGGGGAGCGTGTCTAGCAAAACATTCTCCATCATTGTTCAGGATCAGGTGGTCTCTTTCCCCTATTTTCCTTTCCAGTTTTGCAACATGAGAAACAGTCTTGAATTACTCTTCTGCTCCCACCCCCAAAGACACTCTTTGGCAGGTATGAGTAGAATCAAACATACAAAATAGATGCTCTTCCTCTTGCTTCTTAGCCATGCTGGCTGGGGAATTCTGGAAGTTGAAGTCCACACATCTTAAAGTTGCCAAGGTTGAGAAACACTGCTCTACATCCATCTCTAGGCTCCCTCGTGTTCACCTGGATGGGCAGAGCAGAGTGCAGCACCCATCCTCCTTTATCTTTGGAAGGCAGGAAGTACTGCTCCTTTTATTGGTGCTTTGAGCATGATGCTTTGATCATTGGTGTCAACAACTGCTGAAAACCAAGGCTTTTTCGCTGCACCTCCTTTCCCTTTCCTCTGAGGCTGCATCTGTGAGAAGCTGGTTGAGGCTGCCTGTGTCTTTTCATCACAAGACAAGCTGAACAAGCCTGTGCTTATCAGTCTCTCTTCTGCCTTAGCATTTATAAGGTGCTTCAGGGACACAGCAGAATGGAATGAGCTGAAGTGTAGGCACAGCAAACTTCCAAATACTCTCTGTTAAGATTAAAATAGATAATTGGAAGCTAAATCCCACACCCCATCCATCCTCTCAAGTCTTTATGTATGGAAACAGAGCAGCTGCACAGCTTTTGAACGGGCAAGCTATGAACCAAAGAAAGAAAATGGATTCTGGTCAATTAGAAAGAACTTCCTAATGGTATGAGGAGCAGACTGTCTTGAGAAGGTAATGACCTCTCCATCAGAATTTCTCAAGCAGAGGTGGTGTAGCTACTTACTGAGCTGCTTAATTCTGGATTTTCTGCGTTAGAAAATTAGAACTGATTCTGAGCTACATGCATACAATGTGAGGTCCCAGAGCTCTCCAGACCTTTTAAAGATGCTTTGGAATTTGAATCTTTAATGTAACAGAAAAAAATAACAGTATAATTGTTGCTAACTGTATTTAATTGCTTTAATGTTAAAATGAATTAAATATATTTTTTGTTCGTGCCTTGCTAACTTTTGGGAATGCCCCCCTCAGCACATTCTTCAAATCTAAGTGTGTCCCTCAAACTGTTCCATACCAGTGCACTAAGATAAAGAAACTGTTTAATTTACTCTTCCTTAGTATCAAAAACCAAGACTTTGGCAGATTTCTCCTTTAGTGATACTCAGTTCCTCATCTTTTTTTGACTCTGCCCAGACTTGGACCAGGATGCAAACACTAATATACAGGAAGCTCTCAGTTTTCACTGCTGGTATCTGAGAGCTTGGTACCTGTACAAATAAACTTATCTCACAAAGAAACGAGTCAGCTGGTAGAGCCAATTTAGTAGGATTTCCCTTCATTCTTTGTTATTAGCTTCCCATGAGTTCAGACAAACAGCACGATTATGGATTTAAGTGAGGGGTACTGACAGTTGTATACATCACTAAAGCACACATCTGTATCTCATATCAGCATGCGTCTGTGATTGCCCAGTAGTTGTATTTGCATTCCACGCTGATCCAGGGGTGCTCAGATGTGATGCTGTAATGAACTGAGGGAAGAGGTAAACAAGAACTGATTTTGCTCTGGCAACAACGCAGCAAGATTTTTTAAAATGCGGGCTGTTGCGGGGCAAGCCAGATATCAGACACAGATACTACATATGATAGAACACTCTTTTATAAAATAGCAATGGTTTAATATGAAAAACTGCTTGGCGTACATGGAATGTTGATGTTACTTGATGCAGATTCATTATGGTGGGTCCCCTCCCTGCAGTGCAGGCAATTTATGCTGTTGGGATTGTTTTCCTTGGTGTATTAACGGTTAGGAAATTTGTCATTGGATTTGGGGGAGTGGCTATTTCTTTTCTTTTAATTCTCTCTGTGTTACTTTTGTCTTATTGTACACCTCTCAGGGCCTTTTTGAAAGAGTTTAGTACCAATAGGGAATAAACAAAACTTTATTTGTTTGTTTGCCAGTTAAACAAACAAAATTTTGTTTATTCCCTATTGGTACTACTAAAGGTATAAGCTCACTAATATTCCTAATGAATATACAGTGGAGGTGAAGAATAGATTTAAGGGACTTTTCTTTTAGGTAAAAACCCATATTGATCTTCATGAATAAAGTTCTGTAAAATTATTTTCAACCTTTTAGCTAAAATAATTGTAAACAACTTATAGTCATTATTCAATAAAAGTATTGGTTGATAATTTCTTGTTAAAGTCAACTCTTGGGCCTCTTTAGGTATTAATGCTATATTGGCGTCTTTCTAGCTGTCAGGAATCTTTCCATTCTGTAAAATAATATTCATCGTTTGTTGTAAAGGTTGTAAAAATCCTCAAAGCATTTATAATAAGAGACCACCTGGACCAGGTGCCTTTCCTGCTTTAGTCTTTTTAATAGCTTCACAAACTTCCCTTATTGCGATAGGTCCATTCATAATTTGTCTCTGATTCTCTGTAACCTTTGGTAAATTCTGTTTGTGTAAATATTCATCCACTTTTTCCAAGGAAATTTCTTGACCTTTTAATAAAGTAGAATAATACTGGTGCAACACTTTTTGCATATTTGCATTATCTGTTATTACAATATTTCCATCTTGTAACTTTAGTATTACTTTCTTTTCTTTTTCTTTTCGCAACTTATATGCTGACCATTTCTCTGGTTTATTTGCAAATTCAAAATTTCTTTGTTTGGCATTCATCTTTATTTCTCTCTCTCTCACTGTTAATAATGATAACAGCTCATTAGGATTCAAGCTCAAGTCAAGACTTTTTATGTTTAAAATAGTATTTATCCATTTTTAATTATTATTACAATATTTTACATATTATTTTAAGAATGTTACTTGATGAAGTTCTTAATTGGATGCTTTATCAGATTGTTTTATTGACTTTCATTGGTTTTAGAAATACATTGCTAATGATTTTGAAGATTTCAAGTTACACAAGTAAATATGGAAAAAAGAGTTAGGGAAAAAAACCTTGCTGTGTTGCATATTGACTTGACTCTTGACTGTCATTTGAGTATTAGGATTACCTCCATCAGATGGGCATTGCCTGAGCCTTAAAAGTGAGGTAACATGCACTGGCTGTATGAAATGCTGAATTAGGATGGCCCATAAACAAGTCAATTCTTGAGTGGATTCAAGTCTTTGTCATGAATGCTGTGCTTTAGAGCAAGAATGAATAGTCTATAGGTTTGGAGGATCTGTTTTCCTTTTTAGAACACACTTGTCCACTAATCAGGGCTGGATAAAAAGTAGTGCCTATGGGGGGAATTCAATCCAGCAGGTGTCCGGAGTGGAGCTTATTTCTTCCTAGACCTCATGTACCATGGGGCAACTTTATATTTCAGTTCAGCTTTTCATCTGAGTGATTGTGGATTGAAATTTTTAAATAAAAATTCTAAAATCTGCTATAATACCAAAATAAAGTTTAACAAAAGGTCAGCCATACCACAGTATGTTTTTAAAATGCTTAGATGTATTTACTATTTCTCCACAGTTCTGAATCAGCAACCCATCCCCAGACACAGTAAACAAAGATGTATTGGTAAATATCATCTTTCTTCTGTGTCTCCTTCTGCTTCTTACTTATCTGTTGCAGAAGAAACTGCAATCAGTTGTGGCTTCCTACAGTGGACGTGGGGGAAGATACTGCTAAATATTCAATGTGTGCTTGTGAAAAGTGTAGTGAATTAATCATCTCTTCATCTTAGATGTGCCTGTATTCATTTTGCTTAGCTACTCAAACTAGAGCCTTGAGGGTACGTGAAGGCCAATAAATTGAAATTGTTTGCATGGGTGCATGATTCCTCATTATGAAAATTGGAAACTTTGCCTTTTTTGAATGGGGCTGCATTATCTCAGAAAAACATCATTCATTCATTCATTCATTCATTCATTCATTCATTCAATAAGCTGCCCAGCTCCATTGCAACTATCATGTACACAACATGTACATAATATGGGACTACACTTAAGATCATCTCTGTCACTGGAGGCCCATGTAACCTCTGTGACTAGCAAGGCCTATTACCATCTTTGGCTGGTATACCAGTTGTGCCCTTACCTGTGCAGAGATAGTCTAGCTACAGCAGCTCACACTACAGTGATCTCCTGCTTAGACCACTGTAATGCACTTTCTGGATCTGCCCTTGAACATAATTCATAGTCTGCAACTGCTGCAGAACGCAGAGGCCAGTTTATGAGTGTGACCATGAACATGTTTGTACTGTCTACTAATTAATGACTGAGCCAGGTTCCTTGTTTTGCTTTTGACATGTGAGCCCCAAACAGCTTGGAACTAGAACATCTGACAGATTGTCAAAATCACCAGGGGAAGTTCTGTGTATACCAAGTACCAGAGAATATGATTTTCTAGCTGCTTACAGATGGTCCTTCTCAGTGGCAGCTCCTTCATTCCGATTTGTGAGTCAACCTACAGTAATATATCTTAAGCACGTATAGGTTGGGTCACATATGACCCCAGCTATTGTCATTGGTAAATTCTGACTTATGACATAGCCATTTTGGCTTATTCCACAAACAAACCACAGCATGGCACAAAGTGACCCAGTCACTGAATCATCAGATATTGCACTGTTTATTTGGTGTTGCATTCTAGGTGCTCAGAGAGAAGGTAAGTGCCAGTACAAATAGGGGAGATAGATGGGGAAACATGTCTTTCAGAAGGAGCTGGACAAGGATAAATTAAGCCAAGGAAAGGAGATTAAAAGAACATGAGTTGAAGAAATTATCAGGTGTCTGTTTTCACTTTAATTTATAAATAGCACAAATCAAAGAATCTTACAGCAGACAGCCTAAGAAGTTGTACCTAAGGAGCAGAACAAGTCTGTACCATTAAAATCATTAGCAAAAATATGAAAGTCTGAACAGTTAATTTTAAATTAATAGTTAGTTGCCTAAACAACAAGTGCTGTGCAATAGATTTGAAGTGCAGGCTTCGTTCATAATTATGAGTTTCCCTTGAGGCATGGTAAATTGCTTTTGTTCATTCTTGTTTTCTTTACTTGTTGATTAGAACAAATTGGGTAAGTATTCACAATAACTTACTTTAGGATAATATAATAAAATAAATCAGAATGAACAAAAGCTTCTTTTATCCATATATGCAGCATGTCCCTGAGCCCATCAGGTTCAGACAAAGTAGTTTAACCTTTATAGCTTGGATCTCATTAAGGTGTAGATTAATTTTATACCCAACAATCAAAATTACAAACATACCTGTTGCATTGACTGTATTCAGTGACATACTGCTTTTAAATTTCATGGTGCATTTGTGTTGAATAAAATTCTCAGCTTGAAATATGCACTGTGGCTCTAAGCATGTTAATTCAGAAATATACCTTGCCCCATTAAATCCAATAGAATTTATTTCCCCCCCCCAAATGGCTTCAGATTGCAATTTTAAATTGCAATCTTCAAAATGTTTGCTTGAGAATTAATCCCATTGATTTCCATAATCATTACTGAATAAAAACACAGATAAGAATGTGCTGTTAAATCTATTGCCAAAGGTTACTGCTTAATGACCATTACAGCCAAATCTTATTAGTCACTAGACACTCTAAGTGCAATCTAAACCTTCCCTCTACAGCTATATCTGCCTGACCCTACCATTCATCCCTCTCCTTATAGTAACCTCCTCACCCCTCTGGTAATGAACATATTTTAAGATGAGATCTCTCTAAGGTCTGGTTCACAAATAACCCTTTAAACATGGTTTGTTGAGAAAGCCATTGCAGCCCAGGTCACACATTAAGTCATAATGAATGCACTCATTAAGCCAAAAGCAAACAGATCTCATAATCACTTAGTGTTCTGCATGAATCCAGCCTCAGTTTTGCAGATGAACAAGTAATTATGGTTTATTAGCCCAATTCTTAGTTTATGTTATCTCCTTTTATTGCTATTCATGCCTTAAAACGCTTAACTTTTAGAGACTAAGTCTGGGCACAAAAAGCCAAACCAGGACAAATACATCTTTTACTCCGATGTGCATATTTCCTAGCCACAGCTGCAGGTGGTAAGCCAAAAACAAACCTTGGTTAAAACATCCTGATGGAATAAATGGACACAAATCAGACTGCAGAAACAATGGCAATATTCTTTAAAAAGGAGGCAAACACTCCATTCTCCGCAAGAAGTTCTCCACATGGCAATACTTGAGAAACCCAATTAGATTCTGAAACAGCAGAGCTGAAATTCATTCAAAGATTCAACACCATTTCTCACGGATTAAATATAGTTCAAGGCTTTTTATCACGCTACATATATTAACTGTTTGAAGCAGAAATGTCTGTGTCATGGTAAGTTCTACCTCATGTTGGTCAGTAAAGCCATTCCATTCTCTGCCTTTCCCTCTCCCATCTTTCTCCTCTCCCAGAACATTAATGTCTTGTGATAACAGATTTATTGGTCAGGGAGGCCACAGCACACTTTATTTTTACTGCAAAAAGACTGAAATGGCTACTCTTTAAGAAGTTATTTATGGTCATTATTTACAACAATTCTGTCTCTGGTGTCTTTGCTTACCATTCCCCTTCCCCTTTCTCTTCATCGATGCTGACAGGCAACCCCAGTTTTACCTCTGTCCTCAAAACCCTGGCCTTCTTGTCTGTCCTCAGGCCATAATTTGAGTGCCGTTACATAGCTCTTTTCTGTGCCCTCCCAATGTTACCCAGGAACACAACACAGAGGAGAGCTAAGAGACTCAAGTCAAGAAAATCTTTTATGACAGAAATTCTTTCTATGACCATAGTAAGGGCTGGGTTCCACTAAGAGTCACTCATGAGAACAGGAACCAGGCCCGCAGCTAGGGGCACCCGGGGCAAACATGGATTCCATGCCCATTTTGGCACCCCCCAGCACCATTTTGGGACCCCCCAGCACTCATTTTGGCAACTCCCCAGCACAGCGCCCAGGGCACATGCCCTGCTTGCCCCCCACCCCCCAGTTGCGGCCCTGAAAGGAACTAAGGCTTATTATCATCTAGCTATTTTTCTGGAGGTTAGTACCATTGTACAGACTAGGTTTATTCTTCTGAACATACAAATAAAGTCTTGAATGTTAAGACTGCAGTGTTACAGATGCCCATAGAGAAGCAAGTGCCCTAGCATGTACAGGATCACAATACTTCTTTCTCCTTGTTAATTAGTAGAATTGCTATCCTGGAAGAACAGCAACTCAGCCATGCATCTTTTCAGGTTGTCATACATTTGGCCCTAATTCAAAGACATGCCTGCTGCTTAGTTTCCAGCCTAAGCTAGCTAGAATAGATTATCAGGCAGGAATGTAATTCTCATTTCATGTAAAATGTGCATATTGTATTCTCAAGTATTTTCTGCATCTAAATATCCAATAAGAAAAACTAGTTGATAGGAAAAATTACTTAGATTTTCACTAGAAAGCATCAGTAGCAGAGGCAATGAGGGGCAAAACTGTGCCGATGCAAAGCTTCAGCATAGACTCACAGCCCTAAAACTGTCATATTAATTTATTTATTTTATTATGCCACAGAATCCCTGTTTGTTATCCAGAGAAATCACTCTAATCAATTAAAATGTGTTTACCATAGATGTTTTAGCAGCAGATATTGTTGGCTCCTTTTTAAACAGTCGCAAACTGTTTTTAAAAATCTTGGCTGTTAGGGTATTAGGATAGATTGACGGGAGCAGTGTTGTATCAATAGTCCCAATGATAACTGACAGCTTTTCATCTGTTTACAACTGGCCATAGCCAACCCATGCTATTGCTGGTCCAAGAGTCATTTCAGTTCATATCTTGTAGACTTCTTATATACTGTATATGGTCTCAAACAGTTAGACAGAAGCAAATTCCAAAAGAGGTTTAGTAATGTGCTTTAAAGACTAATCGTTGTTTATGTGTGATTAAATTTCATAGGTAGGGAGTCTAAGGAGTTGCTTATTTGCTCCAGAAAGTTAATTCACAACAAATTTCTACTTTAGCCATATGCTTATAGATGATGCAAAGCACTGATATTTTGTGGAGCAACTCTGGAACAAATGCTGCAATGCCAAAGGATCCTCTGCGTTAGTCTTTTGCAAACACTTTCTTTAAATCAAGCTCTTCAGAATGGCTGATTTCCATCAGAGTAAAAGGTCGCGGTGGCGCTGCGGGTTAAACCGCTGAGCTGCCGATCGGAAGGTCGGCGGTTCGAAACCGCACGGCGCAGAGCCACCGTGTCCCTATACCTAACCATAATACTTGGCACCATATCTCAACTCTGCCTATTATCATTTGAATTGTAGCATTTCCCCTCCCCAGTATCACCCAGGCTCTGTCCTTGTTATGGATGGCAGAATTTGTATGCAATTAATTGCAGAGATGCATTTACTCACACAAAGAGCAGAAGAGAAAAATAAAACAGTATTCTGATCTAATCATATCTAACTTTTCATCCAATTATTTTGAGTTATTTCCATGTAATAAAGCTCTCTTCCTGACCTTAGCCAAGGGAGCAGTTGGACAGGACTGTTAACAAATGTATCAAAATATATATATATAAAAAGGCCTGCAGACAGACAGACAGACAGACAGACATAGATAGATGATAGATTTGGATTTGTTAAGACTGTGGGCAGCTTAAATGACAGAAATGTTGCAGGTTATCCTCTCCATCATAATGTCCACTGTGCTTCATGTTCCTCAAAAGTAGGTCTGGTATTCCACCTGTTTCTTGCATGATAACAGCACTTATGCTCTTGCTTAGGCACCCACTTCTATGGTTTCATGAAAGGGAAGGAAGATACAACCACAAATAATGGCTAAAGAACACACCTTCCAGGTACTTTTGTCCTCTTGCACTCAGGCACAAGCTTAGACGATTTTGTCAGCGCAAATCCATTCTTGGATTCCCCCAAGATTTCTTCATTTCAGTGCCTTAATTTAAGATAGAGGTGCTTTTGACCTACTGCATCTTACTATTCTTCAACTATGGGTAGTCCAAATCCATACTGATCTGCTGAAAATCATCTATAGGGTAAGAGATGTGATGGGTGTCACAGAATTAGCAGTCCAACAGATTTCTATTCTCCATTACATCTTGTGCAGATTCTCCATCATCAGAGAATTTCTTGATGATAAGGATAGGTATATGTCTACCTCTTCCGTCCCAGCTCAGATTGATTATGTCGTGTCATGCAAATAGGCCATCACTTTCCTTTTCAGGTCACTGAAATCCAACCATCACTATCAAGTGCCACTTTGACCTGTCTTAGGATACCAACCATTTTATTTTATTTTTTACTAGACAGCCGTGTGACCCGTTGGGTCATCCTTTGAGACAAAGATAATGCAGTCTGATGTGGCCAGAATGAATATTAAATTTTAGGCTGACCATATTTTTTTTACCCCAATGTTGGATGGTCCCATGGTCATCTAAGAAGAGTATATATCATAAATAGGAAAATAATTGCAGTGGCAAATGGACTTCAATAATAAGTCAATAGTTACTTACCAAAACAGATAAACAGAATCATCATGGGTAGGCCAAAAAGCAGTGGGAGTGGGAGCAACTTCTAACTTCCTGCCAGCTTCCCCATTGACTTTGCTTGTGGGAAGCTGGCAGGGAGCATTGGAAATCATGATCACATGACCACAGGGATGCTGCAGTGGCCACAACTTTGTGAATAAAACTGGCCTGAACTTTGTAGAAATTTCAATTCCTCAGGAGTAATGGGTCCTGGATTTTTTACGCATTCTTTAAGTTAGCAGATTTTAGGTACCTTGATTCAAAAATTGTTGCAGTATAATTCAGCGTTTGGGCTAACTTGAGAGTACAAACAGACAAACATATAAACACAAAGACAGTTTTAGTAGTATATAGATTTTTAAAAAGGATGTCAATACAGGTATAAAAATTTACTGAAATCTTAGGGTCAACATTTTCCATCAAAATTTGCAGGAACAATGAGATCACCTTGATCAATCCACCAAATGCAATGTTGTAACAACAAATTGTCCTTCCCACTTAAAAATAAAACAATTAGGACATACAGCTGTTACATTTAACTTCCTCTAATTTGTCTCCTTTTCTAATCGCAGCAGGTTTTGCTGCTGTTGTTTCTGATACTAATAATAATTCAAAGAGCAACCTTCCCAGGCAATTTGCATTGCATGGAAAGTAATGTTATGTGGCATACATGGCTGGGTAACAGAAGACGGACCAACACTGT
This sequence comes from Candoia aspera, assembly GCF_035149785.1. Classification (NCBI taxonomy): domain Eukaryota; kingdom Metazoa; phylum Chordata; class Lepidosauria; order Squamata; family Candoiidae; genus Candoia; species Candoia aspera. The sequence continues at coordinate 52,542,818 of NC_086153.1, read as the reverse complement.
TTATGCTTTGTATTAAACAGTGGCTGTTGAAATTAAATCCTGATTAATACTGTATCCAGCTGGGAATGAGTAACTGTGTGCTGACCTTTCATCACCAAGAATTCTGTTTGTTGGGTTTTCTTTTATTGCTCTATGTGCTTGAAATCAAGTAAGCCCAAAAGCTGGCTATAGAAAGTGAAGAGACAATTAATACATTACCCATGGAGTACACAAGGCTGCAATTTAACTACAGCCTTTCCTGAATCACCCCCTCAGGCAGCATAAAATTAATGGACCTGTCGTCAAGTAAGATAACACAACCCTGATCATTTACAATTCCATTAAATAAGCCATTTTAAAATTAATTATAGAAGCTTCTAGTAAGATTAGGTCAGGTTGGTTTTTTAAAAATTTGGATCATCATGTCAGGTAGGACAGCAGGAGGTATTTTATTTAATAACTGTTTTTGTTTGTCTAATTTTTGTCTTGCCTGGTTTATGTCCCTCCCATTTGGCATGCAGTAAAATAATCCTGCAGTAACATTTCTGTATACATTTACAAGTGATTAAAACAATTGCTATCAGTCTCCAACTAACCTAACCAAATGCTTGACTAAATAAAAATGCATTTTGAGCCATGATCATGTGTTTGTTATGCAGAAATTGGCTGTCTTGGTGAAAGTCCGTCCTGTCTCATATCAGAGTTAGGGACTGTGAAAAACAAAAATGTGCTTGTGTAGACTGAAGTCTAATTCCCAAAAACTTACTCATAGCTCAGAGCCATAGAAGATGCAAAAGTGTGTCAATCTGAAATTTAAAGTGAAGGGGGTCTCACCAAGCCCCTCAGAGAGGCTTGGGTTGCTTCCCAGGGTGTCCACGGATGGTGACTGTGACTGTGCAATCAAAGCCCCACCCCTTTTTTCGGGTGCATCATACACACAACACACACTCAAAAGGTGGGGCTTCAATCACACCATAGTAACTGCCATCTTGACTTTTGTCCCCCCCTGCCCCTACTACTTCCCTAATCATAATAGCAACTAAAACATATGAAAATAAAGTAAGATCTGCATGCAGAGCAAATGAGATCAATTTTGAACATTTTTTAAATTAAAAGAATGGCAAGTCTCTAAACATGAGGCTCCTTTTGAACTTGAGGCCCAGGTCAGACGGGCTTCTTGCTCCCTCTCAGGTTAGTCCTAACCCTAGTCAAGGTTCCAGAGACAAAAACTGGGGTCCAGATGCTCATAAATTCAACACAAAATTATTGTAGCTGGCTGCACAGGCTTGCAAACAAGTTTCCTTATTTTAATTCAGTTGTGCTCCTGAAGCTGCAAGGCCAACCAGCAATTTAGAACGTATCTTTAGTTCCACACAAAAGCTTTCTTTCTTGTAACTGGCTGCTTTGGTGTCTTTCCACCTTTCTTAGGGGAGAGGGCCCCATATTAGTGAGGGCTGTTTCTGGTCTGAATCCTATGCTCAGTGGGAATCTCCTGGCCTGTCCTCTTCAGATGAGCCCATGACACAACTGCCTGACTCCCCTTTCTTTGCACCTTTTCCTCCTCTGTGAGTCTGCAAACTGCAACAAAAAAACAACGCTGCAACACATTATTCACAGCTGTGTATTGCCATGCTAAACATTTGAGTGAAGTGGGTGAATCCTAGGATTCTTTAGATAAGTGATTCTCAACCTCGGCAACTTTAAGATGTGTGGACTTCAACTCCCAGAATTCCCCAGCCAGTTTGCCAGGGTTGAAAAACACTGCTTTAGATGATGATCACAGTTTCATTTTTTTTTTTCTATTTCCCCACCCATTTTCCAACTATATTGTGTGTAGGAATGGAGGAGATGCCAACTGAACTGAAGTGGCTTTCTCTCATAAGAGCCCTTATAATATTTTAAATCTGCAGAGAACAACGCTTGAACGACACCAGCTGCTGCTCTTCATGACTTTGCTGTGCTCTGCTGTTGCATTCTAAAGGGAAGAATCATTTTTCCCTGGAAATCTGTACTGAGTTGAAATCTGCTTTTGCATGAAAAAAAGGGCTGTATTTGAAACAAGGGCTAATAGGGAAATTACATTTCATTTTTTAAAAACTGGAGATGCTAATGGTAATGTTCCCAGCTGAGAGGGATACCTGCTGCCTGGCTTCTGCCTGGGGAAAGCTGGATTTCAGAAGAGAAACATGGCTTTGGGCAGTCCAATAGACAGCTGTTAAAGAGATGCAGGGACAGGAGTGGGTGGCATAATCCAAATCAAGAAGTCAAGTTCCAAAGCAGCAGCTGACGATGTGAAAGGTCAGCAGGACAGGGAACCAGGAGATAACAATTTCTGATGACAGGTGAGTGCTGTACAGAGCAGAAGGTGTACATACAGAAGGTCCTCAGAAGGTCCAGGGGGTTCAAGGTCTTGCTATACTTCCTACAGTTCTTGGTTGCTGAAATACATTCTATAAAATCCCCCACCAGAAAAAGGCTGGTTGTTATTTCGACTTCTAAGGACTTCTGGTTTCTAACCCAGTAGACCCAGATGAGGGACTGGGTTTCATTCTTCTGCCCTCAATGGAGGTGTCTCAGTCTGGCCATAAAAGTTACAAAACCTGTTTGCTTTAATTAATAATTGGGCAACAATTATTGCCATCATTAGTCAGAGACCCAAAACAAAACGTCTCTGGAACCTTCTTTTTGTTTTGGGTCTCTGACTAATGATGGCAATAACTGTTGCCTGATTATTAATTGAAGCAAACAGGTTTAATTATTTAATTATATTTAATTAATTTTATTTAATTATTTAAATATGAATGCATATGAATGTATAAATTATATGTATATTATTTAAATATGAATGTATTTATATGAAGATTATTTAAATATGAATGTATATGAATGTATACATTCATATTTAAATAATACACTTTTTACATGTGTAAATTTATTAATCAGACTAAGTTATATCAATCCCATAATCATTTGTCAAATTTGGCAGGCCCGAGTACTTAACTAAATAATTCCAAATCCAGGCTGAGCCTTTATACATGGAAAAAAAAAATAAAGGTGAACTATTTCAATGTACATTCTATGTTTTATGTAGAATATTTTGATTCGTTGCAGTTTGGCAAGATGGAAGTTGAATATTCCTAACAGTCACCTGTGGATATACATGGCTTCTGGTCCACAACTCTGAAACAGCTGAAGTCTGACTGCCAGCTAGTATAGATCAAGCTTTCCCAACTTGAGTGCCCTCCAAATACATTGGTATTCTATTCTCATCGTCCTTGACCCTCAGTGTTTGGGAGGACAGCATCTCATGTCAGGATAAAGATGGTGTAGACAATATTGAGGTTTGTGGTCTGACTAATTGCAAGCAACTTGTTGTTTCATACTAGTAGGCTGACCATACGTCCCATTTTGAACAGGACAGTCCCTTTTTTTAACATTTCCTGACCGTCCTGTCGTTTTAATATGAATGTCAGTTTTGTCCCGTTTTTTAAAAGCGTTGGAGCTGTTATTGGGAAAAGTGGGAAAAAATGAAATTGAAATTGAAAAGGAGGCTGACTTGGCAGTAGTTCTCAATCCTGTGGGAAGCCTAGAGCGGGAACCGCAGGAACAGCTGATTGGCGGTGAGCAAGAGGAAGAGTCGCTGCCGCCAATCAGTGTAGTGGAAGACGGTTGGAAAAGCATGCCCAGCAGTAAAGAAGCTGATTGGCTCTCAGGCCAAAACGGTGGGAAGAAAATAAAATAAAAGGGCAATCCAGAGAGGAACAGGTTGTCAGGGACAAACGTTCACTAGACTCCTCTGTTCCTGTCCTCCCGTCTCAGCTCACCGCTGCTCTCAGCCCTCCTGCACTTCTCCAGCCTCCTGCCACCTCGTTCCTGTCCTCCCGTCCCAGCTTGCCACTGCCCTCAGCCTGCCACCACCCTCAGCCCTCCTGCAACCTCTCCACCCAACACCACCCCTGCACCAGCCTCTTCGGACCCAACCATTGCTGCATTTCCCCCTCCTGCACCTTCCCAGCTTACTGGTGATAACTTTTTTTATCATCTTTTTCATGAATACGGAATATTACGTAAGTTTAACTCAGTCCCGTTTTGCCATCCCAATGTCCAGTTTTTGTCTCAAGCAAATATGGTCAGCCTACATACTAGTAATACCATTTTTCCCCTATTACACAAACCATTGCATGGTCATGTAAAATATTTGTGGGCCAGCACAGAAATAGTGCTTGTGGATGTTGTGACACAGGTGACATCCTCTAGAAGGTGTCTGCAGAACCGTAAATTAAAATTTAAAACAATTGTTTACTTACTTTAAAGTTAATTATTTACTTTACTTACTTAATAACACAAAAAATCTTGTGAGATTGCCAAAGCTCACAAGATTCTGAATGAGAACACAGAGTCTGGCAAGATATGACAATCTTGTGGTGTACAGTACTGGCCATTTGGAAAAATTATTTTCATTTTTGTAATGGCTCACAGGGCAAATTCCCTGCAAGTCCCTTCCACACCACTAGAGGACCTTGGCTCACTAGTCTACATAATTGCTGCTTATTATTTAAAGTTGCTTTTTTAAAACCTTGATTTAAACTTTCAAAGCTTGCCTCCAATAACTGAGAGACTATACTTGGCTAAGGAGAGTGTATTCTGTGTTTACTAGCCTCTTTTAAAGAAAAAAATATATAATTCTGAGGAGTCAATGGGGAAAAAGGAGTACCGGTCAACCCAGTTTTCAGGTCTGGAATGGCGCATGACCATTGGTTCCACTTCTGTGCAATATTTTATGACACAGATGAGGTACTAGTGTGAGAAAGGATAGATCTTTGGCAATGGCAATATGATAGAGGTAAAAACTTAATTAGGGTTTCTTGGTTCCGCTAAGGTTTTTTAAGAAGCATGAACCAGCTGCCTTTACAGCCACTCTTTTAATTTCCTGGGAAATGAGAATAGCAGGTCCCAGCTGTTACATAAGCCTGGCAGAATTTATCAGTGGAGAAGGAGGGTCATTAGGGTTGCCTCCTACCTGAAGCTGGTTTAGCTTTCTGAGATAATCAAATGCCATGAAGTTAGAAAAGGTCCCTTATCTCTGTGAAATGGTATACTAATTATTATAGATGTCATGTTTCAGTCTGTAATCTAAAATCCTCCAATTAAGTCAGTGCAAACAGATGCTGGCCAAAAGGAGATTTTAGAGATGAGAAACATTAGCAGCTATGTGGGGGAAATTAATAAGTGCACCAGCAGCCACAAATAATTACAACAGGAATAATAACCTGGAGATCACAGTCACAAGCGCTCAGAAAGTATTGGTTTTCCCCTATCCATATATATTGGATCCATATGTATCTCATCCACCAAAGTAATTCTTATACTCAAATGAGTCCAATCCTTATCCAATCCAGCATCCTATTCCATTATGGGGTCTAGTCAAATATCTCCAAATGCTTAGAAATGCAGTGCACAAGTGGTCTTTCCTGTTTCCTATCTTTAGTGCCAGGTGTATAGGGCTCCAGACTATGGAAACTCCATGTAGCTAACAGCAGCTGAGAAATAATGCAGTATAAAGGAACAGGTTTGCTGGGCAAGATCAAGGGTTTTCTGGTCCAGCTTTCTTGAATAAAGTCCAGCAGTGTCTTCAGAAAGCTCAGAAATAGGACAAGGTAATCAGCCTCCTCTTTTCTTACTGAGCCATCATCTCATAAATATGAGAAAGAATATATATTACACTTTAGTGTTTTATCAGCATACTATGTTTTTTTTTAGATCTAGTACATTAGTTCATGACATTAAAAACAAGCCCAAAGAGTTTGCCCTAGTGGGGACAAAGAACTTTACTGCCGCATAATGGAAAATCTGGATTCCACAGCTGGATACCCAGTTCCAGGCAAGCAGGCAGGCTTATTTTTTGTACCCCACAGGCTTGATCTTAAAATAAAAGGCTCAAGTGATAGAAAGGAGCCATTGTGCCAGGAAGGAAGGAAGGAAGGAAGGAAGGAAGGAAGGAAGGAAGGAAGGAAGGAAGGAAGGAAGGAAGGAAGGAAGGAAGGAAGGAAGGAAGGAAGGAAGGAAGGAAGGAAGGAAGGAAGGAAGGAAGGAAGGAAGGAAGGAAGGAAGGCTGCTGAAGTTTCAGAGTTTCAGAGTTATGTAATGAATTGAGAAATGTAGGGCAACTTAAAGCTATTCAGTGAACATCTTTAGCTGTTCTTTCAGGGTGCAGTTCACTTGGTACAGGGATTTCTCTCCAAATGTTTCTTTGGAACTGAGAAACCTTTGAACCAGTCTGTAAGAATGTAGTACCTAACTGGAATATTGGTCATTTCCAGAATATGAAAATTCCACAAACAGTTTGGCTGGATTTCCATAGCGTGTTAAACCCTAACCCTAGATTTAAAAAATCGTAATTGTCATATTCAAATAACATGCTCCTATGTTGTAATGTGATGACCTGGACTTGCAGCCTAAACAGTAGCTGGAAGCTGTAGCCAGGGGAACTTTGGTAAATTCTGGATTAGAATGCTTTGGCAATTGTAACTCATGCCCTGGTTGCCAGTTGGTTGGATTACCCTAACATGCTTTAGGTAGGCAGTGTTTGAAGACAACCTGGAAACTACAGTGGTCTAGAATGCAGTGGCAAGACAGCCAGTGTACAGTGACACCATTGTTGAAGGCCCTGCACTGATTATCAATAGCTCCAATTCTGGGCCCAAATCCAAGTGAAGGTATCACCTGCCAAGGCCTCTATGGCATAGCATTGACTTACATCAGATACTGCTCTGCCCACCTGGTAAGGACATCCCAAGGGGGAATGCTCCAAGTTCCCCTCACCTATAGGAGATGAAAGGGATTTTGATGAGAAGGCAACCCTTTTGGTTGTGTCCCCCATGTTGTAGAATTCCTTACTCCTGGAGATTTGCATAGCTGCCTTCCTCCTAGCATTCTCTAGGACAAGTAAAGCCATTCTGTTCTACCATACTTTCACTCTGAGCTAATTGTGTGGTAGTGCTCATCTTGGGATGGTGGCAGTTGTTTCTTTTCTCCTTTAATATGGTTTTAGTCTTCATTGTTTTCTTAGAATACTCTTCTACTTCCTACTCTGTTGTACACCATTCAAAGTATACAGATTGGGGCAGTTTACAGAAGGGAAGGGAAGGGAGAGACTGGGTTCCTGCAACATGCTAAATCACAAATACATTACATTGTTTCATCCTAATCCAGCATGTTGTGAGAACCCAGTTTATACTTCAGCAATGAAAATCTGACTCTATTATTTATATTCCAGTTTTAGGAGTATACTGATATTGTCTGAATAAGACTGCCATTATTTATAATGGGATGGGCAATCTTTCTGTGGTGAAGGACTGCACTTTGATTTTTTTCTTAAAATATATAGATGATAGATAGATAGATGATAGATATAGATGATAGATAATAGAAATGTAGTCATCTTATCAAAGGCCTAACATTGTACTTTTTATTTTGCATGCCCCCTACCCATACCAATATGTTGGTATTATCTGTAGTTTATCACCCAATTTCAGTTGCATGCTGGGATCTGCAAAAAAAGGGGGTGTCTGCATGATTCATGAGGCTTATGGCTAAAATAGCTTACCTTACTTATATAGGAGCTGGACCTAGTGGTGCTTGTCTCTTAGATTTATTTATTTATTTATTTCTCAAATTCATATGGCCGCCCATCTCACAAGAAGTGACTCTGGGCAGCATACAGCAAAAAAGTATAAAAACAATAAACATGTCAAACACAGTCATACTAAGAAAGTTTTTAAAAAATCATAATGCACATATGTATTGGATTGCATTACAATGGTCTCAAATTAGAATGTTCTTAACAGAAACCGTGTCAACACTGCCTATTTTATTCTTACTATCCAATATACCTGAAAACCCTTTCCATACTTCAATTCCTCTCACTTTTTTCAGTCCTTCCCCAAAGCCTACTTTATATGCACAGTCTGTGAATGAATCATTCCAAGTTAAGCACTTTAAATTGCGGATTGATGTGCTTGGATATGCACTTTGAAATGAAAAGAGACTTTAAATTTATTTATTTATTTATTTAAACAATTTATATAGCTGTCTATCTCACAGCAATGGCAAACAGAGTGTTAAAACTGAAACCAACAACACAACATGAAAAATAACACTCAGAACCAAATATTATAACATATGTGTGCAGTCTAAAAATTATCCCACTTCTAATCCAGAGACTGGAACTAAAAAAAACGGCTAAACAGGGCTCACTTAACTTTCCAGCTCAAAAGCCTGGGGGAGGAGCCACATCTTTAATGCCTTGCAGAAGGCCAACAGGGCTGAGGCCATCTGGATCTCCGGGGAGAAGCTGCTCCATAGAGCAGGTGCTGCGACAGAGAAGGCACCACTCCTAGGTCCCACAAGATGATACAGTAGTCCTTGCTTAACAACCCTTCATTTAGTGACGGTTCAGACTCACAACGGTGCTGAAAAAAAACAATGTACGACTGGTCCTCACACTTAGAACCGTTGTAGCGTCCCCACAGTCACTTGATCACGATTTGGACACTTGGCAAATGGTTCACATTTATGACCATCGTAGCATCCTGTGGTCATGTGATCAACATTTTCGACCTTCCCAACCAGTTTCTGGCAAGCAAAATCTGGGGAACTGCGTGATTCACTTAACAACCAAGTGGTTCACTTAATGCCCACAGTGATTCGCTTAATCACTGCTGGAAAAAGCGTTGTAAAATCAGGTTGGATTTGCTTAATGACTGCTCTGCTTAACAACCAAAATTCTGGTCTCAATTGTGGTTGTTAAGCAAGGACTACCTGTACTACCTAATAGAAGGAACCTGGAAATGCCAACCCTGTTGGTTCTGGTGGGGCAAGCAGAGCCAGTCAGAGGCAGACAGCTTCACAAATAACCTGGCCATGCACCATGTAGAACTTTATAAGTGATACCAGCAGTTTGAATTGCACCTGAAAGTCTACTGGAAGCAAGTGCAACTTGTGGAGCAGAGGTGCTATATAAGTGTATCATGAAACATCCAAAATTGCCTGTGCTGCTGCATTTTGGACCAGTTGCAGCTACTGAATGTTTTCAAGGGCAGTCCCATGTAGAGCACAGTACAGTAATCTAACTAGGAGGTGACTATGGTATGGGTCACTGTGAGTAGGGTCTCTCAATCCAGAAATGGATACTATTGTCACTCAAGGCAAACCTGTGCAAAAGCCCTCCTAGTCGTACTGCCACCTGCTCTTCAAGCAGGAGTTGTGAGTCCAGGAGGCTGCCCAAATTACACACTACTCTGTCTGGGGAGCGCAGCCCCATTCAGAGACAAAGATGAAAGGGCTCTGGATCCTGGTGGACCTCAAAACCCACAGCCACTTGGTCTTGGCAGGGTTGAGCTGAAGCCTGTTCTTCTCCATCCAGACCCCCACGGCCTCCAGACACTGGGAAAGAATTTTGATGGGATCACTTGGTCAGCCCAAGGCAAAGATGTATAATTGGGTATTATCAGCATATGATACCTTGCCTTTTATCAATGAATGACCTCCTCCAGCAGCTTCATGTTGATGTTAAACAGGAGCAGGAAGAGGGTAGAGATCTGGGGGACCCCACAAAGCAGGGCCTTGGGCTCAATCTCTCTCTCTAACTGATGGCACAAGCGTGGCTGCCATTGTTTCTGCCACCGTTGACACAAACAGCACCTGTCTGTGGCTGCTGCTGCTGCTGCTGCTGCTGCTGTATGGCTGGAAACCTACAGCAGATGAATGGCACTGCCTCAGAAGTAAAGCCAAGCACTGCCAAACAGCTGATATACTGTATGTAGATTGTATAGATTGTGTAGATTTCCAGAATTTGTTGTCTGCTTTCATTTACCTGTGTAAATTTGCCTGTATAGTGTCGCTTTCCCCAGCCTGGTGGTTTGGGATTTGGGAATTGTGTTGGACCCTAACTCTCATTATTCCTACCCAGGATGACAGGGGGTGATGAGAGTTGTGGCTGAGACCAACACAGTTGGAGAGGCCAAGCTGAGAAAAAATGGCTTGCTTTGTTGGTTCAGAACATGACATTTCAGCCAAAAAAAACTACTGGAGTGGCTTGCCCATTATGAAAGAGACAGTCCCTGTCTCAATTTACAATCGTAAAAGACAAAACACCAGTTAAAACCCTGCCTGTTTTTTACATGTGATAGAATAGACATAAAAAAGGATTGGGGCCTTGATTGCATGGTTCTGCAGCAATCTGGACTTTTTTGACCTCCCTGGACATTTGTGAGAGACACAAAAATGAAAAGGGTGGGGTCAGTGGAAAACAACAACAACAAGAAAACTCCTGAGAAATTTTGATGTTATACAAATACTGTAACAATCAGATGTAAATGCCTGCCAGTTTCTACCTCTCCTTTAGCTCTGTTCTTATGGTACCTGGAGAAATGCAGTGTTTTACCTTGCTGTTTGTTCACAAATAAATGTGATTCTGCAGAGCTTTCAAACACAGGTGATGGGTTGAAAAAATCAGTAGCAACCACAACACGCTTGAACCTTTTGTGCAATGCTTGTGGTGAGACAAAGAAAGAATGGGAGGAGAATACACCACGCTGAAGGCAACCTGTCTCTATAACAAATATTTTCCCATGAGCAGACAGCCTGCATTTGAAGGGCAAGGACGTGCTTCTTAAGACTGTTGGAGCATTAATGGCATTTATCTAGCCCACTCATGAATACTAATTCTCATAGCATTCAATGGTTTCTAGGTAAGGGTTTCTATTTCTATACTATCTCTTGGTCCTTCGTGTGGAAGGATTTTAAAACATTTGACAGTATGTACCCTTGATCTGCATGTACATTACTTTCTGGAAACAGGCTTTGATCAAGTCCCGATAACAACCCCTTGGCCAAGGAAGACCCCAATCTTCAATATTCTGCTGCTGGTGTTGACCATGGTAGCAGAACTGAAAAATGATAATAGCAATTTCTTTCAAGTCAAACTCAACTTGCAGTAACTAAATGGATACATCCATTTAGTTTTCCTGGCAACAATTACTTTGCCACTTTCTTTTCTGCAAATGTTTCTTTGATTTTCAATCTAGCCTACAGCCTTAGTTTACCAAGTGGTCTCCCATCCAAGTAATAGCTAGTTGCATTTCTGCTTAGCTTTTCTGAGATCAACCCTTCTGCCCTCCCTCCTTCCTTCCCTCCCTCATCATAGAATAATAGGGTTGAAGGAACCTCAGAGGTCATCTAGTCCAGCCCCCTGCCCAGGGCAGGAATTCTCAGACATCCTGGACATTCTTTTCTTGAATGTTTCCACTGATGGAGCATCCACAACTTCACTAGCCAGACTGTTCCACTGCTTAACAGCTCTCACAGTCAGAAAATTCCTCCTTATTTTAAGTTTGGATCACTTTGTAAAGCTTCCACCTGTTGGTTCTTGTCTTACCCTCAGGTGTTAAGGAGAATAAATCTACACCTGGTATTGGAAGAATACTATCACGCCTCCCTCCATCCCTGCCTCCCTTCTGCTTATATGCTGCTTCAGTCCAGAAGAACTCTGGACTTCTGGCTTGGAGAACAAAAATTAAGTTTATTAAGTGGTCCTCTAGGATGCTCAGCACTTTTTAAATGGTGACCCTACTCCCAAAAGTTTGAAAACCATTCTAAAAGCAACTAATTATCTTCAATCTGAGTGGTCAGAGTCCTGCTAGTTTCATTTACCACTAATTAACAATCATCTCCTGCAAAAATTCCCAGCCCAGCTGATTACCGCCGGTGTGTGTTTAAATATTGTGCTTGTTGCTGTTGAGATGATGCCTGAAATCTCTATCTTCAGGTTTTGGGCCAAACAAATCCAGCTCTAAAGCACATGCCAGGGAGACATTGGACAAAGCAATATGGGACCGCATCCTTTGCCCATCCCTTTGTATTTAGTATTTAAATTCTTTTCTCGTTTGGAGACAGGTACCTTCCAGTATTTTGAATATCTGAGGAAGTAAATCCCACCAAAATCAATTATTTTGCAGTAAACATTGGTGGGGCTGGACTGTCAGATTTGCACACTTCATGGAATGCAAGATAATGAATGAGAATCCATCAGGAATTGCAGAGGAGAAGCCTGCATTCTCTGAGCCCAACCAAATTGGGCTGTTTTCTGTGGCTTAGCAAAGCAGCTTACATAAAGGTACAGTCATACAATCATACTCAGATCAAAGCACTGCATGAAAGAACAAAGCAATTAAGTGAAATAAAGAACTGAAATGTCTGTGGATTTTTAGTATTTTTTTTTACCTAGTATCTAAAGAAAATACAGATAGTGATATGAGAGCTTTGGGGGAAAGAAACTCCAAAATTGGGCTACCACAATTGAAAAGGTCCCATCTCTAATAATTAATTATCATGTCTTCCTAAAAAGCCCCATATAGCAAAGGAAATAAAAGAAGTAAGACAAACTCTTGAAGCAGGCTGGCTCAAGTCATCTGCTCTGAGGATACCGTCCATGGCTGCAACCATTAACCAACCCATAGAACTCTGCCTTTAAAGAGCTTTAAATGCTTCTCACTTCCCAGCATTTCTTGTTTAAGGAGTTGCATCATTCTGCCTGATATACTATCTGGACCAGTGTTTCTCAACCTTGGCAGCTTTAAGGTGTGTGGACTTCAACTCCCAGAATTCCCCAGCCAGCAAGACTGGCTAAGGAATTCTGGGAGTTGAAGTCCACACATCTTAAAGTTGCCAAGGTTGAGAAACACTAATCTGGACTAACAGGCAGCATACCCATGCACTCGCCTATTCTGAGACATAACTACGTAACCTTGTTTCTGCAGGTAGACAAATATCAGTGTGGAGTAGTGGTGAGTTTTAACAGTTGGTGCAGGATATTATGACCTCCAGAGTTCAAGCCAATGGTAGTGACCAGAAATATCAGCATGTTCTGGCATTTTGAAATTAGCCATCCTATCTCATTAAAATGTTTTTCCATCAGTTATGACTTGAACTAGTCAACTAATACAACATTCATCAAATTAGCCTTGCTTGTATGTGCTGCAAAATTACTGAAATGTCCAGTCTGGCCTATTATCTTCTTTCCTGGCCTTGGCAACATGTGGAAGCATCTTGAATGCAAAAAATATCTCCACATTCATTTTGTCATTCCTGTCAACCTTTGCCAAAGGAAAGCTAATCTACAGTGGAGGCCTGTATTAAGATTCCTGCTGGCTGGAGTTCAGAAGCATTATGATTCAACACCATTAGCTCACTGGAGCTTTATGGAGACTGAAAAATATTTCCATCATTGAAAGTCTGAAGTTAAAATGACAGACTGAGGTTCCTTCCAATCATAGAAACAAAATTGAGCAACATTGCTCAGTCCTGTAATGCCCAGTGGCATTCAGGGATTTCTGACCTGTGATACAGTGCATCGGTGCGAGGGCCTATGGCAACAGTGAGCAAAGCTTTTGTGGCCAGAAAGGGCTTGAGAACTGCTAGAGACTTAATTGTAGGACAGCAACATAACAAGAGGAAGTGGGATTCCCCCAAAACTGATTTTTGATTTCAGGGCAGGAGTTTAGGGGCTTGTAAATACCAGCTGTAGCCTACTCTCTGTAACTGTGTGATGGTTCATGGGTTCATCAGTACATCTGCATGAGCCCTAACTTTATATGTGCCTTTCATGGAAGGTCAGAAAAACCTTACATTATTGAAAAGACCTTAGTCCCCTTTACAAGAAGACTTGAACATCAGGCAGAGTGAAGAGACAACTGTTACAGGATATCATACAACTTCAGCAAATTGTTTGCTTTTTAGCTATTATTGTATTTTTACTGCCAGGAAAGGAAGGAGGCAATTGTGGGGGTTTCTGTCACCCTCAAGTATATTACTGGTTGCCGTGCTGTGCAGAATATTTTTGGTCAGTCCTAGATAGTATGGAATGATTGCTGCTGTGAAGAGAATCAGACAACTTGAGAAACAGAGTTTTGTCATTTAAGTGACACAGTGAAATTTATTTATTTATTTATATTTATTTATTTTCTATCCCAGCTTTATTATTTTTATAAATAACTCAAGGCAGCGAATATACCTAATACTCCTTCCTCCTCCTCTTTTCCCCACAACAACAACCCTGTGAGTTGAGTTGGGCTGAGGGAGAGTGACTGGCCCAAGGTCACTCAGCCAGCATTCCTGCCTCAGGCAGGACTAGAACTCACAGTATCCTAGTTTCTAGCCCGTTGCCTTAACCACTAGACCAAACTGGCTAAACTGGACCAAACTGGCTAAAATTCCATATATTATGGAATTATAGAAACATAGAATTGGAAATGACCTTAAAGGTCACAACAGCCTTGCTCACTGCAGATTGTATGAAAGATTTTGGACAAGCAGTTATTTAGCGTCTGTGTGAAAACCTCCAGGGAAAGGGAACCCACCACCTCCTTAGGCAACCTATTCCACTAGGTGACAGCTCTTATCATCAGCAAATTTCTCCTAATATCAAATCTGAATCGATGTCTAGTACTTTCAGCCCACTAGTTCTGGTCCTACCTTCTGGAACAACAGAGCAAAGGTCCACTCCCTCCCTTGCATGACCATCTTTTAGATAAGTGAAAGCTGTTGTCACATCTCCCCTCAGTCTTCTCTTCTGCAGAATAAACAGAACCTTTAATTGTTCCTCGTATAATTTATTTTCCAGTCATCTTAACATCTGGGTAGCTTCCTTAAACTCACTCAAGTTTCATCAATTTCCTTTATAAACTGCAGTGGCCAGTTTGCAAGTAAGGCCCAGTCAAGGCAGAGCAGAGTGAGACCATTACGTCTTGTGACCTGGACTCCATGATCCTGTTAAGACTTCCCCCCCAAAGGATTTTCCTTTTGTTAACGTTTCCTACTGCAGATTAAGGTTGCTATAGTAACTAATCGTTTTGGCCCGGTGAAGAGGTTGAATTTCATTGTCTCCTTTTCACGTGTTAATGGTTGCATCACCTGGGGGGAGGAACTTGCCTGGACTTGTTTCTGTTTCTGTTTCCTTTCTGTGCAGACATGTAGAGAGTCAAGCTGCTCTCACTGAGAGCCAAGACTTTTAAATATGTTTTGCTTTCGTTTTGCTTTCTGTAAATAAATTATTTTTATAGAAATGCCTGGTGTGTGACTTTTCTGATCTCTCCTGGGCCAAAGGCTTTCCCAGCAATCTGCCAACACCTTTCTAGCAGCTGCATCAGACTGTTGGCTCACGTTCACCTAGAGATATACCCAAACACCCAGATCTTTTTCACATGTACTATTGTCAAGCCGTATCTCCCCCTTCCTAAACCTCCCTCCCTCTCTCCCTCCCTCCCTCTCTGACTTTGCATTTCTCCCTGCTAAATTTTATCCAGTTTGTTTCAGCCTACTGTTCAAGCTTTAGATCTTTAAAAAAAAAATTTTTTTAATGTTAACAGTTCCTCCTAGATTTGTGTCATCTGAAATTTTGATCATCACCCTTCAATTCCTACCTTCACATCATTAATAAAAAAGTGAACAGCACAGGAACCAGGACAGAGTCCCATGGCATTTCCCTTGATCCTACTTGCCAAGCTGATGTGGAGCCATTGAGAAATACTTCTTGGGTGTAGCCATTCAGTCAGTTATGGAGCTAGTTTTATCATCTAGCTCATATTTTACTACTTTATTAATATGGGTATCATGAGAGATTTTATCAAATGCTCTGCTGAGGAGGTCTAGGTACACTGTGTCCATGGCATCCCCCATGCTCTTAAGCTAGTAAATCTGTCAACAGAGGAGAGAGGATTAGTCTGGCATAACGTGTTTGTGACAAATCCATGCTGGCTCTTGTTAATTTTTGCATTCCTTTTGCTCATGAACAATGTTGTTTAATAATCTGCTTGAGGACCTTGCCCAGTCACAAGTCTGTAACTTTCTGGGTCCTATTTTTTTCCTCTTTTTAAAGCTAGGGGCAACATTTTATCTTATTCAGTCTTCTGGTACATCACCAGTTCTCCAGGAGTTCTCAAAGATTACAGGTAGTGGTTCTGAGATCCCCTTTGCTAATTTTTTAAAGAACTTCTAGGATGTAATTCATCTGGCCCTGGAGAACTGAATTCATTTAAATCAATTAAGTGTTCTTTTACCTTCTCCCTGTCTAATCCTGAGCTGCAGCTCCTTCCTTCTACTAGTGCCACATCAATGGCCAATTAGAATTTTTTTGTTTTGGTTTGGGCATTTCATGCAATCCACAACTCATTCTCAGGTTTAGCCTTTCTGACATAATCCCTACAGTTTCTGGAAATTGCTTTGTATCCTTCTTGCATTATACACCCCTTTCATTTCTTATACATATCCATTTTTATTTTAAACATTTTAGAAAGCTCTGTGTATATCCATAGTTGTCTCTTTAAATGTTTCCCATTTTCCCTTCTAGTAAGAATTGTTTATAATTGTATCTTCAGTATGTCATATCACAGAATCTCTCATCCTTCCTGATACTTTTCTCTTTCAGATTTTAAAGCCACTGGATCTGACCTACAGTACCTTCTATCTAAGTTCATCAAAATCTGCTCTTCTGAAATTTATTATGTAAGTCTGACTCTTCGCTATTCTCTTTAATATCAGAAATTCAAGAATAACAAGATCACTTTCTCACAATGCTCCACTTATCTTAACTTCTTCACCCAATTCCTCTCTGGTAAGGATTAGGTCCTTATCAATCCCCTTATTTCTCTTCCACTTCCTGGCAAATTATATTGTCAGCAAGACAGAAAAGGAATATGTTGGACCTCTGACTCTTGCAAGATAGGGATTTCCAACAGATGTCAGCAGGGGCATCCACAACGTGTAATAAAAAAATCAAGATGGCGGACATAATGGTACAATTGAAGCTGTGCCTATTTTTAATGTGTGTTGCATGTATCATGTACATAAAAATGGGTGGAGCTTTAATCACACCATCATGTGGGCCATCTTTTACCATACGCTATGGACACCCCTGAATGTCAGAATATCTGAAATCTCTCAGTGTCACTCTTGAATGCCTCTTTGAAAGTTTGGTCACCTGACATAGAAACCTCATCCACATCTTCTGCCTGTCCAGACAGCCTATAATTAACTCCCACAAGTTTCTCTTTCCTTTTATTCTAATCCAAATACTCTCAACAGGGCTTCATGAACTGGTGAATTTCTATGCTGGCATATGCTTTCTTTATGTACAGCCCAACACTCCCTACCTTCCTGTAGAATAAGCTGTAGCATTCCATGGCTATGGTCCAATCATGTGTGTCTTCCCACTACATTTCACTGATGCCATGACATCATATTTATCCTGTGTTAGGAGTTGGTAGTAT
This sequence comes from Candoia aspera, assembly GCF_035149785.1. NCBI lineage: Eukaryota > Metazoa > Chordata > Lepidosauria > Squamata > Candoiidae > Candoia > Candoia aspera. The sequence goes on along the minus strand of NC_086153.1, from coordinate 52,525,515 downwards.
ATTTGCTTCTGGCTTTTGCCACCTTTTGCTCTACTTTAACAACATCCTGATGAGATTGGTGAGGCATAAGCCAAATACATTCTTCCCAATATTTGTGAAATGTAGCCCCATCTCTTGCCTCATGTAGTAGTGCAGTCCATAGTCAAGGAACCCAGTGCTGAACTTATCTGCACTGAGTGCCCCTTGACCCTCTGAGTTATTTGCTTCCACTTCTTTTCTGCTTCCTTTCCCTCTTCTCTGGCATTCATGTCCCTCTTCTGCCCCTTCTTAGTTTTACCTGTCCTTTCCAGAAAGGTCTTCTCTTCCCTGGTGTATTTCATTGTAGAAACTTTTTCCTCAAGCCCCTTTACCTTCTCCAATGAAGAGAGGAGCTTGCACCCCCTGCAGGTGTAATTTGGGTTCTTTTAAGGGAGGAGGACAAACATTGCTCATACCTTGCAGATTGTCACTCAGCTTCCTTCACAGTCCATATTTCTCAGAGTTTATTAGGAGGCTCTCCTCCACACTTCCCTATCAAAGTCCCATGCAAAACTCTCCTTTGCTCTCCCTGCTTACTCTGTCACTCAGCAAGCCCATTTTCTAGAGAGCTGGCTTCCTTACATGCCCCCTGAAACTGTGTCAGCTAGATCAGCAGGAAGCAATGCTTCAATCACATACAGTGGGCAATCAAGCTAACTTGTAACATGATTTGTTTGATTTTGATTTCATGAGTTGTTTGTGAACTCATCTAATTATGATTTATTCAACAAATTACCATCGCTTAATCTGATGTGTGAGCCCAGCCAGTGTGTGGAACTGGCCAGAGTACCAAACATTAACTGAAGAGGTTTGGATCCTACTCTCTTCAGTCACACTGTTCCCTGGGCTAATCACTGTCAAAGCAGGATCGGACCCAGAGACTCAGCTTGAGCTTCCTGGCACAGAGAGTGGCAGGCAGTGTGACAAACACATACTCTTCCAGGGATGAAACATCAGCCTTGTCAAGAGTGTCACACTCTTCTGCATCACTAGGCACGTCTGCTTGTAGTTCATTATTCTGACAAACACTGCAGGAGAATCTTGATAAATCTCTCCTCTTGAAGCAAGGGGGGAAAAAAGAACACAGAGACACTCTTTTATGAGTGGTAATGACACTGTGTATGTCCAGTTCGGGTATGAGACCTACGAGCAGTTTATGGAGCCTTTCTCAACCTAATGGCCTTCAGATGGGCTGTGATTGCAGCTCCTTCCCTACAGGAGGGCTGAAGAATCCCAGCCAGTACTTCAGAATTCTGGGTATTGTAGTCCCAACACATGTCGATGTACCCAGATGGAGAAGGCTGACACAAGATACCTTGGGGCAAATGCTAATCTATCTTTAGACCTCAAGTAGGAAACTCACTACCTTGTCCTTCTCTGCTCAACGGTTCTTTAGTTTTCATTTTATTGTACTTTATCTTCATTGTATAATAAAGAATACATTTCCAAAATCTTTCTGCCAAGTATTCTCTCTAAATTCCTTGTTTATAATTATGCTTTTAAAAAAAACAACAAGAAAAAGGGTTGCAATAGTATCTGCTTCTTCATTGCAAGCTGCCAGGCAGTTGTGATACCTGATTTCTCTAAATAATGTTTGTTTCTGGAAAAAAAAACCGGTGTGTGTGTGTAACTCTTCTCACCTGCTTTTCTTTCTCATTCAGCTCTCTCCTCTTGCTCATTTCTCATTTCTGATGACAAAGCAATGATAAATGTAATCACAGCCTACTGTGAAGGAAGCAGGCAGGCAGAATGCAAAAATGGCTAGTTTAATGGAAAGCACACCAACTAACTTCACTGTGGATCTACTCTTACATGGAACCCAGAATGATGAATTATCCCTGCTTAATGCTTAACTTGGAATTGTCTTCCATGGATATTTTTATTTATTTTATTTATTGTTGTTGCATTTATAATCCATTTTTCCTCCAGGAGACAAAGCAGTGCACTCCTCTTTGCAATGGCATCTTTGCAACCAATCCTCTATAGTAGGAGAGATGGACAGGGTTCATGCATTGCACTAGGCCATAATATGATGTGTAAGTGTACCCATAATGGCATTGTGTGCAAACCAGGCCATAATGGCTTTTTCCAAAATATGGCTAAAATATCCTGGCTTAACATGATGAGTGAATGCAGCCATAATGATTGACCCAAAGTCACCCCAAGCTCAGGGTAAATTGTGATTAATGTGTTAGACAGGGAGACTCATTTGTGAAAGTTCCCAGTCAACCCTGAAATTCACTGCGTGGCTTTGGGCTAACCACTATCTTGGGGTAGTTTTGCTAAGGTAAAATAAAGAAAGACATCTGCATACAGATGTATGCAGCTTCTACAGGAACGGAAGTACATACATGTAATAATAAATACTTTAAAAATGGTCTCCTCAGGGCACAGTCAGACTAGTGCATTAAATTGCAATCCACTATTCCTTGAGTTGGCAGAGAAGTATTGCCAGTATAAAATTTACTGCCCCACTGGCCAAGCCCTATCCTGTCCCAGTAATGAAGCCAGCAAGCGGTGTTCTTCTTAACAGCCTTGATGTGGGATACATTAAAGAAAATGCTGTACAACAAAAGGATTTTTCCCCACTGTTTTACCTTCATTGGATGACCCAAGAAGAAGAAAATCCTGTTCTCATTTTCTTCATACCATGTGTGCTTCTGTACATCTCTAATATGTTTCTCAACTTACGCCTCTTTTTTCCTAAGCAAATGTTGTAACCTTTCCTCCAATGCCTTGATTATTTTCATTGAATTTTTTATATGGCTTTCAGCTCTACAATAACATCTATGAAATAAAATCTCTAAAATGACTTGAAATCCATGGTTTTCTGCATAGTATTTCACCTGTGTCAAGCCTTCTTCTAAGAACAAAGAAAGGTACACTAAATCAGGCCAAAATAGTTATTCATGTAGCTCAGTATCTGATCCTTCACTTTATCATCTGAAGACAGCACATGTGCTAGGGAGTAAACTGGCATATTCTGCAAGCAAAACTTATGTCCTACCTTTAGCTATGGCTTCTTCCCTCCTAGCCATTTGTAATGCTCAGCATGTACTGTAGTTACTCATATATTATCCACAATTTAGGAAATTTTCCTCAGTAAAAACTTGATGCAGCAAAATAGTGTTTTCCTGGCACTCAGTTACATTTTGTCCTTGGGAAAATGCAGTTCTTCCCTTAGTGGTATTTTATAAGCACTGTGATTGCTACTTAGAATATAGTTACATAAATGTCACAGGCATTGATAGATGCGGCATTATAGCCCTGAGAATTATCTTTCTTAACAGGAAAAGCTCAGATTTAGTAAGCAGTCTGGTAGTCTCGGTGATGACCTCCTTCTGATTTACAAACTGCTGTAGCGTTATAAAAAAATACTTTATCCAACTGGGAGAAGACAAAAATAAAATCTGTAGGTTTTTTTGGTTATGCCTTCTTTTGCAAGGAAGATAGGCAGGCAAAGTTTGAAAAAATGTTGATGCAAGTAAAACATTAGTCTTTCTAGGAAATTAATTTCACTGTATTTAAGGTGACCCTCCATCGGGTTAGCAGGAAAGAACATTCAGGGTCATTATCTAGAGGCTATATAATATCTGTTCCTTCAACTTCTGTCTCCCAAAAAATACTATGAGACAGTTATTCTTTTTCTAAAGTAATTCTTTCGAAACCTCCAACCTCTGTGGAACTTCTGATGCAGCAATATTTGGCCTAAATAAACTAAATACTTAAATAGAATAAATGGCCAAGACATCCTATCAGGTGTATGAAACTTGCTTTTTAATTTTGGAATAGTTTAAAAACAACTTCCTTGAAATGGAGTTGATCCAAAGCAATAATGTTGTGAGAGGCCCAGTTTATCTGCAAAACAGATTTATATGTTATTTTTAAACTCTGTTTGTCCCATAATATAAGCATTCCATGGATAAATAGGTCATAAAACATTAATTCTTCTACATTACTGTGTAAAACACGGAGTTCCTGGCTTTTATGTTTATATTTTGTAATTGATTCCCAGAACCCCAAACTGTTTTTCTAGAGTATTCTTTTTTAGACTACTCGATGTTCTATTATCCCATAGCACCCATTTGAAGTCAATTGCTTAAGCACTACTTAACTGTGTAGGAGGAGAGCTATGTTAGTCAATGGTGGCAAAAAAGCAGGAGTCTGGTAGCATTTTTTCTAACTCACAAATTTTTTTTAAAAGGCATGAGACTTTGTGAGCTGCAGCTCACTTCATCAGATGCATAGAGCGGCTGGACTGATAATGGATTTAAATTAGGGTGAGACGGGGCAGGGGCAGGAAGCGAGGGGAAGACAGATTAGTTATGCAGATGCAGGCTACATATGAAACAGATTAGCAGTACCTTATCAATTAACAGTTGTAATATTTAAAAATCCACTGTGTTTGTTGAGACATCTGAGATTGACTGAAATCTTTTGATGTATGTGAGTTCAGCAACCTCCCTCTCAATGATGGAGTGAAAGTCCCATTTTTCCAAAAGAGTCACCTTGAGGTCTGCTATAGAGTGTCCTGCAAGACTGAAATGCTCTACTCTATCCTTATTTTGAGTTCTGATGTTAAATTTGTGTCTGTTTATTCTTTTGAGCAAAGTTTGTCCCATTTGTCCTACATAGAATCCAGAGAGGCATTGCTGGTAAATGATGGCATACCTCACATTAGAGGAAGAGCATAGGAAGGTGCCTCTGATCTTGTGTGTACTGGTTGAGGCTTGTGATGGTGCTGTTGGTGTAGACATCTGAGTTCGTTGCATGGTCTGGTTAAAGGAACTAACTCCACCATTGAGTGAGAGGTTGCTGAACCCTCGTACATCAAAAGGTTTCAGGTAATCTCAGAAGGTCTCAACAAATACAATGAGTTTTTGACACATCACAATTGTTAAATTGATAAGGTACTTGAAATCTGTCTCTTCTCTGCATAGCCTACCTGTCTTCCCCCTTTTTCCCCACCCATTCTCATCCCAATTTAAATCCTACATCAGTCTACTCACTCTGTGCATCTGATGAAGTAAGCTGCAGTTCACAAAAACATATGCCTTTTAATAAAATGTGTAAGTCAGAAAAGGTGCTACCAGACTCCTGATTTTAAGCATTGCTTAAGGCACTCCTGTGCAAATTTACAGATAAGCAAGAACTTGATTTTGAATCTTTGGGATCCCAGTAAGTATAAACTGATACACACTAGGACAAACCTCCCAAACTTCACATATACACTGGTGGAGTCTTGGTTGTTTGGAACTAACCAAGAAAAAGATCTTGGGATCATAGTGGAGAGCTCAGTGAAAAATGCAAATTTCATGTTAGGGATCTTTTTGAAAGGGACTGAAAATAAAACTGCCACTAGCGTCATGCATTTAGTCAGATCTATGGTACATATACATCTGGAATGCTATATACAGTTCTGATCACCACATTTGAAAAATATAATAAAACTGCAAAAAGTACAGAAGAAGAGAAGCCAACCAAAACAATTAGGGGGCTCATCTGCATACTTAGGACTCTTTTGTTTCAAATGAGGCATGGGGATATGATCAAGGTATATAAAACAACGTATGGTATGAAGACTTCAGCAAAGGATCGTTACCTTGTCGTGGTGCTGGAGCTTGAGCACCTCAATGATGCCATGAGCTAAACCGTGAAGGGCCACCCAAGACGGGAAGGTCATGACAGAGAGGTCAGACTAAATGCAATCCCTGGGGAAGGTAATGGCAACCCACCTCAGTATTCTTGCCGTGAAAACTAAATGGATCAGTACAACCAGAGATATGTCGGTATACCATCGGAAGATGAGACCCCCAGGTCGGAAGATGGTCAAAATGCTCCTGGGGAGGAACAGAGGATGAGCTCAACTAGCCCCAGACGTGATGACGCAGCTAGCTCAAAGCCGAAAGGACGGCTAGCGGCCGACGGTGCTGGTGGTGAACGGCGAATCCGATGTTCTAAGGATCAACACACCATCGGAACCTGGAATGTAAGATCTATGAGCCAGGGCAAATTGGATGTGGTTATTGGTGAGATGTCAAGATTAAAGATAGACATTCTGGGCGTCAGTGAACTGAAATGGACTGGAATGGGCCACTTCACATCAAATGACCACCAGATCTACTACTGCGGACAAGAGGACCACAGAAGAAATGGAGTAGCCTTCATAATTAATAATAAAGTGGCTAAAGCAGTGCTTGGATACAACCCAAAAAACGACAGAATGATCTCAATTCGAATTCAGGGCAAGCCATCTAACATCACAGTGATCCAAATATATGCCCCAACCACAGATGCTGAAGAAGCTGAAGTAGAGCAGTTCTATGAGGATCTGCAGCACCTACTGGACAACATGCCTAAAAGAGATGTTATTTTCATCACAGGAGACTGGAATGCTAAGGTGGGCAGTCAAATGACACCTCGAATTACAGGTAAGTATGGCCTGGGAGAACAAAACGAAGCAGGACACAGGCTGATAGAATTTTGCCAAGACAATTCACTCTGCATAACAAACACTCTCTTCCAACAACCTAAGAGACGGCTTTATACATGGACTTCACCAGATGGACAACACCGAAATCAGATTGATTACATCCTTTGCAGCCAAAGGTGGCGGACATCTGTACAGTCGGTAAAAACAAGGCCTGGAGCTGACTGTAGTTCAGATCACGAACTTCTTCTTGCACAATTTAGGATCAGACTAAAGAGATTAGGGAAGACCCACAGATCAGCTAGATATGAGCTCACTGTAACGATTGCCTAAACCCAAATACTCAGTCTCACAAGCTCGGGCTTAAAGATAACTGATTTATTAAAGGAATAGTATGCAAATACAGAGAAAGCTGAGAATGAGCAAAAGCGCGCCAAATACAAACTAAATACCCTCGCTTCAAACCCAATCCCGCCCCTCGCCCCACCATAGCAACCACCCCCTCCCAGGTGTTGGCAACCGTCACACATCGGCCTGGGAAAGTAACCTTGAAGACATGTCATAACCCAAACATACATTCCTGCAGAACAGCAAGGAGATTACAGCCTGGCACGGCTGAAATTCCCCTCCCCGCAAATGACAGACACGGAACAGGAGAGTGACATGTGAAACGTTACGATGTATTCAAACCATTGAAACGATGAACATGACATATCGCCCCCCTTAAAGAAACTAAACTAAGCAGCAAGTTCATGCGGCTAGGCAGAATAAAGACGGGCTAAGTGATTTTACAGTGTGGGACACGCATCAGCACCTATACATAGGAAGACACGCATCAAAGAATCCACATGTGAAACGCTCCCATTCATCTCTACACAAGATCTAAGCATTGGCATGAAAATTTTCACGATGCAGATATTAGCATTGAACATTGCGGTCATGACAAAACGCAAGGAACAGGTTACAGTGGTTAAACAGCATATAAATGCAAAAGGCTAAACAGCATGAGAATGCTAAAGCAAACCACAGAGCCCCGCCCCTCCACTCAGTCCGGAGGGACATGCTTCCAGCAAACAAAGCCCTGAAACCCACCCCTATCTCGCCCGAAATCCAGGATTTCTCGCTGATCGCCAGCCTCGCTCGGTGGGTCCACCTCCTCCGCCCTCAGTGCGAAGAATGCGTCGCCTTCTTCCTCAGGCCCCAAGGCGGGCTGTCTCACCTCGGCCTCTCCGCTGCATCCCGCCCGACCGCCGCCGCTCTCCACGCAGCCCAGGCCCCTCGAGGCCGCACCCTTCTTGGCGCTGACACAGGCAGGAACGATGGCTCTCTCCTGCCGCGCTTGCATCCCGTGGAGCAGCGCCATCTCCAGCCACAGGAAGTTCCTCATCCAGTCCCGCTGCGCCTCCGAGCGCTCGCACCGCAGCTCGGCTTCGGTCAGCAGGAACACCCACCACTCCAACGAAAATGCCGATGTGCCGCCCTCCTTCGCCGGAATCATGCAGCCACGCCGCGTCCCAGCCTGGGCCATCAAGGATGCCAGCCACTCCGGGGACCACACCGGGGCGCCGCTCTCCACCTCCAAACCCATCCCCGACTCCGGAACATCGCTACCGGCCACTGCGCTGAGGTCGCTCCCCCGCGACTCTGCCCGTTGCGGCCTGACCCGCCGATCAGCGAATTCCACCTCCGGAAACGTGGGGTATTGGGGTCTCCAGGTGGCATGAGCTAGCCCCGACCGAGCTTCCGCCACGCCGTCCCCGCTGGAGCGCTGTTGCGCCCCGATTCGTCCATCCATTGTTAAAGTCATCGCTAGCTCTCCCCTTCACCAAAGGCTTGGATGGGGGCTAGCGGAAAATTTCATTATGATTCTCAGCTTTATGTAACGATTGCCTAAACCCAAATACTCAGTCTCACAAGCTCGGGCTTAAAGATAACTGATTTATTAAAGGAATAGTATGCAAATACAGAGAAAGCTGAGAATGAGCAAAAGCGCGCCAAATACAAACTAAATACCCTCGCTTCAAACCCAATCCCGCCCCTCGCCCCACCATAGCAACCACCCCCTCCCAGGTGTTGGCAACCGTCACACATCGGCCTGGGAAAGTAACCTTGAAGACATGTCATAACCCAAACATACATTCCTGCAGAACAGCAAGGAGATTACAGCCTGGCACGGCTGAAATTCCCCTCCCCGCAAATGACAGACACGGAACAGGAGAGTGACATGTGAAACGTTACGATGTATTCAAACCATTGAAACGATGAACATGACACTCACTAATATTCCTAAGGAATATGCAGTGGAGGTGAAGAATCGATTTAAGGGACTGGACTTAGTAGATAGGGTCCCGGAAGAACTCTGGACAGAAGTTGGCAGCATTGTTCAGGAGGCGGCAACAAAATACATCCCAAAGAAAGAGAAAACCAAGAAGGCAAAATGGCTGTCTGCTGAGACACTAGAAGTAGCCCAAGAAAGAAGGAAAGCAAAAGGCAACAGTGATAGGGGGAGATATGCCCAATTAAATGCAAAATTCCAGAGGTTAGCCAGAAGAGATAAGGAATTATTTTTAAACAAGCAATGTGCGGAAGTGGAAGAAGACAATAGAATAGGAAGGACAAGAGACCTCTTCCAGAAAATTAGAAACATTGGAGGTAAATTCCAGGCCAAAATGGGTATGATCAAAAACAAAGATGGCAAGGACCTAACAGAAGAAGAAGAGATCAAGAAAAGGTGGCAAGAATATACAGAAGACCTGTATAGGAAGGATAACAATATCGGGGATAGCTTTGACAGTGTGGTCGGTGAGCTAGAGCCAGACATCCTGAAGAGTGAGGTTGAGTGGGCCTTAAGAAGCATTGCTAATAACAAGGCAACAGGAGACGACGGCATCCCAGCTGAACTGTTCAAAATCTTGCAAGATGATGCTGTCAAGGTAATGCATGCTATATGCCAGCAAATTTGGAAAACACAAGAATGGCCATCAGACTGGAAAAAATCAACTTATATCCCCATACCAAAAAAGGGAAACACTAAAGAATGTTCAAACTATCGAACAGTGGCACTCATTTCACATGCCAGTAAGGTAATGCTCAAGATCCTGCAAGGTAGACTTCAGCAGTTCATGGAGCGAGAATTGCCAGATGTACAAGCTGGGTTTAGAAAAGGCAGAGGAACTAGGGACCAAATTGCCAACATCCGCTGGATAATGGAAAAAGCCAGGGAGTTTCAGAAAAACATCTATTTCTGTTTTATTGACTATTCTAAAGCCTTTGACTGTGTGGACCATAACAAATTGTGGCAAGTTCTTAGCGGTATGGGGATACCAAGTCATCTTGTATGCCTCCTGAAGAATCTGTATAACGACCAAGTAGCAACAGTAAGAACAGACCACGGAAGAACGGACTGGTTTAAGATTGGGAAAGGAGTACGGCAGGGCTGTATACTCTCACCCTACCTATTCAACTTGTATGCAGAACACATCATGCGACAAGCTGGGCTTGAGGAATCCAAGGCTGGAGTTAAAATCTCTGGAAGAAACATTAACAATCTCAGATATGCAGATGATACCACTTTGATGGCTGAAAGTGAAGAGGAACTGAGGAGCCTTATGATGAAGGTGAAAGAAGAAAGTGCAAAAGCTGGTTTGCAGCTAAACCTCAAAAAACCAAGATTATGGCAACCAGCTTGATTGATAACTGGCAAATAGAGGGAGAAAATGTAGAAGCAGTGAAAGACTTTGTATTCCTAGGTGCAAAGATTACTGCAGATGCTGACTGCAGTCAGGAAATCAGAAGACGCTTAATCCTTGGAAGAAGAGCAATGACAAATCTCGATAAAATAGTTAAGAGCAGAGACATCACACTGACAACAAAGGCCCGCATAGTTAAAGCAATGGTGTTCCCTGTAGTAACATATGGCTGCGAGAGCTGGACCATAAGGAAGGCTGAGCGAAGGAAGATTGATGCTTTTGAACTGTGGTGTTGGAGGAAAATTCTGAGAGTGCCTTGGACTGCAAGAAGATCCAACCAGTCCATCCTCGAGGAAATAAAGCCAGACTGCTCACTTGAGGGAATGATATTAAAGGCAAAACGGAAATACTTTGGCCACATAATGAGAAGACAGGACACCCTGGAGAAGATGCTGATGCTAGGGAGAGTGGAAGGCAAAAGGAAGAGGGGCCGACCAAGGGCAAGATGGATGGATGATATTCTAGAGGTGACGGACTCATCCCTGGGGGAGCTGAGGGTGTTGACGACCGACAGGAAGCTCTGGCGTGGGCTGGTCCATGAAGTCACGAAGAGTCGGAAGCGACTAAACGAATAAACAACAAAATGGTATGAAGAAAGGGGACTGGGAGAAGATAGGTCTCCTTGTCTTAGAACATCAGGATCAGGGTCATCCAATGAAACTGACTAGAAGGAGATCTGGAACAGACCTCACATAGTGGGCTTCACATAGTGCATAAGAAGACAGAGTGATAGCCAACACCTTGGATGGCTTTAAAATGGGATTGGCTACATGCATAGTTCTGTCAGAGGCTATTGGTCTTGAAGACTCAATGTTACCAGCATGGTTCTGAGTATCAGGCACAGGGGAACAATGGTGCGAAAAAGGTATCTCTCCATTTTCTGCTTGTGAGTAGAATACCCAGTAGAATATTTGGTATTTGGTTGGCTGCTCCGAGAAACAAATCCTGCACTAAGATCAGCTTTGGCCTGATTCAGCATAGCTATACGTTTATTCTTATATATCTTGCTAGGTCTGGGGGGATGCAGGTTAACATTTTCTGTTTATACTGCTTTTATTCTCCAGACCTGCATCTGGCTCTCTGTAAGCTAGTTTCTACATCATTGGAAGAAGCCTAATGAAAGGATAAGAAAAGAAATAGGATAAATAAGTAATATTTCTTCAGTTGCAGATATGGCTTTGGACATGGGATTATAGAAAAAGCTGGATTAAAAAAGAAACCTCTGAAAATAAAACAAAATGAATTAATAGCTTGATTGCAAGTGAAACTAAGCGTGAAGATTAATCAGAATCAGCCATCTGGCCTCTTACTACTAGTGCTAGGAAGTGTCAGGTGCTGTAGCAATGTGAAGAACCCAATATATTCTTCTCCTGCTGACAAACAACTCTGCCAGAAGATAACTGGGTGGCTGGACCTGCTTGTTTCTCTGGAACAAGAGAAGATATGGGAGGGGAGGAAAAGTGATTCTCTTCCTCAACAGGCCAGAAGAGAGCCTATCTTCTGGGACAGGATGAGGTTGGTGTCAGCAACTCTCTGGCACTAGACAACCAGAGGCTTAGAAATGGAATAAGGTCTTTGGTGTATGAGGTCCTGCAGAAGCAATCTGCTGGGGCTGTGCTGCAAATGATGCCATTTCATGTGTTTAAAGTTGTTGGAAATCATCATCAGCAGCAGCAGCTGACACCTTTGTATTGATTTTCAGTCCAAACAGTATGCCTGATTTTGTCCATTCTTCTATTCAATTTGGGATCATTTGTAGAAAATGCTATTAATATAGCATATAGCTTTTAAATAAATGCTGTTAATATAGCATATTCCAGGGTAAACTTTCTTTAGTACCAGACTACATAAAGCCACAGAAAATCACAACTGAATATTTTGATTCTTATTTTGAAGTAATCTGCATATACAGTATATGAACTTTGGTCAGATACTGGAGAAGGGGAATAATAGTTTTTTTTTAGACAGGAGAGAAAAATAAAACATTTCCTAATGCCATTGCACCAATCAAATGTTTAGCACCAGCTCTGCAGCTGTTTTACAAGAAGTAAGCATGCAAAAATACATAAAAATAAGTAAATAAATTAAGAAATTTTATTTTATCTTTCATGGTGCATGAAAAGTCCTTCACAGGCAATGTTGGAGAGGTAATCTTGCAGTTTACCTCTACTGTATGATCCTAAAAGCAGCAATTCTAAGATTGCTTGTGTATGACCCTCTTTCTTTAGAATTACATTTTGAACGTTGCTTGGTAGCAGGCTGGCAGACAGGACAGATCTTTCAGCAGTTATGTATGAAGACATTCTAATAAGTAGCTTAAACCTCTGCATTCTGCACAAATGGTAGTTTTTGATCTCATGGGTAGCCTCATCGAATGCAGAATAATAACAACTTGAGGTTATCAATGAATGCCATGTGCCTGTGATTATTCCTGTCCAAAAAAGGTGTTGCTGGTGTACCAACATAATGCTGTAATAGATGCTTCTACCCATGTAGGTAATCTGGGTTTCTAATTATGGATCCAGGAGTACCTGCAAACCATGGTTATGTTCCTTCACAGAGAGCACAAACAAATTCAGAACACACTAATTCCCCTATTATTAGTTCCCCTAATTCCTAGACCTAGCAACTACGCATTCAAGATATTTCTTAGATAAAACTTCTACTATAATTAACATTAGAACAGGTATCAGTTAACAAAATATGTATGTATTTCATGTGTTTTCCATTTTCTGGTAACGATACTCAAAATGGGGACCAGGAGGTCTTATGTGGGAAAGTGTTCAGGTGCCTATTTTCATGTGTGCATCCAATGGACATTCCAAGCTGTCACTGAGAGCAGGGGCTGAGAAGCACATCCTATTATTTGAAAAAGTCTTTGTGACAACCAGAATTTTAAAGACCATAAGCCAAACTTCTTCAAACTTCTATTAAGCTTGAAAATAAAGGCTTGATGTTTCTTAAAGGCTGAAGTTCTCTATGTTTGTGTCTGTGTCTGGGTGGCTGAGTGGCTGAGTGAATGAGCAACTCCTGTGTATAATGAGTTCTCTGGACTAAAACTAGTAGCATTCCTTTATTTATGTACTCACTCTATTAATATACTGCTTCCCATATCAAGAAATATATATCTAATATATCTGAAAGATATACAAATATAAACTTTGATAACTGAGGCACAGATGAGTAGGGGACATGAAAAGAGATGGCAGAACAGATTGGCACAATTTTGTTGGGTTTCCAAATCCCCACAAAGGCTGCAGCAGCAGCAGCAGCAACAGAACTGTTTTACAAATGCACACCCACACATACACTCATGCGTCAAACGTTCTTAGTCCTGGTCACTACTGCCATGTATTTAAGAACAGCCTTTCAATGGGAATAGAAGCAGCTAGCTTTGTGCCTGATTGTAATTTGTAAAATAGAAAGTAGCACTAACACCTTGAGCTAATGGTTGCATGATGTTTGCGAGGAACCAGCTGTTTTATAAATGCTAATGTCTTGCAACAGCAAAATGGAATTCATGTATGGCACAGAAGCAGAGACCTTTTGTGACCTTCACCGATTCTTTCCATCATATAAAACCGTGGCTAATCTTCAGGGAGTCATCTGGCTCCCCTTAGAGATACACAAAGAGGTTCTGCTAATTGCAGATGTGAGAATGAATCTACAGTAACATTGCCCTGTGGGAAGAGAGGATTTGGGGGACAGCTGCTGTTTCACATAATTCATAATTCTCTGTGTTTTCAATCTTGTATTCTTCTATCCCATGTTTATCTAAATAAATCACTGTCATGGAGTATTTCCCCTCTATCTGCATAGCAAAGCTAGCCACTAGATTTCTTTGAAGAAAAGATTTCTAAAGGAGACCTTAGGTCCACCATTGCCAGTGGGTTTCTCAAGAGTAAGTAAAAAGGAGGCCACCAACCTCAGAGCCAGATTATGCTTATTAAAAAACATTGTATTCTTTTGGGGGTTGTACATGAGGTAGTATCATTATGCACATACCTGTAGCTCGTTTTTCTCAATATGGGGATTCTAGAAGCTTAGAGCCTAAACCTAGGTCATCATTACCCAATGTGCATCTTCCTTCATTTTAGAATAACTGAAAGGAGGCCTAAGACTGCCTTCTCAAATGCCTGCTGCTAATGCAAAGTGTCCTTAAGGACTAGTATCTAACAGCATGGGCAGCTCAGCAGTGCCACCAATTCATTCTTTTGCTAAAGTTGTGTGGAAATCTGCTTTGCACTTTCTCATACATTTTTTTCCCCTGCACAATGGCTTCTATTTTTCTACCTTATTCTCAGGGTCCTTACACATATCTTTCAAATGTCTTGTAGTGATTTTTGGAGCTTTGTTTATTCTTAGAGGAGGCAGGCAATGCTTTTGCTGCTGTTGATACTGCTTTCTGTCTGCATTTTTCCATTACTCTGGAGCCTCCCTGGCTACTCACATAATGAAAAAGTGCCCAATGGGAAGAGTATCCTCATGAAGTTTTCCCTTTGGATTTAACTGAAGTTTGGGATGCCAGGGAAGCTGCAGATCACAGGAACGAGAATTGGACTCTCTCACACCCTGCCCCAAGCTACCTCATATCTAAAAAAGTGCAAGGACACCACTTGCCATGCATAAGAATTTCACCAATATTTGTTTCTCCTTTGGTGTAGCCTAGGATACCTAGATTTCTATAGATGCAATATTTTTGTCATCAGAATGTCAGCTAGTTGCAAAACATTTCTTTGAAAAAAACCTCTTCAAGAAATATAAACTTAGGTGCTTGAAATAGGGGTTGTAAGAGATGATGGAAACACAGGAGGAATTTAGTGGCCAGGAGAGGAGAGAAGGAAACATTTCTACCTCAATTGGCTTGCTATATGCCTGCCTAGGAACTTAATTTTACAGCTTACAGAACATGTTTTTACCCTGACGAGCATTAAAGGTGCCCAGCTGTGCGGTGCATGAGAGTGGCATCTGCAGGGGGATGGGGTGGGAGTGTCACGAGGTAGCTGTGATGATGTCACTGAAGCCCTGCCCTCTTTTTACATGCATCACATATGTAAAAAGGGGCTTCTATTGTGCAGTTGTGTCTGACACACACAACTGCACAATAGAAGCTCCCTTTTTTGTACAATGCCTTTTTGATGCCCTCTCTGCAGACACCGCTGCTATGAAACCAAATATGTAGGTCAGGAAAAAAGAATAAAGATCAACATCTAGGCCAAAAATTTATCCCAGAGTTTATATTAGCTTCCAGTTACCTGATTACTATAAAGTGTGAAGAGTATGTCATACCTCTGTGATCTGATTCATCTTTATCAAAGAAATTTTTTTTTATTTCCAAAAACACAGGCATGCAGCCCTATGCAAATAAAGAGGGAAAGAAAAAATTGGCTTAATATTGCTTGCTTCTTCTGTGATTGAATTCTTTCATTTAAAATGAGGTTCCATTTTCAATGTAATATAAATATTCAGACCAGAATACTAATTGCAAAAGACAACAAAGAGTCTTTAATAAAAAGGGATAATTAACACCATAGGAAGAGACACCTCTCTGCAACAATAAAATGCATTTCAGCTACTATGAGAAAGGTAGCATTTTCTATTAGAAAAGTATGATTTCTAATAAAAAAAAGAAAAAAAAAGACGTAGAAAAGTATGATTTCTAATAAAAAAAAGAAAAGAGGAAAAAAAGAGACATCTAAAAACCAAGTATTATCTGAGGAAATACATTAGAAAGATCTGGTTTAATGCTTAGGAGTTCAATAGGGTTGCGGTTGATTATTATTCACAATTATTCTTTGGATAAGGCATGATGAAATATTATCATCTTCATTTTAGGTCTGAGATCTCAGCATCAGGTCCTGCTTAAGAACAATTTCAGAGCTTTACTGCTGTTCTCCCCACACGATCCTTCTGTTTTCCATTGATATAGTGGCACCTTTTTCTTTTTTATTAATTTATTAGACATTTTCAATCCCATGTTTTGGTCCTTAAGCATTTCCAGGTCCTGAGGGTGGGTAATTATACACCACTACCACTTTTGACTGCATCTGCATGAAGAAAAGAGGTGGACAGGTCTCAATACTTGCATCATTTGATTGCAAGCGTGGTGGTAGCAGAATCTTCTGAAAAGCACGGAGGAATCTGACTGGGGTTTCCCAATCTTCTGAAAAGCACGGAGGAATCTGACTGGGGTTTCCCAATGGAGGGACTCCAGCCTCACTCTTCTTCCCCATTCCTGAGTTTCAGGTCCTGTAATGCTAGTTTGACTGCTTTGCAGGTACCCTTCGTAACCCGGGCTAAACAGTAGCTCCATTTTGTCAATGTCCTCTTCTTTTACATAGTGTGGGGGGAGGGGAAGTTTGTGGCTGCACAGCCTAGAGCAGCTTGGGGTCAGGGCCTTGGTTTTTGGCATTTCAGGTCAGCAAAAGTGAAAGCAATCACAGATTGCCTTCAAACTGCTTCCAAGGCTTTAGGCAGTAAAAATGGTGGGTCAATCTCAGTGCCTGGGTAGCTAATTAGGGCGGGAGTATTAAGGCTCCTCCTTTCTATGTTCTGAATCTCTGCATAATACACACAACATCTGATTAGGGACAGATGAACACCAATCAACAATCTTATCAATTTACATTCACCCTGACATGGGGTTTTAACTTGCATTTCTCATTTTTATTGTAAACTACTTCGAGATTTTTCTTAAAATAAGTGGTATATAAATATTTTAAATAAATGAAAGGAATAAACAAAGTAAGTTGTTATGATTATGAAAACCATCTGAATGTTTCCCCCAAACCTATTTCGAGCTAAAACCTTCACTTTTTTCTGCACCCCCAAATGTTCAATGCACATGCATCAGGTTAATACAATCTCCAGAGTTTATCTCTGAACAACATCCAGAGGAAAAAAGAGGGGGTGACATTAATCTCTCAGATGTTTTGACTTCATCACATGCCAGAAATGAAATATGACCTGCTGTCACTATAGATCAATTCTTATATTTGCAAGTTGAAAGCCTAACTTTGCCTCCACTGGGGTTTTAGTATTTCAGCAGTGCTTTTAAAACACAATATGTTTTTAAGTTTCGACCAGGCCATTTCCCCTGCATTCCCTTATGTCTTTTTTTAGTCTTGCTCTGTATGACCCCTTCCCACATGGAGTGAGAAAAAAGGAGATGCCCTTTTTGCTGGCAGCAACCCAGGTATGGAACATTCTCTCCAGGGAGACTTTCAGGGCATCTGATGTGAGAGTAGCCCTCTCACAGCCTCACTGCCACTGGCCAAGACACATCGCTGCTGTCCCAAACTGGGGTCTGCCTGAGTGTGATATACTTCTACTCACCTAGGAAGGAAGCAAATCCCCCCAAATTCTCCTTGTCCAGGTAAAAGAGCTTTTGTTTCCTTGAAACTGAGGAAGATCTTAAGTGGAAGGGGAGTAAGGATGAAAGTGTGTCAAGATGGAAAGAAGGGAAAGTTGAAGCTACCAATCTTCAGACCCCAGAAAACCAAATGTTAGAACTGAATCAGAAAAAAAAACCCCTCTGATTCAAAATAACTGTGACTTGGATAGACATAAATATTTAGTTAGCACTGCACTAAGGTAATTATTTTCTCTGTGCTAGTCAAGATTTTTATTGTTTCTGATGTTTATCTTATTTATGCAAGTTCAGTATTGTATGTTTGAAGCATCTTGGATCTCTGTGTAGCGGTTTCCTATATTACTAGCAGATCACTCTGTGATCTGCCCCAAACTAATCTTTTCCTGTGTAGCATTTTGATGGGAGATTCTTTGAAGATGCTGTGATTTTAGTAGCACTACATGTTTATTGTTACTGTTTTGCATGTAAGGACTTAAAGCCACAAAAGGAATTTTTACATTTTCTTTTTCCTTAATAAAATGATTTTATTTGTATCTTAGGATTTTGATCTAACACCCAAAGAGTGGGGGGCTGATTTTCTTAGTCACATGCTTCACACCACTGGTCTAGGAGGTGGGGCTATAGAATTGATTTAATTTTTATCTGCTTTATTTTTCTGCTCTATGCCAGTAAAGGTCTAGGCTGCACGGTCTCTATCTCACATTCTGTGATTAAAGCAGAGGCCATCAGGCAAAGCCATCCCCTTAGAACATAGGTGGTGGCAGTGGTAACTACCAAGGAGCTACACCAAAAGAGGAAGGCAAGCCTTGGGTATGTAAGACCAAGAAGACATCCAGGAGAGGAGGTTGAGACCTCCCATTGTCATCCCATGAGCTTAGCCCTTCTGGAACAGCATTGCTTTATAAGGAAGGAAGGAAGGAAGGAAGGAAGGAAGGAAGGAAGGAAGGAAGGAAGGAAGGAAGGAAGGATTTTGTTCCTCCTTTTACACAAACTCATGTTTTTAGTAAACCTTGAGATATCACTGTTCTAGTGCAGCATTTCAGTTTGAGATCTTAGCTGTCTTACTTGTCTTTATAAAAAGACACTTTTATATAGTTTTCTGTTTCCAATTATTTGGTCCTATATTTTGAGTGTGCTTTTTGCTCTAGAAGATGTATTTGCTAATGTATTTGTGTATTTGCTAATGCTCAGCTGTATACATTTAATCTGCATTTATACTGATCAATCATTATCATCATCATCACCATCCTCATCATTATTTACATCTGTGCCTTGAAGACAGGCACTCTGCATTTTATCATCACTTCTGGTTTATATGGCTTCTGATTTCTGCATTATTCTCTAGAGCTGTGCAACACTTAGGATTCAAAGGGAAGTTGTTTGGAGTGTGCATGGGAACACTCGTAGCACCTGTTGGCAACTCCTTACATCAGATGTCTTTCCTGGGGTTGTGTTGCAGTTGTAGAAAAAGATGCAGCTGTTTTAAGGGTGGCTGATAGGTGCTACACTGGCATCCCTGCATGCTCCAAGCAGTTTTTCCCCTTTGAATCTCAAAGCATTGCACAATCATAGTATTCTCATAAACCTCATAAATGCTGCATTTCTCCCCTGACCCTTTTTATTATGTTGTTATAAATCTTGATATATTGTCTGTTTCAATACAGTGATGTTTATTCTCCAGTTGAAGATTATTGACATTCCATTATTTAGAAAACTTAGAATGTAGGAAATAAAGAAGAGAAAAAAGTATTCTATCAATATTAATTACAATTTAGGATGTCAATATTACAAGCATAAAATTATTTGACAAAATTGAGTATAGCATTGAAAAAAAGAAAAGGCAAATTGCATCGAAGTATTTGTTGTATGATAAAGGTTTTGATCTTGAGCTGATCACTTAGTATTAAAGTCTCCATTGTATTGTTACTACACACACACACACACAAATAAAATTCCAGGTTCTCTTGTTTCATCCATGTATGGTTTGTTCCAGTAGCCCACTTATCATCAAATAGTCCTGGTTTCCCAACATCTGGCACGGACCTTGTGCATGGTTCCCCAACATTGGGCGATGTCCGAGCCAGCTTGACTCTCTTAGTTTGTGTCACTCTCATATTCAAGGTAAGCAGGTGAAGCATTAGGGGGTCTTTGCCCAAGGACCCCTACTAGTAAGGTAGATACCAGCTGGGACTTGAATCCCAGTCTCCCGTGTCAAAGGGCAGCACTCTAACCACTACGCTATCCAGCTGCTATATATCTCAAGTTCTGAGAACAACTTGAGATAGATCAACTACACATTACATCCCAGATTCAAGAAGACCCAGAAGAACAACTGGATGTGCAGCCAACACCTGAAGCTGGAACTTCAGTGCCACCCCTCCATTACAGGGCACAGCAGCTGATATGAGGCAAAAGATCATGGATAAACTAGCTACGGTCAGCTCTTGAGACCAATTACCAAGGCTCAGTGGAGAAGTACCATCTGATAGTATGCAAGAAGATGCCAATAGAGCTCTCATGGCAATCCATACTACCACCATAACTCAAACCAATAAACTGGTATACACTATAGCTGCTGTAATCCTGGAGATGCTTGGCTATATGATCAAGAAGAACAGGAGTACGTACCCTGCCCCGCCTGGAAAATGAAGTTGGAGGCTAAGATCAAGGCAACTTGGAGAGAAGTTAGCCAGCTGGTGGAAATGCAGAAGCAGAAGCCAAAAAGATAAATGTCCTGTTTTCCAAAGAACCATCCAAGGTGTACTCCCAACTGCAGTGCAACAACACAGTAACAGCAGAGCTACCAAGAGCTGAAACTGAAAAGTGCTGGAAGAACTTATGGGAGAAAAAGAAGACACATAACACCAGTGCAAAGTGGCTGCAGACCTGAGAGTAGACCATGGAAATCTCCCAGAGCAGGAACCAGTCATCATCACAGTAGAAGACATTCAACAGTGGATCAAGAACAATAAGAGCTGGACAGCACCTGTCTGGACATGATCCATACCTTCTGGCTAAAGAAACTAACAGCAGTGCATGAACGCTTAGCAGCACAGATGAACCAGCTGCTAGCAGCAGGCTCCCACCCAGACTGGCTAACACAAAGTAGGACAGTGCTGATCATGAAAGACCCCAACAAGAGAACAACACCGTCCAACTACCGGCCAATAACCTGCCTCCCCACAACATGGAAAATCCTATCAGGCATCATAGCCACCAAGCTGCAGGACCATATAGGCCAGTACATGAGCACAGCTCAGAAGGGCATTGGGAACAACACCAGAGGCTCCAAAAACCAGTTGCTCATAGATAGAGCAGTCACCTGAGACTCAAGGTCCAGACAGACCAACCTGAGCACAGCCTGGATTCACTACAGGAAAGCCTACGACTCAATGCCACACACATGGATCTGTGAATTCCTGGCACTATACAAAGTCAACAGGACACTAAGGACCTTTCCCAAGAACTCAATGGAACTGTGGAAGACAACACTGGAAGTCAACTCAAGGCAGCTTGCAGAAGTGGCCATCAAGTGTGGCTTATACCAAGGTGATGCATTGTCCCCACTGCTGTTCTTCATAGGCTTGAACCCCTCAGCCAGATAATCACAAGGACTGGATATGGATAGGAGTTCAAGAGTGGAACTACCATCAGCCACCTCCTCTACATGGATGACATCAAGCTGTCTGCTAAGACTGAATGAGACATTGACTCGCTGATCCACCTGACACGGATCTACAGTGAGGACATTGGGATGTCATTTGGACACATTGGGAGAAGTGTGGCCAGATGGTAGTAAAGAGAGGGAAGGTAGTTAAGATTGATGGGGTGGAACTACTAGCAGCCCACATAGCAGACATACAAACCAGCTACAAGTACCTTGGTATCCCACAGACACATGGGAACCACAATGAGGAGGCAAGGAAGACAGCAACATCCAAGTACAACCAAAGGATTTGACAGGTCCTAAAGAGCCAGCTGAATGGGAAGAACAAGATCCATGCCATCAACATGTATGCCCTGCCAGTCATCAGCTACCCTGCCAGTATAGTGAGCTGGCCAAAGGAGGAAATGGAGGCTGCTGATGTGAAGACCTGGAAGCTCCTCACAATGTATGGAGGTTTCCACCCGAAGTCCAACACCCAGAAACTTTACACTAGCTGGAAAGAGGGCTGGCAGGGTCTGGTGAGTGTCAAAGCCACTGTCATGGATGAAGCCCAGAGCATCCAGGAGTACGTCAGTAAGATGGCCCCTAAAGATGAGCTGCTGAGAGAATGCCTGAGGCAGCAGCAGACATGGGAGGAAGATCAAGCAGAGGAAGTACCATGGCAAGACAAGACCATACATGGGATGTACCATCAACAGATAGCTGAGGTGGCTGACCTTGGGAAATCCTACCAGTGGCTGGAAAGGGCTAGACTAAAAGACAGCACTGAGGCACTGATCATAGTTGCACAACAACAGGCACTAAACACCAGATCCATAGAGCAGGGGTTTACCACACTAGATAGGACCTGAGGTGCAGACTGTGCAGAGAGGCTTCAGTGACAGTCCAATACATAGTGGCAGTGTGTAAGATGCAGGCAGGAACAGCATACACTGAACAGCACAACCAAGTAGCTGGTATTGTGTACAGGAACATCTGCATAGTTCATGGGCTAGACCCTCCCCAGTCCAGATGGGAGATTCCACAGAAGGTTGTGGAGAATAACAGGGCTAAGATTCTGTGGGACTTCCAGATCTAGACAGACAGGCAGGTACTGGCCATTCAACCAGACGTTGTGGTAGTAGACAAGGACCAGAAGACAGCGGTGGTAATAGATGTAGCAGTGCCAAGTGACAGCAACATCAGGAAGGAGGAGTATGAGAAGTTGGAGAAGTACCAGGGCCTGAAGGAGGAACTAAAGCCAAAGTGGTCCCAGTGATGGAAGGAGCACTCAGGACTGAGACTCCCAAACTGAGAGAGTGGGTCCAACAGATCCCAGGAGCAACATCAGAGCTCTCTGTCCAGAACAGTGCAGTGCTAGGAACAGCTAAGATACTGCACAGAACCCTCAAACTCCCAGGCCTCTGGTAGAGGAGCTGAGGTTGAGGAAGACGCATACTACCTATAGGGGTGAGAAGGGAATTTTTTAAAGGAAAAAATAGATAAATGAAGCAAATTTAACAAGAATTAAAATACCGGTAACAGTATACTTTACTGATTAGTCAACTGACCATATCAAAGCAAATTAAAATACCAAAAACTTCTATTGTGTATATATACTGTTAGTTTTGCCATTGTTGTGTATTCTCCAATTTTAAGTTCCCAATCAGATATTGTCAAATTGTATGTTTCTTCCAGTATTGAGCAAAATTTATTCTTGCTGCTGTGAGCATATATCTCATTAAATTATGATGTTGTTGATTCTTTCTGAGTTTATACTAGTAAGAAGAGTTATGGTTTAATTTCAAAGTTAAATTATTTTTCTGCACTGTACTATGTATGTCTTTCCAGTCCTTCTGGGTGTTTTTAAATGTCCACTACACGTGATAAAACATACTGCTGTATTTCTTGTTTTGTCTGGCATTTAAAATTGATATAGGGCCTATTACAATATCACACTTAAGGTGTATTATGGAAACAGCAAAACAGGACCCAGTCAACTAACCTTCATGGGGTTAAATTCTACCTAGACAGTTGTGTTATGGGAACTTTTAAACCCAGTTAGTTAAATACTAGGCGACTTAATTACTGTTCAAGGATGGCTGTTTTTTTTCCTCTTGGACTATGTATTGGGGAAACTATTTTTAAATGTGATATTGTACAATGTTTGAAACAGGCAAAAATAAGGTTTTTAGGTTTTCTGGAGCTGATCTGACACCACCATATTTAAAACAAGCTTTTGAAAGTCAAATAAGATATCATGTTAACCAAAGGAAGGTATGGATTAATTTACAATCTTTCCTATGAAGCTTTTAAAATAATGCTTGATTAGCAGCAACTAATAAAATAAAAGATAGGATTTTCCCCACCCATATAGTACCAGCTGTTACTCTCTGCTGTTACTACATCCTTGTCTATAAAATTTGCTTCCAGATATCTTGTTATTCCATTGCTTTCATTTGACAAGGGAGAAAATATATCCATTATCGGAATAATACTATCATCAAAATGATATTATCTTCAGTCAGAGACAGCACTGCTGAAAGCATTTTTCTGCAGAATTATATTTCTTTATCCTGTTTTATTCTTTTCCCTAAACTTAAGACAGCTTTCAAAGAATGAAGCCTCATAAAATTGCAATAAAGCTATCAAATCCAAACAAACCAAATTTATGAAATGTCCAGAAACTAAAGAGGCCAGATCATTATAAACCAATGTCTAGGTACTATAACTGATTGGATGTACTAAATAATAAACTGAAATCCAATTCAGCCAAGATAAAGATTGGTTAGTGGTTTGCCTGCCTAGATTTGTGGAGATTCTCCTGTAATGAACAAGATTTCTTAACTTGGGTCAGAAAATAGGAGTTCTGAATCAAACCTGGAAAACAAGGGCATGGTGTACATCGGTAATGGGCTAGGAGCAGGAGGAAGACAATGTCATCTGTTTGTGCACCCAGGGAGTGTGAGTGCCTGTACCAAGCAGAATCTGTCCTAAAGAAAAGGTTACTGACTCGGGTTTTTCTCTACTGCAGCCTTAAGCTGTTAACTCCTGGGTATTATTGGAATGAAGACAGTTAAGAAATCCCTTTCTAAATTTCAACCCCTTCCTCCAGTTTGGTCATGATGATTTGCTGATGTTCTGCACAGACAACATTACCATGGCCCTACTGGTGAATCCCTATTCTTCTTTACCCCTCCTGGGCCAGTTAAAAATGAGAATTTTTTAAACTGCACTCACCCTGTGAGTATGCATTCACCCTGCAGCCTGCATTCACCCTGGGGGCCAACTGATCATGCTCCAAGTATTTAGAAACTTCAGCTGGTTGAAAATGCTATACCCATGATATATTGTTTAGAAAGAGGGCTATCCATCTTTCTAATTTCTGTGTATGTTATTTATGATTTTCAGAAGTTGGTGTAATCACATTGGCTCCATCTGCTATATTCCAATTTATTTGGTTCATTAGAATATGTTTATTTATTGAACTGGCTGCTCTAGTCAACCATTCCTGAATGGTATACAACTCTCCAAATCCATAATTTGGGATTAAAACAGATGGATACATAGTACATTTGTGAAGCTAAAACCATACTTTGTCAATAACTATATAAAAGTCAGGAATTTACTTTCAAGGCACAATAAAACTAATTGTTTTATTTTTATTTTTTTACTGTGCTCTTAGTATCTTTTTTAGGAACTCCTATCCAACTTTTCCCATTAGCTTCTCCTATTATGGAATCTTACTACTACTTATATTGCTCCAAAGTCCAAAGTATGCATTTGACAGCATTTAGTTTTGCTTTTTCTTAATATCAAGAACTCCAGCATTCCCCAAAGTGCTCACTACTTTTGTGCCACACTTTTTAAATGGTTTCTCCTCTGCCTCTTCAGGCATCAGGTCTCTGAGCTGCAGTTCTGAGTTTTGGAATGTCCACTTTCAGTTTTTCTGTGACAAAATAATGTTAAAATTGCTCATGTTTTTGAAATCTCATAGTCATTAAAGGCAAGCTGTATATATTTGAGGTGGGGGATGAGAACAACTGGAAACAGGTAGAGATCACAGCTGGTGATACTGAGAAGAACAGATGTTCTGCATGAAGGTCCCAAGGGCAGTTCCTGGCATCTCCAGATAGGAGATGGTAGCATTTGGACTGCAACTGTTCATCACTGGAATCTCAACTTGGAAAACTACAATTTGATTTTGTGAGATTTTGAAGGTTTTTTTTCTTTTCATACCCTAGCAAATCATGTATTCTGTCCACATAGCTGGAATGCTATTACCATTGCATGGATAATCATTACAGTGCTCATTAAAACCACACATTTTAATTATAAACCTCAACTTGTAAAGAAAACAAAATTAACAAACTTATCACAGAAAGCAAGCACTTCAAAATGCATAGTGTATACATATGATTAATATGCAATAAACATTATAAGCTACTCAAAAGGGAAATGGTTTTCTGCTAGTGTATTTTTAGAAGCCAAAACACTATATTTCCATCTAATTTCCATAAATACTACCAGTCATAAATTAACCTCAAATCGTGGGGACAGAAGCTTTTCAGCCATCTGACAACAGAGCCTTCTAGGCCTGTAACCTTTAATTCACCGCCTCAGCTACTCTTTTTAGAAGATGGAAAGAGTAAAACTGAAGGGGTCAAGAGCTGGGATTTATGTATTTAATCAGCTTCTACCTTTTCTTCTTTAGTTTGGGGAATTGGGAATCAAGGAGATTTGTTTACAAAAGTGATCAAGTTTGCCCCCCCACCCCAGAGTGCAGTTCTGATTACGAAGTCATTTTGCCGTGAGGCTTTTTTGATGATTAACCGAACCCTATTTACACAAAAACGTTACCTACATCGCAGCACTCTGAAAGCGCAGAACTTCCAACCTTGTGCATCAGCCTACTAATTGGGGAAAGGTGGACACGGCGCTCTTAGCGGCCTTTTCGGAAATACTGAAGATGGAGGTTAGTTTCAACTCGCTTACTATTTAATCAAGTTTTCAAAAACCACCGTATTTAATTTTTCTCTTTCACTCGCGAAGCAATGTTGGAAAATGGCCGTCACTTCCATTTTCAAGTTGGGTCCATTTATTCTACTGTGATCATCCAGGCAAGCCTGATTTTTACTCAGTGGAGCACATCTGGATCCTGCGGCGCATTCCAAAAATACGCGAGGCAACCTTTTAATAGTTCAGCTCCAGAGCATGAAGGGGAGACGGTGAGACGCTCTCCGGAATTCGGACCACCATATCCGGGGTTGCGTTATCCGGACGACCGCTAAAGTGCAACAAAAGGGTACTATTTCCTAGCATCTAATGGCTGGATTTTTACAGCCCAGATATTGTAGCTCACTGGATCTGTCACAAATGTCCATGCTTTGGGGTAAGGGAGATTTTTACGGCGCCGCCGCTGCCGTCGCTCATTTATCACCGGGAAACGCGGCGCGGCTGCTGCGCTCTGCCTGCCAGACTGACGGAAAGAGCCGGGCCTCGGGGAGCAGCGTGGAAAGCAGCTCGCGCGCAAGCAGGTGCACGCTCCGCGTTCTCATTGGCAGCAGCTGCTGCAGCCGGCGCCGGAGCCTCGCGGGTGTTTGGCTCTTTTCCCCTCCCACCCCTGCAGCCAGGTAGGATGAGCGCGAGCAGTGGCGCGCGCCGCGAGTGTCTCCCCGTCCTCCTTCGCTAGCCGCCGAGGACAGTACGGCGGAGGCGGCTGGAGCAGCAGCCAAGAGTCGCGGTGTGCCCCGCTGGGAAAACGAAGGAGGCTCCATGCAGGCGGGCGGCCCTCAGGTAAGGACCCTCTAAGGACTCTCTGTACGGGTGACGGGGCGGCGGGCGGGGAGGTGGTAAGGCGAAAAAGACGGGCGAATCCAGGGGCTTGTCGCGAAGGAAGGGTTGTGGCAGAAGATGCGACGTGAGGGGAAATAACTTTATAGTGTCCTTCCCCACCCCCCCATTTTTTGCGATCAGAAGCGAACATTTCGTCAGGAGGAGGTACTCAGGCATGCTCTTTTGCAAATGACCAAGCTTGTCTTCTGAGGAACCGGAGGTGGGGGGCGGGGTTCAGTGGAGAAAAACTGTGCCGTGTTGTCGTCTAGCGGAGCGCTAGCCAGGGACGTGAGCAGGACAGCCTGTCCATTAGCGCAGGGCTTTTCTGCGCTGGGAAAGGGTTGCCTTTGCCGAGGACTCGAAAAGCGGGGGAAGAATTGTTAAGGAGACCGATTTTTTGGTACCGCAGTGCTCCCATCCTGCCAACAGGGAGCGCAGAAGGGATGAATGGGTAGCTGGGCTGGGTGATGGCTTCGGTTTCGTTTGCGTGCAAGAAGCCAAGAAAGTGCTGCCCCTGTCTAGATCGGACGAGGGGGAGTGTGCGGAGGAAATTGCCCCCCCTTCTCCCCGCTAAAGCAGATTGCCTGCTCTGTTTGCAGACCATTTCAATCCGGATGCCCTTTGCGGATGAAAGATGTATCATGGAATGAACCCGAACAGCGGGGATCCGTTCCTAGAGCCACCGCCACCGCCGTTGCAGCGTTCCCAGTCTAAACTCTCCCTGGTGGTCTTGTGGTTCCAATTGGCGCTGTGCTTTGGCCCTGCACAGATCACAGGCGGTGAGTGAGTGGCTGGTTCGTGTGACAAGCGGTAGCAAAGAGTGCCAGCTATGGGGAGGGAGGAGGGGTGAGGGAGCTCAGGCTGCTTCTGACAGGCAGGTCCTCCTTCAGGCCGGAGAAGGCAGCCTCTGGCTATTGATCTCATATACACAAAATGCTGAAACGGGAAAACATCCTCCCACAGCCTTGCCTGCTTTGCTGCCTCTCAAGTCAGTGGATTGTGAAAAAAGGAAGGCTGAAGGTAAAACAGTGTTTTCCTCCTATTCCAAACCATTAGAGGAGCAACCTCTTAAATGACTACTTCCTGCCCAGGTAAGTTAAAAGGGGTCCTCCTAAAATAATAATAATAATAATAATAATAATAATAATCCTGCACAAGAATATACTTCATGTAGAAAGGTGAAAAAGAATTCTTATCCCTCAAATATACCAAAAATATGGCTAGGAAAGTGCATCTTCATTTTCTTCTGTTATGCTTCTACACTAGAAAGTAAGGAACAATGCAATTATTCTATTTCTACTTTACAAAAAAAAAATCCACTTGTCCTCTGTGGAATAATTCTTCTCTCCTTGCTCTCCTAAGTGCATATTAAAAAGCTCCCTGTATTTGCTGCAGAAAAGTTATCTTCCAATCCACATTAATAAATCTTCCAGTGATTGTGAGACTTCCACCCACAGTGTGAAAACTATGTTTGGGATACACTGATGCATAAAGACTCCCTAAAAATTGGGTTGCTTTTAAAATCAGACTTTAATACTGTGGTACACTGTTTATCTCCAAAGGAACAGGCTACTTAAAGGCACCCATTTACTGTATATAGAGAGAAGTTAGGAATTAGTGGTTGTTACCCAGCAGTCTCTTGTATTTGAGCAGACAGAAATAAGTAGCAGTTGTACCTCTTGGGCTTCTTTTGCATGTTAGGTAACCCAGAAGTGGAGTGATCCCACTTTATAAGATGAAAAAGAGACTCTACTCACTGCCCTGATTTTGTTTAACAATTCTGTCCTGAGTTCCAAGTGTTTTTAAAGAGAAAATACTCATCTGGGAATGTTTTAGTCTTTTAAAGTGGTCTTGGCTAGTGTTCCAACTGTAAGGATGAACCTTGCCTCAGCTATCCATACTCTAGAGATAGCCCATATACTACTGCAGTGCAGTCTACATGGGGCCACAGTGAAGGCAATTGGGAAATGTCAGCTGTTAACAGAGTGCGTCTGTCCAAGTGTTCGCGATACAGTCACTTTCAAGGACCACTTTTACTTGTGCTGACCTACCTGCTTATTAAGTTCAGTAACTGAGGCTGTTCTTACTTGTCCATCTTTGACAGCTGCTTAGCTGATCAGAAGAGGGTCCTCTCCTCAGTGATCCCGCACTTTTGGAATGGGTTACCATGGACACTTCACATGCCCAATCAGTGCAGGCCTTAAATACTGTCCCTGTTCTTTCTGGCCTTTCCCTAAGAGGGTTTTATTAAGCTGTTCTGGTTGTTAACTGTAGTACTGATTTTTAATATTTGGGTTAAATTGATCAACGTTGGCTTGTAATTCCTATGTATTTTTAATTTCATGATTTGTTGACAGCCACTTTTGGAGGACTTCTGTCTGCAATAATTTTTGAAGGTAAATACTAGAAACTTTAAAATATGTTAGAGTTAAGGTACTTGGAAAACTACCTACTGTTTGTTGTATTTTAGCTTTTAGATATTATTTGCAGGCTTCTTTTTTTTGGAGCACCTGGAAATATTTTAAACTTCATTTCTCTGAATGTTAGCTGTTGCCTGTGTTCTTGTGAGCTACTTAGAGGGGAAACAGTACGTGAACACAGCTCTTCCTATGTTCATTTTTAAAACTAAAGTGAAATATATTCCTTAATCTGAAATAGACTGTGAGGAAAAAAAAACCCTCTTTAGTTTTACATCAATGAAGTGCTTTGAACATTCCTACCATAAACTGTTTCCTAATTGGATCATGATGAACCTCTCCCATTTAGTAAGAAAAACCCTGTTAGTTAAAGGAGTGGTGTAGATTTCTCATGGGATATGGGTTACCACAGATGCTTTTTTTTCAAGTTAGAATCAAATAGTCTGCCTTTTGTTTAACAGCAACCTGAAAGTTTGGTAGTCAAAAAGACGAGCCCATTGTTCATTTGTAATTTTTTGTTTCAGTTAGAGCTTTTCTATGTTTCTTGATAAAATCACAAAGAAATGAGGCCTGAACTTAAAGTCTAATTAAGTGGGTTTAAGCTCTGTAAAGTCTGCTGAGTTATGATGCAAACTATCCTCAGGAACTGTTTGGATATTTCAGCAGCAGATCCAATGAAATAAACATGGAAAATTTGTAAGCATTTCAGCCTGTAGATAAATGAAGTTAGGATATATTAGCAAATCTCAGTACTGTGAGCTTAGTTACCATATAGTCTGGTTTTCTTTGGACCAACCAGTTGCATGTAAATGCAGAGGGTGCCATAGTAAGATGGAGCATGTGTTTAGAGCATCTCTTGCATTGAAAGCATTGGTATAGCTGCCAGGTTGCAGTTTTAATTAGTTGAGGTGTTAGTGTTAAATTTTGTTTCTTGGAATTGAATTCTATTGAGATCTAATTGAACTTAAATTATGTATGTGATTATTTTGAAAAGTGGAACAGTTCAAAGATGAGTGCTTAAAGAAATATTTATTGCTATCTTTTTAAAGATAATATTTGAATGCAGTGTGATTTTTTAAATTAAACAATACAATATTTAGATACTATAAACTAGTTTAAATGGTATTAGGGGGACTAGCATTTTGTTATGTTAATATATTGTAGAACAAACTTTTTGATAGTTTTAGCTGTTATAATTTGCTGATTTTGTATTAAATATCATAGGTAAATCATCTTTGACCTTCATACTGAATTAAAACATATCCTACTGATAGAAACTGTCAATGATTACATTTCTAACAGAGGTATGAAAAACGTTTTGAGATTTGTTTTAAACTTGAAAAAAACCTTACTAGAACTGTTCCAGTACTATATTGTCTATTCAAAATGGCCTTGCCATGCATTTTTAACAGATATTTTGAGTTTGAAAGAGAGCTGTTTTTGTTTAAAAAAAACAACAAAGGCACATTGGAATGATGAGCCATAAAGAATTCTCTCAAACTTAAAAAAAACAGGAGCTTAAAATACAGTCTTTTAAGCTTGAAATGGTTCAGATTTGAAATGTTTTTCATAATACTAATTTCTAAGACTAAATAAAGGTATTGTGTAGAATTATATTGTTTGTTTACATTGTTTAACAAACTTGCTTTAACTAAAAGGAAAGTGTTTGCATCAAAGCAATAGTTTCTAGTGTCCTTTATTTTTGTAAGTATATTCAAAATGCTAGTTATATGCATTATCTATTATTTGCTGCCTCTTCAGATTTTTTTATCAGATATTAAAAAAATCAACTAAGGGAAACTACAGAACAAGATTGATAATAAAATAAACTATATTATATATATAATATATGAAGATATAATAGAGAGCCAGTTTGGTATAGTGGTTAAGGTGCTGGGCTAGAACCCAGGAGACTGAGAGTTCCAGTCCTGCCTTAGGCATGAAAGCCGTCTGGGTGACCATGGGCCAGTCACTTTCTCTCAACCCAACTCACCTCACAGGGTTGTTGTTGTGGGGAAAAACGGAGGAGGAAGGAATGCTAGGTATGCTCCCCACCTTGAGTTATTTATAAAAATAATAAAGGCAGGATAAAAAAATAATAAATAAAAATAATAAATAGTTCAGAATCTTTTCACTTGCATAACCATAAAAATGTATTTTTCTGAGAAGACTACTGCTTAGCATGTCAAAATGTGGATGTGAATCTTAATGTGGATTAAGATTGTTTAAAACTTTAGTAACTTGGAGTGGACTGGTGATCAATTGTGCTTGGAAGTAATGGTGCTGGGGGTTGGGTTAACTGTTTTGCATTGCATAGTTTTTCCAATGATAATTGGCTCTGTCTTTGCTTTTTATACTGTAAGTTAAATATAGAAATTTGCTACTTTCCCCTGTCATTATGCAAATAGCAGTTGGACTTCCAGTGTAAAAACAACAAAAAGATAAAAAGTTAACCTACCTTCACTGGTTCTGTAGTGGTGTTTGGGATCAGAGGTCCTTGTTTTTATGTCCTTTACGTTTATGATAATCTGATTATGGATCATCATTTTTATCTAGTACTTAGGACTTAATGACTTTGGAAGGTCAGTGCTGAACTTTGACCTAATGCAGCGATTCTCAAACGTTTTGCTCTCAGGACCTCTTTGTATTCTTAAAAAGCGATTGAGGACCCCAAAGAGCTTTGGTTTATCTGGGTGATATAATTTTATATTTATTGTATTAGAAATCAAAACTGAGAATTTTTAAAATATTTATTTGACTTTGCAGACCCCTCAAAGGGACTTGGGGACCCAGAGGGACCCCAGACCACACTTTGAGAACCACTGTCCTAGTGAAATAAATGGACACTGAAAGTACTTAACTTAAAATAGATCTCTAGGAGAAACAGAATGGCTAATAATAATAATTAATAATAATGGATAGTTATAAAGTATAGGTAATGCCTTCAGCAAAGGATCGTTACCTTGTCGTGGTGCTGGAGCTTGAGCACCTCAATGATGCCATGAGCTAAACCGTGAAGGGCCACCCAAGACGGGAAGGTCATGACAGAGAGGTCAGACTAAATGTGATCCCTGGGGAAGGTAATGGCAACCCACCCCAGTATTCTTGCCATGAAAACTAAATGGATCAGTACAACCAGAGATATGTCGGTATACCATCGGAAGATGAGACCCCCAGGTCAGAAGATGGTCAAAATGCTACTGGGGAGGAGCAGAGGATGAGTTCAACTAGCCCCAGACGTGATGATGCAGCTAGCTCAAAGCCGAAAGGATGGCTAGCAGCCGACGGTGCTGGTGGTGAACGGCGAATCCAATGTTCTAAGGATCAACACACCATTGGAACCTGGAATGTAAGATCTATGAGCCAGGGCAAATTGGATGTGGTTACTGGTGAGATGTCAAGATTAAAGATAGACATTTTGGGCGTCAGTGAACTGAAATGGACTGGAATGGGCCAGTTCACATCAAATGACCACCAGATCTACTACTGTGGACAAGAGGACCACAGAAGAAATGGAGTAGCCTTCATAATTAATAGTAAAGTGGCTAAATACAACCCAAAAAACGACAGAATGATCTCAATTTGAATTCAGGGCAAGCCATCTAACATCACAGTGATCCAAATATACGCCCCAACCACAAATGCTGAAGAAGCTGAAGTAGAGCAGTTCTATGAGGATCTGCAGCACCTACTGGACAACACGCCTAAAAGAGATGTTATTTTCATCACAGGAGACTGGAATGCTAAGGTGGGCAGTCAAATGACACCTGGAATAAAGGTAAGTATGGCCTAGGAGAACAAAACGAAGCAGGACATAAGCTGATAGAATTTTGCCAAGACAATTCACTCTGCATAACAAACACTCTCTTCCAACAACCTAAGAGACGGCTTTATACATGGACTTCACCAGATGGACAACACCGAAATCAGATTGACTACATCCTTTGCAGCCAAAGGTGGCGGACATCTGTACAGTCGGTAAAAACAAGACCTGGAGCTGACTGTAGTTCTGATCATGAACTTCTTGCACAATTTAGGATCAGACTAAAGAGATTAGGGAAGACCCACAGATCAGCTAGATATGAGCTCACTAATATTCCTAAGGAATATGCAGTGAAGGTGAAGAATCGATTTAAGGGACTGGACTTAGTAGATAGGGTCCCAGAAGAACTATGGACAGAAGTTCGCAACATTGTCCAAGAGGCAGCAACAAAACACATCCCAAAGAAAGAGAAAACCAAGAAGGCAAAGTGGCTGTCTGCTGAGACACTAGAAGTAGCCCAAGAAAGAAGGAAAGCAAAAGGCAACAGTGATAGGGGGAGATATGCCCAATTAAATGCAAAATTCCAGAGGTTAGCCAGAAGAGATAAGGAATTATTTTTAAACAAGCAATGCGCAGAAGTGGAAGAAGACAATAGAATAGGAGGGACAAGAGACCTCTTCCAGAAAATTAGAAACATTGGAGGTAAATTCCAGGCCAAAATGGGTATGATCAAAAACAAAGATGGCAAGGACCTAACAGAAGAAGAAGAGATCAAGAAAAGGTGGCAAGAATATACAGAAGACCTGTATAGGAAGGATAATATCGGGGATAGCTTTGACGGTGTGGTCAGTGAGCTAGAGCCAGACATCCTGAAGAGTGAGGTTGAGTGGGCCTTAAGAAGCATTGCTAATAACAAGGCAGCAGGAGACGACGGCATCCCAGCTGAACTGTTCAAAATCTTGCAAGATGATGCTGTCAAGGTAATGCATGCTATATGCCAGCAAATTTGGAAAACACAAGAATGGCCATCAGATTGGAAAAAATCAACTTATATCCCCATACCAAAAAAGGGAAACACTAAAGAATGTTCAAACTATCGAACAGTGGCACTCATTTCACATGCCAGTAAGGTAATGCTCAAGATCCTTCAAGGTAGACTTCAGCAGTTCATGGAGCGAGAATTGCCAGATGTACAAGCTGGCTTTAGAAAAGGCAGAGGAACTAGGGACAAAATTGCCAATATCCGCTGGATAATGGAAAAAGCCAGGGAGTTTCAGAAAAACATCTATTTCTGTTTTATTGACTATTCTAAAGCCTTTGACTGTGTGGACCATAACAAATTGTGGCAAGTTCTTAGCGGTATGGGGATACCAAGTCATCTTGTATGCCTCCTGAAGAATCTGTATAACGACCAAGTAGCAACAGTAAGAACAGACCACGGAAGAACGGACTGGTTTAAGATTGGGAAAGGAGTACGGCAGGGCTGTATACTCTCACCCTACCTATTCAACTTGTATGCAGAACACATCATGCGACAAGCTGGGCTTGAGGAATCCAAGGCTGGAGTTAAAATCTCTGGAAGAAACATTAACAATCTCAGATATGCAGATGATACCACTTTGATGGCTGAAAGCGAAGAGGAACTGAGGAGCCTTATGATGAAGGTGAAAGAAGAAAGTGCAAAAGCTGGTTTGCAGCTAAACCTCAAAAAACCAAGATTATGGCAACCAGCTTGATTGATAACTGGCAAATAGAGGGAGAACATGTAGAGGCAGTGAAAGACTTTGTATTTCTAGGTGCGAAGATTACTGCAGATGCTGACTGCAGTCAGGAAATCAGAAGACGCTTAATCCTTGGGAGAAGAGCAATGACAAATCTCGATAAAATAGTTAAGAGCAGAGACATCACACTGACAACAAAGGTCCGCATAGTTAAAGCAATGGTGTTCCCCATAGTAACATATGGTTGCGAGAGCTGGACCATAAGGAAGGCTGAGCGAAGGAAGATCGATGCTTTTGAACTGTGGTGTTGGAGGAAAATTCTGAGAGTGCCTTGGGCTGCAAGAAGATCAAACCAGTCCATCCTCGAGGAAATAAAGCCAGGCTGCTCACTTGAGGGAATGATATTAAAGGCAAAACTGAAATACTTTGGCCATATAATGAGAAGACAGGACACTCTGGAGAAGATGCTGATGCTAGGGAGAGTGGAGGGCAAAAGGAAGAGGGGCCGACCAAGGGCAAGGTGGATGGATGATATTCTAGAGGTGACGGACTTGTCCCTGGGGGAGCTGGAGGTGTTGACGACCGACAGGAAGCTCTGGCGTGGGCTGGTCCATGAAGTCACGAAGAGTCGGAAGTGACTAAATGAATAAACAACAACATAGGTAATGCAACTTGAACATGAGGAACAGAGAATTTATCAAAACTGTTTCAGTTCAGTGTTTTATATTTTTATTTGCTTTGCTTTGCCATAGTCTATTGTGAAAAAAGAAAATAAGAAAGATGTATGGTGAAGTCAATAAAAAGCATATTTTAAAACCATTTGCAAGAGTCATTTAACAGCAGGAACTAATTATAAAATGTTTTCTTCCTCCAAAGAGCAAATAAAAATGACCAATAGAGCAAGAATAATCTGCATAAGGTATTATAGATACAGAGAATAAAGTTAGGCTTATTGTTTTAAAAATAAGTAAAGTACTGTGTTGAAAAATTATGTATGCCTTTACACTGGAATGTTCAAAAGGATTAAAAATAGTCACATAACGGAGTGCCTTACTGCTTTAATTCGTAGTTCTACAATGAATTATTTGAGTATTCATATAAATATAAAATAAAAACACTTTTATACCTGTTTGGAAGGCTATATAGATGCATGGATCTGTTCTTGAGCTCAATAAAGCACACATAAACCTCCTTTCCTTTTCTTGTCCCTTACTTTATAATGAAGAATTCCACTTTGATTTAGATTTTAAAAGACCAATTTCTGAAGAGTGGCTAAAGAAAACTATCACCAGAAGTGAATTTAAATAAAAAGCACATATAAGCTCATACCAAACTGTTTCTGTATAGATGCATTTATACATCTGGGGTGGGGGGTTCTGACTTTAAAAGTGTGTGTGTGTGTGTTTAGGATTCATCCAATCAGGCAGAAATTTCCTTATTGGTTTTCTGTGCCCCAATTGCTTATAAAGCTGTCAGTACAGGTAGTCCTTTACTTACGACCATTTGTTTAGCGACCATTCGAAGTTATGATGGTGCTGAATAAAGTGTCTTACAACAGGTCCTCACAATTACAACCGTAGCAGCGTCCCTGGGTGTCCTCTTCAAGGCCAATCACATGCAATACACCAGGGAGGTAGTACTTTACTGCAAGTTTTGGGAAGCAATAAAGAGGTGGCAAAGGAAGTGTGGGCACAAACGCATGCACACACACACTACAAGAAATAAGCCCTCCCCAAAGTCCCACAAGCTTGCCTTTTGAGAGCTCCGAGTCCACACGAGTTACGTGAATTCCAAGGGTTCCGAAGGTGTAAGAAGTTTGTCTGCCAGTCCAGGGTCAAGACACAAGGCTTCCAATCGAGAGGCAAGGCACATGTAATCTAGGTAATCAGACGGTTGTCTCCAATGACCGGCCTGGGCTTGTGGCTCCCTTTTTATAGGAGCAGACTGCAATGGAGCTTAATTA
Organism: Candoia aspera; assembly: GCF_035149785.1. Taxonomy (NCBI): domain Eukaryota; kingdom Metazoa; phylum Chordata; class Lepidosauria; order Squamata; family Candoiidae; genus Candoia; species Candoia aspera. Next base: position 52,488,601 of record NC_086153.1, on the reverse strand, counting down.
GAAGGGTGAGGCTGCTTTTTCATGCGCAGCCTTGCTGATCTCCACTGTCCCCCTCGTTTTTCCGCTCTCCTTGCTCTCGGGCAGGGAAGGGTTTGCAACTCTGCGTCCTCACTAGCCAGCTCCACCTCCTCTGCCTGTCCAGGCGCCTGTTCATTCGGCACCCCCTTCGCTGCCTGCTTGCACTCTGAGGCTGCTCCAGGCGCTACCTGCTTGTACTCCGAGTCTGCTCTGGGACCCAGTTGCCCTTACTTGGACTCCGAGCCCCCCACTGGGGCTGCTGGGTCCAGTCCTTGCACTTACAACTGTTGTAGCATCCCTGGGGGAAGCCGGATCCGCTTAATGACTGCAGTGATTCACTTAACAACTATGGCAAAAAAGGTTGTAAAATTGGGCATGACTCATGTAACTGCCTCACTTAACAACAGAAGTTCCAGTCCCACTTGTGATCGTAAGTCGAGGACTACCTGTACACTGGGATAGAGTTCAGTGTTTGAAGGAATAAAATCTTCTAATTGGGAGTGAAATCTTATTAATCTTTCTTTCATCTCCCTGGAAAAATGTGGAAACTGGCTGAGATATTAGGCATATATTTCTTAGCCCATATGAATATTGCCACTATTCATCCTGTGCACAGTGTAGTATTGTGCATCAATAAATAAAGTCAGTCCTGGGAATTCTTTGAATATAGTAGTATCTGTGTAAGTGTGTATGCGTATATACATGTATACATGCACGCACACACACACACACAGACACACAAAGACATACATGCTTATTCCAATTTTTTTTAGGAATTGTGCTGTCATCCAGGCTGGAAGAATACTCTATAATATGAAAAGTCCTAAATGAAAGCCAGTATTGTGTAGTGATTAAAGGGCTGGACCAGGAGTGGGGAGCCCCAGGTTCTAGTTCTCCCTTAGACCCAGAAGCCAGCTGGGTGACCTTGTGCTAGTCATCCCAACTCACCCCTCACCAGAGTCAGGCTCTGTGATAAGCTGGCTGAAAAACAAAACCCCTCATTGCATCATGGATTGCTAAGTTTTGTGGTAAGAACTAGGCAAGTACAGCATAAAAGCAAGCAGACCTGCAGCTAAAGACGAACACTAGAAGAACAACAACAAAAAAGTACTGATACTGGTACTATCAGTGGAAGTTTGTCACTATTTATAGTGATAATGTCTGAATTTTTTCTTTGCTATATGCAGGAAGAAGTAATTTCTCTTAAATATTCTAGATATTTGTTAGGATGCAAAATGGTTATGAAGAATACAGGATGGAAACAAATTTCTCTAATGTACTATTTTGCATCAAAACAATTTCACTCATGAGGTTAAACCATAGTTTGTTCTGACTTAGTGCTGCATTGATGCTATGTTAAAGAAACCGTAATTGCCTGGGTCATTCATAAATGCTAACCCCATAAACTATGATTTATCAACAAAACCAAACATGTATGTACTCAGGCAGTGATTTTCCATGATAAATAAAACACTTTTGCAATTGTGTGTGCATACACTGTGCTTAGTTTTGGAAAGATTTTAGTTATCAGCATTTTAAAATGTTGAAAAACATACTTAGTAGAAAGTTCTTAGTAGGCACTAGTTTTCCTCTTTACATCTATCAATCTATGCATGTGGAAAATATTCTACAGATCTTTTTATAGCTCTTCTTCATCACTTCCTTTGTGCCAATTCTTAGTACTAATACAGCAGTGAATGTGCTGCACAACATTCCTGGCTGTTGTGAACAATGTGCTTCACATTTAGTTATCCAGTAACCTACTTTCTTTAGAGATATAGCAGCGTGACAATCTTTGAAAGGATAGTTTAATGTTGGGATTTCTATGGGGGAATTGAATTTGAGAAGTGTTAAAGACGGTTATTACTGTGGATTATTGGATGTATTTTAGAATATGTCACAGTGTGGTAATGTTTGTAGCTGCAAATATGATAAAGAAGCGCAACAGACTGTAAAGGAATCCCTTTTGTACATTTTTACAGAATGTGCATAAATTGTGTCTCAAAGTAGCAACTGATTATTTTCTCTGGCATTTGTTTTTCAAATAAAATTTCATTATGAAATGAGACACTTAGCTTTGTACTCTGGCCACATCTATGCAGCTGGTTTGTATGCTCCCCTCCCATTCTGGAGTCAGCAGGAAATTATGTCACCTAAATCTTGCCACTCCAAAGGGTACCCTTACTTTACCCTCTGAATGGGTCTGTGCTATATTGCTGTCCACATAGCTTTAATATGTAACATTTTAAGGGCTGTGGTTTCTCCACTGAAATTCCAATCATGCTGTACATCATTCAACATGTGAAAAACCTTCTCCAGTGTTCATGCACAGTGCTCTGGTCATTCCATGTACTGTACCTTTTTTCTTTTCCATTGTACTGCCAACTGATTTAACTGTTTGTTGTTGTTATCCCTTGAAACTATGGGTCAATCAGCTGAATGTTTGGCTTGTCTCTTGGCTGACTTCTAGTGGTCCAGATTTGTACAGGCAAGATGCAGCCAGTGGATAAATGCTGCTGAAGGGTTAGAGATTGAGAAAGAGGTTTAGCTGTGTGGGTGTAAATTACCCTAACAACACAAAGAGTGGAAGCAAGGAGCAGGGGCTCCCCTGGGAAGGAAATTCCCTGCCAGGCAGCCTACAGAAGTACAAGAGCTGAATTTTTAAAATTACACTTTCAATTACAATTCAGTTACAGGCACAGGCTGGTCGGTTTCTAGGCTTTGCTCTCTCTAGATTGACCAATCCATTAAAAATGACTGCAGAAGCAAGAGATCCTGTTTCCCTTGCAGCCAAAAGAGACTGAGGGGCAGGGACCAGATTGAAGAGGCTGATCCCACAGGAAACTGGCAGAACTACTTGGAGCCACAAGATTGCTGGCATAGAGTACATCATTTTCAGCTACCTCCCTGATGTGTATCAACACACCCTATGTACCCTGCTCTGCAAAGGTGGAAAATTAAGGAAAACATCGCATCCAGACTGTCGCACCTCAAGCTATCCTTGGGTTATCTCAGTTTCAGAAAGACATAGATACAGGGCTTCCGGAGGAAGAAATGGCAGACTGAAGACAGCTCCCTGAAAAGCAGAGCCAATGACCATGGCAAAGAACGAAGAGCTGGTGAGCAGACCGGCTCTTGGAACCTCTCTGGACCCAGAGAGGATGGGAGATCGCCCACAAGAGTTCCAGACAGTTGCTTCTCACGAGGAGACCACAAGACAGCAATCTCTGGTGGGTTTCGGCACTGGGAGACTAGGGAATAGCCATCTTGCTCAAACTGCTGTTGGTGCCTTTAAGAGGACAATAAATTTGCATACTTTTCTAATCACGTTCGGAAATTGCTTATTAACTACTTTTCAGCTATTAGAAACCTTTGGATCAACAAGTCTGAAAATACTGGGTGAGTCTGCCTTCAATCCTTAATGAAAGAAAAGTTTAACTACAAGTTTAAGAACTTTTAAAAAATTGAAATAAACAGCAAAAAGCTAATTAAGACTTTGATTTTAGAAAGTTATAAACAGATTAACAGTCCAGGTAAATTTGGATTAAGATTTTGGAATTAATTATAAAGAATCCTTCCCATGGAAAAGTTGATTTCTTTTTAATTTTTTCTATGACATCAAATGATAAACAATTTTAAAAAATTGAATACCAGAGGGAACTAAATATTTAAATTAAAGGAGAAGAATACAGTACATTAACCTGAGTAACAGCTACAGAATGATGCAAAATATTCTAACACTGAAAATACTGAAGGATATTTTTGAAAAATGGAATCAAAAGTTAATAATAATGTCAATAGCGATGTTTGCTTCTACGGATAGACTGTGTCTAAAAGATGTTTTGGAAGAAATGGCAGAAGAGGAACAAGTTTTATCTGACAAGACAGAGACTGAGTTGGCACTGAAAGTGGATCTACAAATTACAGGCTACAAGAATCATATCGAAAAAGATGTTTCATTGGGCATACAAAAGAAATCGGTTGATGCTTTAAAAATCGAGGGAGTTACAAATAATAAACCAAGAGAGTGACCTGGATAGTTCTTTAATATTGGATTTACAAAAGAGGTTTGTTAAAGCTTGGATTAATCTTGTGAGAAGGGGTAAAAAAGAAATGAAAAGAAATCAAATTCCAATAGAAGATAATAGATGTAGGTCAGGGTTGAACTGTGGAGTCCTTGGTGCTCTCTGAGTTTGGTTGTTTGCTTGCAGACATTTCATTACCTGTCTAGACAACATCATCATCATCACATTAGAACTCCCATATTACACTTTTGTAACACTAATAACTAGTCTTCAAACAGAGTAAGTACTTATAAGAAACAGACATTTTCATCTATATTGCATCACACAATGTTGCTGTAATTTTAAAACTATACAACTAAATGAAATCAGTCCATTTGAAAAGACAAATAATGTAGTAATTAGTTTTTTTGTAATATAATTAAAGTATGAGTGCCCTTTACAAACAGTATCATTGGGACAAATTGCTTTATTGACCTGAACTACTACAGTCTGGGGATAGAACCACAAGTGAGATAAAATAATACCAGTAGTTGTAACATATGTTGTTAATAGACAGCTGTAGTTGGAGTGTACACAAAAAGCATAGTTGGTTTTCTCTTGATGAGAACATTTTGTGGTCAGTGTTGTACAGCTGTGCTGATTTGAAACATTTAATGAGTTTAAGTGGAAAGAATTTCTCCAGTGAAAACAATTATTTACACAATGAATTGGAGTAGTTAGGCTGAACTTCCTTGTAGGGAAAAGTTTGATTGAAAATAACATCTGAAGTTCCCAGGAGAACAGTGGAAGTTCTCTGTGGGAATTACTTTCAGTAATTCAGTAAAAAGGGGAAAATAACGTGCAGAAATACTTGAAACTGAAAGTCTGGCTAGCATTACACTATGAGAATTCCACAATAATAAAAAGTGATTATTATTTTATTACTGTTTTATTACTAAATTTACACCCTGCCTTTCTGTTAGAAGAAGATTTGGAAATGAATAATGTAGATCTGAAAATGACGTAAAGCAAGAAATAAGAAACCTCCTGTTGCACAGTCAACCTTCTTGTAGATAAGGACTGTTTGATCTCTGTTCTGCTTCCCATAGTTACACACTGGCTAGTTTTATACATTGTGCTAAGAAAATGTGTGTGTGTGTGTGTAAGCTTAGCATGGACTACCATGTGATTTTGCTTGGTGTCATAAGCACCAAAAAAAAAAGGTAAGTAATCTATTCAAGAGGTAAGCAGCACATGGATAATAGCATCCAAATTAGCCCTCTCCAAAGAGGAAAGTAGTTGATCATGCATTTGCAGCAGGATATACACTTTTTCATCACCATACTGACATGAACACTCAAGGACAATGTAGGGTCAAAAAGCACCACTGAGCTGTGTATCTGCTCCTTTGGGGACAGTGTGACCACGCTGATAGCTGATTTGGTTTTTGCCATACAGAAAGACTCACCCCCAATTGTGAAGCCCTCTGTGTTGTTAGGATTTAGTTTTAGATGATAGTCTACAATCTGGAGGGACGCAGTGGTGCTGCAGGTTAAACTGCTGAGCTGCTGAGCTTGCCAATCAAAAGGTCAGCGGTTTGAATCCATGCGACGGGCATTCCATTTAGTCATGCTGGCTACATGACCACGAAAGTGTCTATGGACAAACGCCGGCTCTTCGGCTTTGAAACAGAGATGAGCACCACCCCCTAGAGTCAGACATGACTGGACGTAATGTCAAGGGAAACCTTTACCTTTACCTACCTACAATCTGGACCAAGCAGAATCCCAACCCACCTGATGATGGTAGTAAGGAGAAGCAGACATGAGTGCTATCCATATGTAAATGGCATCCAGCTTCCTTCTCCCTAGTTGTCATAACCAGCCACATCATATATGTTGTTAAAAGCATTGGAGACATAATGGAACCTTGGGATATCAGGGTAGAACAGGAATCCCCTGGCAAACTACTGTTTGGAATCTGTACTTGTGGTAGGGACAGAATCACAATAAAGCTATGCCTCCTGTTCCCTAAACAAGTCCAGCTGGATACCATGGTTGATGTTATCAAAAGCTACCAAGATACGTAAGAGAGCAAACAAGGCCACAACTTCCTCCTCATGCTCCTTCAGCAGATCATCCAGGTGACCAATGTCATCTCTCCATGAGGTTCCTGTCCAAAACTGGATTGAAATGGACCTAGTACGTCAGTTTCATTCAGAAGCACTTGGAGTTACTCAGCCATATTCCACTCTACCACCCTGGCCAGGAATGGTAAATTCTAAACTAAGCTATAGTTACAAAAAGGGAAGAATCTAAGAGTGGTTCCTTCATACAAGCTTAAGTAACAACTACTATAACATTATTATACACAACAACATGAAATCACAACTGCCAGTTCTTTACTGGTGTTAGCCTTCATTCACATCGAGTTCTTCCCAAAAAACCTAGGATGTTGTAATGTATCGGCATGGTATATGTGCGGATCCAAGCAGTGTGGCCTTTTGTAATTGACAGATGGAAATTTTGTCAATGTGCAGATTTTCTAAGTGCCATCTAAGGCTTTTTGGTATGGCCCCCAGTGTGGGATCACCACTGCTGATTTATGCTATAATCTTTCAAGTTTGATTTTCAGATCCTGATACTTTGGGATCTTCTCCAATTCATTATCTTCTATTCTACTGTCCCCTATATGTCCAATATAATATAATGTCCAATTCATTATATTCTATTCTACTGTGCCACATCAATTATCCACACTTTCTTCTTTTCAACCACAGTTAAATCTGGTGTGTTATACAACAAGGCTTTATCAGTTTATATTTGGAAATCCCACAATCTTTTAATCTGCTCATTTTTGACTACTTTTTCAAGTATATGTTCCCACTAATTTTTCATTACCGGCAAATGATAATTTTTACAGATGTTCAAGTGAATCATTTTGTTGACTGTGTTATGTCATTGTTTATAGTCAGTTTGTTTGATCTATTATTATTCAGAGGATTGTTTTAGTCTATTTTTATATTGGAATTTTATTGTATAGTTATTGTTTTATGCTGTAAACCGCCCAGAGTCCCTCTGTTCGGAGGAGATGGGTGGTGACAAAATTGATAAATAAAAATAAATAAAATCAATAAATGTACCACTACCACCTCCTTCAAGGCAGGTAGCACCATCCCCTGATTGAGGGAGATATTAATGATCAAACATAAAATCTCCCCAAATAGATCCCTCTTGGTCAGTACCAGCCAAGAAGGAACTGGATCTTATAGTTATACAATGGCCCAAACATATCCAGGCATCCTGTTCACAACCCCCAGGTGCACAGAATAAACTGATCAATAAAATTGGACAAGCAGGTGACTAACTTCCCTAGTATCTCCATTAATGTTACTGTCAATCTGCTGGTAGATATGAGCATTTATCTGAGAAAAATTCCAAAAAGTCTTCAGAGTTTGCTATTGAGGGCACTAGGCAGCCTTCTCAACCCTTTCAGACTCTGCGACTATTCAGGCAGTTTGCTGTAGAAGTGGGGGGGTATGGAGGAAAAACTCTTTTTTTCCTCTCTTGCAACTGCAGTATCAACTTCCCTTTATGATCTAAGCTGTGTTTGGTCATAATAGCTTTTTTTTGCTTCTACCACTTGAAATGGCTGTTTGCTTCATCATCTGCAGCATCTTCATAAACCAAGGAGACCTGAGAGTTCACAAGGCAGGCAGGAGGTGCTTAGGAACCAATCTTTGAATGACCTGTGATACCTGATCATTCCAATCTGCCATCAGTGCTCAACCAAAAGATTTTGTGCATCACCAAACCTCCCTACTAATGAATTTTGGAATTTGTTAGGATGTGAAACTGCCAGGAATGGGCCTTCAAAACTGATGTAGGAATAGAGCCTAGCTATTACAACTACAGCAGTGATGATCCATCTGTGACGAAGGAGTAATCTTTAGTTCATCCATGCGTGGAGCAGCTTCCTCAGTGTAAAAAACCAGGTCTAGTATGTGTCTTTGATACGTGGGGGCAGATGTTATCTGCAGCGGGATACAAACAAACAGGCCCATGGTGGTCATGGCAGCCATAGCTTCTGAGCTACTCCCATCATGTGAATATCAAAGACTGAATACTAGCAGTCTCGTAACATCTAACATCACTTAGATCAGCCCCACCAACTCAGGCAGGGAGGCTGTGGGACAGCAGGCTACTTAAACAGGATCCCTATGCTCATCCAGCTCCAGGTAAACATACCTGGAACCCTTAGTCTCTACATTTTTGATCTAGTAAAGGAAATTAAATCCCTTGTGATGATGACAACCCCTTGTGCAAACTCCTTCACTTCACTGACAGAAGAACTTGGGCCCAGATTACATCACCCAATTCACCCAATGAAATCTCTGTCATACATACAAGGTCAGCTTTTTGATCCTGGAGCAAACCTCCAGGAACTGAAGCTTATTTGCTACTGGTCTTTCATTTAACGCAAAGACAGAGGCAAGAGGAGAACTGCTGAGATGTTTCTCCTTGACTGGTAACCAGATCCAGTACAGAAATGGGTACTACCTTCATGACCTTCTGTTGCCTACAACAGCCTGTGTAGTACCTCACCATTCTCCAGGAACTATCAATTGTCTATCTTTCTTCACGTATACGTGTTCCCATCCATGCACCAAAAACAGATCTAAAAACAAGGACCACCTCCACCTATCACACAGTAATTCAACCACAAACAAACCTATCCACCCTAAACATTAAGTTCTCAGAGTCTATCAGCTGCTCTAGACTCTAAGACCAGGGCAAGATATGGGCAAATGAATATAGATCAATTGAAAGCTAGAAGCATTTTGCTGAAGTATAGTTTTGTGCAAGGAAGCTGCTGCCCATGCTGCCTTATTGATAATCAGCATGTCTTGCAGATTGTGAGTTGAAACATTCTACTTGGCCAGGTACTTCCTGGAGCAACATGGATCATATTCTAGTTAGTGGAACTGACTGTCCTGCAGTATAACTATCTGACACATTGGGTGTGTATAGATATTCAAAAGTCAATGCATGTTTTTTTTTCCTGCTGCCAAGATAAGTCTCAGCTTCTTGGCTACCTTTGCTCCTTATACTAGAGGTATTTCTCTGCTCTGAAACCATCAGTATTTTATTTTTCTGCACCACATTTCAGGGGTGAAATTCATTTTTTTCCTTGATGTTTTTCCCATGGGAATCTTGTATTCTACAGTTACAACACAAGATAGCATTCCACACAACTTTATCCCTTTACTAATAGGTTTCTTTATAGAAAAGTAAAACGTGTGAAACAGTGGCTTTAAAGGAAAGACTAACGAATTTGGGTAGATTTTTAAAGAGCTTAAAATTTAACAATACTTTTATATACAAATAGATAGCACTTATCTGATTATGATCTCTCTACTTGTAAAACTGCCTGTCCAGTAAGTCTTCAAAATATCACTAGACTGTCACAGGTAAATCAAGTAATCCATTTCATGAGCACTGGCAACTAAAACAAAACTATAAAATGCTACTTATTCCTTGATAGGGTCAGATATAAATAAACCTGGTCGGGAGGCATTTTTTTGTTTCATAAATTGTTTTCCCTTCCGTCACTGCTACCTCTGTAGCCCTTAGAGGCAATAAATAAATAAATAAAGTGTGGCCCAAGCTGAAAAAAGATACTTGTCTGTAGCCATTATTTATACATCAGAATACGTTTTCTAAAAAATGTTTTTTCTCTCAGAGTATATATGCTAATTCAATTTGTGACTATTACAAAATTTGAATCTTTCTTTAGCAATGTGAGAGTTCCCAGAAGATATCTTGGGGTACCAGGGAGAGGATCAATAGATATAAAGTCCAGTCACATGAATATAATCCTGTTGGGTTAACTGACTCACTGCTAACAGTAGCTGGCATTCCATGATGGTCAGGCATAACAAGATCAATACTATAAACAAATACTGAGACAGGCTTTTTTCTGTCACTCGCTGTGCATTGCTTGGCTATATTGGAATAGCAATCTCTGCGTTACATTTGCTGACTAACTCCAGTTCAGTAGCTTCATTGAAATGGGAAACTTCACTGGACAGTGAAATTCTGATCTATTTGAAAAGAGGGACACTGTATTTTACCTAGTCTTAGTAGCCCAGAGTGCCTGTGGCTACCCTTGGTTAACCTTTCTGAATAGAAATGAAGCGGCTACAGTGGTTTATGCACTGGTCCTCTACATGTTATTCCTGTGAAGAAAACATTTACCTTGCAGCTAGTTGATGTTGGGAGCATAATTTTTAAAACATATTTCACTGGTTCTGAAAGAATTGTACTTATTGTCAATTTGTTTCCAGCCAACTTCAGGGTGTTAATGATGACTTTCGAAAATCCTAAAGGATTTGGGATGTCAGTATTTCAGAGAGTATCACCTTCATGTATACATCTGCTTGTTCTATTCTCCTCTGGGTTCCACTGTTGGAAGAAGTACATTGTATAGAGACACATGCAAGAGAATTCTTGGCTGTGGCACCCCGATCATGAAAGACCTACCTCCTGGGTTGCCAAACTGATGCTAGTTTTGGCTTCATTTTGTACCAAATACCCTAGCTACCCCAACATATGGGGGACTTAATGTAATTCTGTTTTACAATTGTTGGCTTCTTAACTGGTTTTATATTGATTATACATTACAATAAATATATATTTTAATAAATGAAAGTTTTTTTTCTGTAAAAACTATTCATTTGTTTTGTCCTAGCTATACAAACCAATTTTGTTTCTAAGCAATGCAGTAATTGTTGTTATTGATGGATAATTCAGTTCCTGTATTTTACTGCTGTCAGCTAGAGGTTTGCCAATCACAAGATTTAGTTCAGATTGTATTTTGCACTTTGGGAAATATTCTGGTTTGATTCTGATTAAATCAGAGCCTGTCTCATTCTTTTTGGGACCAAGTCTGAAGTGACATCTGTGCTGTGCGTTGATTTGCATAATTTTTTTTAGCAGAACACAAAGGAAGTGCAATCATGGTAGATGCTTCTGAGAAAATGAAGCCTGTCCAATTACAGAGAAATGTCTCTAGGAATGTTGGAGTTAAGTACCTTTCAACTCTGATTTTTTCAAGTGAATAAATACAGGTTATCTTGTTATTTGGGGAACCAAATTAGATTATACAGATATAGCCACCCCTCTTGAAAGGATAAGTCTGTTTACAATTTGGACAGAAAGGTGCAGGGTTATTTTTTTGGACAAGTAGTTTTTGATAGTTAAAAATACTGAATCATTTCTATCCCCCCTTCCCACCTCATTATTGATTAGACCAGCCTTTCTCAACCTTTTGACCCTGAAGGAACCCTTGAGATATATTTCAGGCCTCGGGGAACCCCTGCACATTCATGCACAAATATAGGCCACAAGTTACAAAATTATTATATTTGTTTCATGGGTAGGCCTGCATATACTGTATGCATTAACAGTGTTCCTAAGCTAAAAATGAAAAGTGAAACTTACCTGCTTAATGTGAAGTTGCCTGAATTTGAAATAACTTTTTAAATAAATCATGATCTCTCAGGGAACCCTTAGTGACCTCTTGCGGAACCTGAGGGTTCCACGGAACCCTGGTTGAGAAACTCTGGATTAGACAGTATCTACAGAACTCACCTTTTACATGAGGAACAAAAAATTGAAAGATTCATGTGCATTGGCACTAGCAGAAAAGTTGAAGAGGTTCAAGCATAACCATACTATTTTTAAAGCTTCCTCTGCAGTGGAGAAGCCTGCCTATTATGAAGAAGTGCAGTGAGTCAGCAGCTAAATGGGCCATCTGTGGGTGTTCTTTGCTGTCTCACTGCATGTTTTTATTCTTACCTCTTGAGAGTTACGTATAAACACCACTGTAGGAGTAGAACTAGTGTTATTTCTCTGCAGGTGGATCAGAACATTATCTGATTGCACAACAGTTCAGATTCATGTTGTACCCATAATTCACAGATTGCACCATATAGTAATGGGAACTATGGATTACTTAATATATGGAGCAATGCTAGAGGACAGAGTACTGTTTGGAAAGCATCCATTTTTCTACTTGCATCACCAGAATTAACATTCACTTTCTCTGCTTTGCATATTATGCAGAGGACATGTAGGATACAGGATTTGATGTAGCTGCAGTATGCATATATGTCAATATGACCATCTGTTTTTTAATTCTTACAGTGCAAAACTAACCTGATGTTTGCTCTTCATTGATTCTGTCTTAGTAAGTTTATTTTCTGAACTTTTGAGGAACACTAGCATTAAAGCTAATCCTATGCAATTGCAACTAGAGGTGAGGTGTGAGATACCATTTCTGCCTTCCAGTTGTGTTTGGAGTCAGTTTGGAAAACTGAAATTGAAATATATTTAAGTTGTTCCTATCGGAAAAGCCCTAAAATAAAATTTAACAATCTTAATTTGCAGGAGAGGGAATAATGTACTATATATTTTAGACTGTTAAAGAGGCTGCTCAAAATAAAAATGTGTGGGCAGTTCCCACATCCCTTCCCTTAACAAGATTGATTGGGACATAGGAAATTCCTTGTACTAGCTCAGGCTATCTGGCCCCTTTACTTGGTATCATCAGTTCTGACTTGTTGGGAAAATCAGGTTTCAACTGTGCATCGTCTCACAAACATAAGGGGGAGGGACTCTTCTTTTGAAACGTGACTTTTATTATGAAGTGTGTCTCTGCTGTGTTCATGGGGAGTGCTGGTCACCTGACTTCCTGTTTCCTCCTCCTCTCTGGGTGCCTCGTGGCCGGTTCTCCATTTTGTTTCCTTCTGAGGAGATGTCCATGTAGCAGATCCACATGGTGATGTGGCTCTGGTCCGAAAACACCTCGCATGCATGCACCGGAGTTCTTTTTCTTTCTTCAGTGTTAATCTATCTCTTCTTGTAACCAAGATCTACAAAATAAAATGTGAGCAACCTTTACTTTGTTTTTTACATTACCAATGTGTGAAGGGTGGGACGCGGTGGCGCTGCGGGTTAAACCGCTGAGCTGTCGATCGGAAGGTCGGCGGTTCGAAACCGCGCGGCGGGGTGAGCTCCCGTTGCTCGTCCCAGCTTCTGCACACCAAGCAGTTCGAAAACATGCAAATGTGAGTAGATTAATTGGTACCGCTTCGGCGGGAAGGTAACGGCGTTCCGTGAGTCATACTGGCCACATGACCCGGAAGTGTCTATGACAACGCCGGCTCCAAGGCTTTGAAACGGAGATGAGCACCGCCCCCTAGAGTCGGACACGACTGGACTTTACGTCAAGGGAAACCTTTACCTTTACCTTAATGTGTGAAGACTGTTTTATTTTTCTGAACGCTAATCAAGCCTTTTCTGTGCAAGTCCTTTTTTCTGAGACGCTTCTACTCTGCTACAATTGCTAAAAACGCTGCCTGGAGTTCTGTTACTCACATTCCAGACTCCAGCATGACTAAAGCTTTCCAAGATCTGCATGACTTTGATCCTAAGCAGGAATCAGTGTTCTGGTATGAAGGAGGAGGAGCCATTTGGATTTTAATAATTAACAATACAGGATGTGGAGGTGCTGAATCCAGGCCATAGCACTGAACTGGAGTCTACCAACCATCAGCTGCATCCTGTTTAAAGAGCATCCAGTTTGAAGGCTGTTCCTCACAGCTGCATTAATGCCTTTTTTCCAGTCCACAAGACATATGCTTGCATACTTTACATTGCCTTCATTACCGAGCCTTGTTCTGCATCAACAGCAAGGCCAGCAACTGGTGCTGGCCTCACAGATTTCTTCCTTCCTTCCTTCTTTCCCAGTATTTATAGCCCATCCCAATTCTGACAGATTAGGGGTAGGGAACAATAGGCTAAAGCACACAGTACAAAACTAGATAAATAAAATAGAAATGCATAAATTATGAGGAATCCAAATATTTCCCCATGTAGATGACACCTTCTTCATAGTCCAGAAAGGAGGAGCTTGGCGCAGTATCTTTGTACTATATTTCACTTTCTTCTGAAACATCAACTATGCATCAACTTCGAAAAGTCACACATGGCACAGGGGCATCTGGGACTCTGTTATTGCTTGAGTTTTTCTTCCATGATATACGCTGGTCATCCTTGCATTCTAAGTGATTTGATGTTTTGTTCCAACAGTAGTAGACATCCAGCAATTCTTTGAACATAAGGTGGCCACCGCTATAGTAGTGAACAGAACATCTATTCATATCATTCCCTCCAAGTATGATAAGTTGATTGATTTCTGGATCCAAATTCATCTGTTTCATGAATGGGTAAATCCAGCATATCAGAGTTGGTACCCCATTCATTCTAATGATGGCTGGGGGCAGTCAACATTCTTGGGATTTTCCTCCCCCTCTTCTGCTATGCAGCCCCTCAAAGATAACCCCAGCTGCTGTTCTGAGCTTGAGTTTCCACTCAATTGACTTCTCTTTTTGTTTTACTATTGCTGCATTACATATTAAATACAATTATTATATTCCTTTTTAATTTATATCATGTGTTAGCAACACTAAAGGGCAAGACATTAAAATAAAGTAGTAATCCTTATCTGATAATTTGCTGCTGCTACTGCTGCTCTTTAAATGTGCTAGCATTCCTTTTGATTTGTTTGTGTCAATGCTAAATTAGCATAATAGGAAGGCTGGAAGGATAGTATTTATTATTTTATTTATTTATCAAATTTGTTACTGCCCATCTCCTCCCATCAGAGGGACTCTGAACAGTTTACAATAATAATCAGTAAAACAATAAATATACAATAAATTTACAATATATAAAAATACAATATTTAAAAACGGTTACCAATAAACAATAATTATACACAAAAATAGAGTCCAAACTGCACATAATAATTCAGACCTTGTATGTGACAAGCGCTCTAGGGCACTAGCCATCCCCAAACATGATCACTCCCTTTCCCACCCCAAGCCAGGTGGCAGAGCCAGTATTCAAATTCTTCTGGAAGACCAGGAGCGATGGGACTAACCTCACCTCCGGGGGCAAGATGTTCCAGAGGGTGGGAGCTACTGCAGAGAAGGCCTGCCTCCTTGACCCCGCCAGACAGAATTATCTTACCGACGGGGTCCACAACATGCCCTCTCTGCATGATCAGGTGAGATGGGTTGATGTAACAGGGAAGAGGCGGTCCCTCAGGTAACCTGGCCCCATGCCATGTAGGGCTTTAAAGGTGATAACCAACATGCTGAATTGGACCCGGAAGCAAACTGGTACCCAATGCAGCTCGCGGAGCAAAGGTGTTACATGTGCCCTTCTAGGGGCACCAAAGATAGCCTGCGTGGCTGCATTCTGGACCAGCTGTAGCTTCCAGATACTCTTCAAGGGTAGCCCCATGTAGAGTGCATTTCAGTAGTCTATATGGGAGATAACAAGGGCATGAGTGACCGTTCAAAGGGCCTCCTGATCAGGAAGGGATGTAACTGGTGCACAACATGAACTTGCACAAAGGCCCTCCTGGCCACGGCTGCCACTTGCTCTTCAAGCAGGAGCCGTGAGTCCAGGAGGACCCCCAGATTATGCACCGGGTCTGTCTGGGGCACTGCAACCCCATCCAGAACCAGAGATGATAATGTCCCAGATACGGAAGAACCATCAACCCACAGCCACTGTCCTAACAGTGAGAATCACAATGAGACGAGGAGTAGTTCTCTAGTGTTTATTACTGCTACATAACAGAATCCTAACAAACTGAATAAGCGTGGGAAAAACCCAGACAGATAAACCCCAAAAGCTGAGGCGGGCCTGATCTGTGTCTCTTTGAATGGCTGCTTAATTCCTCAGTACTACACATACGTTTTCCACCCTGGATGGGAGCCCCTTCCTGCTCGCCATCATTACTCATGACAGCCACTCCACTGGTTTCCTATTTTAAATTGCCTTTTTCTTAAATGAGGTATTGATTCTTGCATCTATCTACAAATCTTAATGATTGATTATACTTTATTGATTAGTCTATTTGACCATATCAAAACATCAACTGCAGTAAAATACAATAAGACAAAATGAGATAAAATACAATATAATGGGATAAAATAGGCTAGAATGAGATAAAATAGATAAAACATAGTAAGATAAGGTAAAATAAGAATAAAAGATAAGGTAAAATAGTATACAATAAAAAGGAATAGAGAGATATATAGTAAGATGAATATTAGACTCTAAGACAATATTGGTTTAGGTGAATTGTATGCAACCCCAGTGAGTTCTATAAAATGTATTCTCTGTGTGCAATGTCAAAGAATGGCAATGTTGACCTGATATCTGCATAGAAGTAATATCACAGATTCCAAGTCCAGAGCAGATGCTAACAATCCACTTTGCAGTCAGAACACGATTGTTTCTCTGCACACCTGGGTGACAGGATGACACTCCACAAAGAAAGCACAGTGACTTCACCAATCCCTGTGGGCATCCTGGATCCAATGGTACTAAAACTCTTGCTGCCTCTGTCAGCCCCAACTCAAAATCCACATCTATTATCATCTACTTCCAGGCACAGAATAGCATCAGGGTACCAAATAAACAATATGTGAAATGATACATCCTACATGTTACAAAGGGTGTGGACAAGTGGATGGGAGTCATTATAACAAACAGCTTGGGACATTGATAATTAACAGAGTGGCAGAACACAGGTCAAGCAAAAAAGCCAAGGCCATTTGCCTCAATGAGGGCATAGATTTAGGTACTACTCTTGGAGAGGTGGAGATGAGGAGGCCCAGTCCGCATGAACCTGTGCAACTACAAGAATTTTTGATTTTGAAGCTTCTAATAGATTCAGAGGGCTATTAGGACATGAATTAAAAGCAGAGAGATCCACCAAATCAGACGCTGCCTTAGAATTTTGTAGCTCTTGATTTTTTATAGCAGCTGTGGGAGTGCCGAGAGATTGCTGTAATGATTGCCTACTCTAATAGACTCAGACTCACAAGCAGGAACTTTATGATATCTGATTTATTAAAGAATAGTATGCAAATACAGAGAAAGCTGAGAATGAGCAAAAGCGCGCCAAATACAAACTAAAAACCCTCGGCTCAAACGTAATCCCTCCCCTCGCCCTGCCATTGCAGACTCCCCCCCCCCCCCCCAGGTGCTGGTGACCGTTTCTGCTGATGTCCTGGGAAAAGAACCTTGAACACATGAGATAACCCAAACACATTCCAATCGAGCTACTAACATAACAATCCCACGAGATGAAATCCTCCTCCCCTCCCAGACAAAACACGCATCAGCCAAATGACATGCGAAACGTTACGATGTACCGGCAACATTGGAACGGTGAACATGACATACCGCCCCCCCAAAAATATTAAGGAGCAGGTTTGAGAGGATAAGCCAGATGAAAGCAGCGAACTAAAAGAGGAGAGTGTACATCACGGGCAGACACCCACTCAGGGTGGGGAAAGTGCTTCCAGCAAATAAGTTACTGCAGAGTGCCACGTAGTCGGCGAGAATCAAGGACCTCCTTCACCTCAAAATGTTGTTGTCCGTCAATCATGATCAGAGCAGGAGGTGGGTGTTGTGGATGCCAATGATCTGAGTGGTTGACAGGCTTGAGTAAGCTGCAATGAAAAACAGGATGTAAACGTTTCAGATTGTGTGGCAAATCCAGTCTAAACGTGACAGGGTTAACAACTCCCACAATGGGAAAAGGTCCAACAAACTTAGGAGCTAACTTCTTCAAGGGTTGAGGGGACTTAATGAACTTAGTGGAAAGGTAGACCTTATCACCAACTTTAAAAGCAGGTTGAAGGGCTCGTCGCTTATCGGCGTGCAGTTTATAGGCAGATTGGGCATCAGCCAACGCTTGTTGAATCACTGGCCACGAATCAGCCAGTTGAGCAGCCCAATCAGAAGCGGAGCAAGGCTGTGTGGAGAGCTGAGGCAACTCAGGAATGGGAACAAAGTCCTGGCCAAAAACAGTATGGAAAGGGGTGTGCCCTGTGCTCTGATGGACGGCGTTGTTATAAGCCACTTCAGCAAAAGGTAGCAGATCAACCCAATTATCCTGCTGATATTTGACAAATGCCCTCAAAAATTGCTCCAGGGTCGAATTAAGAGCCTCCGTAGATCCGTCAGTCTCCAGATGCGACGCAGTGGACAACGCCTGCTTGGTGCCCACCAGCTTCAAAAATGCCCTCCAAAATTGGGAAGTGAACTGTGTTCCACAGTCCGTGATCAAGCGGGAGGGGCTCCCGTGAATCTGGTAGATGTGGATTAGAAAAAGGCGGGCCAATTGCTGCGCAGATGGAATAGAAGCACATGGAATGAAATGGGCTTGCTTAGAAAAGTAGTCCTTTACCACCCAAATCACAGTCTTTCTCTGACTAGGAGGCAAATCCACAATGAAATCCATGGAAACCTCCTCCCAAGGACGGGAGGGGCTGGCCACCGGCTGCAGCAGCCCTTGCGGTTTACCCCCCTTCCGTTTTGACATGGCACAGACAGGACAAGAAGCAACATAACTTTTTACATCACATCTCAATGTGGGCCACCAAAATTGGTGGCGTACCAGATGCAAGGTTTTGACAAACCCAAAATGACCAGCCAGTTTATCATCATGAGACCTAATCAAAATTTCCCTTCGCAAACTGTCAGGGACATAGAGGCGGTTTTGCTTCCAAGCTAAGCCTCCGTCAAATGTAACATTGTCTCTATTCACTTGCAACCAAGTGTCAGATTTCAGCTCTAGCAGGAACTGTTGTTGCAATTGCGAGGGAATTGGCGTCCTTCCCCCAGCTGGTGAAACCGAAGCTGGGGGCAGCTGTGCACGAATCTGACTGTGTGTGACAGCTTGCAACCCCAATTGGGGTGCTGTCCACACTGTACCCACAACGTCAGGTGCCTGGACCGAATCCTGGGGCAGGCGGGAAAGCACATCAGCCAGGAAGTTTTTCTTGCCCGGAATGAATTTCAACTTAAAGTCAAAGCGACTGAAAAATTGAGCCCAGCGGATCTGCTTAGGACTGAGCTTACGGGGCGTGCTGAGCGCTTCCAGATTTTTATGGTCAGTCCAAACCTCAAAAGGACATTTAGCCCCCTCTAAGAGGTGGCGTCATGCCTCCAAAGCAGCCTTGACTGCAAAAGCTTCTTTCTCCCAAACATGCCATCGCCTTTCCGTCTCAGAAAATTTTGGGGACAGATACGCACAGGGCTTCAGGCGGTCATCAGCATCCACTTGCAGCAAGAGCGCTCCAATTGAGAAATCGGAAGCATCCACTTGAACCACAAAGGGTCTAGTGGGATCAGGGTGTTGAAGAATGGGTTCAGCAGTGAACAGGCTTTTAAGTTTGTCGAAAGCCAACTGGCATTCAGGTGTCCAATTGAGCAATGCCCCCGGGTTCTTTACCTTGCGTGTGTCCCCCAACCCCTTCGTACGTAACAAGTCAGGAAAACCCAAGAAAACTTTGGAGCTGCCTGCGGGTACGCGGGCGCTCCCACCCCAAAATAGCTTGAATCTTTGCAGGATCCATTTCAATGCCCTTGTCAGAGATCCTGTACCCCAGGTAGTCAAGCTGAGTGATGAAATTCACACTTAGAAAGTTTAGCATAAAGCTCAGCCTTTTTCAGTTTGCTAAGCATCTGTTTCACCAAGCGCTCATGTTCCTCCTCTGTTTCAATATAAATCAAAACATCATCCAAATAGACCAGTACACCCTTGAACAAATGTTCATGTAACACTTCATTGATCAATTGCATGTACACCCCTGGTGCCCCCGCCAACCCAAAAGGCAAAACTTTGTACTGAAAAGAACCCAGGGGACAATTGAAAGCAGTCTTCCATTCATCCCCCTCCCGTATGCGGATACGGAAATAGGCTTCCCGCAAATCCAGCTTAGAGAAGATTTTCCCCTTAGCCAGATGTGCTAACATGTCTTTTATTAATGGCAGAGGATATTTGTTTAATATCGAGACCGCATTTAATCCGTGGTAATCTGTACAAAGTCTCAATGTCCCATCCTTCTTCGCTCGAAACAAGACGGGGGCGCCCACTGGCAAATTTGCTGGTTCAATAAAACCCCTGGCCAAGTTTTTGTCCACAAACTCCCTCAACGCCGCCAGTTCCTTTTGCGTCATGGCATAGATTTTTGGTTTGGGCAGTTGAGCGTCGGGGACCAACTCTATTGCACAGTCAGTTTTTCAATGGGATGGAAGTTGGTCTGCTTCTTTCTCACCAAGCACATCTGCAAAGCTTTGGTATTGCTCCGGCAAGCCCTCCAGTGGGGTGACAGCAAAATGCGGGGTTGCTGCCGCCGCCCTCCCCACTGCAGCCTCTGGAGCGTCGTCCTCCCCAGGGGCTTGATAGAAGCCATCCCCAAAAGTCAAAGTCCTGTGCACCCAATTTATATATGGGTTTTTTTGGACCAACCAAAGAATCCCCAGAGTGACTAAGGGATGCCCCACAGGCGCCACCACAAACGGCAGCCCCTCACGGTGGCTGCCCATTTGCAATACCACCATGCCCGTGAAATGGGTGACTGGTTTCCCCCCCGCCGTAGAACCATCCAGCTGGGTGAAAATCATGGGATGTTGCAGTGGAAAGCTGGGTAACTCCAAAGCAGCCACCACGTCAGGGTGCATCAAGCAACGCGAACACCCTGAATCGATCAATGCCCAGACTTCAACGGTTCTTGTGCGGGAGCCTAACTTCACTTTAATGGTCAGTGTGGGATAGTTGGCACTCACCGAGATATGTTCGCACCCATCCTCCACCACCTGCCCACAGGCGCTCTTTAGAGCAGGTGGCTGGTGTTTCCTGCCGGCTGGAGTAGATCGGGCTCCCCCTCACCCCCGAAGTAAGGAACCTCCTCCACTTCAGTTTCAGCCATGGCTGCCTTCATTTTCCTGGGTAGAGAGGGAGATTTCCCCAACAGCTTCCCCGAACGATCATCAGTCTTTCCCTTCGGGCACGCCGCCGCTCGGTGACCTTCCTTCCCACATCAGAGGCATTGCCCTTTTGCATAGCGGCACTCCCTTTCCTCCTCCCAGGCACGTTGACTGGACTTTCCTGTAGGCGCAGCAGTGCGGGAACCCTTGCTGAGCCCAGCATATCTCATCACCTTCCTGTGAGTGAAGGTCTCATGGGCATGCTCAGCCTTCCCTGCCAGCTGTATCCATTCATACAGGGTATCTGGGTCGTCCCTGCTGAGCGACCACCTCAGGACCTCCGTATTCAGACCGTCCTTAAAAAGTTCTATTAATGTGGATTGGGACCAATCCTCAACCTTCCCAGCCAGAGCCTTAAATTCCAGAGCGTAGTCTGCCACCGATCGTGGCCCCTGGCACAGCTCCCTCAGCGCCCATTTTGCTCTTTCTTTAGCTAACGGGTCTTCAAAGTATAGTTTCAACGCCCACAGGAATTCTTCAAACTCCTCCAGCTCAGGGGCCTCCGATTGACATAACTGCACATACCAATTGGCAGCCCGCCCCTTGAGCTTAGTGGCAACGGCATTAATCTTGGTTCTTTCTGAACGAAAATACGGTTGCCATTCATCCATATAACTCCTTGCATTGGTAAGGAAGAACGATAGCTTAGTTGGATCTCCATCAAATTTAACGGTAAAGTCCTTAACCCCCACTCCGGGCGGTCCCTTCGCCACAGCTGGGCAGTCGGGCTTCCTTTTAGCTCCCAGGGATCTCCACTCTCGAGGAGGGGACCTTGAAATTCTCACCCTCAGCGCTCTTGCTTCCTCTCTGTGCCGGGTCCTACTCCTTTCCTCCGGGGAAAGTGGGGGCAAAGAAGGAGTCGAATGCCTATTACTAGACTCCTCTCCCCTCCTCTCCCGGGGACCCCAGTCCATGGACATTTTCCAAAACATAAATTCTAGTGACTCCAATTTGGCCTCCACCAGTTTTATATGGTCAGGGGTTTGGGAATCCTTTCCCTCCTGCCTCACCACGGTTGGGGACATTGGGTATCGCTGCTTCCAAGACGTTTTGGACGTCCCTGGTAGGGATCCCTGTGTTTCATCCCAGGTGATCAGCTCGCCTGGCGACTCACCTCAACTTCTGAAAGCTCTCGAGGAGGGACTCTCTCCGTTCTTATTGCTGTTGAGTCGGGTTCCCCCTCGCTTGATTCCTCGCTTTCTGTGGTTTGGGGATTTGGTTTGCTCATCGCTAGCACTTCTCCCTCACAAAATAAATCTGGAAAGGGGCTAACGGAAATTTTTTTGGATTCTCAGCTTTATGTAATGATTGCCTACTCTAATAGACTCAGACTCACAAGCAGGAACTTTATGATATCTGATTTATTAAAGAATAGTATGCAAATACAGAGAAAGCTGAGAATGAGCAAAAGCGCGCCAAATACAAACTAAAAACCCTCGGCACAAATGTAATCCCTCCCCTCGCCCGGCCATTGCAAACTCCCCCCCCCCCCCCAGGTGCTGGTAACCATTTCTGCTGATGTCCTGGGAAAAGAACCTTGAACACATGAGATAACCCAAACACATTCCAATCGAGCTACTAACATATAACAATCCCACGAGATGAAATCCTCCTCCCCTCCCAGACGAAACACGCATCAGCCGAATGACATGCGAAACGTTACGATGTACCGGCAACATTGGAACGGTGAACATGACAATTGCTCTTTTTCAGGATTACCTTCACGTTGTTGCTTAAAATTGGGCTTATCGTCCTGAATATTTCGTAGGGCAAAATTTATTAATGGCTTGGCTGCTTGACAAGCTGTCATTAAGGCTTCTCTCAGAACACCTAATCTCTGAAGTATATTGGCCTGCCTTGAGTCTGACAGAGCACCAAAGGAGTTGATCAGGCTTTCTTCAAGTGAATCGTTTGCCAGCTGTGTGGTTGTAGGATGGGCTAGTTGCTTGCTTGAACGTTTCTTTGGCAGAGGCTCTGCTGCTGAAAAGTCCTTGAAATTGTCTGCGAGAGTTTTACTATTGTATTTTAAAGCACCAGTACCCTCTTGGCTGCACTGAGCCACAAGTGATCTAACTTCTTCAAAGTGAAAAACACGAACTGCAAAGATTGAAAATGTACTCAAAAAAGGTTTCATTTTGAAGAGCATGCTGGGTACCACAGACTGTCCAAATGTTAGAAGGACTAGACTATAACTGCCTCTGGATGGAAGCCATTCTACCTTTTGTAAGTCCATAGATTTCCTTTCACAGCGTAAAAGCTGACTTAAGGATTGAATAATGGCTTTTTTTAAATCTCCATCTGCCTCTGTTCTGTTGTTTAAGAGTTGCAAAGTTATCTTATTAGTTTATAGAAGACATTTTCTTAATGAATACTTTTTATCCTTCACTCCTTTCTCTGTGGAGCTGCTTATCTTTTCCTTCCCCCCGCTGACACTCCCTCTCAAAGGTATGGATTTGGGGGTAAATTCATTCTTTCCTCTGTTGGCTGCATGTAAAGCACAGTCATTTAATTTGGTAGGGTAAATAATATGATTAGGCTGACCCTCAGTAAATTTCGTGAAGGATTCTTTTAGGGAGTCAACTTTATCCTTAATCGTAGTCAGCAAGTCAAAAATTGAAAGAACAGTCTGTGCAGTTAGTAGGCTATGCCTAGTTATTGTCATGTTCACTGTTTCAATGTATAGTATACATCGTAACGTTTCACATCCCATGGCGCTGACACGCATTTCTGTTTGGGAGGGAGCTGCTGTGAAACCTTGTACCAAGCTCTGTATCTGTGTTCATTACAATGGAATGTGTTTGGGTTATGTTCTCTGTTCAAGGACTTTTCCCGCAGACCATCAGAAACCGTTAGGAGCACCTGGGATTGTGAACTTGGGAAGATTCTACGGGGGGAGGGATCTCATTTACATCGAGGGTTTTTAGTTTGCATTTGGTGTGCTTTTATCATTCTCAGCTTTCTCTGTGATCCTGCATACTATTCTTTAATAAATCAGATATCTTTGAATTCCTATTCATGAGTCTGATAGTGTTTTAGAATAGGCAACCATTACATAAAGCTGAGAATCACCAAAGTTGTACCGTTAGCTCCTACCAAGATTAGTTTCTTGTGAGGGAAAATAGTTAATGATGGCCGAGTCCAAGCTCACCACCGGGGGACTTGAGGAGATGGCTAGTTTGATGCCCGAGTCGACAGTCAAGAGCGGAGAACTGAGCCTCACCGCAGAACCTTCAGACTTCCGGGAAGAATCGAGTTCCAGTCCTGAGGTAGAGGAATCTGACGAGGGAGAACCAGAGCAACCGGCACCCAGTGAATCGCCAGAGTTGATCACCTGGGATGAAGCAGGAGAACCCCAGCCAGGGACGTCCCAGGCGTCCTGGAAGTATTGGTTCCCGCTGACCCCAGACGTAGAATCTACCACAGTATCAACAGAGAGACAGCCTAACATGTGAGGGAGGGAGGAATCTCAAACCCCTGAAAGGCTAGGAGTGATGGAGGCCAAAATAGAATCGATGGAGTATATGCTAAGAAACCTGTCTCTGTCATTGGGGGGGCAGGGGAGGCGCGGAGGAGATCCCAGCTTCATGCAACCATCCCCCATCCTCCCATCTGGACCGCCAGTGGAGCGGGGCCGGAGACGGCTCCGGGATGAATCTCCACCCCGCAGGGCTCGACCACCAGTGTCCCCACCCCGAAGAGGGAGAGCTACTGTAACCTGGGGCCCAAGCACTCAAGAGCCACCAATTCCACTCCAACAGGAGTGGGGGTGAGAGACTTTTCTGTCAAGTTTGATGGGGATCCAACCAAGTTATCTTTATTTCTAACGCTAAAAGTTACATGAAGCAGTTTGGAGCATACTTCCCTTCCGAAGAGGCTAAGATAACTGCCATTGCCACCAAGTTGAAGGGTCGAGCGGCTGACTGGTATGCTCAATTAAGTGAGGCTGACTCCCCTGCACTTGATTATTTCGAGGACTTCATGTGGGCGTTAAAGCTACATTTTGAGGATCCTCTGGCCAAGGCCAGAGCTAAGAAGGCGCTGAAGGATCTTACCCAGGGCCAACTGTCTGTAGCTGATTACACCCTGGAGTTTAAGGCTCTAGCTGGGAAAATCCCCAACTGGTCTCAGTCAACCTTAATAGAACAGTTTAAAGAGGGACTCAACCGGGATGTCCTACGGTGGGCGTTGTGTAGGGACGACCCAGAGTCATTGTTTGAATGGATCTGTCTGGCAGGAAGGCTGAGCATACTCAGCATACCTTCCTGCAAACCAGAAGACCTGAAAAACCACCAGCCACCATGAGGGGACCCCCGAGTGCTGCGACTGCTGCCCAGCCAGGCTATAGAGCCTGGGATGAGGAGAGAGATTGGCACTACGCGAGGGGTCAGTGTCTCCGATGCGGAAAGGAAGGGCATCGAGCAGCTGATTGCCCAAAAGCCAAGGCTGGAGATCGAGCGGGCAAGCTGCCGGCTAAATCGCCCCCCCTCGCGGCGGATGACAGCAGCCAAGGGCACAGCCGACGCTGAGGAAGTATTCTACTTCCCGGGAGAGGCTGAAGATGACTCTAAGGAGCCAGCGGGAAACGCCAGCCACCTGCCATGAACAGCACCTGCAGGCAGGTGGAGGAGGATGGGCATGAGGATGCTATGGTGAGTGCTGACTGTCCCACTTTAGCAGTAAAAGTGAAATTGGGCTCCTACACAAAAACTACAGAGGTCTGGGCTTTGGTTGACTCTGGGTGTTCCAGGTGTTTAATTCACCCTGACCTGGTTGCTACTTTGGACCTGCCTAGCTTCCCCCTCCAGCAGCCTTTGATCTTCACACAGTTGGATGGTTCAACGGCGGGGGGGGGGGCGGCAACCCATTTCACTGGAACTGTCTCAATGCAAATGGGCAGCCACTGTGAGACTTTAAAATTCGTAGTAGCACCTGTTGGCAATCCCTTGGTAAATCTGGGGATCCCCTGGTTGACCTATCGAAGCCCATATATAAACTGGGAACACAGAACTGTGACTTTTAAAGATGGGTTTTACCAAGCTCCTACAGCGGAGAGAGCTTCACGTGCAGGGATTGGAAGGGCTGCAATCTCCACACCACGTCCTAGCTTGGCACATTTAGAAGGCTTGCCCGATCGATACTAAGACTTTGCAGATGTTTTTGGGGAAATGGAAGCAGATCAGCTACCCCCCCATTGGAAAACTGACTGTGCGATAGAGTTGGTTCCCAATGCTCAATTGCCCAAGCCAAAAATTTGTCCAATGACTCAGAAGGAGCTTGAGGCATTACAGGACTTTATTGACAAAAATCTGTCAAGGGGGTTTATTGAACCTGCAAATTCCCCAGTTGGGGCCCCTGTGCTATTCCAGGAAAAGAAAGATGGCATGCTTCGACTCTGTACGGACTATTGAGGGTTAAATTCCATCTCAATTTGCAACAAATACCCTCTGCCACTCACGAAGGACATGTTAGCTCACTTGTCTAAGGGCAAGATTTTCTCCAAGCTCGATCTTTGTGAAGCCTATTTCCGCATCCGCATACGAGCTGGAGATGAGTGGAAAACTGCTTTTAATTGCCCATTGGGTTCATTTCAGTACAAAGTCCTCCCTTTTGGGTTGGCAGGGGCGCCCGGAGTCTTCATGCAATTGATTAATGAAGTATTACATGATCATTTGTATAAAGGGGTCCTGGTTTATTTAGATGATGCTTCACGTGCAGGGATTGGAAGAGCTGCAATCTCCACACCACTTCATTTACACTGAAACCGAGGAACATGAACGCCTCAAACAGGTGTTAAGCAAGCTTAGAAATGCCAAACTTTCCAAATGTGAATTCCACAAGGCCCAACTTGACTATCTGGGTTATAGGGTGTCTGACAAGGGCACTGAAATGGACCCTGCAAAAATCAAGGCGATTTTAAGTTGGGAACGTCCCCGCACCCGGAGGCAATTGCAAAGTTTCCTCAGGTTCAGTAATTACTATTGCCAATTTATCCAGGGGTTCGCTGAGATTGCTTTGCCCCTCACTGATTTACTCCATACCAAGGGCTTGGGGGAGACACACAAAGTAAAAAACCCTGGGGCAGTGTTGAATTGGACGCCTGAATGCCAGGCTGCTGAGCCTATTCTACAGCACCCTGATCCTGAACGCCCCTTTGTGGTCCAAGCTGATGCTTCTGACTCCTCAGTTGGGGCTATATTGTTACAGAGAGATTCTGAAAATCACTTAAAACCATGTGCTTATCTGTCCAGAAAATTTTCTGAAACCGAACGCCGGAGGCATGTTTGGGAAAAGGAGGTGTTTGCTGTAAAAGCCGCTTTGGAAGCCTGGCGTCACCTCCTTGAAGGCACTAAATGCCCTTTCGAGGTTTGGACCGATCACAGGAATTTGGAAGCCTTCCGTACCCCCCAGCATCTCAGTCCTAAACGAATTCGCTGGGCTCAGTTTTTCAGTCGTTTCAACTTCCAGTTAAAATTTATTCCAGGAAAGAAAAACTTTCTGGCCGATGCTTTGTTGCGTTTACCTCAGGATTTTGACCAGGGGGCAGATGTGGTTGGGACTGTTCTCACTGAACCACAACTGGGTTTGGTTGCTGTCACTCGGAGCCAGACCCGTGCGCAAGCAACCCCGCCCCCAGCCCAGTCTGGGAAGTGGAAGGTGCAAGTTCCTTGTCAGTTACAGAAAGACTTTCTCCAGGCACTGAAATCTGACATGTGGTTGCTAGCTAATAAAGATGCTGTTTCCTTTGAAAACGGTCTGGCATGGGTGGAACACCGCCTTTATGTACCCGGAACTTTAAGAGCTGAGATTTTACAGCGCTCCCATGATGATAAACTTGCTGGGCACTTTGGTTTTGTCAAAACATTACATTTGGTTCGTCGTCAGTTCTGGTGGCCTACCTTGAGACGTGATGTAAAAGACTATGTGGCTTCCTGTCCTGTTTGTGCAATGTCAAAATGTAAGGGGGGGGGGGAACCACAGGGGCTTCTATAGCCCGTGGCCAGCCTGTCCCGTCCCTGGGACGAGATTTCTATGGATTTTATTGTGGATCTTCCAGTCAGAAGAAAACTGTAATTTGGGTTGTAAAAGATTTTTTTTCCAAAGAAGCACATTTCATTCCATGTGCATCCATCCTGTCAGCCCCGCAATTGGCGCACCTATTTCTCATCCACATCTACCGCCTCCACGGTAGCCCCTCCCATTTGGTCAGTGACTGCAGGACACAATTTACTTCCCAGTTTTGGAAATCATTTTTAAAATTGATTGGCACCAAACAAGCGCTATCCACGTCTTCCCATCCTGAGACTGATGGTTCTACTGAGATTTTGAACTCCACTCTTGAACAGTTTCTTAGAGTATACATTAACTACCATCAGGACGATTGGGTGGAGTTACTACCTTTTGCTGAAGTGGCTTACAACAATGCTTTCCATCAAAGTACCGGGCAAACCCCTTTTCGTATGGTTTCTGGTCGCGACTTTGTTCCCATCCCTGAACTGCCACAACCCCTTCCCAAACATGTTCTGCCTCTGACTGGGCTATTAAGCTGTCTGATTCCTGGCCAGTGATTCAACAAGCTTTGGCTGATGCCCAGGCTGCTTACAAGTTTCAAGCCAATAAGCATCGTTCTTTGCAACACGATTTCAAAATTGGGGATCAAGTATATCTATCTACCAAATTCATCAAGTCCCCACAACCCTCTAAAAAACTTGCTCCCAAGTTCATTGGTCCTTTCCCTATTGTTGGTCTTATCAATCCAGTTACTGTTAAATTGGACCTGCCTCACAATTTGAAATGCTTGCACCCTGTTTTCCATTGCAGCTTGCTCAAGCCTGTCCACCACTCCTCCCACTGGCATCCCCAACCACCTCCTCCTGCTCCGATCATGATTGACGGCCAACAGCACTTTGAGGTCAAGGAGGTCGTTGATTCTCGCAAGCTTCGAGGGACCCTCCAGTATCTGGTCCGATGGAAACATTTTCCTCATCCTGAATGGGTGTCTGCTTGCCATGTTAATGCTCCTGATTTCGTTCACCGTTTCTACCTTGCTTATCCTTCGAAGCCTGCTGCTTAGTGTTTTCTTTCTTTTGGGGGGGCAGTATGTCATGTTCACTGTTTCAATGTACAGTATACATCGTAATGTTTTACATGCCATGGCGCTGACACGCGTTTCTGTTTAGGAGGGAGCTGCTGTGAAACCTTGTACCAAGCTCTGTATCTGTGTTCATTACAATGGAATGTGTTTGGGTTATGTTCTCTGTTCAAGGACTTTTCCCGCAGACCATCAGAAACCGTTAGGAGCTCCTGGGATTGTGAACTTGGGAAGATTCTATGGGGGGAGGGATCTTATTTACACCGAGGGTTTTTAGTTTGCATTTGGTGTGCTTTTATCATTCTCAGCTTTCTCTGTGATCCTGCATACTATTCTTTAATAAATCAGATATCTTTGAATTCCTACTCATGAGTCTGATAGTGTTTTAGAATAGGCAACCATTACAGTTATAAAGTCCAGTGCATTTTGTTCTTTCAGGGATTTAGGGTTAGAATCCATGTCTCTCTCCTGTATAAATCGTTCAGCAGCTGAGCTAACAGCAACTGCCTGTGGAGAGGAAGCATTCTCTATCAGTGACAAGGAAAGGTCTAAAAGTTGCTGGCTTTCGATCTCAGCCTGCAAATCCCACTCAAGTGGGTCATATCTGTCTGTTAGATAAAGCAGGGAAACGTTACTTACAGGGGAGACTTGCTTGCTTGTAATAAATCTATCAACCTTCTGCTGTTTTAATGGCTTGGCTGGCAGTTGTGTTGCAGATGGCGTTCTCTGTAGCTTTTTTCATTTTCCCATGTTGACCGTGGTAATAGTTATGATTTAAAAGCTATGAATGGAAGAGCCTATTACGGAGGCTATGGCTTCGTCACCATCTTGGGGGCGGGCGCTCAAGTCCTTTTCGGTCGAGCTACAAATCTTAATGAAAAGAGCATAGCAGTGTTACACTCCTAGAACTCCATTGGAGCTTTTAGTTTTTAATCAGTCTGATGTTATATGCAACAAATCACAAGATTTGACTCCTTGTTCTAGCAGTCTGTATTACTGATTGCAGGATCTAGGTCTGAGAAGATGCTTTCTTAATTTGTTTGCTACTTCTTCAATGGGATTATCCATTTCCCTTGAGATGTGAACTCACTGTGCTTTTGAATTATGTGATAACTCCATCAGTTTTTTTTTTTTAATCATATGGCATAGCGGTTCAGTGTTCATGCTGCTTTTTCTTGCTGGAAAATCCTTGTGAGGTCCAGTAGCCAGATGTATAGACTATTTAGCCGTGACAAGTCACGTTGCCTGGGGTGCACCACAAGGAGGCTAGTCTACATTGCACCGAGTTGGGCTGAGAGAAGGTGACTGGCCCAAGTCACCCAGCCAGCTTTTGTGCCTAAGGCCGGACTAGAACTTACAGACCTCTGGTTTCTAGCCCAGAACCTTAACTACTAGATCAAACTAGCTCTCAACTCCATCAGTGACAAGCATAAAGGAGAAAAAAAAACCCAGAGAAATAATATGTGATTTTATCTCTCTCGCACACACACACTCACACACACACTTAAGCATGGTTATAGGCTTGGTTGCAGAATATAGGAAACATGTGTTTACTTAGTATATCTCATTCCTGTTGTGAGGTGACTACATGGGTTTTAGACTAATGTCTGGTATGGTATGCAGAATTTGATGGATAGGCCTAATAAAATGTTAGCTAATTTTTTTCCCAACTTGGTGTCTTCCAAACATACTGCCTATTTGGAGTAGGTCACTATTTAAATGCTATAACAAACAAAATGTGTCAGGATTACTGTTTCCAAAATGGCTGCCCAGGAAATTCATTGAGAAGTATGATAATGTCCTATACAGTTTATGTAATATACTCCAGCATTAATGCGTTCTTACGTGGTGATATGTTACACTTCTACCTTTCTAAGCACATAACAGCATCATTTATTGTTATAAACACACTGATTATTGAGCAACAAATTTTTAAAATAGAGAATTCAAGAAAATATTCAGCTGTTTCCTGAATTAGGGACAAAGAATTATGATCATGTGTTAATCACTTCACCAGTGTAAGAATGCGTATCTTATCTAGCATTTCTATGCTAGGCTGCTGTTTAAATGTTAATTATCACTATCTCTACCTTCTGCATTTCATTTTTCTTTGTCTGCAGTGATTATTATTCCTTCTCCTGCAATACTGTGTGTATATATTCTTCTAAGAACTTCAAAGAAAATAATGAACTTTATAAAATAAATTCACTAGTCTTTAATGTGCTATGTTTCTACTTTGTATGAAATGGCCTTGAAGAAATACGCTTTTTCACTGGTACTGTTGTGGTAATTAAGTCACTGTGTAATGAATTTCCCCCCCTCTCCTTAAAAAAAGGCTGCCTCTGGTGGTACTTGATAATTCTTCAAGTTTTTGAAGTATAAGATCTGATGCTGGAAATAGAATGATTTGCTACATAACAAGCTAGAATCTACGGGAATCTTTTTAATGTCCTCATGATGAAATACTTTATTGAAAAGTTCAAAATGTTTAGCTAGTGTTTGCTAATATGTGTAAAAAAATATACAGTATAATCCAGCACCTCTTAGACCAGTGTTTCAGGATGTATGTTGTTCATCATAAAATATGGTTGCTAGGACAATATTAAGACTTCCTCAGTTGGTGACTCTGTTTTGCCTGCAATTGTTATATACTGTTCCCTTTATGTGGATCACTACATTACCATCAAAAGCTTTTGCAGACCTTTTGTAAGCAAGCTGTGTTAGAATATGCTCTCTCTTGAATGTGCCTGATTAAAGTTGGTGATCCATCTTTTCAACCCTATATTCTAACTGCAAACTGTCCAAAGTGTTGATTCACACTGACATTATACAAAAGTGCCACTACTGACTGCAAATGACTTATAGCAGGAGGAATATGAGGTACAAGAAGGCTTAACTGGGAAATCTGCTAGCTTTGCATATTTGCAGCTTACAGTTCAAAGAAACTGTTATGATTTTTTTTGCTTCATAGAACTCTTGAGAATGTCAGGAATGGATACAGATAAACTTTTGTTAGCCGAACAGCTACCATTAATTTGGGAGCAAATAGGTGCCATGTTGCCTTTACATAAAGTCCGTTTTAGGTTTAAGCAGTTAAGAAAATACAGATCTAAACAGACTATTGTCTTACCTTGTTTCCTTCTCTACCTGTTCTGAAGCATGCTCATCAGTCTGTCTTAAATGTTGCTGATGCTTAGGAATTGGGAATAGTTTTCTAGGTAATTACTATAACCACAAATTTTCAAAATAGTTATAATCCACAATATTCTTAAAACTATTCCTTGCAACAGATTTTCTCTTCTTGTGTCCCTGGTTGTCTTTCCATGATGTTGTGCATTTTTAATAATTTAAAACATTTTGACTGCTGTTCATAAGACCAAATTTAAGAATAATTAATAGGTTAAAAGAAACTCTCCAGAAATGTACACAAAAATTGTTCTGGGTGCTAATCAGACCATTTGGTTCTGACCCTAATTTTGGTAATCTAAAATACCCTGATTTGCTCTGGAGAGATTCAAAGATAAGTACCAAGAAAAGAAAAGACAAGGCAAGGCATCTGGAGCCCCAAATCAAGGTCAGTTTAGGATTCAGAACAATTAATATAAATAACTTATTTGTTCTGAGGCTGTTCTCAACATAAACAGAAAAAAATGGATCAGTATTTAAAGCTAATAAGTATAACAGTCATCTATGGAGGACGGCTAATTATGTGCAAAACAAAAATAAAATAAGTTGTGCCCATGTGGTACTCGAATAAATTGATGTCTCAATGGGTATAAATGATTCAGGATTGGGTCATTTTTCCTTCCAAAATTTTAGACTGGTCAGTTCACAGACCCCGATGGATTAGCTGGCTGGTCATGCGTACTTAGGTTTGCAAATATTAATGGCTTAATGGGAGCAATTCCCTTTAATTTAATCAGTGGAAGAAGTGCATAGACATATATGGATTTGTTTTAATTATTGGCAGCTTTCAAACCTCTGGCAATGCTGCATTTGGAGGGAACAAAATAGATTGTTTTGATATCGAAGGATGTTCAACAAAAATACAAAAGAGAACGAAATCTTTCAGTATAAGAAATCATGCTGCCTCCTGACTGGTTCTGTCATCATCCCCAAATCAGACCTACAATGAAATGGTGGTCTCAGTGGCTGGCTCCAGTGTGGGGCTTATTACTTTGAATGAAAAAGCTGGATGATCATGCACATAAAAAGAAAGGTTTGGATCCAGCAAGCCATGAATTGTACAACTAATAGGAAATACCTTCATTCCTGATTACTATCCATGTATTCAGACACCTGTACAGAAACCTAGGATGGAGAAGGAACTGGGGAAATCTCTGACAGGTGCAGAGAGAAACCCAGTTGAGCTTCCAGAGGGCAAAGCTCAAGGAATGGGCCCTGATATTTGAGCTAACCTGATAAAGGAAATGTTCTGGCACAGCGGAAGGAAAAAAAAAAAAAAAAGGGAGAGGCAGGAGAAGGGCCTATGTTCTGTAGGGCAGGAAGAAGGGGATAAGTTGTGTTGGGAAACAGAAAGGAGAGATCATCTTAAGGGAGAGTAGATAGAGAGGCCCACTAGGAAGAATTGAGATGGTGATTATTCTTAAAGAAGCCCAAGGTATGGCAGCTATCCCAACTGTACAAAATCTTCCCTTAAATTGTAAGGAGAGTATGGTTTCTTGGGTCATCAAAATCCTGAAACTCTCTAAAGGGGAGGGCACTGAATTGTGTGCTATAATGTTCTGAAGGATGACCCCAGCATACAAATAGCCAGAAAGAGAATGGGTGGCCCTAGCTTGCCTTAGGCTCCAGAGGCAAAGTCTTAAGCATGTCTTCTATTCTTCTGGCCAAGTAATGTATTTTGATAGATTAAAACAAGTTATCTACAAGGTCACAAAATATACCTATTGAAAGTGGTTTAGTGAATATACCAGTATTTTAGTCTACCCTTCTGAGTCTTCAGGGTAGATGGAACAGCCCCAGAAAGGGTAAATGGAAGGAAGGTGTTAGGCCTCTTAGAAAAAGGCAGCCAGCTGGTAAAGAGTTCCTCCAGATAGGGATGCAGAGCTATATTTGTGGCCAAAGATAGTGCCCATGGTTATTTGTTTACTTGTTTAGAATTTTTGTAACCTGCCCCAAGACAGAGACTTGTTCAACAGAGTAGAAACATGAAGTGCACTAATCAGTCATCCCCAAGATGAATGCCCATAAACATAACTGGGTTAAAAGTACAGTGGAAACTGTTATGCAGAATATTGAGAGGGAGGGCGCTTCATGAAGCTCCAGTGGAAATGAATTTCAAGGCATGGGGGCCACAACAGACAATACCTGCCACCTAGTCATATGCACTTTGTGCAGAGATTATGCTCTTGGCAGGCCCCCTCCATTTGTTCCTACCGAACAGGCAGGCCCAGTTCTGGCAAAATAGTGCCTGATGCTTAGGGCCAAGTTAGAACTGAAAGGCATCACCAGAGGTACCAGGTTAGAGATTGTGTCTCAGTTACCCAATGGTAGCCAGTACAAATTTCCTGGCATGTTGACAGTTAGCTGACAAACTTGCCTGGGTGTTGATAACAATATCTCTCTGTCTCTGTCTCTGTCTCTGTCTCTGTCTCTGTCTCTGCCTCTGCCTCTGTCTGTCTGTCTGTCTGTCTCTGTCTCTGTCTCTGTCTCTGTCTCTGTCTCTCTCTCTCTCTCTCTCTCTCTCTCTCTCTGCCTTCCTTGCTGGTAGTGGCAGCAATGGATGGATGGATGGATAGATCTCTTATGTAGCTGCCACTACCAGCAAGGAAGTTGAAATAGAAAAAAAGGAAAAAAGCATAGACATTGTCACTAAAAGCCAACAGGAAAGACCCAAGAGATAAAGGTAGATGGTAAAGGAAAGGAAATAGGAGAGGTTACTCCTAAGTCCCAAAGAAAGAGGCAGAGACTGAAAAGAGGAAGGAAAGGAGATAATCCTACACTCTCTTGCAAAAGAGTAGAATCAGGTGAAATAGAAAAAGTGAAGAAGTAAGGAAAGGGTTGCAACAGCTGAGTCAGATGTCAGAGAGTCCAAATGCAGAGCAACCACTGCAGGAAACAGGTAAAGTAATAGAACAGACCAGTGAAGAGTAAGGCTTGATTATATTTTCAAGCCTTAACTGGGAGTTGGTGGTGGTGGGGAAATTGGAGGAAGGACATGCAGCAGAGGAAACGCCTAGTCTCTTTTCTCCCTTGTTTCCTTTTAAGGGTCCTGTTCTTACTTCTTTCAGCATGCTTTTAAAAAGGTTCCAACTGAAGAGAAACTATGGTAATGTGGAGAAGATGGAAGAAAGTATGGAGGAAGAAAAGAAAAGAAAAAAAGAGTGGAGAATGAAGCTAGGAGTGGTGAAGGAACAAGAGCTGAAGGACTCTGGAGGAGAGCAGCCTGGAACAGCCTTCCTTGATGGATCTTAGCCATACCTTACTATGGCCTGGGCACTAACAAAGCTGAAAGAGGCCTAGACACCAACACTTAAGGAAGTCCTGATGCTGGGAAGTACTGGACGGACCCAGGAACTTGCAGGCAAGTGTGGGTTGGGTGTGAGCACTTTGGAGGTCCTCAGGCCCTGGAAGCATCCAGCAGAGGAATGCTTTTCTCTCCAGTGTTAGCAAGCAAGCAGGAGCCTGGCAAGAGGCAACGGCTATCAAGTCACCAGCACAAAAGTGCTGCATCAGGACTGTGGCAGCAAGTCCAGCTTCTATCACTCAGTCCAGCAAATGACTCCAGCCTGGAAGTCCTGAAGACTAGTCAACCAAAACAACTGAAAAGGATAGCCAACATGTGGAAACTGTGACCAAGAAAAGGTCTGTGGAACACTAGTGACTTTGATGGGATAGGAGAAGAGAGTATGGCACATTAGATGCAAGAGTATTAAATGTCATGGGGAGCTCAGGCTCAGAGTCCATGGGGGGTTCGGGCTTGGAGTCAGAGTCAGACGATGAGGATGGGCAGCTGGCCTCTGACGTAGAATTAGGGGGCAAGCAGACAGCTCTAGATAAACAGCTGCCTGAGCAGTCTGAGGATGCGGGGCTGGTCAGTGAGCAGCAGGCACAGGCGCCGCTTATTAGTGAGGATGAAGACTCAGAGCTGCCACCCCGCTTTCAGTGCTCGAGAAAGGAGAGCGGAAAGGAGGGAGGAACAGTGGAGGTCGGCAAGGCTGCGCGTGAGAAAGTAGCCCCGCCCTCCTAAATAAGTTCCACCCGGGTCTGCCTCTATAAAAAGGGAGCCGCAAGCTTGATTGTTGGAGACAACTGTCTGCTTACCAGACTCCATGTACTTTGACTCCTGATCGGAAACCTTGTGACCTGACTCTTGACTCTCGGACTCGCTTGACTAATCTTGTTTGAACATGAAAACTCCCTTAAGGCAAGCTTGTGAGACTGGGGGCTTGTTTCTGTAGTGTGTGCATTTGCGCTCTCACTTCTTTGCCACCTGTTCATTACCTCACAAGTTTATCTCACAAGTTTCTCAGTAAAGTTTTACAATTGCCTCCCTGGTGTATTTTGTGTGATTGGGCTGGGACAGGACATTAGACTATAGAATAATAGAGAAATAAGATCCAGGATAAGAGTATAGGATAAAATACCTTAGATACCAGTTTTTTTTTAATCCATTCAATCGTCTCCGATTCTCAGAGACTGCCTTGGCAAGTCCCTGTACAGAGGACATAATAATGTACAGTTAAATTAAATTAAACCGCCCAGAGTCATTCGTCAAGATGGGCGGTGAAGAAATGTAATAAATAAATTGTTGTTGTTTATTCATTCAGTCGCTTCCGACTCTTCGTGACTTCGTGGACCAGCCCATGCCAGAGCTTCCTGTCGGTCGCCAACACCCCCAGCTCCCCCAGGGATGAATCCATCACCTCTAGAATATCGTCCATCCACCTTGCCCTTGGTCGGCCCCTCTTCCTTTTGCCCTCCACTCTCCCTAGCATCAGCATCTTCTCCAGGGTGTCCTGTCTTCTCATTATGTGGCCAAAGTATTTCAGTTTTGCCTTTAATATCATTCCCTCAAGTGAGCAGTCTGGCTTTATTTCCTGGAGGATGGACTGGTTTGATCTTCTTGCAGTCCAAGGCACTCTCAGAATTTTCCTCCAACACCACAGTTCAAAAGCATCGGTCTTCCTTCGCACAGCCTTCCTTATGGTCCAGCTCTCGCAGCCATATGTTACTATGGGGAACACCATTGCTTGAACTATGCAGACATAGTTGTCAGTGTGATGTCTCTGCTCTTAACTATTTTATCGAGATTTGTCATTGCTCTTCTCCCAAGGATTAAGCGTCTTCTGATTTCCTGACTGCAGTCAGCATCTGCAGTAATCTTCACACCTAGAAATACGAAGTGTTTCACTGCCTCTACATTTTCTCCCTCTATTTGCCAGTTATCAATCAAGCTGGTTGCCATAATCTTGTTTTTTTCCAGGTTTAGCTGCAAGCCAGCTTTTGCACTTTCTTCTTTCACCATCATAAGGCTCCTCAGTTCCTCTTCGCTTTCAGCCATCAAAGTGGTATCATCTGCATATCTGAGATTGTTAATGTTTCTTCCAGAGATTTTAACTCCAGCCTTGGATTCCTCAAGGCCAGCTTGTCGCATGATGTGTTCTGCATACAAGTTGAATAGGTAGGGTGAGAGTATACATCTCTGCCATACTCCTTTCCCAATCTTAAACCAGTCTGTTGTTCCGTGGTCTGTTCTTACTGTTGCTACTTGGTCGTTATACAGATTCTTCAGGAGGCATACAAGATGACTTGGTATCCCCATACCACTAAGAACTTGCCACAATTTGTTATGTGGTCCACACAGTCAAAGGCTTTAGAATAGTCAATAAAACAGAAATAGATGTTTTTCTGAAACTCCCTGGCTTTTTCCATTATCCAGCGGATATTGGCAATTTCATCCCTAGTTCCTCTGCCTTTTCTAAACCCAGCTTGTGCATCTGGAAATTCTTGCTCCATGAATTGCTGAAGTCTACCTTGCAGGATCTTGAGCATTACCTTACTGGCATGTGAAATGAGTGCCACTGTTCGATAGTTTGAACATTCTTTAGTGTTCCCCTTTTTTGGTATGGAGATATAAGTTGATTTTTTCCAGTCTGATGGCCATTCTTGTGTTTTCCAAATTTGCTGGCATATAGCATGCATTACCTTGACAGCATCATCTTGCAAGATTTTGAACAGTTGGGCTGAGATGCCGTCGTCTCCTGCTGCCTTGTTATTAGCAATGCTTCTTAAGGCCCATTCAACTTCACTCTTCAGGATGTCTGGCTCTAGCTCACTGTCCACACTGTCAAAGCTATCCCCGATATTGTTATCCTTCCTATACAGGTCTTCCGTATATTCTTGCCACCTTTTCTTGATCTCTTCTTCTTCTGTTAGGTCCTTGCTATCTTTGTTTTTGATCATACCCATTTTGGCCTGGAATTTACCTCCAATGTTTCTAATTTTCTGGAAGAGGTCTCTTGTCCCTCCTATTCTATTGTCTTCTTCCACTTCCACGCATTGCTTGTTTAAAAATAATTCCTTATCCCTTCTGGCTAACCTCTGGAATTTTGCATTTAATTGGGCATATCTCCCCCTATCACTGTTGCCTTTTGCTTTCCTTCTTTCTTGGGCTACTTCTAGTGTCTCAGCAGACAGCCATTTTGCCTTCTTGGTTTTCTCTTTCTTTGGGATGTATTTTGTTGCCGCCTCCTGGACAATGTTGCGAACTTCTGTCCATAGTTCTTCCGGGACCTTATCTACTAAGTCCAGTCCCTTAAATCTATTTTTCACCTCCACTGCATATTCCTTAGGAATATTAGTGAGCTCATATCTAGCTGATCTGTGGGTCTTCCCTAATCTCTTTAGTCTGATCCTAAATTGTGCGAGAAGAAGTTCGTGATCGGAACTACAGTCAGCTCCAGGTCTTGTTTTTACCGACTGTATAGATGTCCGCCACCTTTGGCTGCAAAGGATATAGTCAATCTGATTTTGGTGTTGTCCATCTGGTGAAGTCCATGTATAAAGCTGTCTCTTAGGTTGTTGGAAGAGAGTGTTTGTTAAAGCTTTATTAATTTTTTTCAACAAATACATAAAAAACTATAAGAAATGAAATAAACTACGAGTTAAAAAAAAGAGCTAAAAAGTGTAAAAATACAAAAAAAACTACATACATACTGACTTCCAACTTTATACAACAAAGATATAGATAATATAAATCACTCTAATTTAAACTAGAATAAACATTACTTCTCTAAAACATTTCCATTCTCAATATAACATTTCCTCTAAAACAATTTTTCCCTCGAGATGAATATATAAAAGAAACATTTTTATAACATAATTTTTCCCCAATAGACAGATAATCAAATATTATCCTTCTTCATTACAATTTTACTCCTAACCAAAGCATTTATATAGTTAAACATATCTCCACCATTACACATTTAAACAATAACCTTATTAATATCCTTTTACCCAAAATAAATTCATTGTCCCAAAAACAAAAATATCTGTCTAAATGTTTAAAAGACCATCCTAATAAACACAATAAAGCAGTTAACCCACTTCAAAATAAACTAAGGCATTTACATATCTCAATGTTACACACAGGGCTTTCTTCTTGCAAACCTCAACCTGCCTTGTAAAGTCCCACTCATCTTCAAAGACCTTCCACCTTTGGGGCCTTAAATCTTGTTTTTGATCTTGATATTCCATTTCCATTCCCTTTATGCCCAAAGCTTTTCCTTTTTCAAAACTGACATTCCAGAGGCGAATCTTCTTCCCTTCACTTTTTGGGTTTGGGACGTTACTCCTCATTTTCTTCTTTGAAACAGGAACATTATTCATGAAATAACTTTCCTCCTTTTCAGTTTCTGGGAGCCTTTAGTTTCCACATGTTCTAAAACGTATGAGTAATCTTAAGATACAACTCTTTAAAAATATATTTTAAAATCTTCCATATTCCTCCACAGAATGTTGTGGAGTCCTTTAGTGCCTCAGGATATTAGGCAGAAGGGAAAATGAAGGTGAAAGAGTGAGAATAAACAAAGCCATTCTCTCGGAACGAAAGCATATAGAGCAAAGCTCAGCTCTGCAAACTCAACAAAGTGGGTAATTCTTTTGTAATCCTTCAAACTTTGAAAAAATAATAGTAAACAGGCGAAAGACTTTAAATCCAACAATATGATTTAATAAGAAAAGAGAGATAAATATATATACCTGTATATATAAAAAATTATCTTCTGACCCATATGGGTGGTATGTGTCTTCCTCAACCTCAGCTCCTCTACCAGAGGCCTGGGAGTTTGAGGGTACTGGGTAGTATCTTAGCTGTTCCTAGCACTGCACTCTTCTGGACAGAGAACTCTCATGTTGTTCCTGGGAACTGTTGGAGCCACTGTCCCAGCTTGGGGGTCACAGCCCCAAGTGCCCCTACCACCACTGGGACCACTTTGGCCTTCACTTTCCACATCCTCTCTCTGAAGGAACTCCTTCAGGCCCTGGTACTTCTCCAACTTCTCATACTCCTTCTTCCTGATGTTGCTGTCACTTGGCACCACTATATCTATCACCACTGCTGTCTTCTGGTCCTTGTCTATTACCATAATGTCTGGTTGTGTCATGAGTAAGGATGGCGAGCAGGGGGCTCCCATCCAGACTGTTAAGCGCATGTGTAGCACTGAGGAATTGGGCAGCCATTCAAAGAGACACAGATCGGGACCACCTTAACCTTTGGGGTTTATATGTCTGGGTTTTTCCCACACTTCTTCAGTTTGTTAGGATTCCTGTTATGTACTAGCAATAAACATTAGAGACCAGTTCCTTGTCTCAGCGTGTTTCCTGGCTGTTAGGACATCAATCCTAACAAACTCCTACTCCCATCGAAAGAGGGAGGAACAAGAAATTAAGGAGAGACGTTTGGAAATGTCTTCAGAAAACCAAGAAATGCGGCTCGCCATCCAACAATTGGCAGCAGCCCTGCAACAACACCAGCAACAAGTAGATCTCCAGATCAACACATTACAAGCTGCCATGCTACAGCAGTTACAACAACCAGTTCCGATTAACCCACAACCGGCACCAGCAGCAGCAGCAGCAGCAGCTCCGCCAGTAGTCTTGAGATCCCAGGGCAGTCTACCAGAGAAGTTTGGAGGAGGAATACGAAGTTGAGGACATTCTGGACTCTAGGAGGAGGGGAAGGGGCATCCAATATTTCATACACTGGAAAGGGTACCCTGAGGAAGAGCGCACATGGGAGAATGCCAGAGATGTACATGCTCCAGCACTGGTTCATCGTTTCCATCAGCTTTTTCCTCACAAACCCAAGCCTCGCATTCTACCTGAGATTCCTCTTTCGGCTGAGCAGGCCGAAGAATCCCAAGCAGAAGAGTTCGTGAGTGTGCACCTCCCCCGCAGCCTGAAGCCTTGACTCCAGTTACAGAGGAGGTG
Source organism: Candoia aspera (assembly GCF_035149785.1). Taxonomy (NCBI): domain Eukaryota; kingdom Metazoa; phylum Chordata; class Lepidosauria; order Squamata; family Candoiidae; genus Candoia; species Candoia aspera. Next base: position 52,447,109 of record NC_086153.1, on the reverse strand, counting down.
GGGGAGCCGCAGCCCTCCACCTCAGGCTTACATTTCCCAGGGGGGAGGGGGGAACGACTTTTCTAATTATCTAGCTATTTCCCAACAGCAGCCACCTGGGCCAGAAGCGTTATCAGACCTGGAGAGCAGCACTGATTCGCCCTTAGAGGAGTTTTCCTTTGAAGACTTCCCATCATTGCCCAGTTCCCATGGGACCTTAGAAGCAGACGGCGAATCTTACCAAGACTCTGGAGGGGAGGGGGCTGAAATGGAATGTGAATCTGGAGGGGAGGGTGATGTCATGAGTAAGGATGGCGAGCAGGGGGCTCCCATCCAGACTGTTAAGCGCATGCGTAGCACTGAGGAATTGGGCAGCCATTCAAAGAGACACAGATCGGGACCGCCTTAACCTTTGGGGTTTATATGTCTGGGTTTTTCCCATGCTTCTTCAGTTTGTTAGGATTCCTGTTATGTACTAGCAATAAACATTAGATTCCAGTTCCTTGTCTCAGCGTGTTTCCTGGCTGTTAGGACAGGTTGATTGGCCAGTACCTGCCTGTCTGTCTGGATCTGGAAGTCCCACAGAATCTTAGCCCTGTCATTCTCCACAACCTTCTGTGGAATCTCCCATCCGGACTTGGGAGGGTGTAGCCCATACACTGTGCAGATGATCCTGTATACAATGCCAGCTACTTGGTTGTGCTGTTCAGTGTATGCTGTTCCTGCCTGCATCTTACACCCTGCCACTATGTGTTGGACTGTCTCTGAGGCCTCTGCACAGTCTGCACCTGGGATTGTGTCTAGTGTGGTAGAACCCTGCTTCTATGGATCTGGTGCTTAGTGCCTGTTCTTGTGCAACTATGATCAGTGCCTCAGTGCTGTCTTTTAGTCTAGCCCTTTCCAGCCACTGGTAGGATTTCCCAATGTCAGCCAGCTCAGCTATCTCTCAGTGGTACATCCCATGTAGGGTCTTGTCTTGCCATGATACTTCCTCTGCTTGATCTTCCTCCCATGTCTGCTGCTGCCTCAGGCATTCTCTCAGCAGCTCATCTTTAGGGGCCATCTTACTGACGTACTCCTGGATGCTCTGGATCTCATCCAGGACAGTGGCTTGGACACTCATCAGACCCCACCCTCCCTCTTTCTGCCTGGTATACAGTCTCTGGGTGTTGGATTTGAGGGTGGGGGGGAAGCCTCTGTACCTTGTGAGGAGCTTCCGGGTCTTCACATCAGCAGCTCCCCTGTCCTCCTTTGGCCAGCTCACTATACTGGCAGGGTAGCTGATGACTGGCAGGGCATACATGTTGATGGCCTGGATCTTGTTCTTCCCATTCAGCTGGCTCTTTAGGACCTGTCATATCCTTTGGTGGTACTTGGATGTTGCTGTCTTCCTTGCCTCCTCATTGTGTTCCCATGTGTCTGTGGGATACCAAGGTACTTGTAGCTGGTCTGTATGTCTGCTATGTGGCCTGCTAGTAGTTCCACCCCATCAGTCTTAACTACCTTCCCTCTCTTTACTACCATCTGGCCACACTTCTCCCAATGTGTCCAAATGACATCCCAATGTCCTCACTGTAGATCCGTGTCAGGTGGATCAGCAAGTCAATGTCTCATTCAGTCGTAGCATACAGCTTGATGTCATCCATGTAGAGGATGTGGCTGATGGTAGTTCCACTCTTGAACTTGTATCTGTATCCAGTTCTTGTAATAATCTGGCTGAAAGTGTTCAAGCCCATGCAGAACAGCAGTGGGGACAGTGCATCACCTTGGTATATGCTCCACTTGATGGCCACTTGTGCAAGCTGCCTTGAGTTGACTTCCAGTGTTGTCTTCCACAGTCCCATTGAGTTCTTGGGGAAGGTCCTTAGTGTCCTGTTGACTTTGTATAGTGCCAGGCATTCACAGATCCATGTGTGTGGCATTGAGTCGTAGGCTTTCCTGTAGTGAATCCAGGATGTGCTCAGATTGGTCTGTCTAGACCTTGAGTCTCAGGTGACTGCTCTATCTATGAGCAACTGGTTTTTGGAGCCTCTAGTATTGTTCCCAATGCCCTTCTGAGCTGTGCTCATGTACTGGCCTATATGGTCCTGCAGCTTGGCGGCTATGATGCCTGATAGGAATTTCCATGTTGTGGGGAGGCAGGTTATTGGCTGGTAGTTGGATGGTGTTGTTCCCTTGTTGGGGTCTTTCATGATCAGCACTGTCCTACCTTGTGTCAGCCAGTCTGGGTGGGAGCCTGCTGGTAGCAGCTGGTTCATCTGTGCTGCTAAGCATTCATGCACTGCTGTTAGTTTCTTTAGCCAGTAGGTGTGGATCATGTCCAGGTGAGGTGCTGTCCAGCCCTTCATGTCCTTGATCCACTGTTGAATGTCTTCTACTGTGATGGTGACTGGTTCCTGCTCTGGGAGATTTCCATGGTCTACTCTCAGGTCCTGCAGCCACTTTGCACTGGTGTTATGTGTCTTCTCTTTCTCCCATGTGTTCTTCCAGTACTGTTCAGTTTCTGCTGTTGGTGGCTCTGCTGTTACTGTGTTGTTGCACTGCAGTTGGGAGTACACCTTGGATGGTTCTTTGGTGAACAGGGCATTTATCTTCTTGGCCTCTGCTTCTCTAGTGTATCTCCTTAGCCTGGTAGCCAGTGCTGTGAGCCTTTGTTTAGCAGTCTCTAGGGCTTCAGATGGAGTCAGGCCCTTGTATTGTTCCAGTAGCCAAGTCTTATCCTTAATCTCTACACCATTCTGTAGTTCCACCAGCTGACTAACTTCTGTCCAAGTTGCCTTGATCTTAGCCTCCAACCTCATTTTCCACAGGGGGTATGTACTCCTTCTTGATCATGTAGCCAAGCATCTCCAGGATTACAGCGGCTGTAGCGTATACTAGTTTATTGGTTTGAGTTATAGTGGTAGTAGGGATTATTGCGAGGGCTCTATTGGCATCTTTTAGCATAGTATCTGATGGTACTTCTCCACTGAGCCTTGGTAATCGGTCTTGAGAGTTGACTGCAGCTAGTTTATCCATGATCTTTTGCCTCATATCAGCTGCTGTGCTCTGTAATGGAGGGGTGGCACTGAAGTTCCAGCTTCAGGTGTTGGCTGCACATCCAGTTGTTCTTCCGGGTCTTCTTGAGTCTGGGATATAATGTGTAGTTGGTGTATCTCAAGTTGTGAGACCAGCTTCCTCTTAACTATATTGAAGCATTGGGCAACTAGCTGTTTCTCAGTTAGTGTGGATGCAGGTCTTCTGTCCATCCATAGTTCCCTCATGTGTTTCATCTATCCCCTCTCATTAGGTCTGCTGTTGTAGTAGCATTCCATCAATTCCAGGTTCTTTTGTATCATCCATGTATGGTTTGTGTGTGTGTGTGTGTGTGTACATACATATACACATACATACACTGTATGTATATTTAAAATAAAGCCAAATTAACCAGTTAATAACTTCCAAAAGTAATGAAAATCACCAAGAGGTTCCTCATTTCTTTGTTGCAAAAAGCCTTAATAACAAATAAAAAGAAAAAATGGTGTTTTAGAAATGGGGTGGGCTGTTTGAGGCTTCAGCAGGAAAGGATGGCAACCCTGCCTCCCAGCTGCTAGCTTACCAGTTGATCGCGAAATGCTGTTTTGTGGCCTTCTGGCTGTGTCCAGCTGTCTGGAGAACAAATGGGGTGATTCCTGGGGTTCTCCTTAATCTGGAGAACACTTCTGAGCTCTCAGGAGATCTGCCTGAGCCCAAAAAATGTCCGTGCTGCCTGGTCTACTGCTGAGATCTCAGGCACGTCTCAAGTTTCCAATCCCCCACCAGAAGCTGCCAAGGCAGATAGAGTCTTAAGGTAAAACAGAAAAATGTAAAACAAAGCTTTACAACTGAGGGTGGAACTTCAATTTAGGGGTAGAAGACTTAATCTGGAAACCTTCACAATAAAACTTTTCAGTATAAGGAATAGTCTTGCGTCCTGACTGCTTCTGTCACCATCCTACAAATCAGAACTGCAAGTGTACAATTGTGCTGGCAGAGTGGTATGCACCAGTGGTATGGATTCTGATGTGCTCTGGAAGATTGGGAGACACATGGAGCAGATTTGGGGGATGAAGTGGGGGTGATAGGAGAGAAAAAAAGCCTTAAATGTGGAAATGGTTACAGTAGCCTATGTATACAACATCAGTAGTCTTTCTACCCCAATCTCACTCCAAAATAATTCTCCAAGCATTTGTATGCATTTTCCCTGCTGTTGGTAATCAGCTAGAATATTTTTATCAGCCAATTTGATTTGTCAAAATAATGAACCAAAAGTAGTAGATCTATACACTGATTGTGGCTGTTCTTCTCATTTTAAGTCATTATATATCTATCTGAATCTGAATGTGATTAGGCTTTGATTCTCTTCCCAAAATTTAGATTGTTGTTATTTAGAAAATGTATTTAACTGAAAACAAAGCAAAACAAGCAAACAAATAATGCCAGCTTTTTAAAGAGTTCCAGTCTAACCTATAGCTGCGTTATTCCCTGAAAGTCTCCCATCTAAGTACAATCCAGGCTCAATCCTGCTTAGCTTCCAAGCTGAGGCAAGATTGCCCAGGTACTATCATTCCAAAACAGAATGAGAAAATAAAAAGATTTAAATGTTCAGCACTTTGAATTTTGCTTAAGAACCTTGTTTCAACTGCATTATCACACTGTTATTGTATTATATACAGATGGTTCATGTTATCCATGGGTTGTCCAAAGATAATGAGATTTTAAAAATGAGACTTAGAAAAAAGCCTTTACCCAAAGGTCTGCCCACCATTTTCCTCATGTTTAAATAAGTAAAAAACAGACCAAAATTGCAGATACCTTCTGGTGGGGGATTGGAAGCTTTATTGTGAAACTTACTTAGCAAGGGCAGAAATGTGAAGCTGGGTAACAAGACTTTGGATAACCAGGATTATCTTGTACATTTTATTCATTTTGAGACAGTGTATGAAGAAATTAATTTTGACTGCAGAAAATACACATTTCTGTTTGCATATTGTTTGTAGGGAGGGTAAGGGAAGAGGAGAAAAATAACTGCTGCTGTTTCTTTTTCTTTTTTGCCCTCTTACATTTACTTTCCAAACCCTGATGAAAATCTGAAGTTCTCAAAGTGCATTTTACTGAACCGTAAGAGCTAGTTCACTTGGTTCTTCTGTCACTCATCGTTACTGTATCTGAAGCCAATTGCATGTTTCTAGTTTGGGATTTTTGCATCCCTATGCATCTTTGTTCATATTTATTCATATGAACTCACTGAGATACGACAATGTACTGCTTGCATGTAGAGAAAGACCTGCCATAATTTCCTTGAAAGAATATACATTATAGAAAAATCTTAAAAGATCAGTTATCTGTCTTTCAGATGTCATCTGTAAAAAAATATTTATCTTATACTCATGCTGACTTCCCTCTCTTGGAGGATTACTCCTCAAGAAGAGGAGATGGAACCCAAGAGGGATCTTCACAGAATTAAACTCAGAAGATATCTGTAGATTCATAGCATCCAGAGTGGAGAACTGTTTAAAACAATATAGAGTAAAATTGAATAGCTGATGAACTGGCTGAGCTTTTTCTCCTAGCTTTTAAAGAAAGATGACTTTAAAGTGCAGGGTACTGAGATGCAATGCCAGCTTTAAAATGACTTTTTTAAAGCTGGCATTGCATCTCAGTGGCCTGCACTTTAAAGTCGTCTTTCTTTAAAAGCTAGGAGAAAAAGCTCACCCAGTTCAACATCAGCTATTCAATTTTACTCTATATTGTTTAAAACAGTTCTCCACTCTGGATGCTAGATCAGAGACTGTTCTGCAGCTTCATGTATTGCCTTTGGCTATTTCAGGGAAGATGCTTCTGGTCTTCGTATATAAGCAGCTGACTTTATCTATTATTTAGCCCTTAATATTAGGCAGGCAAGCATTTTATGGGTAAGGGTTAGGATGGCAACCGTTTTTAAGGCATCTTGGGTCCTTATGTGGCTTGAGAAACAAATGGAACATCTTAAGGACAAGATTACACCAGGTAGAACTGATAAGAAATTTGGGGGTCCAATCTATTTGGTGTGCTAATTGCTTACTTTTCTGGATTGGGAGGCCCCTTTCATAGTGACTCTTACCATAGTCACCTCCTGTTTGGCTAATACCCTTATTAAGTCCAGAATGCAAACTATAACTATCCATGTAACATCTCTCCTCTATGAGATGCATGATTACCAGTGGGATTCCAGGGGCAGTTAAAGGTGTGGGTTCCTACATGGCTTAGGACCTGGGTACCTTTGAGATTGAGAATGTCAGCACTAGATCATTCGAGCATTCACACAATGACAGTCAGGAGACCAGGATCCTTTAACTGTTTAATGAAGCGAATTGACTAGGACAGAGGTAAAGCTGCAAATGGAGAATTCCCGCTAAAACATACATTTAAAACTACATTCCCTTGATTGCCTTCCTTTCCCACAAAAGTATGTCACCCCCTTTTCCCATCCAGGTGGTGTTGCTGGTGTATCTCTACTGACTGGCCTTGATGTGAACCATCATAAATCTGTAGCCATAATAATGCAATTCACACTCCAACCTAACACCCCCTCCCATCTGGCGATAGAGAGTCTGCCCCATTGATAAGGAAGTAATGGAAGATGCTCCGATAAGGGGTTCTGAGAACCTTTTGATCAGAGGAATCTGACAGTCGTCTTGTTGCTTCTGCCCAACCTTTAAAATCTGAAAGAGTAGGTGTGCTCCAGTCCCTAGCTGTAAAGGCTTGTGGGACCTAAGAGTTGTGCTTTCTCTGTGGAACAGCATCTCCCCTGAGGCTCATTCACTCCCAACCCTGTTGAGCTTTTGTAAAGTTGTAGAAATTTAGCTCTTCCAGCAGGTCCTCAGATATGGTGTAGTGATTTATACCTTGGTAACCTAGTCTGATCGTTATGTATAATTATCTTCCCCAATGTATGGTTATATATAATTATCTGTTTTGTTAACTTTACTACTTTTATAGGCAAGATCCGTCCATCCTTCAGGTGGGGTATACGTAGGTAGTTATGGACTGACTCTGTGTTCTCTCTTTGTCTTTCATTTTGCCTATGAAATTGGCAATCTGGTTTTCTTCCTGACTTTATTCCTAGGCTCACATTGGCAGAGTGTTTTTGCTTACTGGTTTTCCTCCGGATAGCATATGGCTAGCTAGGTGCTCAGCTTTGCCAATCCCTTTCATGTGTTTCCTTAAATAAACATTTTTTTCTGTTTAAAAAAAAAAGATTTGCTTCACAAATTTTTGCTTTGTCCAGGTTCCCACTCTCAGGAACGTTCTTTTACAAACACAGATTTGCTTTTTTAACAACAAACACCCAAGCAAGTATTTCATTACTTTGGGTTCGCCTAATACTTTCTTAGCTTATGCTTTGTTACCAATGCTGCTTTGCGACATTTCCTAAGGGGTGTATAGTTGAAACAGGGTTTCTCAACCAGGGTTCCATTTCTGTTTGTTCTTCTATGTTTCTGTGGTTTTTAAAATCTTTGTAAAATCTTCCTTTAATAAAAATTATGTTAAAGAATGTTTAGCTTTGTGGTGCATGATGTGCTGCATTTACAAATATACAGACAAATCACAGTGATAATATAGAGTTAAACGGTAAATCATACAGCTTATGTCATATTCGCAAAAAGATAAATTGGATTACAAATAATAAATGTGAAGAAAAGCTAAAGTGGACATGCAGAGTTGGATTGTGATGCTCTGTCAGTGCCAATAATAATATTTTTCACTACTACTATTATATTTTGCACTACCGTTATCTATCACCTGTTAGATATAGGCAGATTCTGCTGTATATTCCAATATGTGTGTGTGTAAATGTCTCCACATCATTTGCTCTTGGTGGCATTTAGGAATTAAAGGTTCTCTGTAAGATGTCTCCCATGTGAATAGCAATCGTTTGCTTCATTTCCGTCTTCATATTTGCACAACGGAATACAGACTGTTTGAAAAGTGCCATCAGTGTGGTAACACTGACATAGTAATAAATGCATAAGCATCCAGAATAGAAAACTTTTATGTTTAGTGTGCATATACTTTTCTGGTATAATTAAAATAGTACAGCTAGTATATGATAACTTTTTGAATTTTCTAGGCCTTTCTCACTGGTGTAGTTTTTACTATCCTCCTGCTATTCCATCTAAGAAACTGTTTTGGTATTCAGCAAGTGTTCAGGTTTGACAGCCTCATTTTCCGGAAAGTTGTTTATTTTCATTTTGCATTAAGCTTCTTTGTAAACAGCACTATATGTAGTTCAACAAGTTTCATAAAGGTATAATTGCTAAATAAATAATTTTATACATGCAATGAAAATGAAACCTGGCACTGACCTTACTATAATTGACTCAGTCTGGAAGATACTTCCCCAGTCTCTCTTTTTCATACCGTAGGGAAGTGATATCTTGCCTGCTTTCCATGACTGTGCCCAATGACATAGTTGTCTTAACTCTGTGATCACTAGATGGTTGTGAATAGATATAGCATTTGAATAAAGCATGCATGGAATATATGTAAAGCCTAGGGCTGTGTGAAGATTTGATTCAAATGCAATACAATAAAATCTCCCCTTTTTTCAAGTTGATTTGGTGAATTTTTGCACATACTCTATGAATAAACAATTCATCAGAGCAATGATGTGAATTAAATCAATTGTTAAAAAGTTAGGTCTTGGCTGACATACCTCTAATAAAGCTGAAACAGCACAATCATTAACTCATAAAATCTGAGACTAGACCATCATAATGTATGTGGGGAAATTTCTCTTCAAAAGGTCCAGATATTGAAAGGCTAAAAGAAAATGAGATGACCTGTCCATCCAGGTGTTGGGTGGAAACAACTGAAGCCTGGAAAAAAAATCAAATGCTAGGGACCAATCAAATAGGCTTGTATAAGAGGAAAGGGAAGTCTCCATTTTGCTTTTGTCTTTTGGGGGTTGTGATTTTTTTTTCCTCCAAGGCTAGCTGAAAGCAGTTTAAGGGTGAAAGCCCCATGTCAGGCAGCAGCAGTAAGACCATATTTAGTGGATTTAGACAGGAAGCTAGCTGCAGTATATATTCTGTTTTATTTCATGGATTGAGATCTAAGCTGTATAAACTTGTTTTGGTTTATATATGTTTGTATGAGATCTTGGGGGTGAGGGATGAACTAGTCCCTGAGTTGATAGTGACTGAGATCAACCTCTTCAAAAAGCAGTTGTTTCTTCTTTCTTTTTTCTTTTCAACTTTCTTCTAGATCTTTGTATTTCTCTGTTACACATAAATAAAGATTTGAATTCTTAATGAAGTAGTGGTGCTCACTCTAGGAAAGGGATCAACCCTCTAGCACATTATTTACTGAGTACTCTTTGTCATGAACAGAATTATAACTGAAAATATTTTAATCTGTCTTAAAATGGCATTCCACAGGAACCTAACAAAGTCTTAGGGTTCAGGCTTCAGGAGAGGTGCTTTTTTATCTAAATCTAAAATGTATTTGAATTTAGTAGCTTTCTTGCTGCAAATGGAAAGCCGTTTAACCTGTGCTCTAGTGACTGTGGCCAAAATATTTTTTAAAACAGACCTTTGACTGATTGTCAACCTAGATTGGAGGTTGTAGCTTTCCTTGGCTGACCTCAAAAAGCTTGACAGAATGAGACCTGGTTGCTATTTGGATGGGAGGCCATCAGGGAATACTAGGGAAGTTGTCTAGTGTAGAAATAGAAAAAGCATACCAGGAGAAGAAAATGGCAAACTAGCTGTGTTAAGAAAACTAAATAGATGTCTCCATGAAGTTACCAAGAGTCAAGCTCAACTCAGAAATGGCTAAATTGTCATGATGAACTAAATTGCCATGGTTAGTGTAAAATGTATTGCACTTTGTTCAACTTACTGGTTTGATTGATTATATTGTCTGTGTTTGCTAAGTTTTTGATTTGCTATTTTGTATTTTATTGCTGGAAACCAGTTTAGTCTAGTGGTTAAAATGCCAGACTAGGAACAGGGAGACCCGAATAATAGTCCTGCTTTAGAATAGAAGCCAGTTGGGTGATTTGGGGCCAGATGCTCTCAGTCCTAAGAAGAAGGTGATGCAAATCACTTCTGAAAATATGCCTAGAAACTGGATGGACTCCTCCATGTAGTCACCAGGAGTTAAGACTGACTAAAAGGCACACATTAAAAAAATGCTTATAATGTTGAGCACTATTTGCTGCTATAAAGGTTTAATGTACACATATAAATAAATGATATGCTGAACATAGAATTAAAATGGCAGAATGAGGTGGTATCTGCACAACATGCAGACTAAACACAAGCTTGGGAATTAACTGAAATATCTTGTTATTGGTTCTACTTATTAGTTTCTGAAATAATCACACAAATTAAGTTTTGGAATCAGTTTGGCAGATATTAGAGATAAGGAAGAATAGTGTATAACTATCTGACTGAACATAAATATTTTCCATCTTTGTTGATGTAGGTTTTGATGAACTCCATGCTTGTTCTGATCCTGGATTCCCCGAATATGGATATAAAATACCCAGCACAGGTGTTTTCTTTGAAAGTTCAGTTGTCCGGTTTCATTGCCAAGAAGGATACCGGCTTAAGGGTCCATCCAAAAAGCTTTGTGAGAGACATTTTAATGGCTCCCTAAGCTGGAAGCCAAGTGATAAACCCGTGTGCCTACAAGAAGGTAAGTCTAACTTAACTGTTAGCAAATTTCATTTGTAAAAAAACTCCATATTTGTGCTGTGTCTGTGCTTCCAGTTTATGAGAGTTATTATTTCTGTGAAGATTTTCAAACAATTTTTATTTTAATACTGCATATTCACAAATAAAGAGGGGGAGGAAGAGGTGTTATCACTGTGTCCAAGCAAAAATATGCATCTCATTTCCATTTTGACCACTAAAATTAGAATTCCCTAAATGCTCTGTCTACACACAGAAACTGCTACTCCCAAAAGAGCTCTTTTTAAAATATTTCTGTGTGCTGACAAATATGATATATTTTATAGCTATATAATAGGAAAATTGTAGATGAAAGATGCAGTTGGTACCATCCCGATAAAACAGATACAAATTCAGCATTTAATTATTCTTCAAATGTTATTTATATAACTTTAAAGTTCTATTTTAAGGGCAGTATGATTAATTTATAATAATAAGAGTAGATGTGAATCAGAATATTAAATCAGTTATGTGTGACTGGAATGTTGTAAATTCATCTGGAAGTGAAAAAGAATGGCAGATAAAATTATTTTATTATTGCATTTTATAATTTATTTCTATATTAGGAACACATCTGTGGTTGTAAAAATTTGTTTTCTTTTTAGTATAATTATTTCTTATGTGCATTTTTGATTATGGAATCTTTGAGAGGAGCAGAGTTAGACAAGGAAATTATCAATATATTCATGTAAGTCTATGTACAAGTGAAATTTTCAACATTTATTAAACAATGTATTCTGTATTGACTTGCTGGGTATCTATTCATTGATATTGCTATAATTAAGAATATAAAAAATATAAGTACGGGTGTGTTTATTTGCATGTAGAAAAAATTATGTTGAAAATATTCAGGATACAGTCCTCCTGATGAATTGTTTTTCAGGGTATTGCAGTAGTCAAAGGAAGATCAGGTTGTGATCTATGAGTAGAGTTGTGACCATTAATACCAGCTGAGCATGTCTTTCAGCTACGGGGGAAGCCTAGAAGGGAATGAATTTGCTTTTGGCATAAATCAGAATATGCATCTTGAGTGAATGTGCATTTTGACCCCACTAGATATAAATTGATTTAGAAAAAAATTAGTACAACTTCATCTGTATTATGTGTCAGCCATTCCAAGTAAACTAGACAGGAAACACAACTAGATGAACTAATTCTACTTTATTGTAAGGCTACATTAACAGAATCTTGCAAGTCTGAAGGTACAAATCTCCCGCCCTCCTTATTTATCACTTGAGGGTTCAGGGCAGATCCTTCCTAAGTTTCTTCTTTAGACCGTTACCCTCTTATGGACTTCCTTTCCTTTTATCTGATCATTCCCCAGACAGCATTGCTTCCCTCTGTTTTCCAAGGTCACCCTCATATTCCATCATATATGTGATATTTTAGTTCTAACAATTACCTAGATACATCATGAATCAAAACTTTTCAGCATCAACCATATTAAGAAAAATTAAGCATTATCTGTTTACCACATAAGCAAATCTATATATTTTAATAAAATTATTAAGCACATTTTTATATGCAAAATTTTCACAAGAGGTTGTGCAAGATTATTTCTAAAAGGGTGCTGCAAGCTGCTTCATTTTAATGCATTTCCATTTTATATTCTCTCACCTCTAGAATCTATCCCAATTTTATCTGTAATGTCTATATGGTCATCAGTATAGCTCAGCCTTGCCAGGAAGTGGACCATCGTTTAAACATAATGATGAGCTACAGGGTCATCTTTTAACAAACAGATATTTAGAAGCAGGCTGGACCATATACATTTTTGTTCTTTTTAGCAAAGGAGAAAGTAGGAGCAAATACTTTGTTGGAGATTTAGGATAAATCTGATTGCCTAGATCCTTTTCTGCTCTGGTTTTAACACAGAAATTGCCTTAGTACTTCTGGAGTATGACTTGTCTTTGGAAATAGCTGGAAGAGTGGAACCCTATTGATTTTGCTGAATATTTCAGTTGTATTCTGTACCCTCAACTGCTGCATATTTCTGGGATGGTGGCTGGTGGTACTGTGTAAATTATTCCATTCATTCCTGACAGACAAGGCTACTGGGATGGGGAGTGGGGGGGGCGCTATTTTCTCTTAATCAGCGTCCTAAAATGTTCCATAAAGTCCCATATGTTCATCATCTGCATGAAATTGCTGGGTGAAGCCTTTGGGAATTTGGACTCTGGTATCAGTAGTATTCAGATGATACCAGCATTTTCTTTCACTTCATCTGATCTCAGGTGTATATAGGCATAGAATATAAGCACAGAATGGAAATACTGTTGGTAGGTGAGTTACCTAAGTCAGTATTCAGTTTGTTTTGAAGAGTTACATTCCTAAAATAACAGATTTGTAGTTCAGGATCCTCTTCGTTCTGGTATTTTTTTCTTTTCCACCTTTACCTGGCTTCCCATTTGCTGCTATCCTCACAAAGGCATACCTGGCACAGTTACTCAGTTTTAAATAGCTCCTTCCAGATTTGATTATTGTATCCCACTTCATATGAGATTTCTCTTAAAATAATCTGATGTTTGATGCAAAAGGTGCTGGGCTAGAAACCAGGAGACTGTGAGTTCTAGTCCCAGCTTAGGAATGAAAGCCAGCTGGGTGACCTTGGGCTAGTCACTCTGTCTCAGCCCAACCCACCTCACAGGCTTGTTGTGGGGAAAATAGGAGGAGGAAGGAGTATTAGGTATGTTCACCACCTTGAGTTATTTATAAAAATAATAAAGGCGGGATAGAAAATGAATGAATGAATAAATAAATAAATAGTCTGACAAGAATAGACATACGCATAAAATAAGATTTTCTTGTAGCCTGTGCTGACACAAGCAAGTTATCATTCAACCATGACTTCCACATTTTAATAAGGGAATAGCAATATGTTTTGAAAATAATTTTTTTTTGGGGTGTGCTAACCAAGCTATGTTAGTTAACTAAGTTCTCTTTTTAAAATGAAGAACCGACTCAGTGCTGTGATAAAAATGGTTGACCTTGGGCTAGTCACTCTCTCTCAGCCCAACTCACCTCATAGGGTTGTTGTTGTGGGGAAAATAGGAGGAAGGAGTATTAGGTATGTTCACCACCTTGAGTTATTTATAAAAATAATAAAGGTGGGATAGAAAAATAAAAATAAATAAATAAATAAATAAAAATATCTATTTAACTTAATTATACTAAATTTGTTTCCAGCTCAATTCAAACTGCTGCTGTTTGGCTTTGAAAGTATTACAGGGCTCAGGACCTGAATATTTTAAGAATCAACCTCTTAAATAGCAATCTTTCCACTTGCTCTGGTCATCATTAAGAGCACTACTTTAGATCACCTAGCTACCTGAAGCAGCATATAGTCATAGGTTTTAACACCAGTTAGATAGATGTATCAACTTCGTGTGATCCATGTGTAATTTTTTCTTAAATGGTGTGAAAAGTTGCTCCTTAAGGAAGCATTTAGTTAATTTTATTGTTTTTCAACTGTGTTTTAACTTTTATAATCAACTGCTGTTTCTATCAAATCAAATTTACTATTGCAATAATTGATCAAAGGAAACATTGATTTTTAATAAAAACATGGAGTAAGCATCCTAATATTTTTTATCAATGTAAGTATTGTTTAGTGAATTCTGCAGGCCCTGGCACAGAATTTGGCAATGGCCAATGTCCTTTCTGGAAAGTAGTCAGATAGGAGATAACACACATTTCAGGCCTGCCAGGCATACCAGCTAAAGGAAAGCAATTTGTTTTTGAAAAAAATCCCTATAGCACAGACACTTGCATGTGAGCCACTGTTTCTGTCTTTCCTACACCACGTGGATACAAATGTTGTACAAAGAGAATCTGAAGGTTCTGTCTTCGAGCAAGGCAAAGAGGAGGGAGTTTAGACAGGCCATAGTTTTCTGGTGAAGTTGAAGAGGTAATGAACTACATCATAGCTATTCCTTGGTGCTGCCAAAGTTGTAACATGTGAGCATTTGTAATGTGGAATACTTTTTGCAAATCATTATCCTAGACACACTGCATAATCTCTAACCCTATTGTGGCACAAACTCTGGGGAAAACCCATAAACTAAAAGTTTACTTCCATTTGCCCTCAGCCAGGAGGCTTGGAAATGGTATTGTAAAATTACAGATACAGATCTGACTAGGGCAAAGAGTAGCTTTAGCCAGTATTTAAAAACATATTCCCATACTTGCAGACTGAGTTATTTCTATAAACATATTGTTTTCTGGGTTTAAAAAAAGCCCTAGATCAACTATCCTTTTGCTTGGTGTTACTACCTCACATTCATCAGTCTTGAGATTAGGAAATTTACTACTGACAACACAAAATGCATGCACCTATTTTATGTTGTCATTTGGCAGACGCACACAAATATACACTAGTTTCCTTTTTTTGCTTTGTAATAATTTTTTCTTACCATTTTGCCTGTGTCTTTGTATATGAGAGAGAGGGTGAGAAGAGAGGAAGGAAGGAAGGAAACCTTCCTCATGCAAAACTTGAAGAATTCTGGTTCATAATTGCCAATCAACTGAAAAGAATATTAAATGCTTTGGGGCAGGTTATCACTTCCTGGCTTAAATAACTTTCCTAAATTGTTGGAGGCTACTCCACAAAGATCTACTATCTATTCATTGGAGAAAGTTAATATACAGAAATATATAACAAAAAACTAATAATTGATAAATCATATATAGTTCAGGAAGAAGTTAAAGAAATCTCTTCAAATCCTTTTTAATGAAAAGCATGGTATTAATTTCTTTTTAATACTTGACCTTTTATAAAAAGAGAGAGATTATAGAACAAATTATTCATTGATTCCCTTAAAATGCAATCTTACTCTTTCTTAAACATTTAAATATAATTTTGTTCATTAGATTATTTTCAGTCTGTATGACTATATATTTGTATGGCTATAATGACTGAGCATTAATTTCAATTATTTATGTTATTTATTTATCAGTCTGTATACTGCCTTAGTCACTAGAGTAGCTCTACGTGTTGGCCACAAATTGTGGTAAAATATATAAGCCCAAAGCTCAATCCAATAAAACTCTGGACACGAGAAAACTTTTCTCCATTTTATTTGGTACCTAGTGAAATGGGATTCCTCTCCCAAAAGAGGAACCCTGAACTTCTCAAAAACCAAGCGATTTACACTTTTTCAAGAAGGAATGGTTACAAGCAAAAAGTAGTAATTGGATAATTTTTGCTGCAATGGTCTCAGGTATCTCTCAGGTATGCGGACATTTGTGTTTTTACCTAATATAGTTATACTTTCTACTTCCTAAGAATCATCTCCACCTTAAGGCGGGGAATTACCTAATGGAAGGTGTGCTTCTTAGCATGTTAATGACCTGTCCGGCCACTTTCGGACAAGGTATTTCTTATATGCACATGCTTGCATTCTTTCCTCATGTCTTCACTGGTTTATCTCTGAGCCATACCATTATCAACATCCTTTCACATTATCATCTTCACTGTCACCATTCATCACCATTCTTCTACAGGTTTCACAATTGCAACACTCACTTCTCTATTCACTGCCCTCATACGTGGCATACAAATTGATAAATTAAAAAAATCATAAATCAGGTTACTGATTGGAGGCCTCTTTGTTTTCTCTCATATAAGAAATGCTAAGCATGTAACATGCATAGAAAAATATGAATGTGTTTCTATGAAAATATAAGATGAATAAAACAACAGTATTAAAAAGTAACATAGGTACAAATGAGCTTACAACTGAAGCAACCAATATGCCAAATAAATAAATAAATGAAACAAGCAAGGTCTGGCTTTTCCTAGCATGTATTCTTTTTACAAGCAAATACTCACTAGTATCTTTTGCACATCTTAGCAACCGCAACAAATTGACCTCCTGTGAGCTGATTTTAGCTCCAAGCTACTTAGAGGAAACGTGGGGCATAAATTTAATAAATAAATGATGTTATTCCCAAATAGTTGGTGTTGACCTTGATAACTACCAGGAAATTTCAACTAGTGCAGAATTCTGCTGTTATTTTGACTGGGATGAAGTACTGATATAATGTGGAATCTTTGGTGCTCTCTGAATTTGGTGGTTTGGTTGCAGACATTTCGTTACCTGACTAGGTAACATCATCAGTGCTAGTGAGTGTGGGGTTTGCTCTCTGTTTATATACAGTAGCTTCCCCTGCCAGTATTGGTGGGGGTGTGGTTGTCTCCTTGGTAGTTCCTTGATTAGGGGATTGTTTTCTGCTTGATTGTTGGTCTGGTGTTGGCTGCTCCCAATTTGTCTCTATGCATAGTTCACCAGACTGGTACTAGCTTAAAACCCTAAATTACTATTTAATTTAGCAGTAATTTCCTCTAATTTGAACTTCACTGCTGTTTAAGCAACTGTTTTTAGTGGCAGCACCCTACATGTGGAGATTAAGTCAGCTTCCTCTTTATCTGTATTCTTTTGCCAGCAGTTAAATAAATTGATCTTTAGCTGATTGTCAATTTCACATATGGCTCAATTTTATTTATTTATTTATGTATTCTCTTAGTGCTTTGTGTTTTTCTGTTTGCTGCTTTTATATTGTTGGAAGTATGTTTATATGAAGGGTGTTGGAATTTGTTTTCTTTTCTGTAAATTGCTTTAACCACTTCTTTATGGGGGAAGAAGAAGAAGAAGAAGAACAGCAACAATAATAAGTGTATACTTGTGTACCCATGTACTGGTTCTGATACAATATTGATGACCAAAAAATAAGAAATAACTTTTTTTTTAAATTGCAAATTTTCTAACATAATGTAGGAAATGTAGCATAGTGTAGAAAATTATGGGTATAAAACTTACATTACATTAGCCAACCTTTTCAAATTTAAGATAATAATATAACATTTCTTTATGAAGCTACAGATTGCCTTGCTCCAACTGTTGAAGATGCAGAGATTCAGAACAAGACTTACAGGACTGGAGATAAATTAATAATCAGCTGTCATGAAGGATTCCAGATCCATTACTCTGATTTAGACAACATGGTGTCAGTATGTCAAGATGATGGAACATGGGATAATCTGCCCATTTGCCAAGGTTTAGTACGCCAGAGCATCTTATTTTATGGATCATACACCTTTTAGTAGTGACAGATTGGGGTGGGGGGGCAAGGCTTACAGCTTAAAGATGTAACAATTAGCTATAGCTTCTAGTACAGTAGTACCTTTATTACAGATATTTTTTCAATTAAAATGGCCAAAATGCATTTTAACTATGAATAGTCTATTGTTTGTTTCATTTGAGGGATAAAATTAAATGTTTGGTATTTTTCCTTTCTTTTTAGACTTGCAGAGTGTAAATAGTTAGGATGTCAAGCTAATTGAATTATTTCCTTCAATTATAGAAATAATCATGACTTAATTCAGAATTAATGTTATGCATTCAAGAATACTTTAAAATCAGTATCAAGAGGGGTTCACCTTATTATCTATTTTCTTTGGTTCTGGTGTCAAATAGAAACTTTCTCACATTAAGAGCAGGTTAAGAATTGTTCTTGCATCTGTAAGCCTAATTAAAACTTATCAAAGATGTATATCTACTGCTATCCTACATCCCCCATACAATGACCACTAAAATAAATAGATAGCATGGAGTCATCATGTTCAAAGTTTCTCTGCCTTTGATCCAGGTCTTTGTATTTGCAGAAATGGGGAAACACTGAATAAGATACAATTGTATATGATAGGAAAGAAAGTCCATCAACCATATTGATGTAGAAACTAAACTGAGTAGTACCCATATCCATAGCAGCTCAGGGCAACTCACCATATAAAAAACAAAACACAAATGCAGTAGAGAAATAAAAATACGATAAGAGAAATAAACAAAATCCAGACAATTAACACAAAAGCTTATGCAACATATATCAAACACAAGGGATTCCATCCAGCCTATTGCAAGGCCTGGGAGAACAGTCAGGTCTTTAAGGCCTTCTGCAATGCTATTTCCCTGCTTTACAGCAGCGTTACAATTAACATGTCTTAACCTCAAAGTAATGTTAATAAAATATACTAAGTGAAATATACAGAAACTGTGAGACTTTCTTACAAAAAAAGAAGGTAAAATAAACTTTTTAGTCTTTCAAGAGTCTGATGGTTCTTCCAGACTATATTTATGCTATATTATGGTACAATCATTTTGTCTGTTTCTTAGTAGCTAGGCAACCACTGTAGAATCTGCCTACACTGTGTGTATCTATATCTTATCTGAATAAGTTGTATATCTAGATGTGGGGTTCTGTTTTTGTTCTAGGATTTACAGTTTTAGGTATTTTAAATATTTCATACAATAATTCTTTATGCTATGAGTTGCTATGAATGGATAGGTAAGACCAGTGTATTGGATTTGAAGGTAAGGAAACAATGAGCTTTAAGTCTTAAACTCTTCAGGTGGGAAATAATAAGAAAGTTCTTAATCTTCTTTTCTCAGGAATGATGGGCAACTATTGACTGCAATTGTTTCATATGTTATATGTCTTTTAGGTATACACTTCAAACTCATGTTGCATAAGGATAACTCTTACTGTCTCTACTACAGAATGCATACCTTGTTATAAAATTATAATGTCCCTATAACTTTTCCCGCACAATCTTAAATATCTCAAATACTTAAATATCCCAAGTGCCTTAGTGGAGTGGGAGAAAAATGATTAGCCTTTCTAGTTTTTGTGTCAATGTTTAATTCCTGTAGTTTTTCTATATTTTTAAAATTGTGATGCCTTATTACTAATCTTTTTTTACAATGATGCAACAGCAACTGTGAAATACAGTCACATCATAGATTATATAAAAAATATAATAGCCATTTAATTTTCAGATTCTTTCCTAACAATCCCTAGCAAAATCTAAGCATTTATCAATTCCTGCTAAATGTGCATTTTATGATTTCATTGAACTATCTACCATCACTCCAATAACTACTTTCTTAGATAGCTGAAGCCAATTTTGATCACTTTGGTGGAGTTAAGATGTGTTGCCTAGTGTGCATCACTCTATAATCCTGAATTCCAGACATCATTTGGAGAAATCTATATAATGTATCAGCAAAGATTCAGGTCCTTTTGTGTTTTTGATCTAGGGAATTGTGGGGGAAGTGGGGTCAATTGCTGGGGGGAATCAGAAAGAAAGCAGAAATGCTGCCACATTTACCAGTTCTTCTCACAAATCTCTGACAGGTTTATTTTTTTCTCTAGATACTTTTTTCTGAAAAAAACGACTTACTGCAAAAGTGGTTTTAGCTGAATCAGTGAATAAACAGGTTAAGCACCCTTTCCCATCCATTGAAACCTTCCTACAACAAAGTGCCTTCTTTAGTAGCACAGTGGTGAAAATGTGAAGTTGATGAACTCTGGTTTATTTTGAAATGAGTTGTAACAAAGAGATTGTTATTGCATTCTTTAACTATGACTATGAGAGCCAGTTTGGCCTAGTGGTTGAGGTGCTGGTTGAGATAAAAATAAATTAAATAAATGACTAAACCTTGTGGATAGGTTCAACAAGAAGGTATTGTCGACCATGGCTTCCTTCTACAGCTTTGTTGAATGTATATATAGTTTTAAAAGATAGGTGGATTGATGCTTCAAACATTACAGTTCTAGCTGTTACTGTATATAATGTGGGCATGTAAAACAGGCATTTGCTAGAGTACAATGTATGAAACAGCTGCCATTTTAATAGAACTGCTTTAGAAAACTTGCTTTCAAGAAAGACTTAACCAATACAATTTAATTCTGGAATTTAATGTCAATACTTGGTGCCATCACATACCAGCCTTTCTGTGCATTTGTGGGGACCTATAGCCAGTGAGGAGAATAATGAATAACAATCTATATGTATCTTCTTTACAGAATACTGCTAACTTTTCTATTCATTGCAGACAACTTTCCTGGGCTTCAGCCACACACTATCCCAACACTTGTGGGAAAAGCCAGATCTTCAAGGATTTTTGGAAGGCTAGGAGGGTAGGGGTCTGCTGGATCTGGGGGAAGGCATGCTGCCTAGTTCCTGCTAGATGGCGACATTTAAGGGAAGTGACCTGGAGCATGCCAACTCTATTGGACCTGGTAGAATGGGCAGATACAGATAGTCCTTTGGTTGTGACGGCAATTGGGACTAAAATTTCCATTGCTAAATAATGTGGTCATAAAGTGTGATGTCACATGACTGCATTGCTTTGTGACAGAAATCCCAGCAGTCCTGGTTGCCGTCATAACCCCAGAACTGCACAGGTTGTTAAGTGAGACCATGATGTGGGAAGAGGTGGGACTCCCAGGCAAGCAGGCCAGTGGATGAGAGCTAAGAACAGGCAGGTGCTATGGAATGCAGGCAGGTGCTGCGGGCAGGTGAAAAAGCAATGGGAGCAGGGGCGACTTGTGATCTCCTGCTGGCTTCCCCATTGACTTTGCTTGTGGGAAGCTGGCAGGGAAGGTTGCAAATGGTAATCACGTGACCATGAGATGCTGCAACTGTCATAATTCCAAGCCAGTTGCCAAGCACCCAAATCGCAATCACATGATGGTGGGGTCCCTGTGACAGCTGCAACTTCCCCTGTCATAACTTTGAACGGTCTCTGAATGAGTGGTCATAACCCAAGGACTAGATGTACCCAGAGGGAGAGGCAGTCCTGCAAATAACTGGTCCCATACCACTCAGGACTTTAAAGGTGATAACCAGCAGTTTGACTTCCACCCAGAAAAAACTGGAAATCAGCATAGCAACCACAACAGCGGTGTAACATGAGGAAACCGTGGGGTACCCAAAACTGTGTGTGCTGCTGCATTCTAGTCCAGTTGTAATTTTTGGATGGTCTTCAAGGGCAGCCCCATGTACAGCATGTTGCAGTAATCCAAATAAACTGATAATTAAGTGTACAATTTTTTGAAAGTTTTGAATATAAAATGACAATATATTTAATTCTCTGGCATTATGGCAGGTCAAAGCACTATTCCTACCAATTGATATTATAAATCCAGTGGGATTATGCAATTTTGTATAGGCTTACAGGTAGTCCTTGCTTACCAACTGCTCATTCAGTGACCATTTGAAGTTATGACAGCACTGAAAAAGATGATTTACAACTGGTCCTTGAACTTGTGGCTGTTGCAGCCTTTCTGCAGTCACATGATCCAAATTTGGATGCTTGGCTACCAGCATGCATTTACAATGATTGCAGTGTCTCATGGTCATGTGATCGCCATTTGCAACCTTCACAGCTGGTTTATGACAAGTGAAGTCAATGGGGATGGAGAAACCGGCAGGAAGTTGCACATTGCAGTCACTGATGTCACGCTTAATGACCACAGGTGATTTGCTTCATGACTGCAGCCAGAACTGACATCGTAAGTTGGGCATGGTCATGTGACCACATCGCTTAGTGATGAAGTTGCCGGTTCCAATTGCAGTTGGTAAGTGAGGACTATCTGTATAGAGTTATAAAAAATGCTATCAGGACAATCTGGCTGATATTGCCAGGCTTGGTAGGACTTGCTATACCATAATAGTCAGTGTAAATCCCTGATTTAGAAGTAAGTTCTTATCAAAGAAGGATTACTGTTTGATGCTAGAATAAAATTATGATCCTTTGAAGGAAACTATCAGTGCATTTTGTCACAGGAACAGGAAATTACATGGAAATCCTTCAGCAGATTAAACTTACAGTAAATATCTGCATTCTCTCATTGTGTAAGAAAGCTGTAAGTTAGATGAGAGTATTGTAAGTAGATAGAAACTGTAAAGTAACTTGCCTTTTTTGGTCCCTGGCAAAACTACACCTCCCATCATCCAACTAATGTGTCCCTATTAAAATACAAAACCATAAAAAGCACAGAGTTTAAGAAGTCATAATTTTTCCCACAAATTTCCCAGATTTGAGCAATAGTAGGTAACTAAGAGGAAAGATGTCCTCATATGGCAACAGGTGGCTAATCTTGTTTCAGCTTGTGTTGAGCCTGGTTAATATTTGGATGAGAGACCACTAGGGAATACTAGGACTATAACCTACACTGGGAATCTGAAAAATGCCCTGGAAGCAAGCTATGTCCATCTTGTTGCCAAGAAAAATTCATGGTTGTGTTCATCTAGTCCCCAGAAGTCAAGCTTGATTCAAGAACATCTTTATCTTTTAGGAGGAACAAATTGTACATTTGTAAGTCAGCCAATTAGAATGCTTTTGCCTAACCTTCCTGCCAAATAAAAGCTGCTCGACTGGAATTGTGGTAAGAGGCCGCCTTTGTCTGGCCTTAAAGAATTTGATGTGGCATTAAGAGAGAACTAGTTCTAAGGTGTTGGCTACAGCCATTTTTAACATTTTAAAGACAAAAAGATGCAGCTTGACATTATTGCCGTGGGAATGGGATTGGAAACTAATGCTGATTTATTTTTTAATTTGATTTGTTAAGACTCTGGGCAGCTTATAGTATATCCTTTACATAAGTTAAAAACAACCAAAACAACACAACTGCCTGGATTAAAACAACATTCCTGACATTCAAAAAATGGTTCCAGAGGGGCTCTACAGACTCTCTAACCCCAGGCCTGGGAACTTAAGAGGCTTCCAGAACCCTTGGAGAGTGGGAGGAATGCGTATCTCCAAGGGGATGCTGTTCCGGAGAGCAGGGGTTGCTACAGAGAAGGTACATTTCCTTGATCCCACAAGATGACAACATTTAAATGAGAGGACCTCAATTAAAGCTTTGGCATAACAGGCTTCTATTGTTCTCATCTCTGACAAATGGGCAGCCAGAGTGTTCTGCAATAACTGGAATGCTTGGAAAGTTAAGACAAATTACATGAGACTGACAGTTTTGTTTCTACTATTAGAGGTTGGCATGGTAGATAGGAAACTGTCATTAATTCCTAGTCTTTATTTGCAAAGCAAAGAACACATAAAAACAATAGTAGGAAAAAGGCATAACTTTCACAGAGTTAATGATAACCTGGCATCTTAGATTTTTTTATAAACTCCCCTTTGAAATATCCTGACTGAGAATTCCTTTTAAAAAATACCTAGAGGCTTGAGCTAAACACCCTGTTGGTGTCTACCTGGAAGTATTTGTTCTATAAATAAGCTTTTATTAAATTATTTTTATATTAAAATACATTGATAAAACAATTATAAAGAAACTTGACTCAGAGATATGCTTTCATGCTTTTTTTGTTATTTTATTGTAGTTTCTCTGGCATCTAAGAGGAAGGTAAGAATACAATATTCTGTCTGCCAGAAAATTCTTCTGTGCACATACCTTTCACTTTGATAGCACAGGAGATTTCCTGTTGCGGAAATGTGACCACATATACATTCCTTGCTTTTAATAAGTTAAGAAAGTGAAGATCAATGTAAATCCAATTCATTTTGCTCACCGCTGTACAAATCTGATTTTTGCTCTAGATGATTTATGTTTATATTTTTAATAAAATATCCAGACATAAGGTCACTGGTCTATTTAGAGACAGAGAAGGTTTTACTTACTTCTAAATATGTATGAAATGGCCTGGGATTTGGGCTTTTTCGTTTTTTCCCAGAACAAAAGCCCCTCTGTTCATTAACAGTAATATGTGACTGCTTCTCTTCTGTAGTACTTCCTGGAATAACCGTGTATTCTCCTAGAAATACCCATTATGAAATTTTGTTTCTGTAGGTAATGAATAAGTGGAAAGCTTCTGTGTTGACTACCAGAACCATTGCAACTGGCTAAAATGGATTAATAATCCATTTATTTTTGCTTACATTTTAACAATACTGATAACAATAAATAAAATATGAGGGTAACAGTTTTGAAGGGAAGGAACAATTGTTTCAAATAGTTCTGTTTGTTTATTTTTAATTTAGATTTCTAAGGCCACCGAACTCAGCAATGACTTGCAGGCCTTAGAAATCTAAATGAAAAACAAAGGCAAGAACAAAGGATGTAGAAAAGAATACTTTGCTATATTAAAATAATCCTGTGCTGAATTTAGTGTGCTTTGCCACAAATTATATGCTGAACAATTCAAAGTTGTTATCTAGCATACTAGGTGGGAGTGATGGAATTCAAGAATGAGTCAGCTGAAGTATTAATTTGCTGTTCAGATGAAGGAATATATATTTTAACTTAACTGCTATAACTAGGTATTTTTTTAAAATAAGTACCTCATAATAAGATACCTCCTTCTTCTTAATTTGCAGGTTGCCTGAGACCACTGCTGCTTCCTCATAGTTTCATTAATATATCTGAGTCCGAGTCTTCCTTCCCAGTAGGATCAATGATATATTTTCAGTGTTTTCCTGGATATAAACTAGAAGGGGCAGAGTTCCTTGAGTGCATGTATAATCTAATCTGGTCAGATAGTCCACCTAGGTGCCTTGATGTGGAAGGTAAAGCATCTTCTATGTTCCAGAAAATACTGGTGAAGTGTCAGTATAGTTTTACTTGGCTTAATAACTTTTTACTTAATCTATCTTAATCTTTTCTCAATATATAAACAGTGTTTGTTTTACAGTTAAATTCTATACATGTCTACTTAGAAGTAATGACTGCTTTCAGTGCAACTTATTCTCAGTAAGTGGTTATTTCAGTAAATTTCAGGCTTATTGTATATATATTATACTCATTATTAAAAATAGTTCTAAGCTGTTTAATATTGCATAAAATTGCTTGCTTACAATATGCATTAATCTTATGCATATCGCATTAATTAATTAATTAATTAATTAAAGAAAAATAGATATGGGTATGTGAAACTAAGAGAAAGCAGAAGGATGTGATATATCTGAATGAAAGTGGTCTGATTTTGTGGAGTTGATGAATATATGCAGGGAAGTTAAGGTTTAGATTTAAATATGAATAAAAGGGTAAAATCTATGTTAGAAAGTATGTATTGGTATCATCCAGATTATTGTGGGGTACATATCAAAGTCAAAATCCATAGACTGGTGATAGTTGCCAACCTGTGGATAAAAGAACCACAGGTGAATTTTGAGAAAAATTGTGCAAAATTCTGAATGTCATTTGAGGGGGAAATTATTCTGGTAGATAACATAAATGGATGGGTGGGACCAAGACAAGAAAGTACAAAAAAAAAAAAGTGATTGAACTATTCAGAGATCCAAGAACAAACAAGAATGGTGAATGTTTGGTGGGTATCTGTTTAGAAAAATGTATGTTAGTTTCAAATATGAGTTTATTCATATGTATTCATGGGAAGGAAGGATATAAATTTAAAAGCACAATTTATTCAATTATTTATGATGAAAAACAGAATTAGTGAAGGATACAAGGGTGATGAATTCTTCAGAATATGGACAGACCATTATATGTTGGTGTCAGGAGTGGATATTGGGGAAAAAATAAATGAAAGAAGGCAAATAAATGAAAGAATGTAGAGAGAAAATAGGAAGTAAGAAGAGACAGTATGTGTCCTGCATAAAAAAGTATTAGAAAATAGATTAATGGAAAGGGAACATAAGGAAAGAAGATGTGGACACTTCTTGGAACAGAGTTAAAAGAATTATGTTACAAAATTCCACAGAAATATGTGGGCACAAATGACTGTTCCTAATCACAACAGTGCCAAAAGTATAAATCATGCATTGTGACTTCATAACTCCAGTTCCATCCTTTCATACTTGTGTTATGACATCACATGAAAATAGATAAGAGAAGGAGTTTGTGTCATGACACATGTTTCATCACTTACTCTCTCCTGTGGATGCATAGGTCAGTGTGCACCCAGGGGGTGGGGCAAGTGATAATAGTTATGTAATGATGTAATCATACAAATGCTGTGATGTATGTTCTTGGGTCAGATATACAGATGTAAATTCATAGTCACATCATTTGTGTAAATAGGTCATTAAACATGTGTCATTTTAGCATCATTTTGATTTGCCAGAAACTTCACTCTTCTCCCCCCTTCCTCCAAAAGAACTCTTGGTGGAAAAAATAACAGAAGCTTCTTTCCATTCTGGTGTTTAAGTTATATAATGGCCTCTTCTTAGAAGACCACACAGGTACTTCACTTCTGGCCTTGAAAAGACTTTAAATTTTAATCAGGCATGTAAAAGAAATTTACATATACATGTATCTATCATGCTATTCACCTTCAGGGTAAGCAGTGTTATGCAAATGGCAGAAGGGAATAAGAAATAGTAAACGGAAGTATTTGAAGGCACAAGATAAGAAAAGGTAATATATCTAGTTTATAGCAACACTGCTCATTATACCTCTTGTTTCTTCTGTGACCTGCAAACCTTCTTTGCTTCCCCTCACTTCCATACATTGCCTTTTGTTCTTTAAATTTCTCATCTCTGTCTTTTTGAAGATCTCACCAACTCCATTCATCTGCAGCTTTCTCATTCTTACCCCTCCTCTTGAGTCATTTATATTTTTTTCATATATTCTGTGAAAATCATTTCATATACTGTATGATTAAACCACCTCAAAGTATGTGTTTTGTATTTGTCACTCATTTTTGTATTCAGTCCTTACTTATTCAGCACCCATTCATTCTTTACCTACAAAGATCAGAATCATGGAAGCCACGGTATTCCTTGTAACAAAAGTTGGACTTTAAAGAAGCAAGATAGGAAGAGTATTAACACCTTTGAACTTTGGTGTTGGAGAAGACTCCTGAGAATACCATGGACAGCCAAGAAAACAAACCAATGGATCATCGAACAAATCAACCCAGAGCTCTCACTTGAAGCACAAATGATCAGGCTCAAATTATCCTAACTTCAGACACATTGTGTGAAGAACCAGCTATCTGGGGAAAGCTCTAATGCTGGGAAAGGTGGAAGGAAAGAGAAGATGACGACTAGCAGCAAGGCGGATGGACTCAGTTATAGTGGCGATGAGTGCACCATTGGGAGACTTGAAAGAACAGGTTAGGGGTGGATTGTCATAGAGAAAGTCTATGTGGTTGCTAGAAGTCGAAAATGACTTGATGACGCATAATCAATCAATCTTAATCCTATCTCTTCTTGTTCTCCCACACAAACTTCTTAAGTAGCCCATTTCACTTAGATCTTTCTTACAGAACTTTTTTGTTACTCCTAAAATGTCCAACTGTCAATTCTATATACTGTAACAAAATAGAAAGAAGCATGTTTGTATTACATAGCCAATATTATTTCTTTCAACAATATTCATCCCTCTCAACAGAACATATACTAGCCACTACATTTTTACCAGCACTTATACATCTTAAAATTTCTCTGTTTATTTTCCATTTTTAGTAAACATTCTACCATGGTATACAGATTCATCTACTTGCCCTTCCTTTTCCAGTTTATTGTTCGCTCCATTTTCCCTATCAAACACAACTGTTTTTGTTTTTGATATATTAATTTTCAGATCTTGTTGCATCATATGATCTAACATTCACTACAAATCCTCTTGGTTCTCAGCAATCAACACAGCATCTTCTGTATGCAAAAATACACACACATTCATGTTCCCAGCTAACACGCCTCTTACATCACTATAAGCATTCCTTACAGCTTTATCCAGAAATACATCAAACAATTAGAGGGTTATTAAACATACTTGGTTTGTTCTCTAAAATTTGAACCACTCACTGAACATCCCATTTATTCTCACAGTCCTTTTTTGCTTTCCTTCTAACATACTACACTTTATTTCATTCAGATAGATAGGTAGGTAGGTAGGTAGAATTTCCTGTTTTTCGTAAAAATTAAATTTTATAGCATTATAGCTTTCTTTAATATATCACTATCATTTCCATACAAATATTTAAAATACTCTCTCCAGCATTCTCTCAGTTCAGTTTCATCCCTAATCATTTCATCACTTTAATTTAATCCAATCATTCTGCTGGGGGCTCTTTATTCAGCCCTCTTCTTCCACTCCCAAAACAGTTCTTATGTTTTCTCTGCCTCTTTTAATCTTAACAGGTTCTTGCTTTCTTTATTCTTTTCAACTTATTTTTTTCTTTATATACACATTAGGCAATATATTTCGCTCATTTTTTGTAGCAATCATTCATTTACATACATTTTTTTTTCATATCCACAGCTTCTTTCACTTCATCATTCCACCAAGCATTCTCTTTCATGTTTCTGTCTTCCTGAGAGAATATAAGCTTCTGTAGTTGAACTGAATGACTTGGTAGGCTTTGCAAAGAAAGCAGTTATCTTAAGAAAAGCCCTGCCAAGACAAACCAAAAAGCTATAGCAATACAATTTTCCTGATATTTCTTCTCATCTCTAGAATCCCGATCCCAAATTATTTAGCATCTTAAATATCAGTGGCAATATTTTGATACTGCTATAGAAATAACACATTATTTGCAGTCCATACTAAATAATAATTTTGTGCTACTTCATTCAGAATTTTTTTCTTCTAAACAGTTGTCATTCTATTAGGAGAAAGACAAAGGAACTGACTATTGTAGTATGATTGGGCTGCATGTTGGAGAAAGTCTGTGGCCAATACTTCTGCATCATGAAAAGAAAACTGAAAAGGTTCTGAAGGAACTAGTGGAAGTGATTGCAGAACCACTAATTGTAATCTTTGAGGACTCCTGGACAACTGAAGGAGAGCAAATGTCCCTATCTTTAAAAAAAGGAAAGAAGGAGTACTCAGAAAATTACAGTTCTTTGTCATCTGTACTGGACAAGGACCTTAACCAATTATTAACCAGCATATTTGTGAGCACCTAGATAAGAATGCAACAGTTAACAAGAGCTGGCTTAGGACTGTCACAAAAAAGTCATGCCAGACCAACTGTATCTCCTTTTTTTGACATAGTTGCCAGCTTAATAGATGGGGGAATGCAGTGGATGTTCATGATATCCTCATTAATAAAATGGTAAACATGGACTAGAGGATGCAACTGTTAAATGAATTCATAATTGTCTGAATGAGTGCACCCAGAGAATATTCATAAATGGCTCTGCATCAGCTTGAAGAGTAGTATCTGGTGGAGTGCTATAGTGATCTGTCCTGGCTCTTGTGCCATTCAACATTTTTAATGATATGCATTACAAAAAACTGACTGGTCTAGTCAGTCTTGGTCAAGCCCAATTTGTCACACTGTCTCTAGTTCTAGGCACAGCAGTCTGAAAAGGATATTGACAAACTGGAGCAAGTTCAAAGAAGGGGTAGCAAGATGAACTGGGAACTGAAAATCTTGTCCTGTGAGGAATGGTTCAAGGAACCTGATAGGTTTATCTGCAGAAGAGAAAGTTGAAGGGAGATATGATAGCAGTCTTCAGGTATCTAACGGATTATCTTATAGAGGAGGGAGTGGATATTTCTCTTTTGCTCAGAAGGCAGGACCAGAAACAATGGGTTGAAACTCCAGGGAAGTAGATCCAGTTTAGATATTAAAAGGTGTTTCCTGATTATAAGAGCTGTCAACCAACAGAACAGGTTGCCCCGTGAAGCCATATGTTGCACTTCATTAGAGGTCTTCAAATAGAGGTGCGATAGCCATCTGTCCAAAATGCTTTAGTAGTTATTGCACTGAGAAAGGGTTAGACTATTTGACCTCTCCATTCCCTTCTAATTTTTATGATTCTTTGAACTACATGAATAAGCCAGCAGAAATCAGGCTCCACTTGAAATTGGCTTTACTAACAAATGGTCTTAAAGCATGTTATTGCGGTATAATTTTTAGATAGTAAGGCCTCTAAGTGACACTTTAAACTGCCAGGGTATCTCCTTTTCAACCAAGGAGTCTGAAATGGTATTATATCTCTAGGTTCCATATTTATCCCTTTACCCTATTGAAAATATTTGTACCCAATTGGTAATTGTGTCAAAATGTTTATAAATGTTGAAATTGCTTCTGTTTACTGTCTTTACATCAATTAGTTCCACCATAAAAACTGAAAAGTGTGAATTTGCCTTGTAGTGTGACATATGACATATATAGGTGAGCCATTCTTGCTTAAATTTAGTCCATCTTCTCTTCTGGATATATACTGTTAACTTTGCCGGGTATTCCCCAGCTTTGATTTCCCAGTCTGATATTATTGGCAAAGTGTCTCTTCTCCACTGTTGGGCCAAATTTGTCCTCACAGCTGTCAGCATATATTTTAATAAGTTGTGATATTTATTAAGATACTATTTGTATGGAAGGGAATTGAGAATTTAATGCCATTTGACTGACTGTTCTCCTTTTTATTATTAGTTTTATTTTTACTTATGTTTTCATTTTTTTTCATTTTTTCTGTCTTTACTTTTTTCTCTGTTCTTCCCATTTATATGAATGTGTGCATTTATTTTTGGAACAATCACAAGTGGTGGTGATACCAATATTAATATTAAAATTTAGAGGTTTTTAATTATTTCTGAAGATGATATAATGAACCTAGTTCTATACATTTAATTAATTAATGAAATAATGAATTTTAAATTTTATTATACTTCTAAATCCTTTTTTTACTGATATTTTCTTTATCCACTGTCTTTTTCTATCTTTTTTCTCTAATGTAGCTATTTATTCTATTCTTTAAATATTGTAAACAAATAAAATATTAAGTTAAAATACATAAAATATTTGTAATACATTATGTATTCCTAACTTTTCAGTATAAAGGGCAGTTTTAGGAATATATTATAGCCATTTTCACATTCAGTCATTCAACAATTTCATATAATTTTCTTCTGAAAACTTGGAAAGTTGTATGTGATCCTGGTGGATTAGTACTGTTGAATCCCTTGATTGGCATTAATATTTTTTTCTGTAGGTACGTCTATTAGATATACTATTCAGAACAGCCTATAGACTGAAAAGAATAATTATTTTCCCTTTTTTCCTTTAATGTTAACTTTTGTTTGAAATGGGAGAGCTACTGTGGTCCTCATAGTTCTATGTGATACTCTATTGATGCCCAAGGCTCTCCTGCATTCTATCATGCATATATCCAAACAACTGAACAACATGTTCTTTGTAGCTGATAGCAATAGAGTAGAATAGATTGTCTATTATTTTATAAAAAGCAGGAGGCTATGGCTAAGCCGGCAGAGGAAGAGACAGGTTGAACCCTTAAAAACAAAAGGAATTTTGGGAAGAAGAAGGGAGAAGAGATAGAGGTGTAATGGCTGGCAAACTAAGATGGATATAGATAGAGTTGGCTGTTGCAAATTTGTTGGTTCGAGGAAAGGCCAGAGCAAGAGTCACAGGAGTGGAGCAGGAGAGTGTGGGGAAAAAACTCACCGAAGAAAGGGGGCCACTATTGGACAAATCTACCCTAAAGAGAGGGAGAAGGGGGCCCCTTGGAGAGAGAAGACCAGCTTGAGAGAATAAAAACCAGCTGGCATAATTATGCCTTGCCTATGAATAGGTAAAAGGAATAGAATGTAGGAGTAACAATACTCATATTTAGCCAACACACCTAGACTACCTTGATAACAAGGTAGATGTTATCAGGAGCAGGAAGCTTTACTTTGCCACTAGAGAAATCTCACTTAAAATGCCTGGGCAATTGGTTCTAACTACATCCACATATAAAAGTATGCATTCCTGCTCAAAAACTCAAGTGAATAAACTCAACAAAGATGTGAAGAACATATGAATTTAAATGGAGTATAAAATAAAAGCTATACTGATGTTTAAGTCTCCTCTCTTCTGCCCATCCAAGGAAAAGATATAGATGATGCTTTCCAAAAGCAAATTGCAGATCTTTCAAAGAAGTGCGGAAGTATAGGGATTGTTGTAATTGTAATAACCCCCACAACTCTGCCAGATGTGGCTCTTCCAGGAAATTCCTGACTTCTCTTGCTGACAATCCCTTCAAATGTTGAAGGAAGGCACAAGAGGATCACCTCTGCCAGACTTAGCTGAAGAAATGGAAGTAACAGGAACATAACAAATTTCAAATTTTGAATGCTGTTAAACATCCCAACAACAGTTGAGATTTCTTTTCACATGTACACTTTTCCCATTGGTGAAACTTTTGAAGCAATGAACATGCTGTTGTTAAAAGAGCAAAAGATTGACTTGTAAATGTCACTTTTTAAAGCTTTCTGTTCCAGTCAATTTAATTAATATGGTTGTCAAACTAAATCACTGCTTATGGTCACCTGTATTTTCTTTGAAGAGACCCTTTGATACAATATCTAGTGAATCAAATCTCTGTGCTCTGTTTTCAGTGGCATTTGTCCCCAAAGTGTTTACTTTTTCAAAAGGCGCATATTATATTCTGCACTCTGCCTAGACTATGGAATTGTGCTAAAATTTTAGATAACAAGGAATAAGGGGACAGCTGAGGCTTTGGATTGGATCGTGTCTGTGCAACCTCTCCCCTCTCGGGGATCCCATCACTCCCTGTGGTTCATGGAAGAGTTGAGGGAGATGAAACATCACCATGGGGTGAGGTATCATTAGTATGCTGATGATACACAATTATACGTATATCTCTGCCCCTGGCGAATTAGGTGATGCCGTGAATGTCTTATCCCAGTGCCTGGAGGCTGTGAGGGTCTGGATGGGGAACAACAGGCTTTAGCTGAACCCTGGCAAGACTGAGTGGCTTTGGGTTTTAGGACCTGCCAGTTCTGGTGACTATGCCACCAGACAGACCTGGTGCACAATCTTGGGGTCCTCCTGGATTCATGACTCCTGCTCAAGGAGAAGGTGGCAGTTGTGGCTAGGAGGGCCTTTGTGCAGCTTCATGTTGTGTGCCAGTTGTACCTGTTCCTAGTTTGGGAAGCTCTGCTCACAGTCATTCATGCCCTAGTCACCTCCAGATTGGATTACTGTAATGCACTGTACATGGGGCTGCCCTTGAATAGTATCTGGAAGCTTCAGCTGGTGCAGAATGCAGTGGCATGGGCAGTTATGTGTGCATCCAGAACAGCACACGTCAACCTCTGCTCTGCAAGCTGTATTGGTTACCAGTTTGCTTCTAGATCCAATTCAAGGTGCTGGTTTTAATCTTTAAAGCCCTTCATGGCATGAGACCAGGTTATCTGAGGGACCACCTCTCTCCAATTACATGTGCCTCCCCCATTAGATCTGGCAGAGAGGGCATGCTTCTGGGCCCATCTGCCAGGGACTTACACTTGGCAGGTCCCAAGAGGCAGGCCCTCTTCGCCGTGGTACCCGCCTTATGGAACATTCCCCTTCCCCTGAAGTCAGGTTAGCTCCATCCCTCTTAATGGTCTATAAGTCCCTCAAGACCTGGCTTTGTCATCAGGCCTGGGGGTCCCGGGGGACCAGTGATATTTTAAGATGGCTCTATCATTGTGTTTAATTTACTCTTTCCTGTACCTGATCGTTGTGTTTTTAATAATGATTCTTTTTTAATAATTGTTTATGTATTTATTTTATTTTGTTGTACACCACCCAGAGTCACTTCGTATGGGATGGATGGCCATGTAAATTTAATAAATAAACACATACATACACGCATACATACATACATAATTACATAAAATAAAAATAAAGCAGGATAATAGATCCAGCTGCTCCTAGAGGCCCAAGTATAATATTGAATTTAAATTTAATCTGACAGTACATTTTTAAAAGGACAAATATATTTCTCTCACTGGGAGATGAGAGAACTATATTACTATTGTGTAACTGGAGCCATATTTATTGATTGAACACCTAGTCAGTGCTTTGCTGTGTACTCAATGTTTTTGTAGATATCAGCATTATCAGAAATTAATTTCAAATTCAGAGTTGGTATTAAAATGGTATTATAAAAAATGTTGAATGATAGCCAAATAATTTCAGAGCCTTATATAGTACCAAAGTTTTCTTGATTAGATAGATGTCATTAAACCCATTTTATAATGTTTTCTCTAAAATGATTTCTATAGGCTAATCTCAGAAACAAAGGGTTCATAGAACTAATCAAATTAGTTTCATAATAATTTTGAAATCTTAATGGAAGATAATTGGGACTTGTGAGGTAATCTGTTATTTTCAGCCTATTTCTCTAACCTGTCAACTTTCTTTTGATTTTTTTTCTTCTAACATATTGCTTATCTCACCTGATTTTGTGTCATCTGTAAATCTGATAAATGTTCTCTCCTCTCCTCACCAGAAAATGATTTTGCACTGTTCAGTATCTCCCTCCAGTACCATGAGCACTCTTAATACTAATTTTAAGACAGCTTTGTATCCACAGTTGTCATGTGTGTGTGCCTTCAAATCAGTTTTTGACTCCTGGCAACTGCCTGGACAAGTCCCTGCAGTTTTCTTGGCAAGGTTTTTCAGAAGTGGTTTGCCATTGCCTGCTTCCTACAGCTGAGAGAGAGAGAAACTGGCCCAAGGTCACCCAGCTGGCTTCTCACAATTTACTAGCAAACTATCTGATCAAAAATTAGACAAAATTAGTCTGAGAAGACTTGTTCTTGCAAATCGTGCTGACTCCTATAAATCACATAATTTTCAAAGTGGGTACAGATTAATCGCTGATTTACTTTAGAATCTTCATAGATACAAATAACAGATTAATTAGCCTGCCGTTCCTTGGATCCTTCTTTTTTTCAAAATAGGGTCATTTGCCCCCCTTTAACAGTGGTATTTAAAAGCACTGACATCAGAATGATGATGTATGCAATGAAGTTTTCACACAAATGCTACAATTATGTACCTGATCATAACATTGGATTTAGGTTTGTAAGTCACAGTGTTTGCTTGATGACCTTATACACAGGTCATCGTTACCTCTCCCCTAATATGGTACCCATGCCCTTTAGTCATATGTCATTCTCAAGGGTTTATGAAAGGTACTACATAAATGTAGTGCGGTGCAGAGTGGTAGGCGGCAGTATTGTAACGGAAACTCTCCCCATGACCCGAGTTTGATCCTAGTGGAAGCTGGATTCTCAGGTAGCCAGCTCAGGTCGACTCACCCTTCCATCCTTCCAAGGTCGGTAAAATGAGTACCCAGCTTGCTGGGGAAGGTGACAACTGGGGAAGGCAATAGCAAACCACCCCGCTATAGTCTGCCAAGAAAACGTCATGAAAGCGGCATCCCCCCAAAAGGTCAGACATGACTTGGTGCTTGCACAGGGGACCTTTCACCTTTCACATAAATGTTCAACCAGACCATCAGCAATTTCTCAGATGTAGTTCATGTGGCTCAGAAGATAACTCATTCAAAGTGAATTCAGACATAGTCAAGGAATACCTATGAGTGATTGTGCTATATGCAAAATATCCCACATATTTCTCTGCTTTAGTGAAGCCATTAGTTTAACAAATTATATACACATTTGGGACTTTTTGAAATATACTGTCAAATTTCTTTGAGGACATATATTTTTATATCATAGGAAATGTATTATTTGTCTTTAAATTAGCCTCTATTGCAAAAAATGTCTTTTTACAAAATCAGAATTCCATTAATATATGTTAAAAATGGGTAAAATAGTATCAAAACTTTACAAAGTTACTTTAGCATGGCACAGCATTCACACAAACAAAGAACATTTTTATCAAAGCTTATGTGGTATTGGCTTAACAAGTGTATCTGGACCATATATAAGGAAAATTGTGCTGTCTGCTTTGAGTAGCTGAAGTGGCTTCAGTATGATTTCCACTTTTATATCTTCCTAGTCCATTATCTCATAGCTGAAGATAACAACATTTTCTCTCCCAAATAAAGTATTGTATCAAACGTACTTATCAATATATATTTTTCTGAAATAAGTTTCCATTGTTAAAATAATACTTCCAATATATATAGGGCCTTCTTTACAGTGATGGATGGATGAGAACAGTTTCCTTCCTAGATCTTCAAAATTAGTAATACAGCCAAATACTGTAGCTACTCTTAGCAGTATAATTTTGTCTGCATATGGTTAGCAAGAAAATATAATTAGCAGTAGATGTGATAAACTCTTAAAAAGTTGTTTTATGACATCCATAACTCATCAACCTGAAAGACAGCATCCTGCGCAAGTCAGTCAGCACACATGAGTTTCTGTTTGTCATAGCATACAACATTATAGATATGTAACAATACATAAGCATTTGTACCTGCCAGAAAACCTTCAACCAAATCACATGCATATGTCATTAATCTTCTAAAAGTCATATGTAAAGAAATACATTAAGAAAAGGAAAAACAAGGCAAACAAGTAAAGACAAATGCATTTATGGACTAAATTATGTGCACCTATGGATATTTCTTTTAGTCACTGTTTGTTCTTCCTTGTCTCTCTCTCCTAATGAACTCCACTGCTTATTAGCACTTCCTGTTGGTTGAGCAGTAATCAGAGGAGGGGGAGATGCATCATTCAGATATAGTAGGCAATTACAATTGTGCCAAGATAGGAAAACACAGGAAGGGTTGATATGTACTAAACTTTAGTAATTTAAACACTGTTTTATTATGATCCCTGCTCACTATATCTAAAGTTGGTTGGCTATTTATAGCAAGTTGCAGCAATGGTAAAATCATGTAACTAAAAAGGAAATTTTAGAAGCTTCCCGTTCCACTTTTGCTTACCTTCATTCTGTCCTTTCTTCCACATATAGATAGTTTTAAATACAGGTAGTCCTCACTTAGCAACTGCCATGGACAGTGACCGTTTGCAGTTACAACTGTGATGAAAAAGTAACTCTGCGACCAATGCCCTCATTTATGACCTTCACAGCATCTCTCTCTCAGTCACATGTTTGCCATTTTAGTCACTTAGTATGCATTGTCCTATGTAAAATCATAAGCAGTCAGGGTCATGTGATTTTTCACTTAGCAACCACTTTGCTTAATGACTGAGTTGCCAGTCCCAAATGCAGTTGCTAAACAAGGACTACTTGTACTCTTTATTGAAACTTACCAGTTTTGTAAGTCACAGCCTGAAGTTGTGTTGTTTCTAAACTCACCTTAGTTTGTTAACCACTTTCTTTTGGCTTGTATGAAATGGAAAGTGCTGTTAAGCTAAAACTTCTGAACACTTTCTCTTGGCCTTGGCCTTGTGGAAGGAGAAGAGAAAGGAAGAGCATGCAGATCCAATAGGGTTTGTTCAACTAAACCTGTCATTGCCCCTGTATTAGATCCTGAAGCCCCAGAAAACAGTGCTCCATTTGCTTCTGTTAATACTTCTCCTGTGGATAAAAACATGATTAGATTAGATTAAATTAGAGTTTGGATTGATATTGTGCCTTTCATTCATGAGTTTATATATATATACTGTGTGTTTCTGTGTAGAGATAGATAGATAGATAGATAGATAGATAGATAGATAGATAGATAGATAGATAGATAGATACACACACACACATAGACACACTCCTCCTATTTTCCCTCATAATCCTAATGAGTCCCTATAAAATTAGACCACCATTTGAGTTACTTTTAAGAATGTGCAGGTACTCAAAATCTGCTTCCTTTTACTGCCTACTTTGTCCAGACAGCTTTGTAGCCTGACATGTTTTACCAAGATTAAAAAGCCAACCATACATTCCTCAGTCTGGATGGGGTAAGTGGGGATGGTATTACAATATATAAGGTAGCAGCTTTTTCATTGAATTGAAGTTTGAGATGCTTTTCAGGTAGACTGTTCCACTTCTTGTGCACTTTCTAGAATGACCATAAGACCATATTACATTAAGAGTTTTGTTTGATCTAAATGGAGGCCAGTGTGCCAGGAAATCTTAGCTTTATAGGATATCATATTAGAATTCTTAATGAAATATTACTATCAATTCTGTTTCTATTCAGCAACATAAACATTCACATTTCTAATTAATATATATGAATGATCTATCATGCAATGTTATGTTGCAAAATATTTCCAAATGTTTATTTTTAAAATATGCAGATTTACTGTTCTATTAAATCTGATGTTTATTTACTTGTTCCACATTCCTTATTTTAAAAAGTCTGTTCTTTGTTCCCATGCTCTTTTAGTAAAAAGTATTAAAAAGAAGCAGGTGCTTTGCTATAAACCCTTACAACATTGCACATATATCTCTGTTTAAAGGAAGAAATAACGATTTGGGCTATATTGATTAAGGAACTGCAAATGAGATCTGCAAAAAAAAAAAAGTTGCAGAATGAAATGTTATTATTTAAAGAATACAATTTTCTGTAAATTCATTCTTCCTTTTGCTGTTTTGAAGATACGAAGTTTCCTTTTCTTTTAGATTTTGTTTCTTAAGGACTTCCTGTACATTTGCATTTGAGAAATGAAACAGATCAGCTCCATAAACCTGGCAAATGAGAATGAAAAGTCAAATTGTTGCAGAAAACAGTCCTTTGTCCTTCATACAGTCCATTGTACAAGAGCTGTACTAAAAGGCATTCTGTAATTTCTGGAGTGTTTCTGAACAGAAATTTTCCAGTGCCTTGTAATGCAGTTTCTAATCTGAGTCTAAGGAGAATAGAACACATTTTTATTTGAAGTTTTTATACTCATTTTAAAGGATTATAAAGTTTGAGAAAGGAGAAGGGACACACTGTAAATTCAAAGTCTTCTGTGTTGTTCTGACACTGATAAAATGGAGAGATTATCTGCTGCTTTTCAAAGCAGTACGAACTGATATCTGACAAAACTGAGGCAGGGGGTGGTGTTCATTGCCATCTGCTTAGTTTGAATTACAGAGAATGCTCATCTAGTATCTCCTAGATGCTTCTCTAGGAAAGCAAAACTTTTTCTAGGGTAGATATAGTATGTACTGAATAGGCCTCCAGTGCAGATTTATCATATTTGCTAACAAGTCAATTCAAAGGGGACTAGTAAAAAAGAAGTGTAACCAAATAGGACTAGTAAAAAGGAGAAAAAGAGAGATGATTCTGTTTGGGTTACCCTGAATTTGTGGAAGATCATGCTGGGGGACTAATGCTTGGTTCCATGGTCTTTGGGTCTTCCTGGGACTCCCCTATGAAATTTAGTTTTTCAACATCACCACTGAAGTAACAGAAGGAGGTCAACAAAATGGACTTTGGCCTTATCGTTATCTTGACAACAACCTGTTGTGTTTCACTTTGACAGTGGGTGCCAAAAAAACCCATGGAAGTTTTCAGTTCTGGATCAAAGATAAAGGGTTGTGTGGTTTCAGTGGTCAGTATCCCTGCCTGGCTCTGACAAATCTGTTTTTGAAGCTCTTCTGTATATCCCATTGATGCAAACAGATAAATTAGTAGAAATACAGGAGAGGGATTTCTTTGTGGCAGTACAGTATCCTGATTATGGAATTTCTTCCCTAGGGCACTTAAACTGGCCCCTTCTTTATTGAGTTGGGCTGTTAAAATTTTCTGTTCTGCTCAGTTCCTTTCTTCATTTTGAAAGGATTAGGGGTTTTCCTGTTTTGCTCCATATGTTTTAAGTTGTTATATTAGTTATACTATATTCAAGGGTCTTATGCTGGAAATATTTTATAGATTCATAATCTATTTCCTCTAAACTAAGTAGATACTGGATATTACATGCTTAATTAATTCATTCTTTTAATTAATGCTAAGATTTATTCCCACAGAATGCAATATAAGATTTTAAAAAAGAACGTTAGCGTATGAAACTATATAGATAGAAGCTTTTATTCCAAGTTCTTTTAGAAACAGTCAAGCAAACTTCAAAGAAGATATGAATTCTGGTTGAATGGTCCAGTAGAAATAGAAATTTTACTGTAACATTGGCATTCTTTATTAATTAAGATACAAGCTACAATCATAAATTCACCATATTCCTCTCCTATCAAAGTTTTTTTTTGAGTGGGCCATTATCTTTCCTTTCTGTCAAAGAGGAGGAAGTATAATAGTCTGAATTTCCAAATTTAGTCTGAACCAGTTTCTTCAGAATCAGTTGGGATCATTATAGTCCTTCAAGATACAAATATACAATTATTCTTCTCATAGTTAGGGGGTCTTGAGAGAGATTTGTAAATAGGAAGAGATATGATGCTTCTGTTATTAAAGGAATTGTGTATATATAGGAAGTGGGGGACTTGGAGTCTAGCTATTTTTAAAAATGTTATTTGTTTTTAAATTGGAAATCTGGGGCCCTGTAATTAGTCTTAAGTTATAGAAAGTTTTCCTGGAGCCTGCTAAAGATTGCTTGGGGCAGGGTGGGGGGACTGTCATATTTCTTCTTTATTTGAAACATTACCCTTAGAAACAATGATGGCATGTATCCTAAGATCCCTCAAAAACTGTTTTTCACCTTATTTTTTTCTACACTCTGTCTGTTTTTTAATCCCCTTTTTATTCATGATATTGAAGTGATTTGGCTCAGTTTGTCTTTTTCAGTGTAATAGGTTCCTGGTACAGCAGAAATAATAAGAATGAAGACCAATGGTTTATTGTATTGCTGCGTGGATCTCTTCCCTTGCACGTATCCTGAAACCTTACACTTACCCTGAAATTAATTTTCAGAATAGGTTGTTGCAGAAAGGAACAGAAAAATGTGTAGGATTTAGCTGTTATTTTTTTAAAAGGTTTATTGTTACTTATTTTTGTTTATTCATTGCCACCAATGCAAGACATGCAAACGGGGTGTGATATGGTTATAGGAACATAAGTGGGTTGCTGCATTTTGGATCAACTGCGGTTTCTGAGTAATTTTCAAAGGCAGACAATGTAGACGTCTTTGCAGAAGTTAACTGCATGGTGATAAGGGCAAGACTCGCTAGAGTTAGGCTATCCCGCTCCAGAAAGAGGTGGGAGGGCCTAGTTAGGGGTGGGCAAAGATGATCCTGGCCACAGTCTCTACTTGCTGATCAGTAGTAGCCATAAATCTAGCCCAACCACAGTAAATGGGTCAGAATATATCAGTACCCATCAACTGTCAGCTTTGTCCTCCTGATATTAAAGTTTACTTGTACATTGTGAAATAAGTCTCCACTTTCTATGGTTATATCCTGTATGGTTTCTGATTCTGTGTACATATGGTACTACCATCTTAATTAATTATACAGTACTCACCATCCTAGGCCTCATCCATGCCTACAAACAACGAATTCATGCACACAATGTATGGTTATCTAAAGAGCTTGTGTTTAATCAACACCCTGTTAACCGAGGCTTTTTCCTCTGAAAAATGTATAGAGCTGTCTTTCTGCAACTACCTGTTTTCTGCTATTCATAGCTTTTCGTTACTTCTTTTCAATTCTGTTATTTAATTAATATTAAGAAATGTTGTTAACCCTCATAAACATCCAACACAAAAAATATGTATAATGACATGGGACATGGCAAAATAATAAGGGAAACTATGAATTAGAAAAGTCTTTATGACATTAAAAATTCTTTACAGACAGAAAGTTCTGCTCTGACACCTTTTCTTTACAGGGCTGGTGATCTAGAGAAGGTGTGGAACATCTCAGTCCATGCCTAAGCACTGAGCTATCTAAACTGAAAAGTTCTGCAGGAGTTTGCACCTTCATAGAACCACCGATAGGTGTTGGCTCCTTGCATTACTTTATTTATTTATTTATCAAATTTATGAATGCCCATCTCCCCCTGAGGAGGGACTCTGGGCGATCTACAATAAAAACAGAATTAAAACAGTACAATATAAAACTATACAATAAATATACAGTAGATACACAGTAAAATATAAGTATGATAAAAACCAGATGGCTAAAAGTTCTCTATGAATCTGCAAGTGAAACGGGGTCCTCCTAGGGGGCTAGCCATCCCCAAGAGTGACTACTCTCCTTCCTGCCCCAGGCAAGATGGCAAAACCAGGTTTTCAATTGCTTGCGGAAGTCCAGGAGTGAAGGAGCCTGTCTCAACTCTGGGGGAAGAATGTTCCAAGGGGCAGGCGCTACTGCAGAGAAGGCACGCTTCTGTGACCCTGCCAGATGGAATTCTCTGACAGATGGGGTCCATAGCATGCCCTCTCTGCCTGCCCGGGTGGGACTGGTCGATGTAATGGGGGTGAGATCCTAATAATTTATCCTAATGTTGAATTGCAATCTTTTTTCTGTTGTCTTTAAAAAAAAAAGTCACTTTGTTGTTTTCTATTCCTATCCACATATTAAGGAAAAGCTGGGAATATGACAAGGGAGTTTGATAACAAGTACAGCTTTTTAAAAATGTTTAGCTATAATGTCACTTACTAGCTTTTTTTTTAAAGGATTTTGTATAAAATTGAAGGTTATCAATTAAAATAATCAATATTTTACTTGGTGAGCTTAAAGAATATTGTATGCTCTTATTACATAAAGATTCTGGAGAGCAGAGGCTGCATTTATATTAGCATAAAATTCATTCCTTTACTGAGTGAAGGAAAAGCCCTTATTCCCATGTGTATAGCTACAGCAGAAATGAAGTATAATTTGAATCAAGGACAATTTTGCTATTTTCAGCCTGGCTCATTATTCTTCCATCTGTTGACCATATAAGGACTTGATGAAGAAAGAGCATTAGTAGGCAAGTGGTTGGGGGGGTTGTTTTGTTTTTAAAGAAAGGATTTTCCTTTTATTTAATAAACACTGGGTGGATTCAGTTGTTTCTTCACTGTAGGAAGACTTCTATTTCCTTCCCACAGTCCTCCAAACATATTCCAGAAATCTGGGAGAACTGTAATCACATTTGGGGGGATGCAAGGAGGTTTGAAGTCCACCGGGAAAAAATACATGAGCAAATGGGTTTGCATATCACTGTATGAAATCATAGAATCCTACCTCATTTCCAAATCTATGCACCTCCCTAAGCAGCAATACCCTCACATAAATAACTGTTAATGGTTATCAATGAAGCAGACCAAGTTAATGTCAGTGGTTAGACTGTTGTCATTTATTGTATTGTATTGTATTGTATTGTATTGTATTGTATTGTATTGTATTGTATTGTATTGTATTGTATTGTATTGTATTGTATTGTATTTCTCCACCACGCATCTCATATACAACTCTGGGTGATTTACAATGATAAAAATAACATGTCACTAAAACAGTACAGTATAAATATAAATATAAAAATACAAATTCAATATTTCCATTGTATTGCACATCTTGGCATCCTTATTGTATTTTTAGAATTAACTGTCTGAATATAATAATTTCTTAAAGTTATAGGAGCATGGATTTGTTAATATTCCCTGCCTGTAAGGGGCCATTTTAAGAGGAAACAATTTAATGTGCACCTCAATGTTGTACATGTGATGTGCTCCTTAGATTGAAATACACAGGACAGGCAACCCCAAGTCCTGCTGTGCTGCCTTGTCGTGGCAGGGAGGCAGGGTTCCTGGGAGGGATGAGAAGAATGTCAGGAGTGTATGTTCCCAGCAGGGTCACCCAATATGTGAAAGTGATCCCAGCTGTCCAGCTAAGGCAAGCAGGCACCTATATTGGGCAGCAGTAATATAGGAAGATGCTGGATGCCAATGATCACTTTAGTGACAATGGCAAAGGCATCAATTAATGCTGTGTGGGAGAAGGCAATGGTAAACCACTACTGTATTTTTACCAAGAAAACCATGGTAAAAACCAATGGATAGGAAATACAAAATGATTGATGATATAGTATTGGATGATGGGCCCCCAGGTCGGATAGCACTAAACATGCTACGAAGGAAGAGCTGAGGGTCTTTCGGAGTACTAATGGTGTTTATGACATGGCTAGATTAAAGCCTTTGGGAAATCTAGTTGTTGGTATTGCTATACAGGAAAAGAAAATCTGAAGCTGCAAAGATAGAACTACAGTACGAACATGGAAAGTAAGAAGCATGAACACAGGAAAGCTGAACATAGTGAAAAATTAAATGACTACAAATTATCTTAGGCATCAGCAAACTGAGATGGACTGGGATAGGATACTTTCAGTCAGAAGATAACACCATTTATTACTTAGGACATGAAAAACAATGAAGAAATGGTATTGCTTTTATAGTTAGGAAGGGTATAGCAAGAACAGTACTTGGCTACAATGAAATCAATGACCGAATAATATCAGTTAGACTTCATGGACAATATGATGATAATTCAAGTTTATACTCCAACCACAATGCAGAAGAAGAAGAGGTTGATGACTTCTATGATAAAG
This sequence comes from Candoia aspera, assembly GCF_035149785.1. Classification (NCBI taxonomy): domain Eukaryota; kingdom Metazoa; phylum Chordata; class Lepidosauria; order Squamata; family Candoiidae; genus Candoia; species Candoia aspera. The sequence goes on along the minus strand of NC_086153.1, from coordinate 52,402,477 downwards.
TTTGATTCCGGTGGGGACATGGCCAACTGAACAGCTGTGTCCGTGAGCTCCACGGACAGAACTGACAACGTGGTGGTCTTTTGGGCTTGGGCAGGCTTTTTCCTGAAGCCTGGAGCATTTTCATGAACAAAGAAAATGCTTGGAATCATCCCATCTGTCCTCCAGATTGGTGACTTGCAGCCAGAGAATCACAAACAGCGTCTGCGCCAATCTGGTAAGAGCTAGCCAGGAGGCTGGGATGCCACCAATTCCAAGCCACACTGTAGCCTTAAAGAGACACTAAGTTGAGCCATTCCATTTCTAAATCACCCAATTTATATTTTTTAAGTTATGTACCCTAAGACTTTTTACAGCAAGGAGAAGCGTTCTCTCTTAGTGCTTACTGTTATTTCTGGTATTAATTTTTAAAACTTCTAAAGTTTTGGCTTGTTTCCCTTTTAAATACTAAGAAGGATTGAGAATAAATAATCACCTCCCTGCTATTATTTTTGTATTGAATTTGAAGAATTTAATATTTTTCTACACATCTGCTGTTTTGAATCTTTAGCTTTCTGTTGCCACTTTCCCTTGGAGCTGCTTGTTAGCACACTTTCTCTTGTGTTAACAACTTTCAGGGATGGCTAGCACCCTAAGTGATTTTGAGGGGCCTGTTACACTCACGGACTGATTAAAATCTTTTGCCACTTAGATTTTATTATATTTTATTTTATTGTATTGTTGTATTGAAATGGTTTTAAAATTTAACTGCATTTTATTGTAAACTGCCCAGAGTCCCCCATGAGGTGGAGATGGGTGGTGAATAAATTTATAAATAAATAAAAATAAATAAATAAACTCATTAACTCCTATTCTTGCTAGTCAAGCATTTAGGGGGCACCGTAATCTACTGCCTGAAACAAGGAGGATTTCAAGGAGACTTTCTCAGAGTTTCGTTGTGACCTTAAATAGTCCTTTAAACAGATGTTTTCCGACTTCTCTCAAGCTATTTTGCAAGATATTTGGGACATTGTAGCCAGTTTGGTCTAGTGGTTAAGACAACGGGCTAGAAATCAGGAGACTGTGAGTTCTAGTCCTGCGTTAGGCATGAAAGCCATCTGGGTAACCTTGGGCCAGTCACTCACTCTCAGCCCAATTCAACTCACAGGGTTGTTATAGCGGGGAAAATAGGAGGAGGAAGGAGTATTAGGTATGTTCACCACCTTGAATTATTTGTAAAAATAATAAAGGGATAAAAAAAATGAGCTTTAAAATGTGTCATCTGGCTGGGGAAGTTGTGGAAGAAGTTGAGGAACTCAACAACAATAGAAATGTCTTTACTGATAGTGAGATTGAGGTTTCTGCTGATGATGACCAGATTGTAGAACTGAAGGAATGAAATGGACAGATTGAATTGCAAATTATAAATGGAATTGTCTTTTTGATGGAAAGTTATGGGGAAAAAGAATTTTTTTTCTGTGGGAGGTTTTTTACTGAGAAATCTGGTTTTTTAAGGGGGGAAGTTGGGGTTTTTGATCTCTCTGTGAAAAGTGCCTTGTGTTTATTGTGGAGATATGTGAATGCTTTGGTCTATTTCGAAGTGGGTTAAGGATTTGAGAATGTTTATCTGGATTGCTTTTAAGGCTTTTCTGACTGCATACCCTTTTTTCAACAATTTGTTACAATTAATAAGGTATAAACAAAAAATGCTGGTTTTAGGTTTAATAGAATTAAGATTGTTATACTGTAATTGCAGTATTATTAATTTTAAGATTAGACACATATAGTATGGGAGTGGGCAGGATTTTAGTTTCCCTTCCCCAAACCTTTGTTTAACTATCTTGTCTTTTAGTTTGATTTTTATTATAGTGGACAGAAATATATAGAAATAGTGGTAGGAAAGAAATAATTAAGTAAATGTTTTTTGGGGGGGAGTTGATTAAGAGGTTTATATATTTCTTTGTTTTTTAATATAAGGGGAAGGAGCAATTGTATTTAGTGATTTTTATAATGTGCTAATAGAATGATATATAGAAATAATGTGATTTTGGTTTGATATAGAGTAAGGGATTGATTATGGAAATTGCTGTATATTCTTGTTGTTAAAAGTCAGAAGTCACCTCTTTATGTAATCTTTAAAATTCTTTTTATTTATTTATTTATTTTTATTTATTACTCAAATTGTGTTTTCGCACTTTTTAGTTTTATCTCTTTTTGTAGTTTTTTTTTCTTTTTTGTAGTTTTTATCTTTGCTTTAAATCTAATAAAATTCTTTTAAAAAATATGATCAAGTTTAATTTGAAATTGATAGAACATGCAAGCAAGATGTGCTGCTTGTGATTGGTGACTGGAATGCCGAAGTTGGAAACATGAAAGAGGAAAATGTAGCTGGATTAGAAAACCAAAATGATGCCTCTATACATGGACATCACCAGATAGGGTGATGAAATGTGGCTTAGAAAACCAAAATGATGCCTCTATACATGGACATCACCAGATAGGGTATATAGAAATCAGATTGACTGTATTATTGCTAAAAGGAGGTAGAGGAACTCAATTATAGCATCAAAGACATGGGCAGGTGCTGACTGTGGAACCGATCACGAACTGCTCATGTGCAAGCTCCAGTTAAGCTAAAGAAGAATAAGAAAGCCAGTCAGTTTCCATGATATGATCTTGAACATATAACTACCATTTTCAAGGAGAACATCAGGAATCGCTTTGAAGCCCTGAACCTCATTGATAGAAAACCAGAGGAATTATGGAATGAAGTTAAATAAGTTGTTAAGGATAAATGTGAAAAGAGACTGCTAAAAATGAAGGAAGAGAAGAAAGCAAACTGGATGTCAGAACAAACCATGGAAACTGCCATGAAGAGAAACCAAAGCCAAGAAAGACAAAAAATAGTTTCAGAGAGCTGTTAGAAGAGACAAGAAGCAATGTTACAACAACATCTGTAAAGACATTGAAGATGGAAACAAACATGGAAAAACAAGGAAAGTCTTTCAAAAAATCTCTGAATTGGAGTCTCAGAAGGAGATTCCAACCTTAAATCAGTGTGCTAAAGGACACCAATGGACAGATAGTAACTGATTCAAAGGAGATCAAAGGAAGATGGAAGGAGTATACTGAAACTTTATACAGTACAGATGTCAACATTCATGATATCTTAGAAGATATTCCTTACTTATAAGAACCTCTAGTACTAGAAGATGAAGCTAGATCAGCAGTCCAGTTATTACCAAGACAGAAAGCTACAGGAACTAATGAAATACCCACTGAAATATGGCAAGCAACAGAAGAAAAATCAGTCAAGGTTCTAACCAAACTAATTTGAAGAATGACATAGTAGCCAACCAATTGGAAGAGGCCAATCTACATTTCAATACCAAAAAAGGAGACTTAACAGAGTGTGCAATATCCTTAATTTCACATGCAAACAAAATAATGCTTAGGATCATCCAACATAGATTAGAGCCCTACATGGAAAAAGAGATACCAGATGTTCAAGATGGCTTTAGAAAAGGCCAAGGAACATGAGACATTATTGCTTATGCATGCTTGATAATTGAAAAAGCCAAAGAATACCAAAAAGAAGTCACTATGTGCTTCATCAATGAGTCTTTGATTGTGTTGATCATGTGGAATGTGCTCAGAAAAATCCCAGAACAACTCATGAGGAACTTATATACAAGTCAGGAAGCCATAGTCTGAATAGAACATGGTAAAATAGACTGGCTCGAAGTTGGCAAAGGTGCGCAACAAGGCTGCATACTCTCCCCTTATTTATTCAACCTATATGCGCAATGTATATTAAGGGGAAATGGATTGGAAGAAGATGAACATGATTTTAAAATTGGAGGAAGAAACATCAGTAACTTGTGCTGTGCTAATCACACTACCCCGATTGCTGGAAATGCAAAGGATCTGCAAGCCCTAATACTAAAAGTCAAAGAGCACAGTGAAAAAATGGGACTAAAATTAAATATAAAGAAGACCAAATTAATGACAACAAGTAGAACAACCAGCCTTAGAATTGGCAATGAAGATATCAAAGTGGTGGATAGCTTCTGCCTTTTAGGATCAACCATCAACAATAAGGAACAAGCAGTCAAGAAATATACCACAGACTAGCATTTGGTAGAGCAGCCATGAAGGCCTTGGAAAAGATATTCAAACGTCATGATGTGTCTATACCTACAAAGTTCAGAATTGTGCAAGCCATGGTACTCCCTGTGACACTCTATGGAAGTAAAAGTTGGACTTTAAAGAAGCAGGATAGGAAGCACATCGATGCTTTTGAACTTTGGTGTTGGAGAAGACTCCTGAGAATATCATGAATAGTGAAGAAAACAAACTGATGGATCATTGAACAGATCAAACCAGAATTCTCACTCAAGGCACAAAGACCAGGCTCATATTCTACTTTGGATATCTTATGCAAAGACCCAGCTCTCTGGAAAAGGCTCTAATTCTGGAAAAGGTGGAAGGAAAAAGAAGAAGAAGGTGACCAGCAGCAAGTGAATGGACTCAGTTACAGAGGCAATGAGTGCACCGTTGGGAGACATGAAAGAACAGGTTAGGGATAGATAGTCTTGGAGAAACTATATGATCAGTAGGAGTCAAAAATGATGGCACATAATCAATTGTACTAATCCAAATATTTTATATTCATAAATATATTATAATAAATGATAACTATGGCAATGCATTGGATTTAGCCAAACTCTGGATCTTAAGGCGGGAATAAATTAATTCAAGCAGATTTTCTTTTTTCAAGAGTAGTACTGAGTTTTAAAAATCCTTTTAATTCTGATTCTGGACCTCAGTCTTGATCTCTTTCTTTGCACAATGTGCTTTCCAAAGCTCTGCTTTATTGTCATCAGTATCATGTTCTGAGTGACTGTGTGATAATTACCATATTTTATTTGTTCACATGGCCACTTTGGGCACTAGTCTAATTCAGACAGACTACCAACATCAACCTTTTCACAATGCTACATTTTGCAGTAATAGATGGAAAAGACCAGTCAGTTAATTCTTTAACCAGGGTGGACAACTTGTGGTCCCCTAACTCTGTTTTGATGACCTCTGTATATTACTGTTGTCAAAAATTGCTGATGCTGTTTCTGCTATTTTGTGGCAGGGAACTAAAAAAAACCCTGTCTTGTAAGTTATGAAATATGTTTAAGATAGTTAAACAAAGGTTTGAGGAAGGGAAACTAAAATCCTGCCCACTCCCATACTATATGTGTGACAATCCTCACCACACTGATCACCCTCTCACTAATCCCTCCCCAATGTTATTAAAGAGGGCGCTGCACCAAAATCTTGCATACCCCTCTTTTTACTTTAATCTCACCTTTAAATAACCAGCTCCATCTCATTTGGGAAGGGGCACCATTTCTTACAAATACTCTTTTCCTTTGCATAAAATCCTTCAAGCTACCTGTCTGAAATGTAGTATGGGTTTTCCCACCAAAAGTCCTACTGCCACTGTGAATTTCACTGTCTTGTTTCACTACACTGTAAATTTCACAACACTACACTATATTACACACTTAACCCTAAATCTGGGTTAACAAAACACATTTGCTATGTTCATATAACTTGCTACTGTATGTTCAAACAAATTTCTATTCTGTAATGTAATGACCTGGTTTAATGTAATGAACTTGTTCATACAACATGCTAAGATAATGGCTGGGCTTCCAACAACATGCTGAACCATCAAATATCTTAACTGCTGTCTAGTGTGATTTGCAAATCCAGCCATTATGTCTGAAAACAACATATCATTTAAAAAAATAGATTTTAAAACTAACAACCCTGAAGTATGTAATACAAAAGTCTGTATGTGGGTTTTGTACTATGATAATGACTTTACATTGTCTTATTTTGTTTCTTTTACCATTTCCATTACTCAGAGGAGATCATAACCTTCTTCCAGATGTTAATTACTTTTATGCTTGAGGGCATATTTCTGTTTATATTTCCTATGATAAATTGAATATAATCTCTTGGCCAGAAGACACTATATCTAATTTCCTTGTTAAAGCATTGTACTATGTATGTTCCTGGTATTTTGATAACTGGATGCATTTAATGCTTACAATATGATATGATAACAACTTAAATTTTTCAAAATTCTCAGTAAATTTCCAATGTATCAATTATATTTAGGCCTGTATTGCTAAGACAAAACATTTCCCTTGCTAGTAGCCTATCTGATTTGTTTTTCTTCTATACTGTTTTGATTAGCTTCAGGGCAAGTAACTGTAGAATTTTTTCTCTTCTTTGCATAATACTGTTTTTTGGGCCACATGACACGGAAGTGTCCTTAGACAACGCTGGCTCTTCAGCCATGGAAACAGAGATGAGCACCGCCCCCTAGAGTGTCATTAGACACGACTAAACGGGAATCTTTACTTTTTTTTTTTAAATACTGTAATCATGGCCCCTAACATGTTGGATATTTCTGGTTGTTTAGAGATGCAGGAGATGGCATTACTTTGGGTTAAAACTTTTCTTTTTAGAGCAATTAATCTCTCTGGTAGAAAATATTTTCATTTCCCTTGCTGTTAAATCAATGCACTGGAAAGATTTACAGTTACTTATGTTAGATTCCTGCAACCAGCAGAAAAAATATGTAGAAATAACAGCAGAAGAATGGCTAGAGACCTCATGTAGTTAAATGTCCAATAATCAGCTATAGTTATTTTCTGTGGTTTGCTCATTAACAGAGATCTGTTTGGCCAATACCAGCAGTTGTTTCCCATTTAACAGAGTTGTTTTAAGCCAAACAAGGAAAGTGTTTAAGACTTTTTGCTGACTTCCTTCCTGATTAATCTTCCAGTATTCCCTCAGGTTGACTCCTGTTGGAAAAGCTTTCTGTTTTATTTATTATAATTTATAAAGTCTTACCCAGTGAAAATGCAAACAAAGCCATGCCTTTAAGGTATGTGGGAGAGTGTTGCACATTACAATCAACTTTTCCTGAAGATTCATTTAGCGTCTGATTGTACTCTTTGCAGGGGGATGGTGTGGAATTACTTTTGAAATGCATTATTCATGTGAATAGATGTAGGGGGAGAAGACACTGAATTGTGTTTTCTACGAAAAGCCTACTGCTGTGAATTGGTATGTGCATTATCTATATCTATGTAGTAGGTCTTTACTGTATAACAGAGCTCCTTTCTCAGAAGGGAAGGGACCTAGAGTCTTTTAACTAACCTAAAACTGGACAGTTGACATCTGGCAGTTGAAATTGATTTTTGCAAGTTAGCCTATGGAAATAAAAATTCTAGTAACGGAAATTCAGGATGGAAGATTTGTTATGTTTCCATTCATTTTGTTTAGATGGCAACCATTTGGATTTGCTTTCATCATATAAATATGATGGAAGCGGCATGTATAATTGGCAACAGAAAGTGCTTAATTTCTAAGGGGACGAGTAGCAGACTTCAATATGGCCAGCTTCATACCTAAAGAGTATGGTTATTTTTCTTCCCTGTTGTACAACTAACACATGTTCATTAAGAAAAATGTTATGGCCAGATTCACACTCAGCCATAAAGTACAATGGAATCTTGAGTATTTCACTTTCCCCTCAAGTTTGTAGTGTCTTTTTTGAAATGACATGTTTACACCCATTTTCCTGACAGTATTTCTGCCTCAATAGAGCCTGTGAATATAATTACTACAGGCCTTCCACACCTTTGTCAAGTCCTGCAGTTTTGCCGTATTTCCATTTTTGATAGCTGCAGCAATATCTGTTTTGCTTAGTTCAGCTTCACATACAGTATTGGAGAATGGATTTTGGATCACCTCGGTCCTGATAATGCTGCTAGTGCCTCACAATTTAAAGGAAGTCCAAGTGCTGTTTCCGGTGTTGTAGCACTTTGGCTGTCATTTTAGCCACTCACCCTGGCACGTTATGGATGCTTGTGCTAGGTCAGCTGTGCTCACTGACAGCACTTTCAAGGTTGAGAAGAGAGTCCTTTGGTCACTGCACCCAGCTGTTGCCTCCACCTCTGCAGCTATGCCAACCCAAAAGGTCTCCTTTTCACTTTTCAGCTTTTTGAGAATTCGTTTGTCAGCTCTTTGCCATTGTTGGATTTGCAAGCTTGGCCACAATTCTTTCTTGTATCAAGGCACTGATGTCATCCTTTATTCATTTTTGATTACGTCTTTTCTGGGCACAAGGGCAGATAGTTTCTATTGCCATGTTGATGATGTTTCTAAGTTCAAATCACTGCTGCTTCACATTGACATAATGCTCATTTGGTTGCTGGGTGCCAAGTCTGTGGCTTCTTGGCATTATTCAGATCACTAAGTTCAGCTGAAGCTGAGTGGTGGATGTCAGTATGGCACAGATTTCAATTTGATCTTGCATTGAACCAGATGATGGTTAGACATCACTGTACTTCTGCACCTCTCAACACACTGACATCATTAACAGCATATTTCCTTCTTGACACACTTGTGACAAAGCAATTAATAGAAATCAATTCTCCTATCTTTTCATCAAAGTCCATTTTGTGTCCCTATCTGTTGTGCATGCAGTTTTCTTAAAGAATTAGGCTACAATTCATCAAGCTACATTTTCCTAAATTTGAGTAATACACAAAGCACTACAATTGCATTAACTTCAGAGAGATTTGGATATGCTTTTACTTGGGTAGATTACATTCATTATGTAGTGCCTCATGTTCTCTAAATAGAAATTTAAGGGTGGTTTAAGAATTTTTCCTTTTTTATAGGACTTCAGTGAAGTGTTAACTATTTTGATACATCTTGTATTAAGTATTATTAAATTAAATAGTTGCTTGTTTTGATAGGTGCAGGAATGTTTATTGAAACAAAAAAATATGTTTTTTCCAATAAATCTTTATGCCCCTGTTGAAATGTTATACTGTCTGTGAGTTGTAGATTCTAGCATATATTGCATTGACTAAACAATGAAGCATGCTTAAACTATTTTATCTTATAAAATTGTAAGAACAGAATAGAGGCCTAGTACTGGGAATATAATTTGCATGGAGTTTGTTTTTGTTATTTTTAATAAAATCTGACAGTAATGTTTGCACAACAGTGTTTTCAGCAGTAGGAATTGTTTCATTCTTTTTTATCAATATTATTGCACCTGCCATCCTGCAGAAACTAATCTGTTGGCTTGTAATATATTGGTACCTGTGGCATAAATATTGTGGATATGTTTATGTATTAACTGAGGTAGCATTATATAGAAATATTATTACATTCAGTTGTTTCTGTTGATGTTGAGAATTACTGTAATTAATTCACTCTCTCTTTTTTCTTAATGTTTTATTTATGTCCAAGTTTGTCCACTACCTCCTATGGTGACTCATGGAGATTATATCTGCCATCCGCGGCCTTGTGAACATTACAATCATGGAACTGTGGTTGAGTTCTATTGTGATCCTGGCTACACTCTCAGTAACGATTACAAATATATCACCTGCCAGTATGGAAAATGGTTTCCATCATATCAAGTATATTGTGTCAAAACAGGTAAGAACAAAGCAGTCCAGATATCCAGCATAAGCCTAGACTTTTAAACATAAAATTTTCAAGTTCAAACATTAAATTTTGAATTGAAACTGCCTCCACCATACCTTACTATGTGTAGCATTTATTGTGCTTTCAGAACAGCAGTATCCACAGGAGGTGTCCCAATCCAAGCCCTGCCCATTTTGTAAATGTGCAATGTCAATAGACATATAAACAGCATGTGGTTTGGCTCCCTCTACCGTGGCCATCTTTCCTGTTTTGATCCCCCTGTAGATGTCACTGCTTCCACGTGTGGCTATCCTGATAATTTTTTAGATTGGAAATAATTTTGTAAAAACGTAAATGTGAGCAGTCATATCTGTTGTGTAGCGCTGCGGATTAATGTGAGGTATTGGGTTCTGATTGTTCCTGTGTACAATAAAAGGCCATTATTATCTAACGTGACTAGTATTTTTTTCCCCGTTCTTTGTTTCATAGAACAAGCCTGGCCAAATAACCAGGAAACTCTCCTGCGAACATGGAAGATTGTGGCGTTCACTGCTACCAGTGTTCTTCTAATGCTTCTATTAGTCATTCTTGCCAGAATGTTCCAAACCAAATTTAAGGCACATTTCCTTCCAAGGTTAGTACTGCTTTAATTTAGACTTTTTGCTGGTGTGCAAAGTAGTTGATGATTCTTAGTTAGGAATTTTATTTGCAATTGATTTGATTTACAGTTAACTTACATAACTATAATAGCTGTCTTGTTTTCAGAAAACAGTATGATCAATGTATCCCACTAACCTAGGAGCATTCCCCTTTTCAGTGTCAGGCAAACTGTTCTCATCAATTGCATCCAATTATTATTTTCTTGGCCTTCCCCCTTCCTCTCAGCCCTTTCACTCTTTCTTTGTAAATTTGTTTTGTAATTCAAACTTCATTCTATATGCCCAAATAATCTCAACCAGTAATTTCATACTGGTCATTCACTTTTGCATTCAGCACACATTTAATTTTGACCATACCTCTTTTCGTTTTACACAATTTTAAGTAACATATTTCGCCTGTATTTAATTTGCTTTTATGCTTCTCCTGACATACAAAACATTTATTTTCATACAACAAAAGTGGACAGAAACAAGCTCTTATAAACACTTTCATTTCTTTAAGCAGACACTCATTCCTTGTGATAGACTGCATATTGCCCTCTATTTTATTACCAGATTTTGTATGTTTAAAATTACTCTATCCATCTTCTCATCTTTAATTAACATTCCACCAAGATACAAAATTCATCTACCTGTTCTAATATTTCACTGTTTAATGTATAGCTGGCATTTCCCCTGTCAAACACACCTACTTTGGTCTTCAATATGTTAATTTTCAGATCCATATGCTTTGTTGCATCATACAATTAATTAAACAGTCATTGCAAATTGTTCAGTTTCTTAGCTATTCATTTGGTTCTCTGTGATTGTGGGGCAAGTGAGACAGGCACTGCAAGAATTTTTGGCAATGAAAAACAGATTACTCTCATTGACTTCAAAAGCAAAGCTGTACGCTTCCTATATATTTATATTTATATAAAACAGTGAGTTGCAGGTTTCAAAGGTAAACTTTTGAAGGAGATGGGCAGTGATGAAATTTGAAATATCAATAATAATAAATACAGCTTTTCCTTGTTCAGCAAGGAAGGAGACCCATACAAGCATGAAATGCTGGCAGACTCAAACAGATGTCTGGGAAGCTTCAGTGTCTAGTTTGAAAGAGCTTCACTGGCTACAACATTTCATTTCTGAAACCAAATCTCTTTTGGCTTTTTAAATGTACAACAATCTTCCCTAAGCAGGGTCCCTCTAGTGGCACTGGGATTGCAACTCCCGGGATTCTACACCAGTTAAGAGTTGCAATCCCAGCATCTTTGTGGGGTACTGTATTAGGAAAGGCTGTTCTCCAGTCTTTATTAATATAATAGATCTCCCCCACTACTGAAACATGCCTGGTGCCCATTTTGTTTTAAACAGAAGGCAAAATATTTTCTATAATTCCAGCTTCTTAATCATTCCTTGTGCAATTTTTACCCTAATATTTTATTGGATAGGTCATTCTGATTTTTAAAAGAACTTTATCTAGTCAGTTTTGTATTGATCTAGTCAGTATTGTATTATTTGCTTATTTTTATTTTGCATCATGCTGGGATATGATGAAGAGAAATATACAAATAGTCATGATAATGATAAACACTATGACCCATAAGTTCAAACCAAATATAGCCAAAAGTTTGAAAGCAGCTTTCCCAATTTGATGGGAAGGTTGTCCAGATGCTGGCTTTAAAATTACTCCATGCATTCTGAGAGCTGAAGTCCAACGTCTCCAGGGGGTTGCAGGTTCAGAAGGGTTACTTTACAGCTTAACTTTGGTGCTGATCATTCAGAGCCAATGACCAATGCAAATACATAATTAGAATAATTTTAGATGCCATCACTGTTCTCCCTAGGATTTTCTATTGTAATATTTTTATGCTCATGAGTCTAAAGATTTTGATACAAGTTGAGATACAGTGAGATATTTAATGAGAAATACTGATGGGTTTATCAATCATCCCTTACTTTCTTAGAATTATTTTTCATTTGTAACAATTGGTCACATTACTCTCATTCTCAGAAGCTTTTGGATATCTTTGAAGTAAATAGTTAGAGAGGCACTAACTCCATTCCAAATTATTGAAAACTTTGTTCTTAGAGAAATCTATTCCTGGCAAAGTACATTTAGCCATTCCCAATATCATCTTCACACACATACACTCCCTTTTTTCTCCTGATGTAGAGATGCTCAAGAGAATTGCAGCAATGGCCCAGACTTTGTGGTGGTGGATGGTGTTCCTGTCATGCTTCCTTCTTATGATGAAGCTGTGAGTAGTGGCATGAATGAGTTGGCACCAGGATGTGCGCCCCCTGCAGGCCAGGGATATATTTTTCAAGCAGATGATCAGAATCCTCCAGCTTATACTGGACCAGATGATTTGAACAGGTTGCCAGCTGAATTTGACACCTGTGACAGCATTTCAGGCTCTTCGGAACTTCTTCAGAGTTTATACACGTCTTCTGCATGTCAGATGGGAGCTCACCCTGTCTCAGAGAGAACTGATGTTATCAACAGCACCACTGACGAAGTAGCATCAACCAGCCCAAGCATTGATATTGCTGATGGTAATTTTGAATGTTGAACCTTATGTGGGATTATTTTGGTGTCAGTGCTTTCCATATGGAATAGCCATGAGATTGTGCTTTGGAGAAGAAATCTAGCCTTAGATCTGTGGTCTGTCTCTTTGTTCTAGCTTCTTTCTCTCCCTCCCTTCCCTTTTTTCCCCCCAGAACAGCTTCTTTACAAGCCAAATTTTCACTGCCTTCTTAACAAGCATATATCTGTCCTTTATGGGCAGGAAATGAATTGGTGGGTGGGTGGGTGTGCTTCATCACCCAGTATTAATTGGAGAACACCAGTTAATTATGCCAATTAAGATCCTTACTTTCCAAGCCTGATTGTGTTCCCAATGTGTGTTTTTTTTAATTAATATTGATTTCTGTCTGTTATGATACAAGGTACAGTTCTGATTCATCTCAAAAAATCCAGACAAGCAAAGCACATATTATTGCTCATCATCAATACTATGCATATCATTGTTAATGTTTTTGTCATGACAGGGTTGCTGAATATTTGCTGGAGGATCTGTTTAGCTAGTTTTCTTAGAGTTATTTATTCATGGAGTCAGTAAATCATGCAAGAAACGTTGTCTAGATGTAGAATGTGAAGATAGCCAGGCATGCCCTATTTCGTGAGCCCATATACCTATGTCCCCAATCTTTTTTGGGCAGGCCCATACTGGAAACTTTGAGGGTATGCTGTGAGTGCTATAGATGTGCCCAAAATTTTTGAAAAATTCCAAGCCCAGAATAAAAAAGCTGCATATTGACAGAATGAAAAAAGTAACATTATTTTTTGTGTTTGAGATCTTGAAAGCTCAAGAAACTGGTAATGCAATATTGGTTTTGAAAAGCTAAATAGCATAGGAATACTTAGCCTTAATGTATATTTTGTGTTTGTCACTGTTATGCAGGGCTTTCTTTTTTGAGCAGGTTACCAGTCATATTGTATTACAGTTCATAATCTCATATTTCCATATAACAAGGAATTTAAAACAATGCTAACTTTAACTTTCTGGAAGACAGCCATCTATTTCTTATGTGCACAAGGGACTCTCAGTGAACATGAGTCTAATCGACATGTTTAGTCTCCCCACTGTGTCCCTCCCTCAGTTACCTCCAGCCAATGCCAGCAGGAATGGAATTGATTGATTGATGATTAATTACATGCCATCAAGTTGTTCTTGACTCTTAGCGACCACATAGATAGATTTTCTCCATGATGAGGTGGAATCCATAGCTGCTGTTTAATCGGCTAACCTTGTCTCTAAGATTCCATTCCTTGGAGGATTGTTTTGAAATCCCATCAAGGGATGTTGGAACACTGAGAACAAAATGGAATTTCCAATTTTGCCCCAGCTCAGGATAGAATTTCAAAAGAAAGGGATTTAAAACCGGTTTGAATTCAGAATGTTTCAAACTTCAAAACTTTTCAGATTCTTGGTAAACACTCAGATAAAGTATTTCCTGGGAGAGGGCTGCGCTTTCATAAAAAATGGATATTACAGGAGGTGTAGTGGGTGAGTTTTTTACCCTCCTAAGATGCTCAGGGTCATTTTGGGGGTAGATGGGCAAATTTACAGGGAAAGCACAAGGCTGCAGTCATATACTATTCCCGCCCCCCCCCCCGAGGATATCTGTGGGATTTAGGTGACTAAAAGCGATTCTGCTACTTGGGTTCACAGCTTGCCAGTATCCTTTTAAATTTGGTGGAAGTGGGGCAGGGGTGAAAAAAGTCCTGTTGATAATCCTAGTTACACCCAGATGATTCTCTTTTGTAATCATAAAGATAAAAATGCATGAAATCACAGTAAAATTCAACTTACTCAATATTTCAAGATCCTATAAGAATCATGCTATTTCGCTGAGTGTGGATTTTCTTAATACCAGTATGTACATTTCAGTGGGCTAATATGTTGAATATAATTTGTGCTGTAGTCTGTCAGTATCTTCTACAATATCAAGGAAAGTAGAAAATTAATGTTAGTTATTTATTATAAGTGAGAACAATGTATTTTTGCAAAACCTACTATTCCAGGAACTGAGTGTTCTGGAGAACTCCAGGGTGTTCTGTTCTTCCTCCAACCAGACTTCTCCAACCATTCTGGGAGTGGTCTGAAAGTTTTGGAAAAGTAATCTTCCAGATCTGGAGTTAATCATTCATAGTGTTCCAGGTGAAAAAGGTATATATAGAGTAGTGCACAACATTCCATTCCTGAAATTGTAGGGTTTGTATATTCCTAAAGACCAGTTAACAGCCCTAACATATTTTAATCTTGAAATCTCTTAGGCTCTGAAACGAAGCAGAGTGCAACAAAATTAAGTAGACAGTATAGTGCTATGATGATTCAAATGACCCCAAATTAGTCCTGAATATACAGGTAGTCCACATTTAGTGACTGCCTTGTTTAGCAACCGTTCACAGTTAACGACGGTGATGAAAAAATAACTTTATAACCAATCTTCATCTTTATGACCTTTGCAGATCTGAAAAGCAAAGGAAAGCTGAAGTAAGATCATAAGCACAGTCACAGTTTCACTTAGCGACTGCTTCACTTAATGACTGAGTTGTCACTATATGAGGACTACCTGTATGCCAATTTCAAGCTAGATGAGAATTTTCACACTGAAAGTTCATCTGCCATAAGACACATTAGCCAGAAAACTGCTTCATTGCACAGCCATTTATTAGCTTTGAACTAATTAAACTGATTCTGAAGTTACTGGCTCTGATTATGCAAGTAATTGTGCAAAAACTAAATACAAAAGATTGTCTGAATCCCTGCATAAATGAATATCTTAAGAACTGGCAGGTCCATTGCTGACATGTTATAGCACAATAAAATTGCAGGACGTTCCGTATGACAGTTCACAATTAAAGCCCATTAATTCTTTCTTTTATTTTCTAGAAATACCATTGATGGATGAAGACCCTTAATCTGCACAAATATTTCTTGTACCTTGTTTGGGGCTGGGGAAATAAATCATTTACATATGTATACATACATATCTATATATCTATGAATCTCTATATAAAGACTGATTAAAGATGGAGGCAAGGATATTTTCTGTTTTTATAAATCTTCCACATTATAATGGTCATCAGATTTTGTGCACATATCTTAAATCAGCTTTGACGTTGAGAGCATCAGCTATTCAACAGCAGCTTTACAAAATGAATCCTGAGGATTTGATGAGACTAAACATTACAGGAGAATTATATGTTCGTGGAATAGTGACAAGTGTATCTGCATCGCAGGAAGCTTTAACAGCTCTTTAGAAACACCAGTGAAAAGTAGACAATGGCACAAGTGCAAGTTATAATAGAAGTACTTCAGATAATGTAAATTCTGTTTTATCAAAGCTGCTTCATATTTACGATGGACCACAATTTACAAATTTAATTTATTGAGGGCAAAATAAAAAGTTGAAATTAAAATCAAAAAGGGTCATTTCTAAATTTCTTCACAAAATTCAAGGTGGAAACTTTTACTGCAAGCAAATAAAACACTTGGGATCAAGGAAAAGCTTAATTATTTGGGGTAAAAAACTCACTGGAAGGAACTTCTTAAAAGTAATAAAGATTGTATTTGAAATTAAGTAAAAGTACTTTAGATGTTTCTGTAAAGAACACAATATGTCACAGGCAAATGATGAAATAATACTACTTCCTAATTATTTCATTAGGGGATGTGGGAAAAAGAGAGCATTAGAGTACTTGGTTAAACATAGGAACATGTAGAAATACAAATTATTTTTTTTAAAAACAGAAGTTGGGAAATGCTTATCCTCAGAGATACAGTAAGAGGACTGGGTTCAGTGGCATCTAAGAGTCATAGAATGGTTGTTCTCACAAAAAAAAAAAGGAAAACTAGGCTGAGTATGAACTGCTTGAGCTC
This sequence comes from Candoia aspera, assembly GCF_035149785.1. Classification (NCBI taxonomy): domain Eukaryota; kingdom Metazoa; phylum Chordata; class Lepidosauria; order Squamata; family Candoiidae; genus Candoia; species Candoia aspera. The sequence goes on along the minus strand of NC_086153.1, from coordinate 52,385,886 downwards.
CTTAGGACTGAAATATCTTAGACGAAATTGCTATTAGTTGGGCAGCACTCTGATCAGGAAGTCATCACATATACAGGTTTCTTTTGTATATGTATATAAATTTTCATTATATCTTTTTCTACCGTAGTCATTTGGGTGTGTAAGGAGTAACACTTTTATGGGGTAAAGATATAATTGAACTTTTAAGACAGTGAACCATCAGCAGTTATAACTGAAAGCAACTTCAGTTCATGTCATTTAAAAATGTGGGTAAAGCAAATAAAATGCTTAAGAATACAGACTTGAAAAGATTGCTATTTTTTGTAAGGTGGTCTTTAGACATTATATCTTTCGGCCTTACAATACCGCTAAAGAGATAATCGTAACAAAGGGGAGCTTCTGTTGTGAGAACGCAAGATGCTTTAGGATGCTAAAGTATTCATGACAGCTGAGATTTATGCCATAATATTATGTGATAGGACATGAACATGAAGCACACTTTTGGGCATTAAATAGCTTTAACTATCCTGGGACCCTCAGGAGGTGGGTCAAATTTTTGTGTCATGGTCCAGTCAAAACTCTGTTCCTCCACTGCCCACCTGCTTTCAGGTGGAAAGAAGGATAGAGGTCTGTAATGTCTTCTCTGCCAAGTCAAGTCATCGTTTGAGCTATTGCTGATGGGCTTCCTGTTTCCATGTGATACCTAGGCATTTAGACATAAGCTCAAATATTATTTTTCAGGGTAAATTTACAGTTGGATACGCTAGCTAAATTGATATAGAAGAGATTTTTGGAGCCACGCCAATTATGTTGATCTTAATTTTTACCTCTCTTATTTCTTCTGTTACAAAATATGGGATTTCTGGGGTTGGGGGTGTAATCTTGCATCTCTTGGTGATAAGAAATTTATTTCATTTTATACCAGTGTTACAAATGACATGTTATAGACATATTATGTACATCTGAATCTTACTCTTGGAGCAATATTGAGCTAACGACAACCCTGACAAGGTTAGGTTTTGTAATGCTACAGTCTCAATATTTCAAGCTACAGGACTGCAAATCTTTTCTCTGATATTTGCAACCATTGAAGCAAAAAACCATTGACTCATATAGAGGATTATTTTAGACAAAATGGAAGTAATTTCTTAGTGGCTTTTAAATTTGCTTTCAAATAGCTATCCCTGCTACCTAAATAATTCATAATTTTTCAATAATATCTTGCAAAAATTAATAAAAATCCCAGTACAATACAATAGCTATCCCAGGGATACAATAGCTATCCCTGCTATTTAAATAATTCATAATTTTTCAATAATATCTTGCAAAAATTAATAAAAATCCCAGTACAGCTTAGTCTAAGATTTCTTGATATAAAACACGCAGTAGATAACTATTTCTCTGAAGAGCCCACATTGTAAATAGCAAAAGATGCAACAGGTGATACAATAGGCATTATATTTTCAGTATTCAGTGTAATGGCTCATGTAAATAAGCAATAAGGAGGAATGAAAAGCCAGTTATTATTTGCTGCTTTCAATGCCCTACACACTATGGATACTTATACTGAAAAGATATGTCCTCAAATGGTAACGACATGGCCTTTCTGCCAATATTTGTTTTCTGACAGCTTGGTAGAGTCCAAACAATGTAGTACCTATGTTTCTTGCTAAGAGTAGATGAAAAAAATCCTGGATACATAATACCTACAGATTAATTTTGACTTCATGTCTTGATTCTGAGGAATGTTGAGGACAAAAAGGTCTTAGTCTATTTCAGCTAAATTATTTAGAATTATTCCACCAATAAAATGTGTCCCCTAGCCCTTCTTTGATGACATGTATGTTCTCAATTAGTCATTTTGATAAGCCCAGAAAAGTTCAGCACTAAGGCCCTACCAAACTCTGATCAGGAAAATGCAAACTTTATTAATTTAAATAATGTTTAATTATTTTTGTATTAATAATGTCTTTATTAATGTTATCTTTCCAGGGCACACAAAGATAATTGTATGTAATTTGCAAGATGAATCTAAGGGATTTAAGTGCTGTCATATCACTGGGACTTGAGTTTGTTGAGCCATGAATGTTTAGATAACTTTCTATTATGCAGTAGGTAACATATTTCAACTTCAGCAAAGGATCATTACCTTGTCGTGGTGCTGGAGCTTGAGCACCTCAATGATGCCATGAGCTAAACCGTGAAGGGCCACCCAAGACGGGAAGGTCATGACAGAGAGATCAGACTAAATGCGATCCCTGGGGAAGGTAATGGCAACCCACCCCAGTATTCTTGCCGTGAAAACTCAATGGATCAGTACAACCAGAGATATGTCGGTATACCATCGGAAGATGAGACCCCCAGGTTGGAAGATGGTCAAAATGCTACTGGGGAGGAACAGAGGATGAGTTCAACTAGCCCCAGATGTGATGACGCAGCTAGCTCAGAGCCGAAATGGCTAGCGGCCGACGGTGCTGGTGGTGAACGGCGAATCCGATGTTCTAAGGATCAACACACCATTGGAACCTGGAATGTAAGATCTATGAGCCAGGGCAAATTGGATGTGGTTATTGGTGAGATGTCAAGATTAAAGATAGACATTTTGGGCATCATTGAACTGAAATGGACTGGAATGGGCCACTTCACATCAAATGACCACCAGATCTACTACTGTGGACAAGAGGACCACAGAAGAAATGGAGTAGCCTTCATAATTAATAGTAAAGTGGCTAAAGCAGTGCTCGGATACAATCCAAAAAATGACAGAATGATCTCAATTTGAATTCAGGGCAAGCCATCTAACATCACAGTGATCCAAATATACGCCCCAACCACAGATGCTGAAGAAGCTGAAGTAGAGCAGTTCTATGAGGATCTGCAGCACCTACTGGACAACACGCCTAAAAGAGATGTTATTTTCATCACAGGAGACTGGAATGCTAAAGTGGGCAGTCAAATGACACCTGGAATTACAGGTAAGCATGGCCTGGGAGAACAAAACGAAGCAGGACATAGGCTGATAGAATTTTGCCAAGACAACTCACTCTGCATAACAAACACTCTCTTCCAACAACCCAAGAGACGGGTTTATACATGGACTTCACCAGATGGACAACCCCGAAATCAGATTGACTACATCCTTTGCAGCCAAAGGTGGCAGACATCTATACAGTCGGTAAAAACAAGACCTGGAGCTGACTGTAGTTCAGATCATGAACTTCTTATTGCAAAATTTAGGATCAGACTAAAGAGATTAGAGAAGACCCACAGATCAGCTAGATATGAGCTCACTAATATTCCTAAGGAATATGCAGTGGAGGTGAAGAATAGATTTAAGGGACTGGACTTAGTAGATAGGGTCCCGGAAGAACTATGGACAGAAGTTCGCAACATTGTCCAGGAGGCGGCAACAAAATACATCCCAAGGAAAGAGAAAACCAAGAAGGCAAAATGACTGTCTGCTGAGGCACTAGAAATAGCCCAAGAAAGAAGGAAAGCAAAAGGCAACAGTGATAGGGGGAGATATGCCCAATTAAATGCAAAATTCCAGAGGTTAGCCAGAAGAGATAAGGAATTATTTTTAAACAAGCAATGCATGGAAGTGGAAGAAGACAATAGAATAGGAAGGACAAGAGACCTCTTCCAGAAAATTAGAAACATTGGAGGTAAATTCCAGGCAAAAATGGGCATGATCAAAAACAAAGATGGCAAGGACCTAACAGAAGAAGAAGAGATCAAGAAAAGGTGGCAAGAATATACAGAAGACCTGTACAGGAAGGATAACAATATCAGGGATAGCTTTGACAGTGTGGTCAGTGAGCTAGAGCCAGACATCCTGAAGAGTGAGGTTGAATGGGCCTTAAGAAGCATTGCTAATAACAAGGCAGCAGGAGACGACGGCATCTCAGCTGAACTGTTCAAAATCTTACAAGATGATGCTGTCAAGGTAATGCATGCTATATGCCAGCAAATGTGGAAAACACAAGAATGGCCATCAGATTGGAAAAAATCAACTTACATCCCCATACCAAAAAGGGAAACGCTAAAGAATGTTCAAACTATCGAATGGTGGCACTCATTTCACATGCCAGTAAGGTAATGCTCAAGATCCTGCAAGGTAGACTTCAGCAATTCATGGAGCGAGAATTGCCAGATGTACAAGCTGGGTTTAGAAAAGGCAGAGGAACTAGGGACAAAATTGCCAATATCTGCTGGATAATGGAAAAAGCCAGGGAGTTTCAGAAAAACATCTATTTCTGTTTTATTGACTATTCTAAAGCCTTTGACTGTGTGGACCATAACAAATTGTGGCAAGTTCTTAGCGGTATGGGGATACCAAGTCATCTTGTATGCCTCCTGAAGAATCTGTATAACGACCAAGTAGCAACAGTAAGGACAGACCACGGAACAACGGACTGATTTAAGATTGGGAAAGGAGTACGGCAGGGCTGTATACTCTCACCCTACCTATTCAACTTGTATGCAGAACACATCATGCGATGTGCTGGGCTTGAGGAATCCAAGGCTGGAGTTAAAATCGCTGGAAGAAACATTAACAATCTCAGATATGCAGATGATACCACTTTGATGGCTGAAAGTGAAGAGGAACTGAGGAGCCTTATGATGAAGGTGAAAGAAGAAAGTGCAAAAGCTGGCTTGCAGCTAAACCTCAAAAAAAGCAAGATTATGGCAACCAGTTTGATTGATAACTGGCAAATAGAGGGAGAAAATGTAGAAGCAGTGAAAGACTTTGTATTTCTAGGTGCGAAGATTACTGCAGATGCTGACTGCAGTCAGGAAATCAGAAGACGCTTAATCCTTGGGAGAAGAGCAATGACAAATCTCGATCAAATAGTTAAGAGCAGAGACATCACACTGACAACAAAGGTCCGCATAGTTAAAGCAATGGTGTTCCCTGTAGTAACATATGGCTGCGAGAGCTGGACCATAAGGAAGGCTGAGAGAAGGAAGATAGATGCTTTGGAACTGTGTGTTGGAGGAAAATTCTGAGAGTACCTTGGACTGCAAGAAGATCAAACCAGTCCATCCTCCAGGAAATAAAGCCAGACTGCTCACTTGAGGGAACGATATTAAAGGCAAAACTGAAGTACTTTGGCCACATCATGAGAAGACAGGACAGCCTGGAGAAGATGCTGATGCTAGGGAGAGTGGAGGGCAAAAGGAAGAGGGGCTGACCAAGGGCAAGATGGATGCATGACATTCTAGAGGTGACGGACTCATCCCTGGGGGAGCTGGGGGTGTTGGCGACCGATGGTCCATGAAATCACGAAGAGTCGGAAGCGATTGAATGAATAAACAACATATTTCAAATTAATATATGCATCTATACTGTGAACAATGATTGCTTATTGAATACATTTTTATAATATATTCCTATTTCTAAAAACACACTGAGGTGAACATTTTCCAGACCTAATCCTACACTGGTGATCAGACCATATAAGAAAAATATAATGATATTGTGAGAATTACGAAAGCACTTTAAATATCTCTCACTTTAAATTTAAAAAGTGCTTTCCTTCTCAAACAGCAGACCAAATTATACTAGGATTGAAATTGGACATATGTTCTTCATTTTCCATTCATATTCTATGAGCTCACAAAGCTTTATTATAGCTTCACAATATCTGGTATCCTTCAGATATAGTGGAACTGCAGCTCCCTGAATTCTCAGCCAACAGTCCCAAATGCTTCCCTAATAGGAAAGATACTCCAGTTTCTTGATGATTTTGTCTGCAACTTAAAAAAAAAAAGATTCTATTGCTGCTAAACTTTTTTAGATAGGATAATCCATCTGATATGGAGAATTCCAGATGAAATCAGACACCACAGCTATATTGAATGTAACATCACCGTAACTTTTGATAATCCATTCCCAGTGTAGAATTTGTCCTTTATACCTTTTGGCCACATTCTCTAGGTTTTAGAGGATTAATATTAATCAGGTTTTCTGCAGACATTTCACCTCATGCCTCTGTGAGGCTTCCACAAGACAGGTGGTCCTCACTTAACGACCCTAATTGGGACCGAAAATCCTCCTTTGTCTTTTCCCGTTACACCACACAGTGACCCGTTTCCTCTACAGGACAGAGACTTCTGACTAGCTGAGTTCATGCTCCATGTTAGATGTTTCAACTTAGGACATTTTGCTACACTTTGCACTAACTCTGAATCTCATTTGCCATTTGTTGTCCGTTTAAACAGCTTATAAAGAAATCCTTTCAGAATTCTTTGCACTGTTTGGGCTTTCAGTAGTCTGAATAATTTGTGGTTAACTATATATTGCTTATTCCATATTGCGCTTCTGAGTCAGAGCTTTTTATGAACTGCGCTGGCCCCACCTTAGATTGGCAGAACATTACTTAACTTCCTCTACTCTAAAAGCTGTTCTTTAACAAATTACTGTATCTAATATTGAGTCATTTGAAGACATAATTATCTGGTGCTTCTGAATGAATATTTGTGAATGTGTGCCATGTCACCACCTGTGCCATTTGTTGCAAATACAGTAATGGAACTTTTCTAGGTACATGAGATGCACAATTGATTACATTATTTATTAATTTATATTCTGCCTTTCCTCTAAGTAGCTTAAGCAGCACGGACAAGCCACTTCCCTATTTTACTTTGAACTCTGGGATGCTTCCATTTTTTTGCCTGTTAACTAATCTCTTCAGTCAGTATCAGGTACATTTTGACACAATGTGATGTTTATATCATATATTGTGTGTAAATATAGTTTGGTCTAGTGGTTAAGGCAACAGGCTAGAAACCAGGAGACTGTGAGTTCTAATCCCACCTTAGGCATGAAAGCCGGCTGGGTGACTTTGGGCCAGTCCCTCTCTCTCAGGCCATCTCACTTCACAGGGTTGCTGTTGTGGGGAAAATAGGAGGAGGAAGGAGTATTTGGTATGTTCTCTGCCTTATTAATAAAAATAATAAAGGCGGGATAGAAAACAAATAATAAGGTTTTGGGTAAGGTGGACTCGGTGATCCACCTAGAGGGCTATGCGGAGGAGTTTTCTGAGCATCTGCATGTGGTTGGGTCCAGGTGATGGTTAATACATCCTTGAGAGAGGGGGTGTTTCTGGCTGCCTTCAAGGAGGCTCTGGTACACCCCCTTCTCAAGAAACCATCTCTGGACACTACTGTGTTGGACAATTTTCGTCCTGTCTCCCACATCGCCTTTTTGGGGAAGGTGGTTGAGAAAGTGGTGGGTGTTGCAACTCCAGAGGATTCTGGAGGAAACGGATTATCTAGACCCCTTCCAGTCAGGTTTCAGGCCAGGATATGGACTGCATTGGTCACACTTATGTATGATCTCTGGCAGGAGTGGATGGAGTGCATCCATCCTTTCTCCTCTTGACCTCTCAGTGGCTTTCGATACCATGGACCATGGTATCCTTTTGGGGCGGCTCAGGGAGTTGGGGGTGGGCAGCGTAGGTTTACACTGGTTCACCTTCCTCCAGGCCCAGTCCCAATCTCTGGTGATAGGAGATGAAAGATCCGACCCTTGACCCCTCCTGTGTGGGGTTCCGCAGGGTTCGGTTCTCTCCCCTCTCCTATTTAACATCTACATGAAACTGCTGGATGAGATCATCTGTTACCACGGGGTGAGGTATCATCAATATGCTGATGCTACTCAATTATATATCTCCATCCCGGGTGAGGTAAGTGATGCACGTGCTGCCCTTCTCAGTGCCTGGGACTATGGGGGCCTGGATGGGGAACAACAGGCTTCAGCTAAACCCTGGTAAGATGGAGTGGCTGTGGGTTGATGGCTCCTCTGTATCCAGGAAGTTACCATCTTTAGTTCTGGATGGGTTGCACTGCCCCATTCAGACCCGGTGCGTAATCTGGGGGTCCTTCTGGACTCATGACTCCTGCTCCAAGAGCAGGTTGCAGTTGTGGCCAGAAGGGCCTTTGCACAACTTCATATTGTGCATCAGTTATGACCTTTCCTGGATCGAGATGCCCTCTGAACAGTCACTCATGCCCTGGTCATCTCCCATATAGACTACTGCAATGCGCTCTACATGGGGCTACCCTTGAAGAGTATCCGGAAGTTTCAGCTGGTCCAGAATGCGGCCACGTGGGTAGTTATTGGTGCCCCAAGATCGGCACATGTGACACCACTGCTGCGCGAGCTGCATTGGGTGCCAGTTTGCTTCTGGGTTCAATTCAAGGTGTTGGTTATGAGCTTTAAAGCCCCACATGGCATGGGGCCAAGTTACCTGAGGGACTGTCCCATCCCCATAACATCAACCCGTCCCACCATGCAGAGAGGGCATGCTATGGACCCCGCCAGTAAGGGAATTCCATTTGGCAGGGTCCAGAAGGTGGCCCTTCTCTGCAGTGGCACCTGCCCTCTGGAACATTCTACCCCCGGAGTTGAGGCAGGCCCCTTCACTCCCGGCCTTCCAGAAGAATTTGAAGACCTGGTTCTGGTGCCTCGCCTGGGGTGGGAGGGGCAATAGTTCTTCCTGGGTGTGGCTGGCACTGTAGATCCCTCCCCAGTGAATGAGATCTTCACTTTTTGGATTTTGTATCTATTTTATTCTTATTTATTAGTTGTTTATATTGTAATTTATGGTTTTTATGGTTTTAATTGCTGATTTTATTGTAAACCACCCAGAGTCCCCCTTTTTGGGGGAGATGGGCAGTGACAGAAATTCCATAGACAGACAGACAGACAGACAAGAATAGACATATGAATAAGATTTTCTTGTAGCCTGTGCTGACACAAGCAAGTTATGACACAACCATGACTCATTTCCACATTTTAATAAGGGAATAGCAATATGTTTTGAAAATATGTTTTTTCTGGGGTGGGGGGTGCTAACCAAGCTAAGTTAGTTAACTAAGTTCTCTTTTTTAAATGGAGAACCAACTCAGTGCTGTGATAAAATGGCTGATCTTACATCTTCTAAAATCTACATCCATTAATGTGATTCGTTTTCCTTTGTGCTATTGCATACTGTGCTTCATAATCTGCATTTAATGGAAAGCAGCTAAGAATGCATTAATAGTAGCTGTAGACTGATTTGATGTACTTGTCTCAAGCTGGTGTGCTGAATAGCTGAAATGGCACAGCATGTGCCAGCAGCAATTTCTTTGTTAATGCCAACTGCAAAATACTCAGCAGATCACCCAGACAGCTATTCTGGTGGCTCTGGATCTCAACTGGGCCTCAAATGAGTCTGTCCTGAGATCTGGAATGTCTGAAGGCTCATTTGCTCATAACAAGCCTGGTTGTTGTTATCCATCAGGGTAGGCAGAGCTGTTTGGTGTTCTTAACTAGCTGTTCTTGTTAAGCTGTTCTTCCCTTTTGATACTCAATTGAGGGTTTCATTGGACTGGACACCTATGATGGATTTTGAAAACTAAATGCATTTTCCTTTTAAAAATAAAGTACAAAACATACATCAGAGGTGAAGATACTCAGCTTTTGGAAGCCTGTAACTAAATGCACTTGACTTTACGGCTTAGAAACTGTAACACTAAGGGCTTAATTTAGCTGTCAGCCAGCAGAGTTGATGATATCCCTGTCTTTATAATCTGAAAGATGTGGAGTACAAGCTTAGCAGGGTCCTTATTTCAGACCAATGTACTATAAAACAATCTGGAGATTTATAGTCTTAATTTGTGACATTAAACATGGGTTAAATATATTGATTAGTATTCTAAATTACTAGAATATGTCTATCTGCCTATCTACTACCTGTCACATAGTCAGAGGTTAAAATTCAGACATGTTACATCAGTCTGAAGCATAGTATTCTCAGTGTAAAATATAAAGTAATACGGGTGAGATGAAAGCTGTAGTTATACAGGGAACCTTAGGAACAAATGTTCAAGAATCAGATTAGACTGTTTCTGTTGACAGGTTGGGAACAAGCAATCTTTGCCTTTGCAAATGGCTTCAGCAATGATTGCTACCATATTTAGCTGAAAGTCAATCCTGAATATCAAATGACACACCCTAAAAAAGGATGAATAGGCAGAAAATTATAAATATTCAAAAATCCTGTGCAATGTGCATATATTAACATTTTCCAGAACCCACAAAATAAAGCAGGGGACAGAACCGGGACAAAAAAAATGAATTAATACCTCCTGATTAAAATTCATTGCTTACAAAATAAATGGGTTTATAAAATTAATTTTTAAAATTAATTGTTCCCTATTGATTATACACAGATAAGCCACTCTCACATACATAGAAGCACATGGATTTCCCTTCCTCCTTCCAGAAGAAAGAGCAAAAAAGAAAACAGTATGGAGACTACGGTGGTGCACACTTTGAATCTGAATTGGACGAAGTGCTTCAGTTTTCAAGGAATCCAGACATTAAGATTAATGCAACCCAGAAAGCAGCAGCACCTTTTTTTGGGGGCTGAGACAGAAACCTGAAAAAGCCAAGTTGCTTTAATGATTAGCAGAGGGGTGGTGAGCTCATCCTTCTGAGGTTCTTCCACATCATTTTGGAAGAAGCAGAGCCTTGATGGAGATACGAAAAGGGCAAGCACTGGGTGCCTGCACTGGGAAGGAAAAAGGAAGAGAGGGACCAACTGGGTGGGTTGAGGTGAGGCGGAAAACATAACCAGATGGGGGAGAAGAGAGATGGAACCCTTGTTCCGATGTTACAAAAAGGTGAAGTTCCCCAGGAAAGCAACAAGTAAAACCCCCGCCGTGTTGTTGTGGTTTAGCCCCTCGGCACAACATGGAAGGAAAAAGCCTTATAGCTGCAATTTGCTTGGTGAATTTTAAAGCTTTTTGTCACACCCAAATTGGACTAAACTGCTCGACCGCCACATCGAGAGGTTGTGGCAGCAGTGAGGTAGGAGAAGGGAGAGAAGCAGATGGCAGCACTTCTGCCTTTCCATCCGCTGACTCCATTGCCCTTCCCCAGGTACTGGCTTGCTGAAATAGTTTCTCCCTTTCACAGCATCTGCCTCTGAGTAGAAGGTGAAGCAGCCTACCTCACTTGGACAGTAACTGAGGAAAATGCTTCATGGTCTTTTTGAGCACAGGATTCACACCTGCCTAAAGAAAATACTAATGTAACAGGATGTAAGGCAAGTAGTTTATCATACTAGGATGGCTGTTAAACCATCTCTCTTGGGGTCTCCTATGCAAAACCTATGTCCATTATAGCCCAGGGTTTCAGAAATGGGAGAGAGAGGCGGATGCACAGGGAATATTGCTACTGTTCTCATCACTTTGGGCTCTAACTACCGTATGCCCACTTTAGTCTTTGACTCCACCACAGCTGGAAAACTGATCACAGGAAGTTCCTCTATGAGTTAATGGGGCTCTTGGTCTGAAACCTAACATCGTGAATTTTACTTATTTAACACATTTATATGGCTGCCCATCTAGCAAGAAGCAACTCTGGGTGGCGTACAACAATACCAATTTGGCCAAGCGTCATCAGCTACATTGCTTGATAATGACCTAGGAGTTCCAGGTAGGCAAATACATAATATATATTTGCAGCTTATGCAAATAGATATTTGCAGGGCATTTTCTGCTTGTAGTTGAACTTTGCAGCTTATCTTCACTTGTCTTCAAACTGTGCATTTGCAAATAAATAAAAAGACTATTGGAATCCATGGCTCTCCAGTGACGCCTTCCTGAAAAAGACGCCAACCCAACTAAGCATTGTCCAGAGACTTCTCATTGCTCTGAGAAGTGTGCTTCAATGCAGAGTACATTTCCATGAAGGTCCTTCTTTCTCATTTAAGTGTGACTGCTTCTGTGCAGCACCCATCATTCATCCGCTGCTGATAGATCGTCAGTTTTATTTTTTGATCAATTGTACACCACCCAGAGTTGCAATGTTTGAGTTGGGTGGCCATATAAATTATTTAAAACCACAAACCAACAAACTGTACAGGTAGGTGAAGCTCCTGGGTGAATATATCTATTTATATATTCCAGGACAAGAAGATTAAGGGAAACTTTAAAAACCTGATACTAAAGTCAGGGAGGAAATGGAGGAAGAATACACCATGGAAGGAAAACACTTCTTTTAAACGGAAAGAATTCTGAGAATTGAGTCTGGCTAAATTTAGTAACAAATGATCAGAACTGTGGGAAAAGAAAATACAGCAAGCCATCTATTTTGAAGAGCTATTTTTAATAATAATCTAATTACTCATGGAGAATTCGCCAGCTGAATTGCAGTGGTAACTGATCATTATGTTTAACTCCCTAATTTGTATTGGAGGCTTAGAAAATCCCCATTTTAGATTATATACAGGCAATTTTTTGATTATGTGCCATTAAGTCAATGTTGACTCTTAGCGACCATATAGATTTTCTTTGTGACAATCTATTCCTAACATGGTCCTTCAGATCTTCCAATGGTGTACCCATCACCAGTGTAACTGAGTCCATTCACCTTGCTGCTGGTCATTTTCCTCTTCTCTCCTCTTCCACTTTTCCCAGCAACAGAACCTTCTCCAGAGAGCTAGGTCTTCACATATAATGTGTCCAAAATATGATAATTTGACCTGGTCATTTGTGCCTCGAGTGAGAACCCCAGGTTGATTTGTTTGATGATCCATTGTTTGTTTTCTTGGCTATCCACGTTATTCTTAGGAATCTTCTCCAACACCAAAGATCAAACATCAATATTCTCTCTATCCTGCTTCTTCAAAGTCCATCTTTCACTTCCATAAGTGCCACAGAGGATACCAGTGCCTGCACTATTCTGATCCTTGTAGGTATAGACACATCACAGCATTTGAATATCTTTTCCAAGGCCTTCATGGCTACTCTACCAAGTGCTAGTCCACAACATATTTCTTGATGACTTGTTTCTTTACTGTTGATCCCAAAATTTATACCTTAAGGTTAATTTTAAGGTTAATTTTAACCACAAGAAAACCTTTAATTTCAGAGTGTTAAACCAGAGGTGTTCCAATGCTTTCATCAAAATGTTGCACAAAAGAGGTGCAGCTTAAATCACAATGACATAACTTTGTTTTCAGGATTTTTCTTCCTTGTCATGCCCCCCCATCCCCCAAGTCAAACAATTTGTAAGAAGCTGGCATCCTAATATGTTAAGAGAAAGTATAAATTTAAAGACAATTTCTGAAAATCATTACTTGAATTTAAGAATCCAGTCAGTCAGCACCCTTCATAGGACCAACCAAAATATCACAGTGAACAAGCATTCAGTTCTCCCAAAAAGCAAATAAAGAGAAATTCAAAATTTAGATTCACTTTATAGCTACAAGTCTACATTAAAGGACTTCATTAAAATGAAGCATAGGTGGAAATCAGAGATTGAGTTAATTAGTATCTCCTATGTGTTCTTCCAGGTGTTAAGTTGTTCCTTGGACAGAAACACAATAGCTTTCTTATCCATTATTTAAAAATAAAAAATCTAGAAGTTGCTCTGATCTATCCAGGTCTTCAGTGAAGCACATGGATTCCTTCTTACATAGCGAGCAGACACAGGCACTCAGCTTTTCCAGGCAAAGTGGAGAAGAAACCCTGGAGCATGTACTGTTCAGACTCTGAGCGTGCAAAGATTACTCTGTTGGTTTGTCCAAGTAGAGTGAGGACATGTGGAGTTTTGCACTAACAGGACCAAACTGAGCTGCCTGCCAGGAAGCCTGCAGATAGGTTGTGCACGTTGAGTCATCTCTGTCACGTAAACCATGTCTTTGCAAGGGCCAGTTGCACGCCCTGGGTTATGTGCAAATGCAGATTACCAAAGTTCTTCCCTCTTTGCTAGCTTGGGACTTCTTTCACAACAAGAGAGAAACAGCTGGACCACAGTAAGAAGCACTGGGATTTAACATCTTCCTACAGCCTCAGAGTTAACCAATTGGAATTTCCAGGAAAAAAGGGAAATTTAGGTAAAGGGGAAGCAGGAGAAAAACATTTTTCAAGGATCTGGTTTATCTTGTTAGAAATAGGTAAATGTTTGGGCAGAAATCTGCAATTAAACATTTATTTTGCTGTGTATGTGTTAGTTAAATCCTCATTTTCATTTGTGTTTATATTTCCATAGAAACATAATACTCCACAGGATTTTCCTTCTTCTCCTTTTCAGTACCTCAAATGTAGGTACAGAAAGTTATTTTTATTTTCCAGAACAAAACGACGCTTCTGCCAAGAAACACTGATTGCCTAAAGCCCTCCCCCTTCCTGGATCAGATAATTCAGTCTGAAATCTTCATAACTGATCTGGCAGGCATTTATTTGTTTTGTTTTCAGTATGGTCTAATGAGAATTAGAATCAATCTAATTCTCAGGAGGCTTAGTTGTGGGAATTATGGGAACTGAAGTTCAGCACATTGGCAAGATACCAGCCTGGAGAAGGCTAAGTGAAAAGAAAGTAGAAAACAACTTCCATAACCAGGAGAAAGTTGACAAAGCAAGTATCAGGTTACAAAGGCCACACATTTATGCTAAGCATGGAGAAATATTTCCTTTCTTTAAGAACTGTTTGAGCAATCTAAAGTTACCAGTTGCACGAGAGGTTAGGGAAGAGGCATGCCTGGGGACTGCTTTTTCGGTCTGGGGACACAAAATGATGACTCAGGGAGGATGTCAAGACCGATTTTAACATTCTGAACAATGATGAAAACAGGCAGAAAATCTCTTTCTCTTAGTACTCCTTTGGGGAAAAGGCATATAAAATAATGACAATAAAATAATAACAACCAGGAATTACCCAATAAAAATGATTTGTGGTAGGGCGGGCAAGCAAAATGCAGTTCTCTACAAAAGTTATTCAGTTTCACTGCAAAGAGTTTTCACTGCAGAGTTTTCTTGTGTTGCTTGAATTCAAATGGCTATGAAATGGGACCCCTTTTATTTTAACAGCATTGGGGCTAAAGAACTCCTGGGGAGGGGGAGATGTCTTGAGGTCACAGGCTGGGGGGGGGAGTGGAAATTAAAATGGCACTATATGGGCGTTCGTTTTCTCACTTTTCATGAGATGGGCAGCTATATAAATTTGATTAATAAATAAAAAATAAATGTATTCTTCTCTGCAACAGCAGAGAAAGAGGCAGCCTCGCTGGAGGCCTCTCAGACCAGAGCTCTCCCCTCCCTGAAACCAGCATTGAGAATTCATGGCTAAAGGAGGCCATGCGCCGGTGGCTTAGAGAGCTCCCGCTGAGGCCCTCCAGGTATTACCGAAGGCTTGACTCGTCCCGGGCCACCCTTCAGGTACTCGCTGCGGGGTCTGTCAACTCCGACCGGCTGGGATCGGATCGCTCTTTGTCCTAAGCCAATGAAGCCACCCGGCTACGGGCGGCGAGGCCAGCCATCCGGAAAGTGAGGGCGCTTTCTGAGCCCCAGGGAGGCGGCTCCTGAAAAGACAAAGCTTGCGGTTTGATTTCTTTCAGTAAGTCGCGGGTTCGGCTCCCGGCCCCAACAACGCAGGGAGAGACGGAAGAGTGGGAAGGCTTCGGCCTGGGGCGGAAGAGGACCGAGAAGAGCGTCCCCAGAGCCGGGCCGCGATCCCACAGCACCCAAGACCTGCGCCCGCGCTATGCAAATTGAGGGGGGCGTGAGACGGCGAGGAAAGCCGCCGGGACTTTCTCCTGCGCTGCCGGACGGGCGCCCGGGAGTAAAGGCAGGGCTGAACTAATGGACGGGTGGCTTGATCCAGCATAAGGACAGGTAGGCGAGCGCATCGGCTTCTGACTCCGTTGTCCATGAATGTCTCTGGCGTAAAATTTGTAACAATCACAATAATCTCTTGCGGGAATTAGAGGTTATTGTTGGAAGGAACCCATACCAATTCCCGTGCCTTCCTCAGTGGGCATAGAGCACGGTCTCAGGGGGATCTGTAAGGAGTGCTTCTGAGCATACCTAAAGTGCCTTTTTTTTTGGAGACCTCCTGTAGGGGAACGAATAACACCATCTAAAATGTTTCTGAATACCTCTCCCTCTCTCCCTCTCCCCCCCCCCTCTCTCTCATTCTCCATCTCTCTGGAACTGAGCTCTGGAAAAAACATATAGAAAGATGAATGAAAGAATCTTGTATTTGGCTTTGAGAGCACAAGTATTCACACCATTCTTATCTTACCACTGTTTAATCAATTAGCCCAATTTGGGGTTCACAGTCACACCCAGAACCATTAATTGACTGTATAGAGTGGAATGCTTGGCTAATTGTGGTTCAGTGTGGCCTGTGAGCACAGCCTATGTCAACCCCTGGTATCCAGGAAACCTCAGAAGCAATGCTCCACTTCTTGAAAACAGTCTATAATCTTGGAATTATTTTGCAGCTGTGGATTCATAAAGGGAAATTGTTGCAACACAGCAGTTTAAAAATCTCTGTCCTGTCAGTTGACTGTCATTTGGCCCAGGTTAAATATACATTTAGAATTTTGCAATATCTTGTCCTTCAGTATAACCTCAACAAAATCAGATTTCCAGGTTTTATGAATGAAATGAGTAAAATTCTGACATAAGGAAATCACATGCTGGTCTTACTCAGGTTACCTATCTTCCTTTTATGTCTAAATGTATAGCACCATTCAAACTGGCATTCCTATGCATAATTTTGGAATCCTCATGGATAATGCCATTTATTGATTTAACACTTCTGGGTGAATTATCTCAGTGCCAAGACTGTGAATCATTTTCCAGTTATGGGAGCACTAATCAAAGCTAAGCTAGTCTAGGAAGTTGAAAAAATCATCCCAGAAGAAAGCAACAGCAAGCCACCTATGTAGCCTTGCTAGGAACACTATGTGATGTGTCCATAAAGTCATCAGAAATTGCCCTTGCCTCTGGGATTTTACTTTTTTACAAGATGAACAGGTTTAGTTAAATACCATACAGTATAAAAATACATATGGTTTGGGTTTTGGACTAGTCACTGGCTCACATGGATTACTGCAACAGGTAGGAATTGCGTGGGTGAGTACTATTCATAAATTAGGTAAGAGTTGGTCCTTTCATTCCCTCTCTCCTACTTCTCTTGGGTCAGTATCAGCCCTTCAAGGTAGACCAGACTAGGAAACCAATGCCATGTAAGTTAGTACTGCCTTTATTGTAAAGCTATAGGAACAGAATCTTGCAAATCTGAAAGCGCTTCCCCCCTGCCTCCCTTTATTTTCATGAGAACTAGGGAGGGGCTTGTCTGGGACATTCAGTCATTTCCGGGCTCAGGCCCCTTTTATCTGACCGCTGCTCTTCCTCCCATCCTTCGAGGCCATTCCCTCTGCCCTCTACCATCAGAGGTGGACAGTCTAACGCCCCACAGCACTGAGCTATTCAGGTTGAACTCAGCAGACATTACCCAGACATTGGACACAGCATGGCTGGAGAAGAGCATTATTGCAGCCTACAGCCAAACAGTTGAAGGGCAATGCCCTCATATGCCAGTGCGCTTTAAATCTGGTATTCATTTTTCTCAACTTTTGGATGGCTTTATGGGCACTTGCTTTGGGCATCTCAGGTTTGGGGCTAAGTGGCAGCTTGCTCCAGGAAACTCTAGTTCTCAAGGTAACTCCCACACCAGGCCAGTTGGGACGCCCCAGGACTCTACTGCAGTCTCTAGTACACACTGAGATTTCAGAATTCAACAGCAGTTTAGCAGCAAAACAGCCAAATGTTTGTGACCTGATTTTTCAGGTCAAGATCCTAAAAATAAAAGTAATAATGTGAGTACAAGCCCCCCAGGAGACCCATTCCCATTACTCCAGTTACTGTAATTCCACCCCCCCCCCCACCTCCAGCAACCCATTAACAAAAGGCCAGTCTCTTCTGGTAATGGCACTAGATTGTCTTCTGCAGTCTGCAAGCTGGTTAGGTAGGTGAGTCTCATTCTCCTGGCCAAGATAAATGCCAACCCTGTTTTAAGTTATTGGAGTGTCATTGAATACTAATACAGGGTATAGCTCTGTAAAGTTAATGTAGATTTGCAGACTGCACCTAGATGCAAAATCGAAATGAATAAATTTTTGTATTATTAACTATAATAAAATGTGAATCCATATCAACAGTTGGACTCAGGAGAACAATGCATTCAAAAGTAAAAAGGAGATTGTCTAGGGTTACTTTCTATTGCTGAAAGAATGCAGATGCTTTGGGGTGTATTATTAATGCAGAGAATAGAAACAGGGGCAATTCCCTGGTACTTCCCCCACCACCACCAGAGAAAAAGAAATCTAGAGACTTTTCACTGATACCTTTGTCTGGGTGTTTGTGTGTGTAGAATTTAAACACAGAGTATACATGATTTTTCTGTAAATGAAAAGCTAGAGGATGAGCTGAAAGGGATTTTAAAATGTGTATGAAGATATAATTTTTTTCCTGCCATGAGGATAAGCTTTGATTACCTCCTTGTCAATCTCTTGAGCATAATTAGCAAAATGTATGCAAAACTTCTAGAAGGATAGTTACGAGACCGGTACAAATCTGAGTGTATATTGAAGAAGGGACAAGCAAGTTTTAGGGCAGGATGTTCCTCCTTGCATCAAGCTATGATCCTGTGGCACTTAGCTGAGAAATGCCCAGTCAGACCCTGTTCTACACTTTATGCTGCATTTATTGACTTTAGGTTCACTTTTGACTCAATCTCAAGAGAGAAGCTAGGGTGCAAATTGAAACATTCTTCTACTGATAGATGGCTCTTGCTCTTACTATTTAGACCTCATGGAAACTCACTACTAAAAATTAGATGCAGTGGTTCCTTGTGTCTCACAAAAGAAATTCTTGTAGGGAGATGTGTCAGACAAGGCTGTAACTTGGTGCCTTTTTAATCATTACATAAACTCAGTTTGACCCCACTTAAGCAAGCTTCATCACTATCCTCCTACGCTAGCAAATAGACATATTCCTATCTTACTGTGTACAGGTGATGCAGCAATAATGTTCTTAACCCTGGTTGGAATGAAATTAGCCCTGTATTTTCTTGCTCTATATTGCAGAGAGGAGGCCTTGGAGATCAATTCTTCCAAGGCAAAATTCTTCCATTTCCTAAATGCCCCAAAGCTTAAACATGGCAGCTAGATGGCCATGTCATAGAACAAGTTAAAACTTGTAAATGTTTAGGAATGGTTTTTCAAACAAACAGGGAGATGGTGTGCCCATCTGAACTATGAAACCTTAAAATTAGCCTCAGCTATAAGCCCCTTCCATATCACCAGAGGCACAGAGTTTATACCTGTGGCACTTAAATTATTAACAGCCAAAGCTTGTGCCTGGTCACTGAATGGGGCTCAACTGGGTCCATATAACAAGATGGCTTTTTTTAGAGGGTGAGCAATCCACATTTCTCCATAAGGCATTCCAGACTGATGGCTGTGTACCAAATATGATACTAGGTCAAGAAACTGGCATTACTAAGGTAGAGACCAGTCTCTGATTAAATCTATTTACTTCTTGTTTGACGTTATCCTTTGGTCAGATAAGTCTGGACTCCTTAGCATTTCATTGAAAATTTAAACTCAGTGGTAAAAATCATTCTGTTATGAATTTAATTATTATGGTGTCTCTAGCAATGCATTCTTGATGTTGGAATTTGAGAATGCCAAATAAGCTCTCAGACCATGGGTTTTTGATATGGATCAGGTCTTTCTGCTAGAGATGTTTCTGCAAATCATCAAATGAACCCAATATTTATAGGAAAATGCAGGTTCAAAATTCAGAAGGGCTTTATAATTACCCTGATTTAACACTCTTCCCCTGGCAGTCAGGGAGGGGAAATATAAAGAAATTCCTTATGCAGCTAGATTTTGCCCTTGCAGTACTGGAGCCATTGAAAGGACCCCCCATGTTGTTTTAGACCAGCCTTTCTCAACCTTTTGACCCTGAAGGAGCCCTTGAAATATTTTTCAGGCCTTGGGGAACCCCTGTGCATTCAGGCTCAAATATATGCCAGAAGTTACAAAACTGTTATATTTGTTTCATATGTAGGCCTATATATATGCATGAATAGTGGTCTTAAACTAAAAATAAAGAACGAAACTTACCTCTTTAATGTGAAGCTGCCCGAATCTGAAATAATTTTTTTAATAAATCATGATCTCCTAGGGAACCCCTAGTGACCTCTCGCAGAACCCTAGGATTCTATGGAACCCTGGTTGAGAAACCCTGTTTTAGATCAATCTTTTTCAAACTTGGCGACTTTAAGGTGTGTGGACTTCAACTCCCAGAATTCCCCAACCAGCATGCTGGCTGAGGAATTCCTGGAGTTGAAGTCCACACACCTTAAAGTCGCCAAGTTTGAAAAACACTATTTAGATCATCAATTTTTCAGGAATATCAGCTCTTGCCTTATAACCCCTTTAATAGTAAAATTCTTGGGGCACTTAGATTTGTTCTATTTGAATTATTTATTCTCCAAGAGAAATATATTGATTTCCCTAAAAGTTTCGGGAGGGTGAGGGGATAGTGGGGTGTCATTTGGGACCAGAATATATGCATTGTAGTTGGTTTAGGTCCCAAAAGAAGCATGTTTGAGGGGAAAAAGGCAGATTGGAAAAGTTTGGCCTGGATGTTGCTGTGTGCGTGGTGTTTGTGTTTACACTCATTCCTGATGGAGGCTATTGAAGAGATTGAAAATGGCAGCAACAGTAAATCTGTTTGCATAAGTATCAGACCCCATTTAATCAATTCTGATGTTGATTTTCAGATGGTTGGCTTTATAGTCCCGTCATTTTTATCACATTGTACTTTTTAAATTATTAATCATTGTGCTTCAACTATGGTCCAAGATAAAATTTTCCATTACCTTGATATGCATGTCCATCTGATTTTCTGATATGCAATAGAACTGATTTTCTATTGTGGGATCTTTCCTACTAATACGTACAAGACCTTTGGGACTGTTAAGCAGCCTCTGGATTCCTGTCTGAGTACTGAATGTTCTCTATGTGCAAGAAAGCCAGATCATAGCATCTTGATAGTAGCAATTTAGCTTCATATCAAATCAAATATCTTTACTACAGTCTTTGACCAGCCTTTACAGTAGGAAAAAAGAAATAGTTTGGCACAGCAGCTCCTTATCAGGGAAAAAAAGAAAACAATAAGACAATAAAACAGCATATCTAACTAAAAAGTTTGCACAATTGTATGGCGTGATGAAGATATTTGGCCATCTGGTATGAGAGTGCAGAGTTAACTTCCCTTAAAAAGTAATAAGCATAAAATTTATCAGTATGACCCTCAAATTTTGAGTTGATTGGGGAGATCAAAGCACATCTTGGGGCATCATAAAAAGGACACCGTTTGAGGACATGGGCAAGAGGTTCTACCTCCCTAGATCCACAAGGGCAAACTCTCTGTAAATAAGGAGTCCCATGGAATCTTTCCCCCAGCAGTGCTGAAGTGAGGGCATTGAAGTGGCCATGGAAAAGGCCCATCTATATTTGCTTAGGGTTAGATTGTATAGATACCCCACAGTAGAGGGCTTGCGTCTGTCTAACATTTGGAGATAGAATTCAGGAGCACTGGTGATATCATTTTGGCGATAAATGTCCCTAATTCTTTCTTTTACTATTGTTGGCCTTCTCAAGGGTTAATTGGCCTAAATATTCAGCAGAGAGGCCAAGACTGCGAAGTTCTTCTATACAGGTATGGTGCCAGTGAAATTGGTAGTTGTCTGACAACAGCAGATGCATCAGGCCTGTCGGGTCAAACATGATTCTGAGTCCTGAGATTAGAATCCTGGTCCAGGCCTGGGCCTCAATACTTGGCACATTAGTTTCAAGCCTCAAGACTGCGTTAGGGGTGCATTTTGGGGTACCAAACAAAGTCCTAAGGAAATTCAATTGACTGGTTTCATAAACCTTTAGGTTTGTATATGGGCCAAGTTGTATCCTATATAATAGCTGGGCAGCTGTTTTAGCCATAAACAGTTCAATTGCTGCTGGAATGTAGTTTGCCCCCTGTTGCCTATAAAATGTAGTTATTGCTAGTGTGCTCTTTTGGGCAGTAGAAGTGGCATAATTTACCTGAGCTGTTAATTTCCTAGAGACCTGAAATACTATGCCCAAGTATTTAAAACATTTGACTTGCTCTAATTCATGGGAATCAATTGTCCACTTGTGCCTTTGTCTTTTGTTGTAAAAAACTAAAACTTTAGATTTATCACAGTTGATTATTAATTGTTTATTATTACAATAGGATGCCAGGGTTCTTAGTACCTGCTTCATGTCTACGGAAGACAATGAGAGATGAACTGCATCAGCGTAGAGTAGAATTGGGAGATATCAGCTAATTTAAGTGCATGGATATCAACTCTCTGAAGGGTTTTAATCAGAGAGTTGATACATATGTTAAAAAGTAATGGTGCTAAAATACATCCTTATTTCACCCCCTTGAGAATCTGGATAAAGTCAGAGAGGTCCCTCCCCAGCTACATCTTACTCTAAGGCCAGGTTTATTGTATAGCTTAAGAATTAGGAGTAAGAGTCTTTTGGCTATAGAGGATTGCTCAGAATGTCCCAGAGTCTAACCCTTGTGGTATTATCAGAAGCTGCCTTGAAATCAATGAAGGCTGCATATAGATTCAAGTCTGAGTGGTCTGTATATTTGCTTGTTGCCAGATGTTGAAGCACTAGGCAGTGGTCTATAGTGGATCATCCTGCTTACTCAGGGTCAATTATTCCCTTATCTATTACCCAGGTTTGGAGTTGGTGAATAGGTACCTGGCATATAGTTTGCTAATGATTCTCAATAAACTAATTGACTTATAATTAGCTGGGTCATTCCTATCACCCTTTTTATATAAGGGAATAATTATATACTATATATTATACACCCCCCCAGTCCTCTGGAATCTTAGCTGTCTGGTTAATGTATGAAAAGAAGGAGACCATTACAGGGACCCATCAATTTGAATTAGATTTAATTAGCTCAGGGGGGGACATGGTCCCTTCCAGGGGCTTTACCACACTTAAGCTAGTTAATGAATTTTTTAACTTCCTTGTATGTGACTGGGGGCCACTGCAGTAGTGAGGATAAAGGTACATCCTACGTACGGATCGCAATAAAGGGCTTGGAAGTGATATACCCAGGTACTTGAGGGGATGCTACAATGCAATTGTGTAATACTGTTACGGAAACAATTTGTTATAGTAAGCCAGAATAGGGAAGGATTTTTGGACTTTGTATCTTCAATTAGCTGTGACCATTTTTTCTTCTGATCTTGGATTTTTTTCTTGCTGAGCATAGACTTATATTGTCTTTTCTGCTCCTTTAAAATTTGGGTGGAATATGGTGAATTGGCATTCAATGAGCTAGCATAGGATTCCAATAATACTGCTTTGGCAGCAATGCAAGATTTGTCAAACCAGCTCTTAGATTGCCATCCCCTTCTGGTCGGGTTGGCATTCGCCTTCTTTACAAAAGGTTGGAGCTTAGCTTGGAGATTGTGATATGCATCAAGTATTCTGCTATCTTGTGCGACGGTGGGTCTGAGTGTGCCCCAAAGTTACAGGGTTGAAAAGTATGCACCTCCTTCCTCTGAGTGAAACCACTGGGCTATCCTATCTTTAACAGAGCCATTCAGTCTGACCCCCTAGGAGCAGCCTCCCATCTGGTTTCTCTTCAGATCCTATAAATCTTTCACAATTTAGCTTTCATTTCAACTTCAAGCTGCTGTTTCCCATATATAAGAAAGTATGAACACCCTGGTAACAGGGGCATCCCGGGGGGTGGGGGTGGAGTGTAAAAAAACTCAAGATGGTGGTCGTGACCATATGATCAAGCCCTTTTTCTGTGGGACAGAGGAAGAATGCATGGTAAAAAGGGGTGGGGCTTTGATTGCATGGTCACAGCTTCTATCTTTACTTGTCTGAACACACAGACACACTATACACACTTCAAACTTGGTAGGAACTTGAAAACAGGCATCCTCGCATGCACGTCCAGTTTGTCTGTCTTAGCAGTTTTAAGCCCCAATCCAGTTCTGAGCCTTTTGCTTCTGGTTTTGCCCCCAAGGAAAAAGCAGTCACACGTGTCAGCCTCTCATCTCCAATAGCTGTGAATATAGCCATATCCTTGCAACCTTATCAGGGGGAACCAGAGGGGAATTTCCTCTGGTTAGAGGTTAGGGTGCCTATGTAGCAGTTTCCATGTACTGTACGTTGGGACTGCAGCTGTCAGAAGTTGCCAATACCGACTTGATGGCACATAATCAAGCAATCAATGTTTATAAAAAGGAAATGTTCAGCTAAGCCTGTCACTTAGAACCAGGAACATTGGAACAAGAAGACTCCAGTATCCCATTATCATTATACAAAACCAGAAAAAAGAAAACCTGTTTCTTCAAAAGTGGAAAATCAATTCCCATTTGGTCACTTATTAATCAGATTTTCCCCATTAACTCAGTTCTGGATTCAGAATGATACTGTTTTGAAAGCCTGAGAAAGACATTTAATGGCTCATCAATGTGTAAATAGAGTTTATATTTGATCTAGGTACAAATTATTTTGTACTTTATTTGGTACTTTCTGTCTATTTGCATAAGGTTAGACTTTACCTCCTGATCTCTGTACAACATGGCATATTATTTGTGTTGTGTGTTCCCTGAACTAAATTCTGTACCAAGAAAATCTCCATTCCCTATATTCTACAAGTTTATGCAGGCTTGCACAATTTTTCCTTTTTCAGAATTATTTCTCTATCTGCCAGCTTTGGAGACATAGAGAGCTCTAAAAATTTCACCCAGTAGGTTTGTAACACACTTTCAAGCATATCATCTCAACTTGAAGGCTTGAAAACTACTCAAAAATGAAGCATGGGATTTTCAGAATTTGGGAGGTCTAGTTGTTATAGAATTGCTGCCTGCCCCCAGCTTTGGTTATCACAAATGCAGGGCAAAGTCAGTGAGCTCAGAGTTCTGCTAGTACCGTGTGTGATTTAATTGCAAAAGCCCTATCCTTGCATGTTTCTGCAGAGGTGCTGTGATAAACATTTCAGAAAATTTAAAATGTATTCTGATTCACAGTGTGGAAGATTTTTTAAAAATAATGATTTTTATTACTTACAAGGCTGCAGTTGACTGGCAGTATCTTAGAAAAGGCATCTTATTTCTTCTATAGGAAGAAGTGACTATTTTGTAATGCCACTTGTCTACATCTAAAAATAAACATTGTCTTTTACTCATATGCAAAATTAGTCTATTAACCTACAAATATGCACATGTGACACAGTTTACAGTAAGATTTCTTAAATTGCACAGTAGTCCTAAATATAATACATGGTTTGTGGATTAGCCAGACTTCCATGAAGAGTAAATGTCTAGCTAGCTATTGTCTTTTGAGATCCTAATCTTTGATCCTTCCTTCCTTCCTTCCTTCCTTCCTTCCTTCCTTCCTTCCTTCCTTCCTTCCTTCCTTCCTTCCTTCCTTCCCATTTCTTTTTTCATTTGATAAAATTAAATCCTACCTTTGGCTGAAATGAAATATATAACTTGAGTGGCTACCCAAATTGCTCTTCAGAAGATCTTGACCTGATCTTCATGTACTTGTGTACTTCTCAGTAAAAGCCAACACCACACAAATATAGCTGTCTCTATAAGACTGGTAACAGAACATGAAGTGGAATCTTTTCCAACATTTCCTGAAGTCCAGATCAACAAGATGAGAACTGCAAAAGACATTTTTCTTGGCATCCAGAGTATGTAATTTAGGGATTATTAAGAGTACATGTTTCAATAGCAAGTGCATAGAAGTAGTAGTACAAACTGATTTACAGATTTAAAAAAACTCTTATGTTTTGTGAATTGCAGCTAAAAAGAAAATAATCCAGGTTGGCCTTATTGGGAAGCACTTCAAACCTCAGATCCCAAAGGGCTTTCCGTTTGGTTTTTGTTCATTAACAATGAACCTTGTCTTTTTTTTCTTCAGATGGGTAATGTTAAAGCCTAGCACCAAAACTGGCAGAGTTGCTACAGAGGAAGACACCATGTGATGTGTACAACCAGGATTGTTTCTCTTGTGTCCCAGCCCCTCAGCATTCTTCCTGAAACCATCCTGCTTTCTGGGTTTGGGGGATTTTTTTCTTCTCTCGCAAGTGGATAAATGGGAGTAAAAGGAATGGAAACTGCCTAAAAGTCCTTCTGGATCAAGCCAGGAGTCTTTCTGTTCCATTACATGCTCTTCAATGGTAATTATCTATATGCTCCTAAAAGATGTAATACGAAGTGGGATGATCGGGACCATTCTGTTTCTTTTACTACCTGGCTGTCAGTAGGATGTTGCCTCAGAGTAAGGGTTGTATAATGCTCTTGATGATGGTGTAGTGGTTAAAAACAGCAGGCTAGAAACCAGGAGATGGAGAGTTCTAGTCCCGCCTTAGGCCCAAAGCCAGCTGGGTGACCTTGAAACAGTCTCTCAGCCCTAGGAAGGGGGCAGTGGCAAACCACCTCCAAAAACTCTTGCCAAGAAAACTTCAGGGACTGTCCAGGAAGTTGCCAGGAATCCAGACTGACTCAAAGGCATATGCATGTGCACATGCATGTGTGTGCATGCACACACGCAATAATACAAATTGGGAAAATAAATAATACTATGTCATGAGACCCAGAACGGTATTAAAAAACTGAATCTGAACCAGGGAGACCCAGATTCTGATCACCTGTGAAGGTCACTGTGGATCAGTGACTATCTCTGAGCTTCATTTACCTTACAGGTTTGCCTAGAAATAAAATGGACTAAAGAGATTATGTATGTCTTCTTAAGCTTTTTGGAGGAAGGCAGAATAAACATATAATCATAAGGCAAAGGGAGTGCCCATGCCTCAGGGACCCTACAATTAGGGAGGAGCTTCTCAGGGAGGAGCAGACAGTGGGGGTAAAGGAAGGACCGCCAACAACATTTGTCTGCAACAGAATGTTTATGAGCTGGGAGGCTGTTGTAACATGATCTCTTTGTTCGTAATAAGGCAAAAAGTAAATGTTTGCTAAGACCAAAGAGTTCCTTGGGCTGAAATGTCACCATTAATTCAGAAGAGTTTGACTCAACCGAGTCCGGTTCTTGGACAGATAGCTGGTCCCCTGCCTAGAAACAGGAGGAATAGCCGTCTACAATGCCAAATTATTTACAGACAATAAAGTTAGTAAGCGTTGATACCTTGAACAGTCCCTGAGTCTTATTTAAAGTGAAGCAAGAATGTGCTTCTCAATCAGTTCTCCTCAGTGTGATACCTTCCAGATATGTTGGGACTATAACTCCCAGCTGGAGAAATCTGCTCCAGATTAATTAAGCTCTTGGTGGATCTTTCTGATTAAATTTCTGGACTGTAAGTTGGGTAGTTCTTCAGAAATGCACACTATTATAATGATAAAAAAACACATTCTGTAGCTAATAGAACCTTTCTACTTCAGATGAATTTAACTTTGTATAACTGCTAAAATATATGACGTCATGTTATTGTTTTGGAAAATGGTGTGACTTTATTTAATTTAAATAAATTAAATGGGCTCATTTAATTGCCCATTTTGCTCATGTTGTTGGGGGAGACTTGAATGCTAGAGTAGGATCAAATTATAAGGCCTTTTATGCAAAATGTCAAAGCTGCCCTTTAGTCATTGAAGACATGCCTTTCCAAGAATGCTAAACATAATTTGGCAGGGTTTAAACTGGCCCAAATGGCTAATCCACTGGAACGATTTATTGTAAGCAAAACAGTGGACAGTGACAGTCTGGGAGACTTTCCTTCTGCTCTGGGTGAAACTTATCAAACTTTGATTACCTGCTGGCATCCCACAATCTAGTAAATAAATGTTTGCCTCCCATCCAAATAATGATCATGTGCTACTGGCCCTAAATTTTAAATTTAAATTTTAAGCTCCCCCACCTAGATCTGTTGTACTGAGGCCATCTCTGGATTTGCCTGGTCAAGTGAAACAAGCCCATGAACTGAGCTACTGCAGAAAGATAATCTCCAAGCAATCGGTATTCAGTTCCACAGCTGATCAGGAGATCTCATTCCTGACTACTATGACACAGTCATTCAGAGGTTGCATATGTTTCTAACCAATAAAAATAAAATAGATAGGTGCTCTATCAAAGATACAGCACTGAAAGCTGGTTTGGCAAAGAGTATATAAAGGTCAGCATATTTTTTCCGTACAATTTATAAGTCCTGCACTACTGGTAACCACTTCACAAAAAAAGCCCTGCTGAAATTCAAAACTAGTAACCACTGTTTGATCAAAGGTCTCAACCTTTTTCTGGTGCATTATAACAATAATCCCAGTGCACGTCCATCTTCTTTTATTTGCCACTTTCCCTCTGATGTGTGGGTGACCCATTTTTGACTGCCTGACAATATCTTGAGCAATCCTTTGACTTCCACTTGTTTGTCCTTCCTCTGAAGGGCTGCCTGTTCCTGTCTGAGATTATCAAAGTAACCTTGTAAGCAAGAGGCAACTCAGAGGCAATTTACAAATCATCTTCCAACTCAGAAAGGGGTTAAACACAACTGTTGAGTAACTTTGCTTTTCCATTTTTCAACTTTTATACTAACTCCTGGTCAGGTATTTGCTTGATTTTGACTTCTACTCCCTTAAAACAGCTGGGAAAAGTTTGCTAGCATTACTTTATGTTGATGAACCTGTGATTTTATCATAGTTGACGTATGTTGAAGACTTTCTCAGTAATATACTGATCCCCATTTTCTTTTTTTAATAGTAATTATTTTAAAGATTATAATTACAACAGAAAAAACGAATACAAATTTTAAAAAGATGGAAGAATAAAAAGAAGGAGTAGAAGGTGCAGAAAAGGAAGAAAAAAGGAAGAAAGGGAAAGGGAAAAGAAAGAAAAGTAAGAATATGGTAAAGAAAAAGAAAAGAAATATATAAAGAAGTGACTTTCCACCTTCATCACAATAAGTATAAATAAATTTAGTAATTTATCACCTCCTCTTAAAATACAACAAATGATCTCTTCTTCCCATATTCCATTTCTTATCTATAAACAAATCCATAAAGCATCGTCATTTCAGTCCTGGTGTCAGCAAAACTCCATTAAGAGTTAACAACGTATCTATTTTAACCTTGATCAGATAAACCAACTTCATATTCCTTCCTTTTACATCTAACAATCTTAATCTTTAGTCCATTCAAATAATGTCTTAGAACTTGATTTCTTTTCAATTTTTTTGTCCCTTCTCATGAGACTCTTCAAAATTTTAACAAGCCTTTTTTCTAAATCCAATACAGGAAAATTTTCCAGGTCACTCTATTGGTTTATTGTTTGTATATCCCTTTTAATTATTAAAACATCAGCTGGTTTCTTTTGTATGTCCAGTGTAGGATCTTTTTCCATGTCATGCTTGTACCTGTCATTTGTAAATCCACTTTCAACTCAGTCTTGATCTTGTCAGGTAAAACTTGTTCCTCTTCCATAATCTTTTAGATATAGTCTCTCCTATTAAAATTAATTTCTGAGTTTTCAAAAATATCCTTCAGTATGTTCAATGTTAGAATATTTTGCTTCATTCTATAATTAAAAGTCAAGTTTATGTGTTTTTCTCCTTTAACTGTAATCTTTAGTTCCATCTAATGTCCAGTTTTTAAAATCTTATCTTATTACATTTTTAAAAAATATTCAAAACAAAAGCATTTTCTCATGGGAAGAATTGTTTATAATTAATTCCAAAATCTTATTTCAAATTTATCTGGACCCTTAATCTGTTGTAACTCTCTAAAATCAATGTTTTAATCACCCTTTTGTTGTTTATTCCAAAAACAAAAATTTAAGTTCTTAAATTTGTAGTTAAAACTTTTATTTCGCTAAGGATTGAAGGAAATTCACCTGGTGCTGTCAAACTTCTTGATCCAAAGGTTTCTAATAGCTGAAAAGCAGTTAATAAGCAATTTCCAAAAGTGATTAGAAAAGGAAGTATGCAAGCTTAGTGTCCTTTCAAAGGTGCTGAATGCCGTTTAAGCAAGATGTCTATTCTCTCATCTCCCAGACCCCTAAACCCACTGGAGACCACTATCTTACAGTCTCCTCACTAGGAGCAGCTGTCTGGAGCACTTGTGGGTGATCTCAAGTCCTCTCCTTGTCTGGAGAGGAATTATCGAAGAGCCGGTCTACTCACTGGCTCTTCATTCTGTTGAGGTTCTGCCATCTTAAGTCCGCCATTTATTCCTCCAGAAGTCCCACTGATTCCCATTTTCTGATTAATTACTCAAATATAAATATGATTGTATTTGCCAAAAGCCTCCAAGTTAGTAATCCAGGGCCAGATCACTGAGCAGATTAAATACTTTAAATATTTGGGGGTTGCATCCTGTGTCTCAGGTAAGAAGGTGAAAAGGTGAGGCTGACTACACTGAAGGCAGTGCAACTATGTTAGCGGGTGCAGAGTATTCAAAAGAACAGTCTAATGCCTGCTGCCATCAAACTATTCAAGGCTAAATCATAGGCTCAACTGTTACATATTGTCATGAGTACTGATGGTGAGCAAGAAGGGCCCTCTATCCAGGGGGGAAAACGCATGCGTAGTACTGAGGAATTAAGCAGCCATTCAAAGAGACACAGATCAGACCCGCCTTAACTTTTGGGGTTTATTTGTCTGGGTTTTTCCCACACTTCTTCAGTTTGTTAGGATTCTGTCTTATGTAGTAATAAAAAGCACTAGAGACCTACTCCTTGTCTCAGCGTGATTTCTGACGGTTAGGACACATATAAACCTAAGCTAGGACCATACCCTAATTCAGGGTTTCTCAACCAGGGCTCTGTGGAACCCTAGGGTTCTGTGAGAGGTCATTAGGGGTTCCCTGGAAGATCATGATTTATTTAAAAAAATATTTCAAATTCGGGCAACTTCGCATTAAAGAGGTAAGTTTCATTCTTTATTTTTAGTTTAAGGACACTGTTAATGCATATATACAGGCCTGTACATGAAACAAATATAATAATTTTATAACTTCTGCCTGTATTTGAGCCTGAATGTGCAGGGGTTCCCCGAGGCCTGAAAAATATTTCAAGGGTTCCTCCAGGGTCAAAAAGTTGAGAAAGGCTTCCCTAATTACTCCCTCTAGAAATAGTGCAACTTAAAGTCCTGAGGCCAGTGTTTCAGATTTCCAAAGGTGTCCCTGATGCCATCTTGCAATTTGAGGCTTGTTTACCCAAGGAATTGTTCACCCAAGGACTTGTACTTGGCTTGTGGTCTTTCATCTCTGGCTAACGCTTAACTTTTGCCCAGTGCATCTGGCTGTCTGATAAATCCTCATATATTTAATTCAGCCTGAAAGATAAACTGCCAGTCTATGACCTTTTCCCTGAGCTTTGGTTGTTCCTGAAGTATGATCAGACAAAGGTGTTTCTGGAACAGGGATTCCTGGAGTAGCCCCGTTATTCTCAGAGGAAGCTTAAGAGTAGCAGGGCTGGATAAGACCGGGCCTATTTAGTTAATCCTTCTGTTCTGATCAGATGTCTATGGAAGGCATGAGAGCAGTGGCACTCTCCTGCTGTTATTTCCCTTAAGCTGGCATGGAGAAGTATGTTCCTTCTGAACTTGGAGGAAGCCATATCAGTGTCATCACTACTGAATATTGGTAGCTGCTTCCTTGGTCTGTCTAATCTAAACTTGGTGGCCGTCATCAAGTAAATGGAAGTAAATTCCGTACCTTAATTATGCCAGCTCAGATTCTGAGTACATACATGAAGTCAGGATTTATGCTGATGGTATCTCAGTTGACATTGTTGACAATTTTTAACTCATTGAAATTGCTGACCTGGTGTGCAGTCACGATAAAAATTATGCATTGCATGGATCTTACTGCAGAGCAGACTTGGCATGGGGCTGTGAAGTCTTTCTTCTTCCATCCTCATCTCTTTTAAATTATAAGCCTTCAGACAGAAATTGCTTTCTTTCTCATATATTTGGATACTAAGAAAGCAGACTATTTTCCTCCTTTTTATTATCAAATTTGAGCAGCCTTGCTGATAATTCTCATTACCACTTTCTTACCAGAAAAGATTATTATAATGTAAGCCTGAGGCACACTACATACAAATGACTTTTATTTTATTAGAAAATCAGCTTAGCAGGTTATGGTTTTGAAGTGACATTGTGGTAGGGACAGAAAGTTGCTTAAGCCTTTCTCTTGACCAATTTTCAACTCCATATTCTTCTTGAATGTTTTCCCCCTTTGCAAGTTTCCTGATGCATGTGTTAAAGGATAATTCCTATCTGAAATCTAAAAGGGGAAGGGAATTTCAGTAGAAAAAAAGTCTGGTGGGCTAAGTATTATTATGAGTTGAGGGGTATATTAGGTAAGGAATAAATACTTTTTTAAAATGCACATTTCTTCATCACCAGGATGGGAAAAAAATGAAACTGGGAAAACAACTGTATGTGGAAAACAGTGAAACTCACAGATGTGATTTTAACATATCCTCCCACCACAGCACTCCTTGATTCAAAATGAGCTGTCTTTAATTCTTAATTACTTAGATCTGCATATAATGTAGAGCTTATTTTAATGTATTCTGTCATTCTGATTCAAATTACAATGGTGTCAGCAAAGAGGACACGTTGTACTAATTCTCTTGTTGCTTAAACAAGGGTTGATGACTTTGGGCAAACAGAAGTAACTGACTATAGTGTGTCTCTCACCCCCATTTGCAGATTGCTCAAGTCCCTTCTATGGGAGATTAAACTGACTGGACTCAAATACTGCTAGTTATGTTCTTCTGCAGAGTGGCTTTATCAGGAAACTGTCAGTTATGCAAGCTGAGCAGAAAATAAATGTTCCCCTTTTTGTAAGAGGGTAGTCTTGGGGCAGGGGATACTTATTCCTTTAGTGCTGCAATCTCTGAGGCATTTTAGGAAGTCTTTCAAACCACACATACTTCCCGAGGGTGAATGTTCACTGGGGACTAGGAATCTTGAATTGTATTTCTGGTGGCAAAGCTTTGTTAAGAACAGTCATGGAGAATGGGGATATTTGTAATGAGAAACAGTCCCCCACCTCACATACTCGTGTCCAAGGCAGTAGTTCTGGATCCCATCATCTTCTCTTCCAAGAACTTGTGAGCGGAAGTCTCTTCCTGTGTACACAGAGGTAAATCTAGTAGATGAGACTTCAACTTGATCAGATGTTGTCACGAATTTCCAGTCTTTGACTTGCACAGAGAAATAAAGGTGGCCTTCCTGTTCTTCCACCACACAAAAAATGGTTTCTGTCCAAAGGCAGCAGAGGTGGGTAAGAGGGCATGCAGAAAGAGCCAGAGTCGACTAAGAGACTTAGAATGTGTAAATACATGGCTGAGCGGGGGGACGGAGATTTGGATGGGATGTTAGCTATCAGCCGAAATATTACATGCAGGCCTCAAAGCACTTTTTATTTGTATCAGAGACTGAGAGAGTGAAAGAAATAATCATATATGATTATCACATATGGTAAAGTCTCTGTGATGACTGGTTATTAGAACTGTCACTGGGAACTTCCTCCTAGTTTAATTCCAGAGGGAGGAGTATAGAAGATAGCCTAAATTGTAATCTTAAATATTCCTATTTATAATTCTGTTCTTAAGTTATATAATAACAGTTCATTTGATTCACTGTCAAATATCATATATAAAAAGTTATTCTGATTATACCTTCTCTGCATTCCAACAAATGACATTACCTCATAAAGAGAGAGAAACAGAGGAGAAAAGAAAACTATTTCCAAATCAGGAAAGGGTTGATGTTGGCAGCAAACGGGAACACTTAGAAATCTCCCTGGATTATTGGAATTATGCTCTGACAGGGAAGAAAAACAAACAAAAAAATAGGACACTCTCAAAAGTTAGGCTGTGCCACAATTTCCCTCAAGTCAAACCTAACTCCTGATGGCTCCATGAACCTGTCCATGAAGTTTTCTTGGCAGTAGCACAGAAGTGGCTTGCTGTCACTTTCTTTCAGGATATTTTTTCAACTTCCCAAATTAGACTTCAGCCCTCAAGTTTCCTTGTGGTGTTGCATTAAATTACTAACCCTGTTTAGCTTTGTTACCTGCTGTAATACCATGCATGAAAGATCATTCATTCTTGTTTATCCACCAAATAATTAAAGGTTTAGATGGGTACAAATATTTATGGATGGTCCAAAAGTAAAATGTACATTCATAAATTTTGATGACTGGCTTTTTTGCCAACTTAGAAAATTAATCAGAGTGGTTTATAGATAAGGCACTCTGGAGTTATCTATCCTCCCAGGCATTACTTGCTCAGAAAGTATGGACGTAACCAGTAACAACTATACCTTCAAATAGAGGTCCATAATCTGAGTTCCCAGGGCTAAACGTTGCTCCTGGAAGTCTTGGATATGGATCTCAGGACCCCTTGAAAAGTTACAATTTCTGCAATTTTGTGTGCATCAGAAATAGGAAAATGATCAAATTTGTGGGGCTAATAACTATTGTATCTAATTCAATTAATTAATTGAAACCAAATCAAATGTAGTTTTGTTGTGGCCTCCTTTTTCTTTTTGAAATGAGGCCCTTGCGTACCACTCAAGGGCCAAATGAAGCTCTCAGCTCAAAATAGTGGCATGTCATGGTCTGAGATCCTAGCCTGCTCTGTGCCCCTTTTCTACAAGTCATATGGAAATAGGAAGTTGATCTGTGTAACATTTAGTATCCTCTCCAGAAGGTTTGGAGATAGCTCCAGCACTAAACAGATTTATAAAGACCTGGGAAGAGGAGGGTGCCAATAAATCCAACTATTCTTCCCCATTGTCTAATCAGGATAAGAAAATTCCAATCATTACAACTGCTTGAGGTCACAGCTCATGAGTTTACCCTGTGTGTGTGTGTGTGTGTGTGTGTGTGTGTTGGTTTTGTTTTGTTTTGTTTTGTTTTTGCATCAAAGCTGATATTGAGGAAAGATTGCTAGAGGCTTTCCTCAGTCACTATCAAAATTGCCAGGATGGGCTATCCACAAAGCAAATTGTTTTGCCCTAACACTCAGTGGAGAGAGGGAAACTGTATAGCTTCAAAAGATGTAGATGTTGCTAGTAATCAAGAAAAGAAAATAGAACATTTTGTCAGAGCAAAACTTTCCAAATGCTGCCTGTACAAGATGCCACAGTTCACTCATTCAGGAACAGTAATTCATGGGCTTGGCCTATCTGTTAATTGCTGGCCCCAAGCCAATTTTTCCCCAATCCTGGAATACATTTATGGGATGGCTGGCAGTGACTTGGTTCTGCTGAAATTTACCCTTCGTAACTCTCAGCACAATGATACTGAAGGACACCAAAATCCTTTGGGTTGCTTGTCAGCTATTTCAGCCAGTCTGCACACTGAAGATTTCCTTGAGGAGCTCCTCTGTGTAGCGTCTTTCCACAATGTAGCCGTGAACCAACTGTAAGCCTTTTTAATCATTCCTCCCAAACCTGGCACCCTCCAGGTACATTGGGGCAGCAACTCCCTGAATTTCCAATTGTCGGTTCCCTGGGATTTCAGACGAGGACTGATCAGCTAGAACTGGTATCTTACCAATCATTTCTGGTGTCAATGGCAATTTAAAAAGAACACTGGTTGACAGCCTAGTAAGGATTGCAACTCCTATAATTTTCAGTGAACATAATCTAGGCAATGTGATCCCTCGGTGTATGTATGCCTGGAGTTGGCTTAGGTTGAAAGATGCAAATATCTTAACTATATTTCAAAATTGGCCCCCTACTACTCCAAGCCAAACTCTGTCTTATCCTGGCCCTGGTGTGGGGTTTTATGTCACAGAACCTCTCTTGACAAAAGTCACCTGGGGAGCTTGTTAATTCTTCCAGTTGAGGAATGGAGAATTCCACTTTGTAGCCTTGGTTCCTCTCATCAGGGAATCATCCACCACCACAATAGGCCTCTTCTTCCTCAAAGTAATCTTTGTGATTTTTCTACTCATGGAGGTCCAAATGTCTTCCACCATGTTCTGTGAAGCTGGAGTTGGCAAGGCTTGCTCAGGTAGCTGTGAGTTGTCTTCTAGAGTAAGAACCTGATACTGGTTGCTGAATTCCATCAGCATCAGCCCTTCTTGAGAAGCTTCAACTGTCCTGTCCAGGAATTTCCCTGGTGTGTTGCAGTATACAAACTCTCCTCTCAAGTCCTTTTACTTCGTTTTCCAGTAAGGACAGCAGATATAATTTGACTTCTTTTCATGCAGAAGGACAAACATTACACAGACTTATAGGTTGGGGTGGGTTGATGGTTTTATCTGTTTTATCAACATCACATACTTAGTCTTTTAATTTTTTATTTGGTTATATTTTAAACTGCTGGGAGTCTTTTCAGTGTATGGTGGTATATCAAAACCATAAACTATTATCATTGCCATCATCATCATCATCTTAACTCATTTGTAATTTATTAAACCTGAATTGCCAGAGAACTGCTTAACTCTGCGGTATTCCAGGAAAAATACCTTCATCTTTTATCACCTTTGCTTCATCTGCTAGTAAATAAAGCAAAATATGAGTTGTTATAAAGTCCAAAGAAGAACATTACAGTGTAGTGTTCTGAATGGAAAACACAACCAAAATATGTTTTTTAAAAACTATTTGGGGGCTATTTCAATTTGGTTCTGTTTTCATCAATCAAATAATAAGAAAGAAGAACAGATATAACAAACCAAGACAGTAAAATTTTTTATTCCCCATTCTGGGATCATCTCACTGGCAAATACCAGGACCGTTCCAGGACAGTCAAAAAAGGCTGCAACCATACATAGAAAAGTGGTGGGGATTCAATCATATGGGTGCAGCTCTCATCCTGGCTTTGGTTACCACCCCTGCAGGTGCTCCAAGAACTGTTCAGAAACAGAATGAAACCTTACATGCTAGATAGGGAATTATTGTTCGGCTTCTCTCAGGAACATGGGGTAGTATCATAAATAAGCTGCTCCCATTTATCTTTCATGCTTGTAAGATAAGTTGGGCTAAAAAGAAATTAAAGCTGCGATCCTGTGCATACATACGTAACTGTTAACTACAATGTAGTTTATTTCTGTGGAAACGCAGGAAAATACCGTGTTGACAAGTTTCATTTCTGAGTGATGCTCTTCGTTCTTATCCGCGCCAGGGGGTAGTGAAAATACAGAATTTTCCCATTTTCCAAAGCAGCATGCTTTGTATAAACAAGGGATGTAAACGAGGTGCAAGGGAACAAATAGGACCACCACCAATATGATATCCTTTTTTATGAATTCACAGTAGCAACTCTTGGAAAAGTATTAAAGTAGATGACTTTTGATCTCTGTCTATAACCTGTATTGTTAGGTTTAATTCAGCTCTCTGCAGTCCAATGCAAATGATAATGCTATTTTTTTTTCCTCCCCTTCCCCCAGCCACAGGTTGAGGGCATGATGCGTCACCATTGCATGGTAGTTGTCATTGGAACAGTGCTTGCATGCAGAGGAAGACTTGCAGCTCCCAACTGTACCGTGGAAGGCAGCAAAGCATTCTATAACTCCTGCAACCTTATTTGGGTGCCATCTGTGCCTGAACATGTCGTTTTTCTCTTCCTCGACTTCAATTTTATCCAGGAAGTTAATGCGACCTCTTTCCCACTGAGGGAGAGACTAATGATTTTGTCACTTGGGACACAAAAACGCTTTCCCTTAACCATCGGAAGAGATGCTTTTAGTAATTTGCCAAACCTCATACAGTTGGACTTGGGTGGCAATGAAATGATGGTGTTAGACCCCAATGCTTTCGCGGGCTTGTTTAGAGTGCGTAATCTTCTGCTGTATAAAAATAATCTTGATGAATCCATTCTGGAAGAGGATTACCTTAGAGATTTGATTTCGTTGGAATATCTGAACCTTAAATATAACAAAATCACTCGTGTTCGTCCTCACAGTGTATTTTATAACATGAAATACTTGGACATTCTAGACTTGGAATTAAACCCTATTGCATCTCTGTGTGAAGGGGATCTTAATAGTTTTCGAGGAGCAAGGTTCAAAATGTTTATTCTTCGTTCTACTCGTTTGTATAACAGATCTCCTGTGGATTGGGCCACTTGTGGGAACCCTTTAAAAAACATTCACATAGAAACATTGGATGTTGGGGATAATGGCTGGAGTACAACTGTAACAGAGCAATTCTGTGCAGCTATTAGCGGATCTCCTCTTTTGGATTTGAGGATCTTCTCTCACAGTATGGGTGCATCGTTTGGATTTAATAATCTTCCTGATCCTGATAATAATACATTTGCAGGTCTTACTAACAGTGGCCTCCTCTTGCTTAATATTTCACGGGGCTTTATTTTTTCTCTTAAACCACGTGTATTTCAGTATCTTCATGATCTGAAGCTGCTTTACCTTAACAAAAATAAAATAAATAGAATTTGGACAGAAGCATTTCTTGGTCTTCAGAACCTGCAGCATCTATACCTATCAGACAACCTGCTTGGTGAGCTCTTTCAGGGCACTTTTGAAGGGCTTCCTAATGTGATTGAGATAGATCTAAAAAATAACCACATTGGAGTGATTGATAGAGATCCATTCAAATCCTTACCAAGGCTTCAGCAGGTGGATTTCAGGGATAATGCTTTAAAAGTAATAGATTCTCTCCCAAATCTCAACTATGTTTTGTTAGGTAGCAACCGGCTACAGTCTATACCTGTCAGCAAAATAACATCTATAAATACCACATTCCTTGACTTGGAAGGAAACAAGTTGGAGAATCTGGGTGATCTCTATAAACTTCTCCAAATTTCAGCCCTGCAGCATCTCATTTTAAAAAACAATCGTTTATCTTATTGCTACAAGTACAATGATATAGCAAAAGACAACCAGTTGATTTACTTGGACCTTGGAGACAACATGCTAAAGCTTATATGGGAGAGACATTTGTGCTTGGATATGTTCAAAGCACTTTCCCACCTGGAAATTCTCCATCTCAATAACAACTACCTTACTCACCTCCCAGAGGGTATATTTAGTGGGCTAATGTCACTCAAGACACTTAACTTGGCTTACAACCAACTGACTTCCATTTCTCATGAAGCCTTTCCTGCAGGCCTGAAAATTCTTAAATTGTCATCGAATCAGCTGCTTTACCCTGATCCTCAGCTCTTTGCAACATTAGACCAGCTGGATATCACCCATAACTCATTTTACTGTAACTGCCTATTAAGCAACCTTATTATGTGGCTAAACCAAACCAATGTTACCTTAGCTGGGTCGCCCAAAGATATATTTTGTTCTGGACCGCCAGAGTTGGTTGGCATTCCTCTCCAAAACTTAACTACAGAGGGCTGCAGTGAAGACAAGCTCATGGAGCCTCTACAGCTGTCACTCTTCATTTTTACCTGCGTTGGTCTAACTGTGTTTCTAGTGGCAGTGGTTGTTTTTACTCGTTTTAGGGGTGCTTGTTTCCTCTGCTATAAAACACTCACACAATTCCTCATGAGGGAGCTCCCACCAGAGCTGGATCAACAGGGATACAAGTATGATGCTTACCTTTGCTGTAGCAGCAAAGACTTCGAGTGGGTCCAGAATTCCTTGATAAAGCATCTAGATTCTCAGTATTCTAAGAAGAACAAATTTGCTCTCTGCTTTGAAGATAGAGACTTTCTGCCTGGGGAGGATCATATCAACAATATTCATGATGCTATCTGGAACTGCAGGAAAACAATTTGTGTGGTCACAAGACAGTTTCTCAAGGATGGTTGGTGTGTGGAAGCCTTTAATTTTGCCCAGAGCAGATATTTCTCAGATCTGAAGGATATCCTCATTATGGTGGTAGCTGGATCTCTTTCTCAATATCAGCTTATGAGATATCAGCCAATCAGAGTCTTTTTGCAAAGGGGGAAGTATTTGAGATGGCCAGAAGACCATCAAGATTTGGAGTGGTTTTTAAACACACTGTCTCACCAAATAATCAAGGAAAAGGGAATTAAAAAGAAATCCCCAGTGCTGGAATTGAAAGTTATAACAGTCTCCTAACAGGCATGGTTCCTGGCCACCATGCAATGACATAAGAAGGCTGACTTTCCAGAGAATTTGCCAGTTCATCCTGAGATCACACTGAGCCATTCTTTCTCTCCAATGAGCAGGATGAATCTGCTCATCTTGCTCATTGGAGAGAAAGAACTATGTCTCTATTACATCTTTGGTGAACTTAATTTCATTTCTTTCACTGTCAGGTATCAGATTACATACTGTAGTGTTAAGGTGCAGAAGCTGAGTTGTGGAAGATTGGTGTACTGTTTTGGAGGGCTCTTGCACATGCATGTCTGCTGAAATAAAGGAGTGGTGCAGTTTAATGCAACTATAAATGTTGCTGATGTTGCTTAGCCCGAAGCGGCGGGTGGGGTGGGGGTGGGGTGGGGGTGGGGGTGGGGGTGGGGAATCATTACAGTCCTTTGCTTTGGTGGGTTCAGAGAATAGATCTGTGCAAACATTCAGTAGTGACTCAGTTTTACTAGGAGCTAGGACACAGACATGCCCCCCCCCTCCAGTGTTTTGTATCTCTGTATTTCTTTGTGTATTGAGCAACCAGCCTCAGCAGATTTGTTGCCAAGTTCAGCTCAATATATTCACATGCCTTCCTGTATTGAGAGACCATCCTTTTCAGACTTCAGGTTCATGGAGAAGTTTGTTAATATCTTCAATGCAAAAAGGTTTGTGGAAGTGCTTGGCATACAAGACGAGAGGGAGGGTAGCTTGCATTCCTGTCCTGAAAGCTTGCAGAGAGTGATAATTGAAACATGGAATGGCTAAACTTTCCCAATGTACATTTTTCAGACAGTTCTTCGTTTTGTTTTGCATATGCATTTCTTTTCAAGATTAATGTTTTGAAGTCTGACTGGACAGGTCACTTTCCATCATGATTTTTTTTTGGCTCAGTTATTCATTCTCTGTAAATTAAGCACATACCAGGGCGGGTGACATCATTGCAAGCTCTTCCCTTGTTTTCTGTGTGCTTTTGCCATGTCCATAAGATATTCCAACATGACACTCTAGAGATATTCTGATGCAGACTTCCTTTAGCTGTTCGGATTTGTTGGATTTCAACTGCCATAATTTCAGCCAAATTTGGGGAAATCTGTTCAAATTATTTCACTAGTTTGAAGCAGGGTTTTTCCACAATATTTATTTTGAATAGAATGGAAAGAGTTCGTGCAATAAGGGTTTTGTGTACCGACTGCCTCAGTGGCCAAGTAATTTAGGCCTTGGTGGAATAAAACCCAGTACTTCACCTCTTTCATATTACTTTTATTATTATTTTCATTTTGTACATAATATTAAATTGATTGAAACAACTGTTGTTTAAACACCTATTTTCGGAGCCTCTTGAGCTTGTTTCAGATTAACTATTTCAGAGCAGGCATGCATGGGAATTTCATTCAGTCTGTTTTGTTATAAGAACTTACCCAAACTTGCATTTTTTTTTCAAAACTGAGAAAGAAACTATTCAAGATATTAAAAAATTGAACACAGGAGACCGCAAAAATGACAGATTCACCCATCATTCAAACATTATTCAGACTTAATTTGCTTAGAAGATGCCAGCCTATTCTATATGTGACTGAATGAATGTAAATATGGAGTGTTTAATGCAGAACGGAATTCTTGTCCTCTGTTGATGCAAAGCGTATGGCTAGAAACCAGTTAAACGATATCAGGTGCATTATGCATCTCTAACTGATGTTATGAATTATAACTGATATTATGTGATTCACTGATGTTCATTATTATCTCACAGAAACTCTAAATATTTCTGCTAAAAAGCCTTGCTTTTTACCATTGGTCTACTTGTCATGGGTGATTAGAAAGCACAAGATGAGTTAGTGGACTGCCAGAAGAATAACTGGAATGTGGAAATGTGCATCCTTTCTCTGCCTGAAACTAAATTGGTTGCTGAAGGAAATGCAAAATAGTCCAGCTGAGAGGGCTGGAGATGAGGGGGAAATAATATTCATTCCATCAAGAACCAGTCTGCTGCCTGTCTTACATGAGAAGTCACTCTCCTAAGCAGCCTCCATGGAAACCCAGCTAGTGGAAAGAGAGTATCTGTTCCAGCAATGCTATTCAGTATCTTTGCTAGACATGCAGAACAGAGGTTTCCTTCTTGCCCAGTGCAGATGAACATCTGAGTAGTGAAAGGATGGGGAGATGCATGCCTTTCTTCTCACCCTACTTCAGTGTTTCTCAACCTTGGCAACTTTAAGATGGGTGGGCTCAACTCCCAGGATTCCCCAGCCAGCATGGGGAATTCTGGCTGTGGAATTCTGGAAGTTGAAGTCCACCCATCTTAAAGTTGCCAAGGTTGAGAAACACTGCCCTGTTGGATTTCTAAGTTGGAGAAGGTCAAGCTGTATCCAGCTTAGAATGTGGTGAGCTGGCCCTTTGCAGCATCCTAGCTTTCCATTGAAAAAAATAGCTTTCTCTAATAGAAACCATCTGGGAGGCAAGGAATCTGCTGGGCACCAAGAGAAATGTCCACAAATGGATTGCTCTCCTCCCAACTGCCTTGTTGGGGACCCTGAGAATAAAATGGTGGGTTATGATCTTAAAACAACTTGAGTTTAACTGGAATACTGAAGTAGCTACTATGGTACTGATAATTTCTAAATGGCACTCTCCTGCTGTTCCTGCTTTCTAAAAATGAATGTGCAAATGTGGGATATCTCAAAAAAGTCCAAAGGAGTGAAAAGGCAGTTTCTCTCTTCAAAACCTTTCTCAAAGTATAAGTTGTTTTGTTTAAAATATTGTTTTTCATAATAGCTATTGATGGGACATTCTGCATTCTTACTTTGTCCTACTATGACCTTAACGGGTATTTTGCTATGTATTATATAACGAGATGAAAATTTGTTTTGCATAATTAAATGAGTAAAAACAAGCAAGGAAGTTGTTTCTGAGTGCTAATGTAAAGACAAACCTATTTCTCTGGGGAGAGGAAATTTTTCAGCATTTCATGAATTTTGATGAGATATACAGTATCTCCTAAGGTTTAACTGAAAATTGAAAGTCTCTGATCCCTTTCTTTTCAGTGACTGAGGTGATGATAAAGATCTTATGAAAATGGAAGCCATGCATTTATACTTGCATCATGTCAAATCAGTTCAGTAAAACA
The DNA here is from genome assembly GCF_035149785.1 of Candoia aspera. Lineage (NCBI taxonomy): Eukaryota > Metazoa > Chordata > Lepidosauria > Squamata > Candoiidae > Candoia > Candoia aspera. The sequence goes on along the minus strand of NC_086153.1, from coordinate 52,342,863 downwards.
ATGTGGAACCAGTTTGGAAAAGAAATACTTTGTGTTATAAATGAAGATCAACCTTACTGATTATGGAAACTGGAATGTGATTTTATACTCCTTGTCCCCTAGATGGCGCCATGGGATTTTGACAACTCAATCCTTTTATCAAGTATTGTGGCTATTATCCATCTGTTTATAGAAGTACTTCAATAAGCAATTTCCCTTTTTTCATGCTTTCTGTCACCCCCTCCCCAAATTACTGGAAGAACAAAGAAAGATTGCCATGTGACACAAATTTATGGTGACATCAGCTTTCAAAAACTAGATCTCGTTTTTTTATACACCCATCTGGGAAAACTGTATGAAGGGCAGGAAATAAAAGTTGAAAACAAATTATTCAGTGTACTCAAATACAGATATGTTACCCTCAGTTGGAAATGTTTGAGCCCAGAGTTATAATGACAGACAGGAAAGGACTATAAACTATCTGCAAGATTTCTATGCTAGGCTCAAATCTATACAAGTTAATATCCATTTCTGCATATACTAATATAATTGTCCTTGCTTTATGCTAATCTTAAGGATGAGATCTTGATGAAGTTCTAGAAAAATGCAGACTTGCAGATACATTGTAATAAAACAATGCTACAAAGTTTTTTTTAATCGAATGAAGGGATTTTTGAAATGTTACTGTTTCCACAAACTTTATTTCTCAATATTGCTTTTTTATTTGACAGCTTTCTGCCTTGTTATTGTGTTACTAAGATGGATAGATGATATTCTAGAGGTGACGGACTCGTCCCTGGGCGAGCTGGGGGTGTTGACGACCGACCGGAAGCTCTGGCGTGGGCTGGTCCATGAAGTCACGAAGAGTCGGAAGCGACTACACAAATAAACAACAAAATTGTGTTACTGGTCTATTAATTCAGCTGGATGGGTCTAGCAAAAGCACTTGCCTAGCCTTCTATGTCCCTTGGCAACTTGATGCATGGTGTTCAGTGCTCAAATGGGGGAAGTTGACCACAGTGACAGGATATTACTAGAGTTCAACACATCTTGAGGGTACCCAGTTGGGTAGATTGCTCTATACCATTGCAGAATGCAAACAGTCCCATACAGCTATTAGTCAACGTCATTAACAGTCAAATCTTCTAGACTTATGATTTTCAGTAACAAGTCACAAACTTCTGCTAAGATTCTGTAAAAAAGGAAGTGTTGAGAAGGAAAGAGTGGCAAGCTTTTGCTTGATATTATGGTTTTAATGTCAGTTTTATTTGGCTCAGAGGGTGAATCTTAAGGCATGATGAGAGCATTCCAACAAGATTCCAGTGTGAGACCTAGGGATTCCCTAAAATTATTGGGGAGATAAAACTTTCTAAGTTGATTATTGAAAACATTATGGTTTGTGGGTGAAATCTGGTTTAGAACACTTACCCTAAAATGCTACAGAATATGAGCTGCATGAGAATGACTTCATTGATATTCTATCTAACCAAAGATCTTAAGCAAGGTCTAGAGCAGGGTTCCTCAACCTTGGCAACTCTAAGCTGTGCGGACTTCAACTCTGGGAGTTGAAGTCCGCACAGCTTAGAGTTGCCAAGGTTGAGGAACCCTGCTCTAGAGGACCTCTTGCCCTTCCAGCTGTTGTTGGATCAGAATGCTCACAATCCCTGATCATTCCCCATGCTGGTTGAGGTTGATAGTGATAATGAAGCCATTTAGTGGCCTGCTAGAACCACTGAAATGGAGCAGAGCTTAACACAGCTGAGAAGCTGTACTCAGAAAAAGAATATTATCTTAGCTTCAGTGAGCATGTTAGAGAAACACAGGTTATTGATCTTACACACTTAGCCCTCTCAAGCATAAAGAATCACACACTTAGACAGAGTAGGTTAAGAAGTAAAAAGAATATCTTACTGACTTTATTCTTGGTTCGGTTACATCCAAGTTCAGTGGAAAAGATGAAATCTTTATTCTTCTTTTGTCCCTAAATATAATTCACCCTTAGCCCTACAGCTGCTAAGAGCTGAGTGGAAGATAGGGGCAGAATTCTTCATCAAGGCCCAAGCACATGGCCCTGATGAAAAGAGCAGCATTCATGCTGCCTGTTCAGTAGGTGAAATAAGGAGGAAGCGAGAGAGAGGAAGTAGGAATGGCAACAAACAGCTTCCTCAGAAACACGAAGAGTTGCATTGTGGGATGAACTCAATTTACATGCTAATGCACATGCTAATGAGGCATGCTGGATTTGCCAGGACAACTTACCCTAAAATGCTACAGAATATGAACTGCATGAGAATGTCTTCATTGATATTCCATCTAACCAAAGATCTCAAGCAAGGTCTAGAGGACCTCTTGCCCCTCCAGCTGTTGTTGGATCAGAATGCTCACAATCCCTGATCATTCCCCATGCTGGTTAAGGTTGATAGTGGTAAGAGTCTAACAGTTTTTGGAGCTCAGCTCTGATCTATAGATTCCTAACTCTGGGAGGGAAAAAATTCTTAACCTGTATGGCACAGTTTCAAAAAGTGTGGGCTGGGGAAAAAACATGAAACCAGTCTAGAAGCCGCCCAGTGTAAGTAGGATCTAAAATTTCAGCCTTTGGGACTTTTTTTTAAGTTGGGACTTTTTTTTTAGTTGGGCGACAAATGATTTTCATCCCTAAAAGCCCATGAATCTCACCCACTTTTGGAATTCATTCCTCAACATGTCATATAGAACATGATATGGTCCTTGGGCCAATGGATGCTGTGTCCTTCCTGTATAGGATGGCAGCAAGATGGATTTAGAGATGGACCTGCAAAACTTGTAGCAGGACATTGCACTGAGCCATATACACTCAAAATGGAGCTTTTCTCACTTGTACCTACCCAAGGCGCAAAGCTGCCCTGGCAACATTTTTCTCTGCTATGTCCCTGAAGCATTACCCAGCCCATGAGTAAGACAGGCCTAAATCATTCTTAGCAGTACAAGTCTTAAAGCTGTATAACCACCCCAACCTCCACTTATTCAAATTCTGTTCAACAGCAGCCACAAGGTATATAAAGTTGGAAAGCTACTTTGAAAAGAAGTCAGATGACTTTAATGACCTGAAACAGGCAACACAAGGGATCATCAATAGGGTCAGCAAGTTGTATGTTGGTACTGTATAATTTTCTGCCAACTCCAGGATGAATGGAGATGTCTTCAACATAGCAGTGGCTGGCTGGTGCTCAGAAACATTTAGGTGAGAAACAAAAGCCTGAATATTTCACAAATCACCAAACCTTCAACTTGCCCTGCAACTACCCTGGAATCAGTAGCACTCTGAACTCTAGGATATCTGGACCCGGTGTTGAATAAGACTAACTTAGTAATGCATAAGAATAGTTTCAACCTCTTTAAATGGAGAGAGGGCTCTAGTTACATCATGCATTACTTATTTCACAGAGCAAAGGTCAGCTATCTATTCATAGCAGAGGCTATGCTTTCTTCCTTCCAGGTAAGCAGTTGTTTGCTTTACTCCATCTATTTATAATATACTTTGAAAACTGGAAATAAGGGGAATGACACTGTTCTCAAAAAATGAACCACAATGGAAAGGGAGGGACAAGTTTTTCCCGTTTAGACAGAGGAGCTTTCTTGGCTGCTAAATTGATGTGTTGTTGGAAGGAAATCTTACCAGGGTCCATTCCGAGCTGGGAATGAGGATACGCAGGCAGTTGCTTGAACAGAGGTGATTGCTTTATTGTCTGAGAGTGTGAAATACAGAGAAGTCAGCTGTTGGAGGTGGCCACACTTGTATTTCCCCACCAGCCCTTTATATAGGGATGCAGGTCTTACTCTTAGTGAAAAGAGAGTGAAAGACTTTTTGTCTTAACCAGATCGCACTTAGTTGGTTTCCTGGGTGGGGGCGCTCTCTAAGAATTCTGAGAGAGGGTAATTGACCAAAGATCAGAGGCAGTCCTGTGGTGGCGCCCCCTATTGTTCTGCGGTTTCTTGCTCTTGAGACAATTAGGCTCTCTGTGGGGCTGTGGCTTTTGCCCCCATTGGGTTCAGATTATTGCTATTCTGAGGGGAAGCCCCTTTTCCTTTACTTATGCTAAGGTGTTGCCTCTCCGCCTTTGTCCTCTCAGTTTCCTAACCTGATCGGCTTGCGGGGAATTTGATTGGGTTATCAGCAAGTTCCTTGATGGCTCATCCTATTATTCTATGTGATCCTCTATGTTTAAGTCATTTCCCTAAGATTTTTAATCTTAGTCTTTTGTCCTGAAGTTTCCATCTTCTTACCCGGTTTGGGGAAATGTTTTTGGTGGGAAGCGTTTATTGGGGGAAGACGTGGTTTGAAAATGGCAGTTTGGAATAGAAGGGGGGAGGGTTTGCCTGAACCCTTCCAACAGTGTAATTCACCATCCTTGAGCTGGGAGAAAAATATATTGGCCTGAAACTTGCTGTTCCTATTGTTAGTCCCTAGCCTGCCCTTGTAACCTCTGTTTCAGGTCTCTCAAGTCTCCTTCCTTTCTTAGTCTCCCAATTTTGCTAAGTTCCAGTCCCTGGTAGCCCCAGCCATCACAGCCAGGGGGAAGAGATGACGGGTCATAGACTTTCTGGAGGAATCTTAATCTCACTCCTAGAAGCAGGGAGGGAACTTCAGCCTCCAGAAATCCAGGACCTTAACTACCAGGCTGCAATTCACAGATTAATTGGTGTATTAACACATTCATTCTCTTCTGTATTGAGCTAGTGAAGTGACTTAAGGCAGCATCTTAGCAGTTAAGATAAATTCTCTCACTTTTTAAAAATGCTAGTGATTTGAGGACCCATACTGTTACTGTGCAAGAGAGAATCCACTATAGATAAAGGAAAGTCTGACTCACCAAGAATAAGCTGCCATTTATTACAGAAAACAAATTTAAAACTAGATACACTGAAACATGACACAGCAACTGTGGGTTCTCTTACTATGTCCTACTCCTTTCCCACCAATGCTGTGGTGTTTCTAGAGATCCAAGAATGGGGCCTTTACATGCAGCCCTTGCAAATGATCCAGGTGCAAACCACACACTTTTCCCCCAGCAACTGCATGTCCCCACGCATAAGTATGGAGAAAGAAAAGCCAAGTGCCCTGCCTTTCTGTAAGATGGAAACTTAGGAATGTTTACTCCAGCCAAGCTGGAATCACCGTAACAGAGAAAAAGAGAATTTGAAAATCTGTCTTCAGTTGGCTCTGCTAGGTGCCTGGGGGAATAGAGTAGGTAGCAGAAATTAGAAGTGTTTGGCATACTTATAAGCTGTTTAAGCTTGATGGATCACAAGGTATGTAGCCTTGGCAAATGTCAGCTGCTGTCTCTTGTTTTTGTTTTTGCCATATAATTACGAAGTGGGAGGAACTGGATTAAATGAGGCCATCACTGATGATTTTGGTAGACAAGTTGACCTAATTTCTCTGAATAGACTGGAACTCTGCTTGAGAACCCGCTGAGACTCATAATTATCATCCTGAATTTGCAGAGTGGCAGGTAGATGGCTCTAGGGTCAGTCCCAGCCACCTCTGGTTGAAGTAATCAGGCAGCAGGAGATGCAAAATGCATGTTTTCTCCAGAGTATTGGAGAGCTGCTGTCTGCCAGAGTAGGCCTTCCCACAATCTAATATTTTGTCAAATGCTCTGCTGAAATCAAGTTTTATTAAGTCCCTAGCATTCCCACAATTTAGTAAGAAAATTACCCAGTCAGCAAATGAGGTAAGACTAGTCTGGCACAATATATCCCTGACAAATCCTGATGGTAAGGAATGCTACTTCTGTAATTTCTGCATAGTTTTCAAGGCATTTATAAATTAATTTTTTTATTATCTACTCTATAATTTCCATAGGGATTAATGGCAGACTGATGGGTTCGCTGATTGCCGGCTAGTCCTTTCCTCCTTTTTTATAGCTAGAAACAACAATTGCTCTCCTCCAGTCATCTGCATTTCACCGATTCTTCAGGATTTCTCAAAGATAATCCATGAGATTTCAGCCAGACCATCAGCTAGTTCTTCAGTTCTTCTAGGATGCAGTTTATCTGGTCTTAGAGATATATCCCCTGTCCATATTACTATCAATCTCAAACTTCAGTCCTGCCCCTCCAGCTGTTATCCCTCCTGCTGCCATGAAAAATAGAAAGACTGCAAAAAGAGCATGAAGGATTTTAAAGGAGCATAAAAGAACATACTCCTGAATCTTGTTTTATTAAATTGGTATGTATCATCTTCTAATGAGCTAGCTTGCCTACAGATTTCATCTCATTCTGTTTAAAAATATCAACTGGTTGTGTGACTCCTGTGCTAGAGAAAAGATCTCTATTTTTATGAATCCTGGTCTGGATGTACAGTAGGAATTGAGTCTAATTGAATTATTTCCACAGCAACCTGTCCTAGTCTATGATATTTACAGAACTTCACATCTGACCACAGGAACAGATGATCTCTACGACTCTGGTACCAATGTTCATCATGGTCTTCTGTCATTTTGAAGACTTGTCTCCAGAAATAAACTCAGCTAAAAATTGTTATGCTCCATATCCTTGTAGTGTTGCTAATTAAATTAGCTCCTCCATCAACATTTTGAAATTAGATGAAACTATCTGAAAATGGGCAAGTGCAAACATTACTTTGTCAGCACGAGACACGAATGGCATTTTAATAGTCTACTTAACTGTAATGAAACAGTAATTTATCCTAATTGGTAAGACACTGATTATACAGGAAACATGATTCACTCATTGACACAGATGGTAAAGAGAGAGAAAAGGAATGGAACAAAGAAAAAAAAAATCCAGGCTGTTGAGTAGGTGAAACCTTTTACAGTATCATTGTCCCATTGTATATGTTGGCAGATTGCTAGGAAAGCATTTGGCCCAGGAGAGATCAGAAAAGTCACACACCAGGCATTTCTATAAAAATAATTTTATTTACAAAAAACAAACATATTTAAAAGGCTGTTTGCTGAGAGGAGAGATTTCTCTCAGCTGCATATTCTCTGCAAGCCTACACAGAAGGGAAACTGAAACTAAAACAAGTTCAGGCAAGTTCCTCCCTTAGGCAATGCAACCATTAACACGTGAAAAGGGGACAATTAAATTCAACCTCTTCACCCGGCCAAAATGATTAGTTACCATAGTAACCTTAATCTGTAGTAGAAAACATATTAACAGTATACAGGCTACCAGGAGCCTGTACCAACTAGAATCCAATACTTGGAAATTAATGTATTAAAATAATTTATTAAATTAATTAATAATAGATATGCTTGAAGCTATTTAAAGCTCAAAGACTGCAACTCTACAAACACTTCTTGGAACTAAGTCCCATTAAAATCCAAATTTTCAAAGTAAATTTGCAACAAATTGGGCTGCGAGGGGCTTAAATAATAGTCAGGATGGACTTTAGCTCATCTTTTCCCAATCCATTGCCTTCCAGAAACTAGGGATTAGAGGTCCATGGACCATTCATTCCATATTGTGGACAGATTTCTGAAGCAGGATGTTAATAAAATATTGATAAAGTTAAGCCTTATTAAAGCAATCATTTCTTGCAGTTAAGCATGTCCTTTCTACAGATGCTTACTACTTTTATCGATAGTGGGGAAAGCCATGGAACAGGCTTTTTACACACTAGTCACCAGTATTTGTGGAACAAGAATAGAACCTTGGCACCTACTTAAAAGAAATGTAAACAAAATTCCAGGCTGGTGAATGAACAAGATCACACTCACTGAAAGGGCATCTTCAAAATGTGCTTCTGTGAAGAACACACAGTGTTAGAGTCTGAAAAACATTCTACAGGCAAATTAGTCAGAGGCTTAAAATATTATTCAGACCGGCTGTGGGGAAGCCATGCAAACAGAGTTGTGTGTTCGTTTTTCTTAATGTACCGAGGAAATGACTTGTAAATAGAGCCTTGCCACTATCCAAACAGGTACAGCACTGAAATTTTTTCTTCTTCTTCTAAAATAGAGTATGTAGAGTTACAGAATTATATGCTCAGTTTGTTCATAAAACATTAAATTTGGAAGACCAGCCAATCCACACTGCTGCTTGAAGACTCACTCCAGATCTATCAATGTCCTTTTTACATATACTCGAAATTACTAAAGGAGGAGGAAATGGCTAGCTCTTCAAATATACTGGTTCATGGATTCAAGGTTAGCTTTATCATTAGGTGGAAAGAGGCATCTGATTTTGGGTGTTATGAAAAGATGGAAAACATGGGTATGAATGTGAGCCAGGTCTCATATTAATTGATTACTATTCTTTATTGTTGTTTTCATTCTGGTTGTTTCTTGTAAGCTACCCAGAGTTGCATTGTTGGAGTGGCATGGCTGTATACATTCTTTAAATAAATAAATTATTGTTATTATTCAGTGGGATTTGCTGCTCTGGGTATTCAAAATAAATTGGCACTTGTACTTGACAAATGGAGTTAGGATAAAATATTTTGGGCCAGCCCTTCACATGTGTAAATTCATAGCTTGGCGGTTGGTGGTTGGGCATCAAGGAATAACTTTTAGAATATAAGAAAAGAGATAATCAAAATTAGATAGCACATATCTCCAGCTCTGCCCTGTGCACTCATTGAGTAATTAATTCTCTTTGCAATCAGCCTTTTGGCCCTAGGCATGATGTGTAGCCCATACACTGAGGATTCCCCCTAAAAAAGGGTAGCACTGGCCCCATGGTGCTAACCACCCATTCGTCCTATTCATCAGTTCCAGAATAAAAGCTAGGATATTCTAGAATACAATCCAGGGAAAGAAAATTCAGTGGGGGGAATTACTTCTGCTAGAACATACAGATTTATAATCTGAATGTGTTTGAATTAAATGGTGAAACTTGGTTCGATATGTACTTGGGGGTAGAAGATAATTCTTCCCCTTTTTATGGGAAAAGTTCATGGGAATTCCTACAGGAGAATGTTATTTGGCTGTTTCCAACCCTCACTCTTTCACAAAGTGTTTGAAGCCAGTCTGCAATCAGCTTCACTTATGTCCACCCCAGACCCTTCAGGACACAATGAGCAAACTGATTGTCCCTCCACCTGACCAAGTGGAGAGTACAGGAAAGGGATGCTGAAACTCTGTGGGGACAGACAAGGAAGGAGCTGGGGAGGAGGTTGAAGTAAGTTCCTCAGTGGGAGAATGAACTCCCTACAAGATGTGCAGAGCTGAAGGGGGAAAACAGCTTTGCTCCAGTTTCAGATAAACTAGTAAATAGCCAGTAATAAGTCAACTCAGCTACCCAAACCAGTCCATATTGTGAAATTATATATATACAGTGTGTATGTGTGTGTGTGTGTGTATGTATATAGTCAGACCACTCATTCCCCTTGCCCAGTTCTGCTAACACTGGCAGACAGCAGCTTCCCATATTTCAGGTTGGAGTTTTCCCAACCCTATCTAGAAATGCTAGAGATTGAATCCGAGACCTGATGCATAGAAAGCATGTGGTTCAATCACTGAGCAATGGCTTTATTACAGTTGTTAAATAACAAGTTGTGCATTGCCATAATGATCCATATCCGTTGTGTCTGCAGACTCTTCTGGTTGGTCTGAGGTAATTACATCTGGTTTGGTCCAGTTTCAAGCCATGTTAACTTTCAACTCGGATTGTGAGCAGAGATGTATGTCAAGCACAATTGCACAACCAGAGTTAACTGTATGCTTCTTTAGAATATTTGTCCTGATTGTATCAAGACTCTAAATCGTGAATAGACCAAAACTGCAACCAATGCAGATCCCTGAGCCAAAATAATGGCCTTCAGGGCTCTTTTTTTAAAAAAACTCCTGCCATCCAGTGAAATATTATCCCCTGAAGCTATTGCATCATTGATTCAGATTGGAGGCCTCTTCTGAACCTTGTTCAGATTTGTTAGCACTTCAGACTTTGAAAGAAAAAAAAGTGACACAATTTTATGTCTTTGGAATGCCAAGTATGGGATTTTTTTTCTACTTTCTACTTTTAGTGCCAAAACCCAGAATATTCGATTTCTTTTTAATGGTTCGTTTTTGCATGTAATTTCAGTTTTGCAGATAAAAACATGCCTGTAGATCTGTTGAATCAGGAAGATTAACTACTATTAGTGCTCAGTTTAGGTCAGATAGACTGTGTGTGGTTTGGCTGTGGTATTTGAGTTACAGTCCCCACTCCCATATAAGATAAAGTTAATGTGGCTGAGACTCAGCAAGATGGGAATGTTCTTAAGTAGGAATTCAACAAACTCATTCTAAGTGTGAAACTGAGCAGGAACTAAATGCTGCTACATCTTCACTTCACAGGCCTGATTACTGGCAATGTGGTTCCTGAAATAAAACAATAACTGTATTAATTAGAAAGATTAGGAGCCAGTGATCCAAGATCTGATGACTAGACTTATTACCTACTGTCCAGAGATAATATTGGCCAAGATATCTGATCTGATAGAAAAACAAGTGTTTCCTTGATGGACACAGTATCCACATGTCCTTGATGGACAAAAAGCCTTGAGTAGATCAGAGCTTGAACAGTGGTGAATATCTGCTATCCCTCCCTCCCTCCCTATCATCCATCCATCTATCTCTATCTATCTCTCTATCATCTATCTATCTATCATAAAAGTTGATAACATTCTCAAAGGGCAACATACATAAACACAGAAGTTGCAGTTCCAGCATTTCCAGCATTTCCAAAGGTAATTAGGTCCTTGGATGACAGAAAATAGCTCATGGACTTCTTTTGTGTGACACTCCTCCAGATACATAAGGAATGGTACCATATCCTCCCTTAGACTTCTCTCAAGGCAAAACATACTCTCAGTATCTTCAAATAACAGTTGGTTTCCAGACACCTGATCTCCCTCGTTTCCTTGTTGAGTGGCAAAGATAAGATGAACCTGAACATCATTCCAATTGATCTGAACCTTTTTAAAATGTAGCATCCAAAACTGGATACAGTTCTTGTAAAGATTTCACTAACACAGAATGAAAGGAATGATCCTTTATTTTTCTATTAAAGCATCCAATTTATTTCTTTTTGAGACAAAAACAAAAGTTTTGTCTTTACAAAGGGATTACAAACAGTGCAGCCTGGAAACATCATCTTTGTTATGCCTGAGAATGGATGGGCCAAATTTTTCAGCATGCATTTTGCATATTTGGAGTTTTTTTCTGGGAAGTTAAGGGCAAAATGTGTATCACGCTTTGCAGAGGCTTAGATCACCTATTTTACCCTTTAAAACCCCTGAATCTCTGAAAGGAGGGACTGGCCCCACTTGTTTGGGAAAGTGTACAAGTCCTCCTTATTAGTTCTCGCTTCTAGGTTTTTGTTTCCAGTAACAGTGGGATTCAATTTAAAGCTGTACGGCCAAGTTTGCAATGTTTCTTCCCAACCCACCTTGTTCTAACAATCCTCCATCCAGAAAACATAGACTTTGGTTCTAGAAACCAAATCTCTCAGGTGGACAATGTTTTTGCAGCCAGTTCTTCACCAGCAGTGAAGAAACAGTAAAAGAGGTAGTCACTGAGAAGGTCTTGCTTAGGAGCATCCAAGACATCCAACCTGAGATTAGACTGGCTCTGACCCTGCTGGTCTTTCAGAAAGCCCTTAAGACCTGGCTGTTCTTCCAAGCATCGGGACTGGAAGCTTAGTGAGATATTATTTTGGATGGATTTTCCTTGGCTGCCATTATTTTTGGTTTTCCTTTTGTTATGGTTATGTTTCTATTTCTTAAAATTATTATTATACTGATGTTTTTAACCATGTTTGCCACCTAGAATTGCCTTGGTGCGATGGGCAGCCACATAAATTGAAATAAATAAATAAATAAATAAGAAACTGACACTGATATTGCTTATCTGGCTGTTAAAATCATGATAGCTGTGACAAAGATATGCAGCATGCAGGCATGTTAGTATAACTATATATCACTTTTTGTGAAACAAGGAAGAGCGGAATAACCCCAAGGGCTTCTGGAACTTCAATATAAAGCCTCTGAAATGATTGCAGTGACAGCAATCGGAATGGCAGAGCTGGAAAACATTATGGACAATTTCCTTCAATCACCTGGAAGTTAACAGCTGGATTTTCTTCGGTGAAAGTACTCAGCATATGCCCATCTATTCTTTTCAAAGCCCTTCAGGAAAGGAAGTTACAGAGCAAATATTCAACTGCCTATCAATCTTTACATTAGGAAGAGTTTTCTGATAACATATACAAGTCTGTTGTACTAGGTGAACCTGTTTCTTCTTGTCCTTTCCGTAAGGGCCCCAAAGTAAATTTTGTTTCCTCCCATATTAACTATTATTATTTTATATATTGGTGAATTGCTTTATAATTTATTTTTCTTAAATTTGCCTACTGATGTGCACTTTCAGAATATTTTTAATCCATCAGCAAAAGGCACTATATAGTGGCTGATTTAACAGCATGAGAACTAACTCATTTCTCATATTTCTTCAATACTCTCTTTCCATATACCCTACCCAAATAAAACTTAGCTTTTTTCCTTTAAATTGGACTGTGCTGTTGACATTCAACCATGAGGAACCTTTTGTAATGCTTCTGGAGTCAAAAGAGGTTGTCTGGATTTTTTGCTTTTTTGGAGGAAATTTGCATTATTCTTTCTGCCTTTTGATTTCTGTACTCAGCTTCAGCATTTTATTTCCATCTGAAATAGGGTGGCATTCATAATCCAACTCTACCCCTATCATCCTGAAGGTTTAGTATCTTTTTCATGGTGCTTCCAATGTTCCAATGATTATATATGCATTTATAATATATACTTCTGAAGGCAGGTTTATAGCCATGCCACCTTGGCAAAGACTCTCGGAAAAGTTTTAGAATGGAGCTTTATTGCTATATCACCATGAAAATACTATATCCAGCAATATTTAATTACATCAAGGTTTTTTTTACTACCACTTCCCATCCTCTGAGAAGGGATATTATTATTATTACTATTACTATTATCATCATTATTATTAACATCATAATTGCAGATCTCTAGATGAATGCAGACAAATGTAGCTTTCAGGAGGGGAATGCAAACCAGTTACATTATTTTCCTTTTGTGGAATAGACAAAGGGATTTCGTTCATTCCTAATACACTCAGAAGTGGGAGTTTCCTATGGACAGACTGAAAAGGCACTCAGCTTAGAAGCAATAGGCAAACACTGGCTGATGTTCCTTGTAAGCTTGGATTCGGAAAAAAAATCATGCCCGTGATTATAGTGTTTTGAATATCAGTATAGTTCTGGAAAATATAAAGACAACTTAGTAGTATTCTGAATTACTTTACACCTGCATTGTAAGGGCTTAAGGAATGCATAGCAGGTAATGTGGGAAGGATCATAAATTAAAGCTCCAATCTTCTGCTCATTCACCATTCATGGACCCTTCATGGAGGGTTATGCCTGAATAAGTAATGTTGATCACACCACCAATTTGTTCTTAAGCTCAAGTCTAAGTATTGTTTTTGCCCTTAGGTCATTTCTGGGTCATGTAGCCCTTTCCCAGAAACATTCCTTAAATTTGTACCCATTTCTCCTCATTGTCACAAGTGAAGCAGGAGAGGAATAACCCCTGCTATAGCCTCAGGAAGAAGTTATTAAGATACTGTGAAGCTATGAAGAAGCTATGAAGAAGATGAAGATACTCACAAATGGACCAATAAACAATGTCACAATAAATGGAGAAGAAATTGAAGTCATCAATGATTTCATTCTACTCAGATCAACGATCAATGCCAAGGGAAGTAGTAACCAAGAAATCAAACGACGTATCGCACTGGGAAAATCTGCCATCAAAGACCTATCTATAGTTTTCAGAAGTAAAGATGTCAGTTTAAAAACAAAGGTCCATCTGACTCACGCCATGGTCTTCTCAATTGCCACATATGCCTGTGAAAGTTGGACGTTAAAAAGGAAGATAGAAGAAGAATTGATGCATTTGAATTGTGGTGTTGGTGAAGAATATTGAAAATACCATGGACTGCCAGAAGAACAAACAGATCAGTTTTAGAAGAAATACAACAAAATGTTCCCTAGAGGCGAAGATAACTAGGCTTAGACTCTCATACTTTGGGCACATCATCAGGAAAGACCGATCACTTGAAAAGGACATCATGTTTGGTTAAGTCGAGGGCCGGCGGAAAAGAGGAAGACCTTCAGTGGGATGGATAGATACAATTACTGCAACAATGGATGCAAACATTGAAACAATCAGGCATATGGAGCAAGACTGAACAGCATTTTGTTCTATTATACATAGGGTCGCCATGAGTCGTAAACGATGGCAATTAACAACAACATAGCCTCAGGATTATAAAATAGTTTTTCCATTCCCCATTACCAAGTCAGTATTTGTATCTTTGGAGTCTTTTGGGTGATGGTAGAGCCAAAACAGTCTGCACTTTAATGAAAACCCTCCGGTCCGTGCCCAAATCTCAAAAAACGTGTGGCAAGTCCAGATATAGTTTCTTATAAATGTGTTCACAAGCAGAATATAAGTGAAATAGATTTAATATCATATAAGATTCTGTTTAAGTCTCACTTGAACTGAGTTTCAATCAGTATAACCAGTGAGATATGTTATTTCTTGAACCCTAGGAAATGCAGTTTTAAAATGTCAGGCACAACCGTCCTTGATGATGCTCTGTTTACTAATGATGTGATAATAAACAAACCATTATAAAGTAATTAGACATTGCAGATTGTTTTATAAATATAGGCATAACCCTAGTGAATGTGTGTTCCAGGGTACAGAAATGCAAGGAGGGGTGTTGCGGGGAGTTAAAATCTGCCCGATGGCAGGCACAGCATCATACCTGAAGCCCTGCCTCTTTTGGAGGTCCTTGTCCTGCAGCCGTTTAGGGAATTCTAAAGGGCAAATAATTAATAAAGCAAGGTCCTGCTTGATTCATAAGTCACTTCTCTAGCTGATGTCTAAAATGCTAGAAGCAAGCTTTGTTAAGCATACACAATTAATCTCCAGGCAGAGAATGAGCGGGGCACCGTGCTGAGACATAACTCAGCATCTTACGTATTTGTGTTTTATATTTTCAGTCATAGGGGGGAAAAAAACCACAGATTCACCCAACAAGGAAAAGGCAAAGTAATCCAAAAAGAGGAGAAAATGTAATTCAATTAAAATTAGTCAGGCAATAAGATAAATTATTAAAAACTCCTATTCCGATATCCAGCAGCAAATGCACCAACTGATTAATGATTCAAAGCTAGACTACAAGCCTCCTTACAGTAACTCAATCAAACAGAATTTGGCAACCCCCTTGAAATTTCAGTCACCTGATCTGCTAGTAGAAAGACTGTATTCTCCTTGTCCAACCTAGTAAATGATTAAGTAGCAGAGGCATTAGTAGGTCAAGGCGCCAGTCATGGTCAAATTGGCATTACAGTCGGATGTGGGAGACTGATTCAGTTGCCTGCTTTGGACAAGGGCAAAGATGATCTTGTAAGGCAATCTTGTTGTGTCTTCCTCCTAATACCACAGAAGACAGAATACTCAATCCAGCCAGGGGAAAGGCTCTTTTGCACAGGACAGATAAAGTATCTGTGAGATAATTAGCAAGGGTGAAGGGTCTTTTGAACAAGTGAGCATTATAATAATGAGGGGGAAAATTCCAATCTTTCTGAAGACTGAGGTCAAAAATCTTTCTTTACTTCTAAACCAGTTCTCTGAAGCCCAATTAAATAATGAGCCAAAAGGCCACAACATTTAAGCTCAGCACCAATTCCTAATGCCCAAGGATTTATGCAATTATTCTCAATATTTAAGGAGGCTAGGGATCCCTCAAGGTGTATGCTGGAAGGGTTCAGGAGGGCTCACAGGAGCACCTTATTAAAAAAATAGTTTTTAAAAAATTGACATTGCATCTATGAAGGTAGTGAGACAATGCAAAGTGAAGCACTGAAAAAGGTCTACTCACAGTGGTCTGGTCACATCTGCAGGAGCCAAAGATCTAAGGCAGATGCTGCAAGGGCTACAGCTCAAGCTTGCACAAGGAATGTCAAGCTGGATAGCATATGAGGAAGACCTGAAAGAAGGAAAGCTCACATATTGTTAATCACTCCCATTTCTCTTGACTAACTTGGTTCTAGGAGGCAGAGAGACCATCATCAAAAGTACATCAATTTGCTAAGGAAATGGTATCCTAGAAGTCAAGATTATGTCTTTAGCACAGGAGATCCTGAAGCAAGTAACCAAGTGTAGGAGAGCTTGGAATTCCACAGAGGTAAGTCAATAAAACAGAAGACGTCAACCCAAAAAGATGTCCTGAAAGATTTCTGCAAATCTTCCAGGAAAGTTTTAAAAACCTACCAGGAACTATGAATCTAGTTAAGTTTGACACTGGGAACGCTAAAGCTGTTAGACAGAGGCCCTGTCAAGAAGTCTTAAAGAATGAAGTGCAAAACTTACAGTACTGCAATTTTGGGCACCACAGCTCAGTAGGAAATTCAATTTTGCTTTGATCTTAGGCAAGACAGCCAAATTATTAAATTTGACAAGTTACAGTACCCAAACCTGGTCACCTTCCGGGTAAATTAAGTAAGGCACAATACTTATTGACCTTAGATTTGGTTAAAGGCTATTGGCAAATCCCATTGGAAAAAGAGTCCAAAGAAAAGACTGCATTCCCTCAAGACCTTTTCCAGTTCATTAAAACATTTTTTGTTTTACATGGAGCTCCCACCACCAATGGGAAGGATCATCTAAACATTAGGAAAAGTAGTAGCTAAGCTTCAGGAAGCAGGAATCACAATAAACTCTAGCAATGCCATCTGAGGTTAAGGAGACTAAATATCTTGTATTTATAGTTGGAAATGGGGAGGTAAAGCTGGAAGGGGGAAAAGAGCTATCCACCCAAATGTAGGCCCAAATTTTTTTTAAAAAATGAGGCAAAATCCTTTTCAGATCTGACAAAAAATTACAGCCATTTTATAACCTATTACTCCACCAGGGCCCAAGTCCTCAAGACCTTACCCAAAAAAGGGATCTCCAGCCACCTGAGATTTTTGGTAACCCTTTTCAAAACTTTTGTTAAACTCTGGGAATAAAGATGGAGATTTTGTCAATCTTTTATTAGTAGCCTGGTGTATGCTGGTGAGAAGGCTGTTCTTTTAACTGGCAAGAGAGGAAGGTCTAGGTGGCCAGGATGAGAATCTCAAGTATCCTATTACACCAATTTTGAAAACTTGAAGGTGATCTTGTCTAAAGGGACCTGATATTTTTTTTTAAAACTTTTGCCCTATAAGTTGGTACAATGTAAGGTTCAGGGCCATGATAATACAACCCTGAAGGACAAAGATCACCTAGTAGTCTACCTGTCAAAGAAACTGACACCTTGGAAGCAGGCCTATACTAATTTTAAGAAAGAAGTCTATGGTCTGAAATCGGTGCTACAGTTTTTTTGTGGGTAAGAGAGTTCACATTTATAAACAACCTCAAATTCTTGATCTGGTTACAACAAATGCAGAACAATACAAGGATTGCTAGGTGGGTCCTAACTCTCTAATCGTAGAGTGTGATGGTGATCCCAAACAGAAACAGAATAAAATTGCTGATTACTTTTCTTGTTAGGACCAGGATAGCCAAACTGAGCCAAAGTGGTAAGACTCCAAAAGGGATTTTCAAATCTTAAAAAGGGAGGGGAGGGGAGAGGAGAGGAGGTAGGAGAGCTTCATCACCACCCTCCTTGGCAGAAAGGTAGTCAACAAAAGCTGAAGCCTCAAACAGCACCATCCCCCTTTTGTGAAGAAGCAACATCAGTTACTGAGAGGAAAGGCATAAGAGGGGCTGGTGCATCCCCCGCTCCTTTCCCCCAAATGTGCAAAGTAGCAAAGGTTGCTTCTAAGAGCCTAAATGAGGAGGCATAGCTAGGCCCTCTCCCCACAATACACATACTCCACACACACTGGAAGTCCTGTGCCTGCCAGATTCAGTGATGTGGAATTCACTGACTTATCTGGGAGGTTCTGTCCTTCCTTAAAAAGTGTCCCCCCCAATTACCACCAGCTGGTCAAGGTATAAAAACCCTGGCAGTCTCCCAGCTAACTACTAGCCAAATCAAACCCTGCTTAACTTATTTTAAGATCAGCAAAATCAATCAGATACTGTTATCTGATATGACAGGCAAAGTCTTGCCAATCTGGGCTCCTGGTGACTTCATGGGTACCTTCCTATAGCTTTCTTGGTTACAGTATGGAAGTAGCCTCCCACTGACTTCTATTTTTTTTTTAACTTCCTAATCTAATCTACAGCCCTGGTATTGCCCAGTGATCTCTAATCCAAGTAGCAAATAAATCTTATCCTATTTAATTTTATGAGAAAAGCTGATGTCAGCTAGGTGCTGCCCCAAATAGTGCAATTTATAGCTGCTCTCAAAACCTTTGGCTTACTGCCATAAGGATTTTGCTGTAATATGTATCCTGCTTTTTCAGATGCATTGGGTTTTTGCAATGTAGAAGGAATTCCAAAGCCAAATTGATTTGGGGAAATGCTTCAGCTTCCTATTTCACTTGGATTGAAGTTGTTTGATCTGTTTTGATCAAGTGCATCTTGGCTTTGGCAGCTGCACATACAATTTCTTGACTTTGTTTCAATATTTTCCTGTTAGGAGGCCCCAGCACTGCTAATATTAGGCACATGTAAAACATGGGAGGGGCATATGTCAAATCTTCCCAGAAGCTGCCAGTTAAAGATGGCAAGACATGAAGAAATGAAAACCTAGAATTTTAGCAGTATCTTCATTCATGCTTCTTGCCTCATAGCTCCATCTCTGGCTCTATCTGTGGCTCCCCAATATGGAATTTCAAGGTTGAAAATCAACACAGTCTTTAACCTATTTTGGAATAAAAATCAGGAATGAATTTTAACACGCCAAGAACATATCAACAGTCTACTTCCGTAAGGAAAGAGCTAGTAGGTTTTGATATCACAGCAGTCTAGCTAGGTTTTGATGTCACAGCAATGGAGCAAGGAAATCACCAGCATCCTGGGTGTCCCTTCACTTATACAACTTTTTAAAAAGGGACAAGCTTCTTCATGTTTACCTTTTTCTAACTAGAATTTATCCAGCACCACCTCAATTTCACGTCCCCAAATGAGGTCAGATTAGGTCAGACACTGTAGCACTTCTTCCCTTTGGGAAAAAATGGCTGTAGACACAAAACTATAACGGGGACCATCAGCATGGCTTTGCTAACAGGCTTAGCTTTTGTCTCTTATGCACTGCAACCCATTTGTCACTGAACCCTGAAATCCACTTTCAGACATTCAATTATTTCTTATGATTCAGGAATAGTCAATACCGCCAGGTTCTGGCTGAGGATAGCAGCAGCAGCAGCAGCAGCAGCAGCAGCAGTAGTAATAATTCCTAGATTCCTGGTTGGAATTTGAATTTCCAAATATCACCAGTCAAAGATGTGATCCTTTGTTTGTTCTTTGTACATTATACTATTATTCTTTGCTGAATAAAAACATACTAAATAACAATATATAGGTACACAATGCTTTCAAGTGATACATTCCTTCATCCACTGTAACTCTCCAATGGTGAGAACAAGGTTGGTGGCGTGTGTGAACCAGGGAGAGCTCTGAATATTTTAAAGTCTAAGGAAAAAGAGAAGAGCTGCCTCTCCCTGCTCCCCTGCTCCCCCCCACAAAGCACCATGCATACAGAAGGCAGATAGATTTAGCAGTTGAATCTTCCTTCAGTCCTGGTCCTCTCCTACATCAGAGGAAAGCAGACAAATTGGGGGATGGGGGACAAGACTTACAGTTCTGTTTTCCAAAACTGCCATCCTGCTTTTTGTCTCACAGTGTTTTCAGCTCCCTGCATAATAGCAGAGCTGATTCTGGTATGAGTAATTTCTAACCCCTCATCCCATTCTCTCCTATTTCTGTATTTCTTTTTGACACTTATGGGCTGCCTTATTCACCAGAAAGTAGTGCTCAAGGTGATTAACAAGAATAATGTTGAATTAAAATAGAATTACAGAACTGAAAGCATATAACACCAAAACAAACAACCCAAATCTGTTTACAAAAGGTTAATAGAAAAGTATTTTGACCATTCTTGCAAGGGAGCCCAAAAGCAGAGAACAGCAAAGGAGAAGCATTTTATTTTATTTTATTTTATTTTATTTTATTTTATTTTTTATTTATTTTATTATTGGTTTATATGGCTGCCCATCTCACAATGGCAACTCTGGGCAGCTAACATAGAATTTAAAAAATTGCAATACAAAATAAACAATATGAAGAACACCCATCAACAATAAATTAACATCACCTCATGGGTTCAACTAACCCCCGACCCCCATGCACAGAGAAACATCCAAGTTTCCCAAAAGCCAGTAAAAGCGGGGCTCACCAAATTTTGGGGGTATGGTGCTCCAGAGGGCAGGCACTGCAACAGAATAGGCCTGCTTCCTCAATCTTGCCAGATTTAATAGACTGAACCCAGAGCATGTCCATCCTGTCAGGCTTAATAGGACCGGTAGCAACTATTGGAGAAATGCTGTCCCACAAATAACTTAGCCCTTTACTATGAAGGGTTTTATACTGTAGGTGATAGTCAGCACCTTGAACTGCACCAGAAGCATACTGAGAGCCAATACAGCTCACAAAGCAGAGATGTAACATGGGCGTATCAAGGTGCACCCATAAGTTGCAGCTTCCAGATGTTCTTCATAGGCAGTCCCATGAAAGAGGGCCTTCTCTTCTATATCCATGAACCTATCTCTGATGGTGGCAGGACTGAGGATTGGCCTGTCCTAAAGAACTCAGTGACTGGTTCATGAGGGAGGGGGAAGATATGGCCTTTCAAATAGTCTGGTCCCCAAGCTGTGCCAGTGAAGGAATGAAGAAGCTACATATTCCCTCTGATCACCCCCAGTCAGCACCTGAGCTGCACAGCATTGTGGATCAGCTGAAGGTTTCTACCAAATTCAGGCCAATAACAAGGCCAGCCCCTCTTCTCAGCTCAGAGTCAAGAGACTCTAACTTCTTTGAATTTTCAAAGAAAAGTAGAACATAAACAACAAATGCAAATTGCACAGAGATGCTAAGGAGAGCGTGGGTAACATGAGTCTGCTGTAGATCTCCTAATCCTAAATTATAATTGTGAAACCAGAAGAAGTGTGAGAACTGCAGGATCCAGCTGGTACACACATCAACACTCTTTGTTAACCTTGAGAGAAAAAGAATCTTGTTCATTAGACGCACTGACTAATGAAAGCTACATATTTCTCTGAGATGGCACAGGCTCCCCAGAGGTATTGAGCGAGCCAACTGACATCCACAAAGATGTGTGCAACCTCGGTAATGTTTGCAGCAGAGGACAAAGAACTGCATTCAACAGGAAGGCTGTCATAAGCACAGCCCTTGCAAACCTGCCCCCCCCCTTTTTTTTTTTACCAAGCACTTTAGGGCAATGCAGTATGTGAGCATTTTGGAATGCAAACCAGGAAGGTGCCATGATGGACAAGAACAACTGTCAGCAAGTGAGCGGGAAGGATGGTGCCAAAAGCTGCCTTTTGGCAATGGGGTGCAATGATGATAAAAACACCCTTAAGAGACTTGGAGTGCAAACATCACTTGCAGGTCTGATGGAACTTGCAAGTCCAGAGGACAAAGGATCAGAGCAAATGTCAGGAACAGAAGCTCCTGCAAGATCCCTTAGACTGAAGCTGGAAGTTCCCCTTGAGGGAAAAGAGGAAGGAGGGGAAACATCACTGCTTTGTGATTAGGGTTGTGTTCTTTGTTATTTTCTAACACGTAGCGTGATGTGCACAATCTGCTGCTATGAAAGAGAATATTGAAATGAATATTTATGTATGTTTTAAAAAACAACAACAGATATTTCACAGGTAATTAATATCACATAGTCCTGGAAGAATTTCACAGAAATTGCAAAAGCCTATGGGGAAAGAAAAATATATGACCCAGTTGGCAAAATGCTAGCCTGTGATGGGTAAATCACTGACTCCCCTTTATGAGAAAAGTTGTATTCGTTTAAGAGAACAAACTGCAAGGGGTACAGAGACTTCTGGTCCTATGATTGTAACTAGACAATCAGGCAGACAATTATGAGACAGGGTCTCTGATGACAGGCTCACTTGCTATAAAAATGATTTGGTAAGGGCAGGAGTATCTTCCACATATACACAACCAAAAGCTATTCAGGTGGTGAATTTCTTTTCGGTCAAAGAAATAATGTATCTTCCTATTCAAAGGGACCCATGAAAGGTTCCTTAAGTACAAGGAATGGCGACCAGTCTGCTAATCAAAAACTTAATCAGAATAGAACAAGCACTTCCAGATAGGCTAGAAAAAAATACTGAAGCTCTGGAAAGCCGGTTCTGCTGGGGAAGGGAGGAGTACATTTTCCCTTATGAGAGACAGCAGTTCCATCTCTCCTAATCAATCTTCAAATTCAGGCTCCAGGTCAGATCAGACTATTCCTGGAAAGAATTAGAGCACGTCAGGCAACTTCCAGAGACCAAGACTGGGCCCTTCAAATGTATTGCCTGGTCTCTGCTCATTCCTGGGAATGGTAAGATTGTAGTTCAAAATACTGTCTCTGAAGTGTAGGAGATCGTTGATACAAAGCTTCTTGGATCCTGATTTTCAGAAACAGTTGCCTGCTCATACCTGGGGCTTTTCCATAAGCTATTTCTGACTCAAGGAGGTGAGGGAGCTCCAGAACTGCATGGGAGATGGCCTGGGGGCTGAATTAAAGAGGAAGGAAAATGCAAAATCCAAGCCATTGTTGTATAACTCGAGACAACTGGGGATACATAAGCAAATATGTGATTTTCCAAATGTGAGTACCAAGTCCTAACAGGCATCACTAGTGCATGCCAACAAACCGTATACCTGCTTAGAAAATGGAGACACTGGGAGGAAAGCCACAATAGAACTCACACGGCCTCTACAGATATTTTTCTTAGCCTGACTTCACAGTATTCGTAAAGTGATGGAGGTCAGTTCAAATATAGGTCACTGTACTCCTGCTATGGGCTGACAAAAAATAATACTGACGTACTGACTACGAATGGCCCTTCACCTTCGAGTGAGTCAAAAGTGACTGAGAGTTCAGGATATCCTGCCTCTCAGCTGTAAATAACCCTGTTCCTTTGGACTTCACCTAGCATCATCACTTGCAGAAGACTTGCATGGATTTAAGACTCCAATGAATCTGTCCTTTTCTTCGAAGGATGACAAAAAGAGTAGATTTTTGCTTGGAATGTGGAAGGTGGGAATGTAAGAAGACAAGGCGTCAAAGTACATAAAATCAGGGGCAAAGTTAAAGCAAAACTGGTCTTAACTTCAAAGTGGAAAAAGAAAAAGGAAGCATAGATAATGATTCAAGCACTGTTGGTAAAACTGATTTTTTACAACATTGTTTATTTTTCAAGAACATTTTCTGTGGTAGAATTACTCCCACAATCTGTTCCACTGTATTCACTCTGACTCGACAGAGTACAGGTTCTAGATCACAATTTGAAAGATTCACCTGCAGTGTGCCCACTGTTTATTAATAATTTAAATGGAAGGTCTTCTGCAGAGGCTCATCAAGATCATACTTCTTAGGGAGCATTACAAATTACCCCAAGCTTTTTAGATATATTTTTCAACTTTTCCCCATGTTTTTCCATGTGGGGAGGGCAGGGAGGTCTGTTGCAGGGACCTCCTGTAGGCAACAACGTGTTCCCAAAGATCTCCACCAGGCATCCTGCCACATTTAATTCAAGAGATTATAACCAATCAATCAATCTAGCATCAATTTCTAATATCTTGTTTATTTGTGGCAATACATTGGGACCCCCACAAAGGTCCTAGTGGAATGGTTGAGAACCTCCTGGACTATTTGATCACCTTCTGCCTGGGGATATCCTGTGATTGATCGTGCTCATAATGGAAGTCATTTACCCAGATGTTCACAAAATTCCAATGTGTGCCTCCAGTTCAAAACAGATTGCCTACCCTGATTTAGTGTGTTCTATTTTTATTTGCACTATGTGTGAGAGTTGGTATTGTGGCTTCTCCACCCTATCCCACCACTTGCAAAGAATGGGCTGAAACCAAGGCCACCTAGGCTGCCTGGAATTTTAGATCTTTCAACAGCCTTCAAAACATGGGGCAAGATGCAGCTTCAACGCATCTGGAGGGCACCAGGTTGAGAAAAACTGCTTTGGATGCACTTTAATCAACTGGATAGGAGAGAATTTAGCTTTTAGATATGTATTACACCTCACTAGCATTTTTGACTATTGCTTGACTCTGGGGCAAAGCTCTTTTTGCTTATGCTTGGTCTAAGAATGGAAGGCTGTAGAAACAAGCTGTTTGGGTCACCCACTGAGCTGTCTCCAATACTTGCTTAAGGGCCCAACCTGCCTCATGTCTCACTTTTTCTTGGCAAACAATGAGAGCAGCAAAGGGAAACCTGAGAGAATTATCTTAATTAAGATTCTCTACCTTCTGGCAAGAAACACTTGCAAGCATAGTTTGAATGACTGAATTTTCTCTAATCTTGGCTGCTGATTTTCAGAGGTTCCAATGTTCAACTTACTTTTTTCCCCCAAGCTTTTATAGCAGATTCTGTATGCTTACATAGCTATTTCTGGAGTAAAGTCTTTTACAGTATAAGTCATTATTTGCCCTCCCACATATATAATTTTTTGTTTTTGTTTTTAATGCAATATTCTTTCCTTTTGTTCAGAGGAGAGAAAGAAAGGGAACAACAACAACAACAACAACAACAAGCATTTAGTGGAGAAGAAATCTGCTTATTCTACCATTCTTATTTCACAAATGCCAAGTGATTGCAATGGTATGGACAGGCTGTGTGGGAAAGGGACTGAAAGGAGTCAAGGACTCAGATGCAGGACTATATAAGAGGACATTGAGGAAAAAGCTATCTGTACACTAGCAGAACTGGGGCTACAACAAATTACTCACTTTAAGTACTTTATGACTTACAATAAGTACACTTTACTATTTTGAGTAGGGCTTCCATCCTACTTATATTGAATGTGAATAGAAATTCCCTCTAAGGAGGCCAGAAATGAGACTGGGAGTTTGATGCAAGTTCCACTCAGCTGCACAGTCACTAGGTGACTTTCAGCCAATTACTCTCTAAACTCAACTTACAGTATTTCACATGATTGTTAATGATCTGTGAGAACAGGTGGGATATAAATACAATTAATTGATTAACTAATTGATTTTTTAAAGTTACAGGAAGACATATTCCAATTGAATGATTGAAAAAACTTCCTAATGAAGGAGTAAAGCAAATACCCGAACCAAGACCTCTAAACTACCAAGACCTTTGAACTCAAGTAAGCCTCCTTGAGGCATTTGCAGATGCTGGCTCACAAGTTAACTTCAATTAGCACTTGTATTTTTAGATGGAAACTAGGAAGTAACTACCTGAAAAAAACAGCTTCATGCCAGCCTCCACTTTATTGTTCTGCTTATCTCACTGTAGGCAGAAAATCTAATCCATATTATCAAAAATAAGATTATTGGCATTTGACATCATTACTGGTCAGCATTTATTATACAACTATATAAAGGTTGTTTGAACCCTCCTTAAGTGGGCAGAACCTTGTGGTCTGTCCTCAGTGCTGTTTTGTGAGATTCCAGCCAGCCTCTGACTCAAAAAACGAAACTCTTTCTGAGTCAGAGGAGGAAATAGAAACTTACCAGGCTGAAACCGGGAAAGCAAAACCCAGAGATGAGTCAGCAGCGCAGGCAGAGTCACAGACGCTGATTGGCCAGTTTTTGGAGGAGGATTTGAATCCTCCAATCAGCGCACGCCAATGACAGGCAGAAAAGCATGAGAAGGAGAAGGCAGCCTGATTGGCTGCAGAAGGGAATAGGCGTGCAAAGGATTGGCATAAAAGGCAGACGTGCAAAGAGCAAGCTGCCAGAGACAACTGATCCTTCAAGCTTGCAGCTCTTGCAGAAGAGTCCTTACCCACATTGGAAACAGCGTCTGTTACCAGAGAGGAATCAGCGCCAGTGTTTTCCATCAGAGTGGACTTGGAACCTGCTTCTGCTGCCACCAAGGGTCTTCTCCTCGCCAGACCCAGAAACCTCAGTCTTGCGTCCAGCCTCGGTCTCTGTGTTGACCTTGTGCATATTCCAGGCACGCTTCTAGTCCCACTTTGAGGTTCCAACCACGTCTAGAGTCTCCAGTCCAGTCTTGTCATGCTTCAAGTCCACAGCCTTGCCCTGAGTCTTGGGTCCAGCCTTGCAACGTTTCTAGCTCCCAGTCTAGTTCAAAGTCTCCAGAACAGCTTCACTGTGCCTTCGATCTCCAGCTTTGCCTTGGATCTCCAGCCCATTCTAGCTGTGCCTCGGTTGCACAGCATTGTTCAGGAGCTTCACACCTATTCTGTTGTGAACCACATTTGCAACCTTGTCTAGAACCTGTGGCCCAGTCCTGTCTTGTCTCGAGTCTCTTGTCTAGTCCAGAACTCCCAGGCCAGTCTTGTTTTGTGCCTAGTTTCCAGCCTCGCCAGGAATCTTCAGCCAAGTCCAGCCTTGCTCCAAGTCCTCAGCCTTGCTCTGAGTCTCTAGTCTAGAGTATCCAGCCCAGCCCACTGCCTCCAGCCGAGTCCAACCTTGCTTCAAGTTCTCAGCCTTGTTCCGAGTCTCCAGTTCCAAGTATCTGGTCCAGCCTGAGTCACCAAGTCCAGTCCAGTCCTGTCGTTAGAACCAAGACTTTTCCAGAGGGCTCCATCCAGCCTTGCCCAGCATTCCGGTGCCAGCTTAGTTGAAGTGGTGTTCCAGTTCATGGTCATCCGATCCCAGTTCCAGCAGCGCCACGTGCCCTCACTTCTTCCAGCCTTCTTCAGAGAATCCTGCTCTGCCACCTTGCTACCATCTCCTCCTGCAACCTTGCCGGTTTCCTTGTTGCTGCCCAGTTGGTCTTGATCGAAACCAGTTTACTTCTTGATTCTAAGGACTTATTTATTGTAAATAGTTATTTAATAAAGAGTATTTTTGATATTAAATCTGCCTGGCTGCCTCATAGTCTGATCAGGACATGTTCAGATAAACTTGGCTCAAGCAGATCTGTGGTCTCCACTTGCAAATTGGATAATGGGGAATTTCTCCCTTCACTAACAGGAAGAGCAGTTGTTCAGTGGAATTAATTACCCAGAGAGGTGACGGGCTTCCCCTTCATGTAGGCAAGTGGAGGCTAAACGGCCATCTATCTGAGTTGCTTTAATTTGGGTTTCTGCTCTGAGCAGCTGGTGAAACGCCCCTTCCATTCTTACGATTTTATGACTCAAGAGTCAGCAGTCATGACCCCTTGACCCTTGCCTATATGTGTGTATGTCGAAGCATTAGCCTGTTTAAAATAGCATTTGGCCAAGACTGGCTGTTCAGCCCTCTGCCCCCACTCCTCCATCCTAATCTGCTGAACAGATGGAAGCAGTTCATTGCATAGTTTCACGTGTTCTTCATTTTTAAAAAATGTATATGGGGAGATTAATTATGTTTGTTGTTTCTATAATGGTGGATTTAGAAAAGCAACATATAAATGTGCCCTCCCTCTTTCAGTTTTAAACAAAAACACTCTTCTTAGAACAGCTGACGGAAAGGGAGAGATCCACCTGTTTGGGGACTCTTATCACTTCAGACAAGCAATGGGAGCTCTTATCAGTGAATGTTCTAAAGATAACAGCCTCCTAATTGAGCCGTCCTTTTGCTACTTTTCAGTATCTAAGGCAGTATGTTACCTAGAGTCATGCCAGACTTCTTCTGCAGCTAAAAGTGATAGTTCCAAAACCAGCTTACTTCTGCTTTTATTATTTACGAGAACTGCATTTACATTTCAAAAGCAAGGGATGCAGAAAAAGCCCATGCATGCTTGTAATATATTTTTTATTACAATTAGCAAGCAAATTAGTAAGTAAATGCTTCCTATAGTAAGACACTTAAGATATTTTTAAAAATCTTAAGGGAAACATCTACTTGGTTATACTGTATATGAAATTACAGAGATTTTTCTTGGACTGGTTGCTCCATTTCCATCTGTGCTCCAAATGTTCTTCAAGGGAACATCCTCATTCTAATTTAATCAAGTGCAAGCTGGAGTTCATGCCAGATGTCCAGTGATGAGTTAATCCCTCTATGGGGGGTGGAGAACACTGGAAAGACAAGAAAGTAAGCAAATGTTTGGCTGTATTCCCCTTCATTTTAACTTCAGTTATCTTAAATTGAATAACAGCTAAATTTAGGATGTGTTTATCTGTGGTTTGTCAGGATAATAAAGAGGCTTTGGCAGCCAAATTCTGTGACTTGATCTCCAAATTTTCCAGGTTAGCCTTCTTCAACCTGGTGTCTTCCCAGTCTAGTATGGCCAATGGCCTTGCTTGCTTATAATTATGGAACTGACATCCAAGTATCAGGAGGTGACCAGATTAGAAAAGAATGCTGTATCTCTTGCATAAAAGATATATGAAAGTTAGAAGAGCTCAACAAGTCAGACCAAAGTCCACCATTTGGTTTCCACAATGGCCAACCAAAAGTCCAGCCATGAGTATGATAGCATCCTTCTACTCATATTACCCAGCCTTTCCCAACATCCAGAGATGTTGGGACTGCACTCCCAGGATTCCTAGCCAACCAACCAATCAGGATGTATTAAGTTTGGCAAGACTGTCTTAAAGCTAAGTAACTAATCATTTAGAGCAAACATACTATTCTCTTAAAACAATTACGATACTGGAAATGTCAACACAGATGCTGTTGCCAAGCTATGGGTTATCCACTGAGCATGAACAGAAAGAAAAATGAGAGAAAGGAGCCACACCAAGTCTCTCTCTTCTCTTCCCAAGTATTTAGACTAGAGGTGAGGAATGGAGCCTCATGGAAGCCAGGGTGCCTATGTATACCTTCTCGGTATTTCTGTGTCTCCTTACCCTGCGTGACTTTAATATATTTAGATTATTATACTTAAACATTAATAAATTAGAATCTGGCATGCTACAAAACAAAGCTTGTAGCGTTATCATCGTCATCAACATCATCATCATCATCATCATCATCCATCAACATCATCATCATAATCTCCAGGCAGTTTACATGGAAATCCCCCTTAATATTATCTCCACAACAACATCCCCTTGAGACAGGTTCTTATTTAGAACAGGCATTATGAAAGCAATCAGATGTACATTTCCTTACCGCTGAGCTGCTGAGCTTGCCAATCGGAAGGTCGGCGGCTCGAATCCACGTGATGGGGTGAGCTCCCGTCGCTAGTCCCAGCTCCTGCCAACTTAGCAGTTTGAAAACATGCAAATGTGAGTAGATTAATAGGTACCGCTTCGGCGGACAGGTAATGGCATTCCGTTTAGTCATGCCGGCCACATGACCATGGAAGTGTCTACGGACAAACGCCGGCTCTTCGGTTTGAAACGGAGATGAGCACCGCCCCCTAGAGTCAGACACGACTGGACTTAATGTCAAGGGAAACCTTTACCTTTGCCTTTACCTTGTTGTTTAAATAACTTTACTTTTTCTTACAGGAAATTTTGAAATGAGAGATATTAATAATAAAAATAGAGTACTCAAAGGGAATGTGTCTAGTACTTTCTCTGCCCTCTTTCCTTTTGTTCATGTGTTTAGTCAGAATCTAATTTTTTAGATTGTTAAATTGCTGAGAGTTTTAAAGTCCTATTTATTTAAGCCCTAATTGTATAACATTTCTTATTTTCAAAGGGTGTAAAAGCAAGTGCAGACCACTAGAGCAAGGGGAAGCCCTGCTTCAAATACTAGAGGAAAGCTCACCATGCTTATGAATAACTTAGCAGAATATTCACCTTCTTTCTGTCCCAAATAAAGTAGGTAGGTGCCATTACCTGCCTAGTTTAGTTTGGAATGGGAAAACCAAATGAAAGTGTAAGGATGGCAGTACTGTTTTTAGAATAAGCTGTATATTTGCTTTTGAGAAACACGGCATGTGTTTCTGGGGTGTTGATTTATGGGACCAAATATATTTTAGTTTTGAAGTACATTTCAGGAGACAATAAATAAGTAATGTATTTCAAAGTTTGACTACAGAAACTTTTAGGCAAAGATTTATTTATTTATTAATCAAATTTATCACCGTCCATCTCCCAAGAGGGACTCTGTTGTTGTTTATTCGTTTAGTCGCTTCCGACTCTTCGTGACTTCATGGACCAGCCCACGCCAGAGCTTCCTGTCAGTCGTCAACACCCCCAGCTCCCCCAGGGACGAGTCCGTCACCTCTAGAATATCATCCATCCACCTTGCCCTTGGTCAGCCCCTCTTCCTTTTGCCCTCCACTCTCCCTAGCATCAGCATCTTCTCCAGGGTGTCCTGTCTTCTCATGATGTGGCCAAAGTATTTCAGTTTGGCCTTTAATATCATTCCCTCAAGTGAGCAGTCTGGCTTTATTTCCTGGAGGATGGACTGGTTTGATCTTCTTGCAGTCCAAGGCACTCTCAGAATTCTCCTCCAACACCACAGTTCAAAAGCATCGATCTTCCTTCTCTCAGCCTTCCTTATGGTCCAGCTCTCGCAGCCATATGTTACTACGGGGAACACCATTGCTTTAACTATGCGGACCTTTGTTGTCAGTGTGATGTCTCTGCTCTTAACTATTTTATTGAGATTGGTCATTGCTCTTCTCCCAAGGATTAAGCGTCTTCTGATTTCCTGACTGCAGTCAGCATCTGCAGTAATCTTCGCACCTAGGAATACAAAGTCTTTCACTGCTTCTACATTTTCTCCCTCTATTTGCCAGTTATCAATCAAGCTGGTTGCCATAATCTTGGCTTTTTTGAGGTTTAGCTGCAAACCAGCTTTTGCACTTTCTTCTTTCACCTTCATCATAAGGCTCCTCAGTTCCTCTTCACTTTCAGCCATCAAAGTGGTATCATCTGCATATCTGAGATTGTTA
This sequence comes from Candoia aspera, assembly GCF_035149785.1. Classification (NCBI taxonomy): domain Eukaryota; kingdom Metazoa; phylum Chordata; class Lepidosauria; order Squamata; family Candoiidae; genus Candoia; species Candoia aspera. The sequence goes on along the minus strand of NC_086153.1, from coordinate 52,311,931 downwards.
ATGTTTCTTCCAGAGATTTTAACTCCAGCCTTGGATTCCTCAAGGCCAGCTTGTCGCATGATGTGTTCTGCATACAAGTTGAACAGGTAGGGTGAGAGTATACAGCCCTGCCGTACTCCTTTCCCAATCTTAAACCAGTCCGTTGTTCCGTGGTCTGTTCTTACTGTTGCTACTTGGTCGTTATACAGATTCTTCAGGAGGCATACAAGATGACTTGGTATCCCCATACCACTAAGAACTTGCCACAATTTGTTATGGTCCACACAGTCAAAGGCTTTAGAATAGTCAATAAAACAGAAATAGATGTTTTTCTGAAACTCCCTGGCTTTTTCAATTATCCAGTGGATATTGGCAATTTGGTCCCTAGTTCCTCTGCCTTTTCTAAACCCAGCTTGTACATTGGGCAATTCTCGCTCCATGAATTGCTGAAGTCTACCTTGCAGGATCTTGAGCATTACCTTACTGGCATGTGAAATGAGTGCCACTGTTCAATAGTTTGAACATTCTTTAGTGTTCCCCTTTTTTGGTATGGGGATATAAGTTGATTTTTTCCAATCTGATGGCCATTCTTGTGTTTTCCAAATTTGCTGGCATATAGCATGCATTACCTTGACAGCATCATCTTGCAAGATTTTGAACAGTTCAGCTGGGATGCCGTTGTCTCCTGCTGCCTTGTTATTAGCAATGCTTCTTAAGGCCCACTCAACCTCACTCTTCAGGATGTCTGGCTCTAGCTCACTGACCACACCGTCAAAGCTATCCCCGATATTGTTATCCTTCCTATACAGGTCTTCTGTATATTCTTGCCACCTTTTCTTGATCTCTTCTTCTTCTGTTAGGTCCTTGCCATCTTTGTTTTTGATCATACCCATTTTTGCCTGGAATTTACCTCCAATGTTTCTAATTTTCTGGAAGAGGTCTCTTGTCCTTTCTATTCTATTGTCTTCTTCCACTTCCGCGCATTGCTTGTTTAAAAATAATTCCTTATCTCTTCTGGCTAACCTCTGGAATTTTGCATTTAATTGGGCATATCTCCCCCTATCACTGTTGCCTTTTGCTTTCCTTCTTTCTTGGGCTACTTCTAGTGTCTCAGCAGACAGCCATTTTGTCTTCTTGGTTTTCTCTTTCTCTGGGATGTATTTTGTTGCCGCCTCCTGAACAATGCTGCCAACTTCTGTCCAGAGTTCTTCCGGGACCCTATCTACTAAGTCCAGTCCCTTAAATCTATTCTTCACCTCCACTATTCCTTAGGAATATTAGTGAGCTCATATCTAGCTGATCTGTGGGTCTTCCCTAATCTCTTTAGTCTGATCCTAAATTGTGCAAGAAGAAGTTCGTGATCTGAACTACAGTCAGCTCCAGGCCTTGTTTTTACCGACTGTACAGATGTCCGCCACCTTTGGCTGCAAAGGATGTAATCAATCTGATTTCGGTGTTGTCCATCTGGTGAAGTCCATGTATAAAGCCGTCTCTTAGGTTGTTGGAAGAGAGTGTTTGTTATGCAGAGTGAATTGTCTTGGCAAAATTCTATCAGCCTATGTCCTGCTTCATTTTGTTCTCCCAGGCCATACTTACCTGTAATTCGAGGTGTCATTTGACTGCCCACCTTAGCATTCCAGTCTCCCGTGATGAAAATAACATCTCTTTTAGGCGTGTCGTCCAGTAGGTGCTGCAGATCCTCATAGAACTGCTCTACTTCAGCTTCTTCAGCATTTGTGGTTGGGGCGTATATTTGGATCACTGTGATGTTAGATGGCTTGCCCTGAATTCAAGTTGAGATCATTCTGTCGTTTTTTGGGTTGTATCCAAGCACTGCTTTAGCCACTTTACTATTAATTATGAAGGCTACTCCATTTCTTCTGTGGTCCTCTTGTCCACAGTAGTAGATCTGGTGGTCATTTGATGTGAAGTGGCCCATTCCAGTCCATTTCAGTTCACTGACACCCAAAATGTCTATCTTGAATCTTGACATCTCACCAATAACCACATCCCATTTGCCCTGGCTCATAGATCTTACATTCCAGGTTCCAATGGTGTGTTGATCCTTAGAACATCGGATTCGCCATTCACCACCAGCACCGTCGGCCGCTAGCCATTTCGGCTTTGAGCTAGCTGCGTCATCACATCTGGGGCTAGTTGAGCTCATCCTCTGTTCCTCCCCAGTAGCATTTTGACCACCTTCTGACCTGGGGGTCTCATCTTCCGATGGTATACCGACATATCTCTGGTTGTACTGATCCATTTAGTTTTCACGGCAAGAATACTGGGGTGGGTTGCCATTACCTTCCCCAGGGATCGCATTTAGTCTGACCTCTCTGTCATGACCTTCCCGTCTTGGGTGGCCCTTCACAGTTTAGCTCATGGCATCATTGAGGTGCTCAAGCTCCAGCACCACGACAAGGTAACGATCCTTTGCTGAAGAAGAGGGACTCTAGGCGGTTTACAATAAGATTCTTAGGATCTCAACTGCAATGTTAATTCCTAAGTTTGAAAGAAAGGAACATGTTCCTGTCTTTGTTCAGTAGCCAAGGGCAAGGGTAATTTAATTCTATAAATATACATTACATCATAATTCTGTATCTAAGACCAATGGAAGAGGTCAGTTCCTTTCCCAGATCCAGAATCACAAGCCAGAAAAAGAACTCAAAGGAAGGATGTTCAACAAAGGTAGAGATAAAGGAGAAACATGTGAAACTCCCAAAAATTGGTCACAGATATTGATGTGTCCTCCAGTACATATTTTCTCTTTTTCTGCCAATATTTGAGTGGGCTGGATATCTTGTCTCTGCTTTAGATAAATTTATTTATTTATTTATCATATTTATATAGTCACACATCTCATAAAAGTGACTCTGGGAGGTGTACAACTCTTAATTAAAAATAATAAATACATTAAAAAGTCACAATTAAAAATAACTGTAAAAAAAAAACAAGAGCGGACGATATTAACCACAATAAGCAAGCCATCACAACATCTCCCCAGTCCCCTGATCACATAGCCAGGTCTTGAGGGACCAGTGGAGTGTTGAGAGGGATGGGCCTAATCTCACTTCTGGGGGGAGAAGATTCCACAAGGCAGGCCCAATGTACCATCTTCTTACAGTGGAGCCAGCATATTCTACAGTGAGAAAAATGAATGCTATCTCTGAGGATGGAATCTTACATCTAGAGGGCCCTGGTCCTTGCTGGACACTATTTTCTGGAGCACCTTCTTGCTGAAAGATGGTTCAGTTGAGGCATAAGAATTAAGCTTATAATGTTTAATAAGGGAGAAAATACAGAACCATGTGGCAACTCTACAGATATCTTCTGGGGAGGTGTTGATATCAAAAGCAGCCAAGGTGGCTGAGCTCCCAATGGAGTAGGTCATTACTGTTTATGTTGTGAGCTATTTTGATACAGGTCTTGATATACCTGGAGATCATGCTGGTGAGACTTTGCAGCTTAAGTGGAGTTGTCAAAAAAGAAATTAGGAAACCATCTGAAACTCAGAGCTCCTCTGTTCTCCTCAGGTAGATTTTGCTGGGTCATCTGATCTCCTTTACTTGGGTCTTGGCACTGGGGCAGAAGGCAGGGAGGATCACCTTCTGGTCCTATTGAAAAACTGGATTCACCTTGGGCATAAAGATTAAGTCTAGGTGTAGAATGATGATGTTGGGGCTATATGGATGATTCATTCAAAGTCTAGAAAGGAATTTATGTTAGGACTTGAGTACTGCACTAGCTGGAGGTCCCATGATGGATTCCTGTAAAGGGTGGATGGACTTAGTTGAAAGGCCTCTCTTAGAAATCTCTTATAGCGTGGTCCAAGAGAAGCTTGTTGTTCCCCACTGAGAAGAGGGCTGAAAACCCTGCATGCTTAGGATGCTTTTTATTCTTTATAAAGGCCCACCTGTAGGAACACCATGATTGTGTGTGTTTGATGGAGGCTGACATTGACCTATCTGCAGGACACTTACCACATTAGCTTCTATATGCAAATAGTGGAAGCTCTGCAGGATGCTTGGACTGTCTGTATGGAATTGCTTTCATGTCCTAGGTATACTCAGTGACCAGCATCTCCACCACACGCTTCCCATTTTCCAAGATTCTCCAATGAGTGTGGGACTCTGGAGGTGATGAGGGGTACCAGGTTTTAGGTGTTCCTGAAGGTAGCGCTAAATCTCAAGAGTCCCTAGTGGATATCACCGTGGCAGTTAGGTAGTTGCAACTTATACCTATTATTTCTTGTCCTAATTTGTGCAGTAATGAAAAATAGTTCCTGACCATCTTGTTTATGGCATCCTTTTGTGTATCTGAACCCTGATGCCTTATCTCTCAATTTTCTTCAGACTGAACATCTGAAGTTCCTTCAGACTGCCCTCATAAGGCATGTCCTCAAATCCTGGTATCAACTTTTCCCTCCTCTGAATCTGTTCTAACTTGTCAATAGCCTTCTGATATGTGGTGCCCAAAACGATTCTCAGTACTCCAGGTGCGATATCACCAGTGAAGAGTACAGGGGAATAATGACTTTGTATGTCTTTGATACAGTGCTTCTTCTGATGCAATCTAGAACTGCATTAGCCCTTTGAGCAGCTGTATCACATTGCTGGTTGATGTTCAGCTTATTGTCAAGGTCCACCCCCCAGGTCCTTCTCTAATGTAAGAGAAGGTTGGAGTCAGGCAGACTCCAAATTGATTGATTGAACTAACGTATAAAGTAGTACTTGAATCCCCCATCTCATATGAGTACCTTACATTTTTCCTGTCTGAATGCAGTAACATTTTTTGAAAGCAACTAAAGATGATCATGATTTAAGAAGTTGTGATCATGTAAGTGGTTGGTAAAAAAAAATGATGTGTTTTCCAGAGCAAGGTGTGGCCAGGCCTGGGAAAGAGCTCTTCCCTCCTGCAGGAAACACCACCAGAATTTTTTCCAGTGCTACCTCCAGAGCAAATGGGACATTCCCCTAAGAGAGTGCCCTGGAGGTACTTATAGGAAAATTTGGTATTTTGGACAGCCTGTTTCCAGGTTGTGGAAGGCTTTATAATTCTTAATCAATACTTTGAATTATAGCTGGACACAGACCAATATCAGTGCTGTGTTTTCTATTATTTCACACGTTTTCTATTCTCATCCTCACCCAAGTCTCTGGCCACAGCATACTGGACCAGTCGATACCCCCCTTTTCTAAAGCATAGCTATACGGAGGTTATCAAGGTAGAGTTACTCTCTAGAATCCTTTCTTCTTTCTTCTTGGGAAGGTATCTTTCCTGGCACCTACCTGATGCAGCTCGTTTGTTCTACATAAGTGGCCTGTTTTATTTATTATTGTATCTAACGAAGGTTTCAGCTGGCAATGAATGCACTTGCCCAAGAATAACATTGGGGAAAAATGGTAATACAGATAAATATGCTGCTATAGAATAAACCAAGCCCAGTAACAAAAGTGTTCTTGCCTTCCTGTGATCCCTTTGCTAAGCCAGACCTGATCTTGCTCCTCTTTCTCCATCTACCACATCTTCTCATAAGCTTTCATCCACTTCATTCTTGGTTAGAAGAATGTAACCCATAGGGGTGATTAGCCACTAAGAGTATTTTACAATAATCCCCAAAAGATTGTACTAAGACACATCGTGTTTCCTTGTCTATGTATCTCCCTAACATCTTCAGTAATATGACTCACAAACCTTCTAAATTCCCTTCATGTAATAAATGGGCAAAGTGGTACCATCTGGCTTTATCCCAAGCATACATTACTTTGTTTGATGTCCCTGTTGTAGGCTTCCTCAGTATATATGCCTAGGTTACAGCAAGAACACCAGAGGCAGCGTAATTTTGCTTTCTTTCTCACTCCACTCACACAAAGGAAAATTGTGAGACACATTCAGACCCTATATGTACAACACACTTATCTGGAAAAGGTTGGGGAGTCAATTACTCAGTTCATTGGCCCGGCTGATGAATCTAGTGTTCACAATCTTAGTCTTCTATTGCCAAAAGTTCCAGAGAAGGGTAGTTGAAATGCCATCCCATGCTTACAAGCCTTTGGCATCTACACAGCATAATCTGAATTAAACATGAGCTGGCTTTCCAGAAGGCAAAATCTAATCTACTTTCTACTTGGCAATTTGAGAAAGTTTATACAGTATGTTTTAACATTTTTAAATAGAAACAAAGAACTTTCAAAGTTAAGGTTTATTAAAGTGTTTTTATTAGCAAATTTTCACTGGAAAGTTCAGGGTGTGCTAATAGAGCAGGCACATGGGCTTCAGTGTTTGGTGTATGACATTCAGCAGAATTGCACTTCCTTGTTATGGCTCGGCTACAATACTCTGAATTTTCAGAGCAAGATTCATGGCCAGCCTCTACTGTAACATTTTCTAAACATTTCCACTCATTTTGATTCTTTGCTTCTATCCCTGGAGCAGTGCGGGACAAACCCTGGACACCCTCCATTTGAGCTTGCTTGTTTGGCTTCGATGCAGAAGTTTTATTTTCATTCCCATTCACTTCAGTGATTCTTTCGTCCCCTTTGGCTCTGTAGTTACTACACAGCCCTTTTTGATTGTTAGATATCCTTTGTTCTGTTTCACAGAGAGGTTTCATGAGCAATCCAGAACTTTTGCAGAGAAAGGAGGATGAACCCACTTCCTCTGGAAAAATTACCGAGTTCTCTTCAGCGTTTGGAAGACTGTGGGATTGAAAATGTGGCGCTGAGTGGAGAAAAACATTTGGGGGGAGAGAACTTTGAAGCAAGGGTCTTTGGAACCTGCCTTGTAGACAGCTGCAGTGGAGAACATGCTGGACAGTATTCATACAACCATCAGAAGAATGAAGCAAGGCACTGATGGGAACTAGGGAACTCTGGACCTGCATGTTCCCAGATGAAGGAGAGCAGCGATAGCATGATGTTTCATTTCTGTGTTGATGTGAACGAGGACTGCATTTCATGTCTGTAGGCTGCTGTGGCTCTGAACAATGACATTGCTCATTTTCACTCAACAAATGGCAAGTAGGGTCCTGCTCACCCAAAGATGACATTGTGGAACCTGCTTCACTTTTAATGTTTACATTCAGTTCCGTGTTGTATGTTGAGTGGAGAAGAGGGTGTGGGCTTGACAGCCTGCCATTGAAGAGCTCAGGGCAGATGTGTGTTTCTTCATAGGTTCTTTTCTCTAATGCATTATCCTTGCTGGTGTGGCATGCTAATAGCTCTAACTCATGGTGCTCATGTTCTCCCTCTACATTTGCTTTTTGAGCACTTGAATCAAACTGGTATTTATTGACAGATTGAGTTTTATTTTGCTCTCCATCTCCTTGGCCTCCTGACAATGCCTGGGAAAAAGCACCACACTGCAGTCTTTTGGGCAGAGGAATCTGGCCAAATGTCCCTCGGGGTCCCAGGCAACGGCACATACACTGGAAAAAGAAGGTTGCAAAAGCCCAACTAATGCACATTATAAGCATCATGAAGGTGCCAAGCTGCGTGTAGGCTAAAACTGTGGAAGGCATCATCATTGCTCCCGCTACAAATGTAGTCAGTGCAGCCATAGCAATGGCTGAGCCCATGCGGCTTAGAGAAAATATGACTTTCCCTTCTTGGTCAGGATCTGGAGCCAAGCGGTAAGCAACGCCATAGTGGACAGCAAAGTCCACAGATAAGCCAACCGCCACAGAAATGGTAACAGACTCCAAGACATTTAGTTCCCAACCCAGCAGAACCAGGGATCCAACTGTGACAAAAATAGTTCCAGCTATCGAGACTATTGCATAGAGGCTTATTATTATATTCCATGTGGTAAGCAGCATTACACTGAATGCAACAGTGACAGAAAGACCCATGGCAATTAAAGTACCATCAGAGAGACTGTCCTGGAGATCATAAAACTCTAGATTACTCACAAACCAGCCACTACTTAAACCTTCTGGAGCAGAAATGAGCTCCTCTGAAATCCAGGTGTCCACCTCTTGATAGAACTTATGCATCTTCTCATATGCCAGGGTGAAAAGGTAGGTACTTTGGAACTCCAGCACCACTGCTCTGATGGTATCGTTTATATCAAAGCGAGGGCCGGGAGTTTTGCTATCTAAATGATAGCCTGTGCTTCTTTCCAGTTCCATGATGGCCCTCTTGATGCATAACTCAAAGACCTCCTGCTTGTAGGGGAAGCTCCAGTGGCTACAGCAGGGATAAAGAGCTGGCTCATCACAGTCCTGATTTTCCATCCACTGCTTAAATGTCTCAATAAAACAGCTTGTGAAGTCTTGCTCTTCTGTTTGATAATAAAACGTCTGATTCCTCAGTTTCTGGCAAAACTTTAAAATCCAGAGCTGTGAATCTGGGCTTGCAATATTGAAAGTGCTATCTAGCTTCAGCTTGCCTTTGCTTTTAGGATTTAAGGGATCCCCGTTATCCTCAGGAGAGACCCCCCAGATAATAGTGATGGGCATGTGAAGCTCCTCCCCATGATGGACCCGTTCAAACATGAAAAGCTTCTTGAACTCAGCATCATAGCGCTCAAAAGGATGGGAAGACCGGAACACTTGAAACTCAGATAGTTCTAGGGAGGGGAGCTTCATCTTTGGATTTACACACACAATATATGCTCCCCCAACTGTTAAGGCTAGGAACCAGACCAACCAAATATAGCGAAACTTTATCACAATGCACGGCAACACCTTTTCAAAAAATATCCTAGACGTTTCTGAGATTGCAAAAAATACTTTACGGACCACTTGGCCCAGCACTGTCCAGCAGCTTTTGTTACTGTAAACTCTTGCCTGCGGCTTTACAAAGCAACTAAAAATATTGAGGAGATACCGTTCATGTAAGACAACAACTGCGGGCAACCATGTCACCATTAGGATGTAGTTCACTAAAATGGCAGTGCCAGCATAAACACCAAAACACCTGATTGCTGTAATATTGCTGACATAATTGGCATAGAAGGCAGCGGCGGTAGTAAAACTAGTAACAAACATGGAAAGAGCTGCATGTTGCAAGGTGATGCTCATGGTTTCCGAAGTGGCAGCGTGTGACTTGTCAAATTTTGTATAGTTCCACACGTCACACAAGACAAAAGCATCATCAGCTCCAATACCCACAAGAATAATCAGTGCAGTGAGGTTCATAAAGGGGAAAAACTCAAAATTAAATACAACCCGATAAAGAAAGTAGGAAACAATTAAGGAGCTAATGATTGCAAACATGGTCATCAGTGTGATAAACATGGACTTGGTATAGATGCACATCACTAACAGAACAATCACAATGGCTATAGCAGGATACACAGTATCCATTAATAGATAGTCTTGGAATAAGCTGTGCTTTATTCCAAACTCAATCCCTGTGACGATGGTGATTCCATCAGATGAGTTCCAGTTCTCAAAATTATCCAAATAGATATTCATCATACTGTCTCCCTTTTCAGTAGGTAGAAAAAGCATACTATATCTTAAAGCTGGTAAGCCATGGTCCATGGTCTTTGGGCTTAGAAAATCTTTGTCCACTACGTAGTGGAAGACCTGGTAAACAGCATTGTACTTGGTACATTTGCGTGGCACATTTGTACACTTGAGCTGGTCTTTCCTTCTGGCTGCCATATCCCAGCAATCTGGCCCCAGGGTCCCATTATAATAATATTTGGCACATGTACGGAGCAGCTTCAGAGTATGAGAAACATCTCTCTCTACTATTTTTTGACAGGATGATCTGTTATTTAAAATGGCAATATAATTGCCTAATGTCCAGCTGGGACAGCATGAAGCAGCAGTGGTCCTCTGGCAGAGATCCCCAAACTGAGCATGGGATCGTATCTGTGGAAAGAAGAAGATGGAGTTATAACTGAGTACCAATGTGCAACGTTAAATGATCATTTTAACATGGCTGCTAGCCACAAAGGCCACAAAACAATGTTTCTGCTGCCCTAATATTTGGGGTTTCCAACAGAAGCATTTGAGTGATGTGGTATCAATACTTAATAATTTTGCAAATAGGGAGTTCTGTCTTTCTTGTAGGCACGTTTATTTATTTATGAAACTCACGGATTGTGACTTTGGGTGGCCAGTATGGATTAAAAACAGAAAAAAAGATAAACAATGAACATAAACACTGCAAAAGAAAAAGAAAAACAACACCACACCCATAAGTTCAACAACCCAAACCATTTATTGGACAGGCTCACCCAATGTCCTGGCCCAGTTTCCAGGGGAAAACAAATTTGGAAAGGCTTACAGAGGCTTTCCAAAATGAATTTGTCATTAATTGAAGACTACCTGTACTAAGAAAAAGGCAATACACTTAGCTAGGTTTAGATCACTTCTTGAAATCACAAGGCGAAAACACTGAAAAGGAACAGTATTTTTTCCTGCAACGTTGAGTCACAGTGAACAAAAAAAAAGGCACACCAACTAATTATGCTTATCCAAGTGCAAGCTTCATTGGGGGTCAAACCTATCCTCAAAAGCAGAAGCTTCATTTTATCTTAAGAAGAAAAATCAGACTTTGACCTTTAGCGGGCAAAACCGATCATCGTTTCTACTATACAAAAATCAAGAACAGGCTATAAAGCTTCCAGGCTGCCTGGAAGCTGGGCTCACAGCTTATGTGAAATGTGTACTTGTCAAACTCCAGAAGACAATTCTGACCAACCTGCCCAAATTATAGTGAATACGCAAGGAAACCTCTCAGCCTTTGAGGTGGGCTTTCGTACCATTTTCTTTTCCCAAACTTGCAGGGAGGGGCACTAGAGAAGTTCTTCTGCCTAGTTAAACAACTCCTCCATTTGTCTCTAGCGTTAAGTACTCTAGTGTCAGTACAGTCAGTAGTGTCTGTACCCAGGTCAATAGGTTGAGTGTCAAATGGGACTTCTCTGCTGAACTAGAGATCTTCAAACACAGCAAGAAGTAGACTTGTACACCATTTCCCACTTGTCCTTTACTAAGGCAGACACCACAGGACCTTGCTGTGACCAACTCATGAGCACTAAAATGTGTACAACAATGAGAGAAAGAAATATGGCTTGAATAGACATGAAAAGGAGAAGAATATTCCTATATAAATCTCACAAACAGCTTCATTTAGAAGGCTGCAGCATTCCATTAATTAGGCTGACATTAATGTATTTTAATGGGCTCCTGCATTTATTGGCCAAATTTCCCTTCTTGATTGGAATACACAGTGAAAAGCCAATACTTCACAAAAACTACTAGCAGTTTTAATTGTACTGACTGAGTTATACATCTGCTTAAGCATCCCTAAGCCAGGTATATTTCAACAAGTTCACTGCAAAGCTTACGTCTTAGGTGCAATCCTTTTATAGCATGTGCGTACATACATAAACAGGATTTAGAACTCTGCCTGGATGTTATAAAAGATTTAGAATGACCTTCATATTGTTAAACAAATTTAGAACAAGAAATGACCTCACATTCCAAGAAGAAAAGGATAAGTCACTTTTGATTGTTTCCAGATAAAAATACAATTCAATCAAACTTAGAGGACAAATTGAGCAACTTAATAAAAACAAATTATTAGAATACCATCTCTTTATTTTTCATGGCAGAAGTCAGATTTATCAAAGAAAATGCAGCATGTAAGCCTTGTAGGGTCACCCAGACAAAATGAGAGCAAAAGATGATTATGTGTTTCAATTATTCAAGTTCAGGTTGAAATTATGCTTTATTTGCTATTCTTCAGCACATTAGAGGCTGTCCATCTTTGCTGCTAAAGTCACCTTCACTGAAGATAAAGATGGATTAGCTATTCATACTTGGAAGACCAGACTTAGCCTGCAACTTATCAAATGCCTTCTAAAAACAGTCTTTGGGAAAGATGGCCAGCCCTTTCAAAGGGCCAGGGTCTATTTTATTGCTTGATCAAAAAGCATTTTGACAAGCTAGGCTAGAAGTATCAGCAGGATGTTTTCCACTTGTCTGGGAACATCTAAAGAAAACACAGCACTTTTATTATTTGGAAATGTTTTTCAGATTTCTTATCCATTCCACATGGATTTGCTTAGCAAGAAAAACTTGTGTACCGCAGAGGGCTTTGAGGGTGTATCTAGAGCACATATTCTTCTCATATGTGAATTATGCACCCATATCCCCTAAAATCCTCTCAATGTTTTCCTGTAAGTGTATCAGAAGAGAAGATTCATTCTACAAATATCTATAGTGGAGGATTGGATTATTGAACTGATGGAGCTGGCCCAAGTGGCCAAGTTAACAGTGCTGATAAGAAAAAATAATGTTTCTGGATTTGTTTCTACTTGGCAATCTCTTTTAGACTACTTGCTTATGTCAGAAAAAAATGAAGCTTTGATTTTGTGCTTTAATGATTAAATGGTTTGTTTTGATAGAAATAATGTTACTAAGGTTTAACTAATGGTAAGAGATTATATTTGTAAATGTATTCATATCTCTATTGGAGAAGGTTGGAAGTCACTTTCTGTTTCTGTTCTCTGTTTTGCACTTTTATAGGTTTTTTTCTTTTTTCTTTAGTCCTATACTCTCTTTTCTATATTCTATATTTCGTATTTTAATTATATCTGAAAATTAATAAAGTTTGGAAGAGAAGATTCGTAATGGCAGGTAGCCCATCTTTCTAGGAGGCCTTTGTCCACCACTTATTCTGTTGCCCTTCGGATGTGTTGGACTATGCTCCTGTTGTCCCCAACCTGAAAAGATACTAAATTGGGGAGGTGGTTTAAATATTAGGTAATATGCAATTCCTTAGCTATGCTGTATATGGCACTACCATTAAGCCTATATGGGTGCCATATGTGAATCAGTTACAGGCTACATGCTTAAATACAAGAAAACCAGATGGCTCAAGTTGATATAGCATGCCCAAGACAATTTGTGCTTAAATGTTACACAGCTGGCAATGCAATTTATTGTTTTTTCTCTCTTATGGTCATGCTGGGAATGCATAATCAAAATTCCCTTTAAAACACATAATGGAGGAAAGAGCCAAACCCTGAAAGTAGACTTAAAGTTGAAACTATCAAACCATTACAGCAGTTCAACTTGCTTTGACTGGAATAGACAGCAGTGACTTCAGTACAAAAGAACTCAAACCTCTGTAAGAGTATGCAGTGGAAGGAGATATGGACAGCTGCCAAGCAGACAGTCTCCTAATAAAGACTAAAGACTAACGAAGACATACATTTCTCATTATTGTGCAAATGGCACCAGTTAAAAAATCACAGGTTTGCAGTGCAGAGCAGTTTTCTAAACACAACACCCAGTCAAAGACACCATAACACTTCAATATGATTTAAACAATACAGAAAAGATAATAAACAAAATTAAGTGAGCCTTTTAGAACCATACATTTTTCTAAAAGGAAGCCATGTATTTTCATATCTTGGTAATACTGCTACTTTACACAGAGATAAATCACCTTAACAGCTGTCACCTGGGATAAAAACATTCCTTTTATTGTAGAGTTATCCAGTTGAGATCCTTCTGGAACCTTTATTAAAAATCACAATAACAATCAATATTTTTAAGTATCTCCAAAGTGATTGTCTGTGTATATATCTTATTTCAAAAGTAGAATGGTAAGAAGGAGCTGAGAACATTTTAAGAACAGCATTTTAATTAACTTACACTGTTATCAATGATTGTGAAAAAAGACTTGACTGAACACAGCCAACCAATCTGTAAACTCATGGCTGGATTATGCAAACTCTATGACAAATAAAAATTATAAGTCTTTGATCTAAGAGACTCATTAAATCAAATTTTTAGCCATTGATTCCTGCATCTAGACTCATGAAATAAAGTATTCATCACCTCTCTAACATATTAATTGGCTTCTCTTCTTGCACTGTCAACAATGAATTCAGTAATACATAATCATCTTTTTTCTCTTCCCCACCAATTCTGCCAACATCACTATAGCCTAAACTGCTTGCTGAGATTATCAAACAGGGGCTCCAACACTTGCCAAAGCATACTAGTCACTGTGCTCCCAAGGAGTGACAAACTCACGTATCATCCCAAATACATACAAGTGAACGTTGGCCTTTCACTTTCACACAGACCCTGCATCCGTTAAGGTCCATTAGTTAAAACCAGACTTTAGTCTCAAGTGTGGGCAAAGTTAACATCTACCAATGGAAGAACAACTCATGAAGACCCCAAAGCGGCCTGTTACTTTTTACATTCTGGTTTCTTAGGGGAATAAAAAAAAAGCTGCAACTATTTGGATGATGGAAAACATTATCTCCTGCTCAGAACCAATCAATCAAGACCAGAGTGTCTTTTTCATTCCTGTGTGCAAAGAAAACTTTCCTTTCTCAGAGCATGGATGCATATCTGGGTATGTTTGTATGCACATCAATTACTATACATATGTGTGAGTTCCCTATTACCAACCATTTAGATGTAGCCAATCAGCAACAGAATCACACCAGTTTATGCTGATGACCTCCTTTAAAAGGCAAAGAAATGCTTTCTGGCTGAGTTTGGGGAGAAGAGATGACAAGGGAGAGAGGAGTGAAGTCCTGCTCTGAAAATCTGAACTAATTCCTGTTCCTACATCAGCACTGCTGAAAACAAACTCTGAAGAACCTAACCAAAAAGAAACAGATGGCATTGTTAGGACTGAAAGGGGTGGGCAAAGAAGTATCAGGCAGTACCATTACATGCTTGCCAACAGCTTACTCTGTAGCATGTCAACAGCTGAACAATGATTAAGACAAGAGAGCAACATTTCAAATGTAGGTAAAGGTAAAGGTTTCCCTTGACGTAAAGTCCAGTCGTGTCCGACTCTAGGGGGCGGTGCTCATCTCCGTTTCTAAGCCTTAGAGCCAGCGTTGTCCGTAGACACTTCCGGGTCATGTGGCCAGCATGACGACACGGAACGCCGTTACCTTCCCGCCGAAGCGGTACCTATTGATCTACTCACATTTGCATGTTTTCAAACTGCTAGGTGAGCAGGATCTGGGACGAGCAACGGGAGCTCAGCCCGTCACGCGGTTTCGAACCGCCGACCTTCCGATCGGCAGCTCAGCGGTTTAACCCGCAGCACCACCGCGTCCCTATTTCAAATGTACATTCCTCTATATTAAAGTTAATACTTTTACCTACCCTCATATTATCCACACTGCACATTGACTTTATGGCAGGTAAATTCCACAAGTCATCTCCATTTGCTGATGTAAATACCACTCGGGAGTAACGATCACCTGAAATTGAGGTTGATATATTGTGAGGGTCACAGATATCATAGAACTCTGAAATTAATGGAACTCAGTGCAGCAGAAAAGACAGAAGGGTGTGCCACAGGACCGTGGAGTAGTAACCATCTCTTAGCCTAATGTAACTTGTAGGATTATTGTAAAGCTAAAATGGAGAGGGAGCATCATGATTACCCCCTAGCTGAAACTATCTTTCTAAAACATTCTCTGCACTTTAACAAGAGAATGAATGCATATAAATACAATAGCAGCTCGGTTTTTTTAAAGAATATATCATTTTTATTAGGTTGTTTTTAGAAACAATGAATAAGCCCCCTGTTTATTTCCAACAACAAAGAGCCATGTTGTTTCTTTCAATACTCCAAACATTATAAAAGAAAGTGGAAATCTATCATTTTTGTCCCACTTATGATTAAAAAAAAGGAAAGGCAAAGGATCTTAGGGTTGGAAGAGCCATTTAGGCCAACCCATGCTTGGTGCAGGAATCCAAAGTAAAGTGTCCCCAGCAGACGGTTGTCTAATGCCATTAATACGGTGACAATCTTAATACAGAAACGCATTTAGCTTAGTCCATATTAGGCAGCATTCCTTTTCTCAGTCAGAAAAGACCAATTTCTGGGAAATGAAAAACTGCAAATAAAAGCATGGCTGGCTGGGGAATTCTGGGAGTTGAAGTCCACACACCTTAAAGTTGCCAAGGTTGAGAAACACTGATGTATTCACTCAAATTTGTCATGCCTGCATATATAAAGCCAATTTTATTTTACAGCTGAAATATTGATCAACTCACTTGGAATGTCACAGAAAAAGCTGTCTTTCTGGAAATTCCAGCCAGCCTCCCTCTTCTCTCTTTCATAGTGATCATCAGACCATCTGTCATCCCGATGGCTATTGAGAACAATTTTTAAAAGTGATGATTAATTTCAAGTAGTCCTTTTTATTCCAACAATAAACATAGATTTAAAAAGTACTAAATCAGAGCAAAGCAACCAAACAAAATGCAGAGGGATGATTGAGGAGTTCTGTAAAGCTGTCACATTGGAGAAGCTTATCCTAAATCAAAGGATAAAAACACCAATGCAGGTTGCATCCAAACATACAATAAGACAGAGTAAGTAGCCGCTGGACTATTATAAAATTGCAATGGAAAAAGTTGACAATTACATAAGGAAAGTGGAAGCATTACAAAATGGCAAAGAACAGCGTAAAGGAGGATAACTGGAAGTTAAAAATAATAATAATGGCAATGTTAATTACCCATGCTTAAAAGTAATTAGAAATCATATAATAACACATAGTCACCCAAATCATGTAATATTACAGACAAAAAGACACAAAGTTGGTAGACTTTTGCCACTTAATTGTTTACCAGGGCTGTGCAATGCTTTAGATTTAATATTAACACAGGATCCCCTGCAACTTAACCTCACCCGTTTCCAGGATCATGTAGCTGGGAGTTGAATTAATTCTGGGAGTTGAAGTCCACGTGTCTTAAAGTTGCTAAGGTTGAGAAACACTGTGTAACTGTTTTAATTAGTCACAAACAGATGCTGCATTTTTGCTCCTGAACATTCCAAAGCACCCCTTCTGCATTTGAAACACTGCATCACCCTATTGTTAACTTGCAAATAAAAGAGCCAGATGTAAAATGCAAATGCTTTTTATTCTGTGGCAGGCAGGAAAAAAAGGTGTATTAAACATTTCTGTGTGCAAACACTTGGAGGACTGGGTATTTCAATAAGTGGCACATAGCACCAGTAGCAGATAACTTGATTGCAAGCCTTTACCTCTTAGCCTGCTCATCTGCATACTTAAATGGGTAGTTTGCTAAAGTTGCTTTGTAGCCTGTGTTTTTCACCATGTTATTCCAGGTGACCAGTCTCTGTCCAATAGCAGTTCCTCTTGGTTCAAAACCCTGCAGCAGAACATTGAAGAGCTTTTTTTAACACATGCCATTCTTGGACTTAACAGGCAGACAGAAATTAAAACTTAAGAATCTTATTAAAAAATACTTTTCCACAGATAACACTCAAACATTTAAGTTGCTTCATATTCTGATGCCAGGGTGACATGAGTTGAAACACAGGCTTCCACTACTTGACTTAGCCAACAACCCAATGTCACTAAGCATCACGATTTCCCAATTCCCATGAGCCAGTGACACCAAATGGAGAGAAGGAGCATAACCAAACACAAATGAAAAACATTAAGACAGCAATGTCAGGACAGAGCAATTTATGCTATTTATTAACTGTTTTCAGATAAATATGATAAGCTGTCTTATTAGTCAGTGGAGAATATACCTATACATGGCTAACAATGTCTTCCAAACAACATGGCTTGAAAATAATGAGTCACTTGTTTCTAGCTTACTGAGTCACCCAAACATAATACATAGAGGACTTCTGACCAACCGTATCATCATAAACAAACCACAGGAATGCTCTCTAGACAGAAATCATCCAGTATGCTGCATCTGGGCAACACAAAGCTCTGATGGATCATACCAAATGCCTAGTTAGTTCAACATCTTGTTTCCCACAGTGCCATTTCAGTTCCCATTAAAAGGACCTGAAAACAACAGCCTCCTTCTGCTGTTGTTCAGCAACTGCTATTCACAAAAAGGCTGCCTGATTCTAAAGTTTGCATGCATCCATCATGACTAATCAGTGACTGTGATCACATCTTGCTGCACTTGATTCTGCAGTTTATGTCTCATATAAAACAGTTCTTACTTTTATTTGCTCTGCATTTCCTATCATTCAGTTTACTTACATAAAGCTGGACTATTATAACAGGAGAGAAGAATTTCTTTCCTCTTTCTTTCTCCATATTGTGCACAGCCGTGCTCACAACTAGCATGTCATCTGCTATTCTTAAATACTCTTAAACAGGAAAATAATCGAGTGTAACTTTTTCTCATACTGGAACGTCTTAGCCTTCTGATCTGCGGGGGAAGCCATCATGCATACCGTATATGCGTAAAGACTATCCCATGTGCTAAGACCTTGCTTTAGGTGGGTTCCAGCTACAGGAAAGCCTCTGCTGAATAAGCAAAACCCCTTCTTTGTAAACACTTGTGATAGCACCCATTGATGTTTGGGCAAAGAGCTAAATCAGACATGCGGTGTCTTCGGCAGAACAATGTACTGTGGGCCTGTTCACCACTCACATAATGCCTGAATAGTACTACTGTTATCTAAATTAATCTTCTATTTATTGAGTTATTATTTAAGGTATCTGATGTTGCATATATTTCTATAGTAAATAAGCTCAAATCACACTTAGAGCTGTTGCTGGAAGAGGACTCTTCAAAGATTTGCTCTTTAAGAAAAGATTCAGCAGCTGCATCCACATAGCTGAAGACATCTGGCTTCAAGTACTTTATAAATATTCAGATATGGGGTTTGGATTTGGGCACATCTGCATTTGAAAGCAATACAATATGTTCACCCATAATTTACTACAGCTCTCTGTTTATCATTATTGTTGGGGGGGGGTTGGATGTGCCAACACAATGCTTTGACAGCACAAGATATTACTCACCAATAAAGGATCAGAGAAGTCTGGAAGGTCTGGGACTAGAATTCCAACCAATGCACATACCACAATTAAAACAGTGCACATGCCTAACACCACTACAGGCCAGTCTGCTATCAGAGCTGCATAGCTAGAAAAAAATGGAAAGCAAACATGAACAGGAGAAAGGTGCCAGTAGAGAAAAAGAAATCAGGAGATAGGGTTAATTTATATTCATTATTTTAATGAATAAAATGGTTTTTAAGAATATCACCATCATCTTCATCTAAAGAGGACTGAATTTCCAATATTACTTTCCAATAAATATAAATCTAATCTCCTACCCATTTTTTCTTCAGCATTTCTTCATGCAAGAATGTTGATACAGATTTGTCCTTCATGTATAATGAAGAAGTACAGCTTAATTTTTTTCTCCCTCTCTTTTCTACTGCAATTATTTTCTATTTGTTTGGCTTGCAGGATATTAATGGTAATCGCTATATATTTAATCTGAATCACTTTGGCACCTGTGGTTTAGAAAAACCATGCCATTTCAAATACAAGCACTCTATTAGACTACAGGCACACTACTAATTTTCAGCTTTTACCACTAGGTCATATATTTGGTCTGGTCAGAATGTTTCCAAATTCAATTCCTTAAACACTATGCAACATTAAAGCAAGACTTCTCCATCAATTCTGCAAAAGTTGCAAATAATTTCATGGAATGAAGGCACACAATGTTAATTTAAGGCTCAGTGAAAAGAAACACTATGTAACCATTCGAAAATGGAGAAGGTAAATTCTCCATTCTAAAATGGAGAAGGTAAATAGAGAAGGTATTCCACCCTTCGCTATTAGTTTTGTTATGTCCAGCTTTCAGTCACTACAGCAGCAAATTGAAGATTTGAGCTCAGTAGCTTAACTGATAATGTGTTCGGTATTTCAAAAGTTTGTAAGTATCTGTATTAGAAATTGGAGAGGTAAAAAACTTCCATAAAAAACTGAAGACCCGGTTTTGCCATCGTGCCTGGGGCAGGGAGGGGAATAGTCATTCTTGGGGATGGCTAGTATCCTAGAATGGCCCCTTATACATTCACGGACTGAAGTAGAACCTTGCTGACATCTGGATTTTATTGTATTTTATATTTTTATCTCCTATTTATTTCTATACATAATGTATTATCTATAGGTTGGATTGAATTTTAAATTTTATTTTTACTGTAAACCGCCCAGAGTCCCTCCTCAGGGGGGAGTTGGGCGGTGATAAAAATTTGATAAATAAAAAGGATTGTATCCAATTAGTTTTATCCAGAAAACAAGTATAAAAATGCTTTCTTGCTTTGGATTTGAAAGAAAAGAAGAGCCCCTGAAAAAGGACCATCTCTGATCATTCTTGGGCTTCATGATACATAGCATTGGGGGACTATTTCCTGCTTCTCTTGGGATATGAAATCAAGGGAAAGGTGAAGGGACACTCTGTTTGTTTGCAACATTTATAAACCACCCCAATCTGGCCGTCTCTGGATGACTTTAAGGGAGAAAAAAGCCTGAAAAGGTCTAGGCCAGATCATTAAACTCTATGTTACAAAAAAGGAGATTTATTTATCTATCTGCTGTATTAAGGAATAAGAATCAAGAGTGCATCTGAACTGAACTCAAGAAAATTTGCACTGCTTATCAAAATCTGTTTCCCAACTGTTGGAGGACTTAGACAATAAAAAGTTTAACCTTTCTGTAACTTTTAAGATTACTTCTCACCTATAGCTTTTGTCTAAGACCAAAATTAAGACCAAAAATTTTAACCGTGGTGAGCCTATGTCAAGAATTGCTTCCAATGATATGCTGCTGCCTGACTTTTATCTAAAAAAATGCTTGGATTAGAATTTAATCTAATGAAATGCTGAAACTAGTATTAGTGACAGCTATTTTATGGGAGAAATGGAAAATTCCACTTTGCAAGGAAGCAAACTTTGAGCAGCAAAAAATTGTAAATAATAAAACCAGTTAAAACCAACAGCTAAAATCCTCAATCCAGTGACTCAGTGGCATTTTCTTTTGAAGCGAGTATTTCTGTTCTGACAAATGTTCAACAGAAGTAAACTTTCACAGTCTATGAAGACATCCTACTTTGCAGGGAACCCTTGAATTCAGCAATGGGATAAGAAAGGTGTCACCTATTCTAACTATTCAGCACGGCTTGCTCACTATGGATATAAGCATGCATGGTCTTGTGATTATAAACAACTCTCCTGGCATCTTGTTCTTGTATAAATAAATTAGGAACAAGATTTAGGTGGGAGCAGTGAGGCATCATTAATTAACAACTATAAGTTTCTTCCATCTGCTATGAATATGGGTTTAACCAGCAATCCCATAAGCATCCTGCAGATACCTTAGAAAATGAGTTGTCAATGTTGACAACATGTTAGAATCAAGGAACTTATTTCAGAAAAATTGCCTGTGGAGGGCAAAGAAGATTGGATGGATGCCAGTTTGGAAAATGATCGTTTGAAGACCATTTCAGAAGATCGCCAAATTCTGTAATAATTAAGGTTGCTTTAACTTTGGGGTCAGGAGAACTGGGTTGCTTCTTTTTGACATCTTTTCTTATGTGGTTGACAGATCTGTGTCATGCTCAGCACACTGAATGTATTCATAAGCACTTTTGCCATGGCCTATTGAAAGACTAATTGAGAAGAATGCAAGAGGCATCCTCCAATGTAATACATGACCTCATCTTTTTGTTATATACTGGACACTCAAGTATCAGAATTAGCTTGTGTGTTTGTGTGTATATTCATATTCCTACATTGTTCATTTTACAGAATGTCCTCAGTGTTGTGATACTGCAACCTTTACTGGCTTTTTTTGGTTTCTAACTCCAGAAGACTGAGGAATAGACTTCCCCCTTTTATAGCAGAACTAAGGATGAACAGAAACACACACACACGGTTTCACAATTCCCCTTCCTTGAAATGTAATTTCTAGCTACTTCTTTTTATCAGGATCATAAGGAATTGCTACCCTTGTGGAAAAATAAAGGGAGGGGCAGGATGTCAACTCAAGTAGGAAGTGGATGCTTCTGAGGGTCTCATACATGAACCCTAACATGGGAATTGGCTCCAATGCACACCAGCTGCCTGGCAGCAACAGGACTAACCCAGCTGCCCCTGGATTTCCAGGGCCCTGGCTGCACAAAGAAAGCTTACAGCCCATTCACTGGGGCCACCTGTTCTAAATATAATGAAACTTTCTTTCTTTATCCCCTCCATTCAGATGACATCACCAATAATTTTTAATGCTAAAAGTGCATGAAGAAAATCCAAAAGAAATACATTAACTAGAAATGAGATCTTACCTTTTTGGCAATGTTACTGTTCTGGCTGGCCTGAAAATTAAACAAAAACTTACTTTAGAGAGAGAAGTTCTACCAGCACTCAAGTTTTCCCTTCCTGTCTACTTATTTAGATCAGCATTTCCCAACTTTCAAATGTTTGGGACAACTCCCATCATCCCCAGCCACAACATGCATATTTTTCCTTCTTTTCTGAGGGAAGAAAATTGCACAGAATTCTTGATCAGTTGCTCTGCGAAGCACATCTATCTAACTCTTAATTATGCCATGAAATAATATTCTTAATCGCTGTGCCTTCCTTTCTCCCTATTTATTAACATATTCTGCACACACACAGGCACATTTAACTGAGTGCTTAAGTGCACACTTTTTTTTTTTTGGTAGAAGATCTGAGCAAGCATCATGACCAATTTGCTCCAAATAAAAGGAGGGGAAATCCCGCTGCTCTTATTTAGGAAAAAAAATGGTCTTGCTTTCCAAACTCTGATCAGATCACTAAAAAAGAGCCTCTTAGGGAAAGCTGCAAACCCTTTGAAAATATCAGATAAAGGCACACAACAAATATAACCAATGACCAAGATAGTAAATTAAGTCATGACTTCAGGAAGAAAACAATCTTTATTTTAAGAGATGACTGGCTTTTAATACCACTTCTCTGCACTCCTAATTCTTTCAAGAAAAAAATCATCTCAATATTCTTTATTTCAAATTTAGAAATATAGTAACTAGTCCAAAGTTGTAAACAATTATTTGTGTTATATTGACCTACCTCCTTTTGAAGTGTTAAGAGATCAAACGTTTTTCTTCTGATTTCAAATTACATCCAAAATATAAACTATAGCAAATGTTTCATATCATTTGTTAAAACAATAATGCTTGAGAAATCACTACTTGAAATTGGCTTGCTTCAACTAAGGATAGTTAGACTAATCAGCATGGCCATGACCACCTATGCTATATTTGCATATCACATTTAACATGATGTACACAAGCTAATGCAAGAACAAGTGACTTTTCCCCTCCACACAGGATAATTTAAATTTCCTCTAAATTCAACTTATCACCATGTATGTACTAGGAGGTGATGATTACTAGAGGGTTTGAACTTACTGTATCTTATTACATTCAAAGCAAGGTACAGTGGGCTCATGGTCCACCATTATTTCAGTTAGGCACTTCACTGGATTTGTTTTGCAATGGACCCACAGCATTTCTTGGACTGCATTTTTGGATGACATATAAGGACAAACTATGAAGAATTGCTATTCTGTGATGAGGAGAGAGGAGTGTTTCCCTTGAAACTGTCTAGAGATTAGTGTCTCTGAAATTTGGAGGTTTCCTTGCAAATTTAATATTTTAAAAATATTTTTAAATAAATAGTTAATGTTTAAAAATAAATATTAAAATACGTTAAACGTTTTTTTAAAAAATAAAAATATTTTATTTAATATTTATTTCGGCTATATGACGAAATAAATAAATAGAACTGAGAATAACACTTTCAAAACAGGAGATGAACAATGTTAACTGAAAAGGAAAATTTGCTATGCATGTCTATATTTCAGAGCATAACTATTTTTTTGTTGAAATTAAGACTTCTTAATTTCACTTCTAACCAGCAGTATAATGAAATGGTCATAAACAGCTGCAATGGATTGATTACAGTGCATGGACTCATTTTGATGCAGTTTTTCTAAAGCATGCATTTGGAAGCAAAACAGTTTGATAGCAGGTGTGACCTTTAACATTTCAAATATGAAGGATTTTATCATTCTTTTGTGCAGGATGAAATTTGCTTGAAAGGGCTAAAGCAGGAGGAGGAACTTGGACATGGCTTGGAATCCTAGGACTATATTTGGACTGAAGCCATAGGCTAACCTCCACCCAATAAGCTTAAACATACAAGCATGCACATATGCACACCCCAAATCTACATTTCTTAACATGCCACATCAAATGTAAACACCTTGTTTCAAACCATTCCTCAGAGAGGGTAGGGTTAGGGTTGTTTTCTGAGGAAAAACAAAGCATAGCATTCATATTCTCTGGATTCTACCCTTTCCTTTTTAGAGATATAGAGTGAATTATTTTGAACTCAGTCATTCTCTCTTCCTCAAAGCAATTCACACATGACTACGAAATGAATCAAAGGTTTGCTGCTACTTTAATCTCTGAAGCACCTATTCAATTTATTCAGCAACAGAATTTTCTTTCTGCTTAATGAATTCATGTTTGTCCTATCAGATCCCATACATACAATGGAGAAAGTTCAAGTGCAAATAGCCAACCTAATCTATATTCAGGAGGGAGAAAGCTACCGGCATAATTATTTGTATAAGGAAATAGAAAAGATTTATTCCTAGAGCTTTATTAACCTCAATACTGGTGTATTCTCTTAAGGGGAGTTCAAGTTTCATATTTTAACACTGGCCTTCAAGCACCCTCGCCCTCTGCCATACAGTGGATGTTCTTACATAAACCAACTGGAAAGCCACTTGGGGATGGAAAGCTAAATGCAATAAGGTGCTATGAGAGAGCTCTGAAGAGACTCCAGAAAAAGCCACATGAGAATAAGGGGGCATTGACAACCAGAACCTTATCCCCATCCATTTTGTGGCCCAATGATCCCCATTCAACTGGGCTGCCAAATTTCAGTTGTAGAAATCAGTATTGCATATGAAAACATATGAATCATATGAAAACATAACACGATCCCTAAAGTGGATCTTCATGGGCACGTCTTGGCAACAATATGGAAGTGGTTGGCCATTGCCTTCTGAGATGTTTCGGGGATTCTGCAGTTTAGTTTACAGTCCTCAGATTTCTTGATGGTCTCCTATCCAAGCACTGAGCTGGTCTGATATTTAGATGAGATCAGTCAACTTTGGCAAGGTACTGCCACACTTAAAAAATATAGACTGTTTGTTCCAAGCAAACTTACTTCCTCCCTTAAACTTACATCCTCCCTTAAAAGAAATAAAAAAGAACCAGCAAAGTCAACCCAGGCACAAGGCATGGCCCTGCCCACTTTTTTCATCACTCTAGCCACTATGGCCCTCGCCCACTAAAAACAGCATATTAAGCCTGCTGTGGGATGAAAGAGGAGCTCATAGCAAGTGCCTGGCCATGGGTGATATATCAATAATGAATTACAAAAATGCAACAATGAAACAATGTAAACACTCTGGATATTATTTTCAATCTCCTTCCATAAAAAGTATTTTAAAAACAAAGCCCCCCCCCCAATTATTGTGCCATAAACATCCTCATAAAAAACTCCAAAATGCACCCAAGAGGGCCCTTCTGTTAGCATAAAATTTCACCATATTTTTATTGTGGAAATGCCAATTCCAAAACTTTGGTTCACATAATTCATTGTGCAATGAATGTGCACACAAATTTTTAATTCGTTACAATTTAATTTTGCTTCATGTTGCTTGCATTGGTTATTCCAGGCTAGGCCTCACACCAGAGTCTAGTAAGCGTTAGATCAACAGAATACAACCTCTAGTGCTTTCCCCATTTAGCACCTTCATCCTCTCATATCCTTTCAAAACCATTTGTGTCACGTGCTTCTGTTCTCCTAGATCAGCCACGAGAAATTCACTGAGTACCTAAATAGGCAGGGAAATGTCAAATATAGTATGCCACTTTAAGACATAAGTTCAGAGCTATTTAGTTTCTCAGAAATGTACTCCCATTCCTCTGGAATCTGTATCTTGGGCCAGCTGGTATTGCTTCCATTCTTATCTGAGGTTTTATTAGTGTCCTCCTTCTCCATATCATATCTTGCTAAAAGCCTGCATTCCTTATTCAAGTGCCTACAGACTGATGATTAAACCATTTGTTTTCATCCCTATTACTGGACTTAACATTTGAGATGCTATTCTTAAATTTCTTTATACCCAATTGCATCAAAGTATAATATTGCTTTACTCTGGCAGCCTTGAAATATTAGGACCATTAACCTCTGGCATGACAACCAAAAGGATTAGGAATAAATGGATGAAACCTTTCTGAGATTGAAAATGTTGAGGGTTTAGATTTTGTACTGAACAGAATTTACTGAAAATCATTTAGAAGATAGTAGAGCTATTCTTACCTTTCAATGATTCATTCCAAAAAGATCATTAGATATTATTAATACTATTTTTATTTATGGGACCCCCTGCCCGCAGGGCACTTATATTGTTTGTCTGACAATACTTCTTGCTTTTGAACTCTATCAAGTCTATCTACTAAAATTTTATTTCTGGGGGGAAAAAAAAACCACCCATGGAAATTGATTATCTGGGAGTTAAAATATACCCATCAATTCTCAAGTTACAAAGGTAACTTTAATGTGAACACTCAATCTGTATGGAGCCTTCTTGCAGGTGACATCATCCCTGACCTGGGGTGTCTACACATACGGTGTGAACATGGGGTGGGTGGGTCCTTCAGTGTGCACAACAAAGGTCCCACCAAAGCAACGAATTGAACGTTCAGAGTTTCTGCTTGGATCTGTATATACAGCTTATCTTCCTGAAGACTTTCCATGTTGTGGGTACAGACATTGCAGGGACTGTGTCACAGCAGTCAGGAGAGCAACATTATTCTCAATAAACTTGAATATGGTTTCTATATAAATAGTTGAAATCATGGGCTCAATTTGGGCATGATGATGTCATGGATTTTTGCTGAAATAAAGAGCACAACACTGGTGTTTATTGCAATGATCACTGGGTGCCTGCTTTACAAGAAAGAGGACCCTGAACAATGGAAAAGCAAAGATTTTTTTATAAAAAGTTGAGGGTTACAAGGCAGGAAATCCTATGAATCTGATTTGCTGGCCATTTTGGGGAAGCCAGGCAGGTCTTTCTCAATGTATCTTTCAGGATTTTCAGGCCTTTCAGGAGGGCAGCAGAGCTGGGAAAACCCATTGTTAAAGAAGATGGAATGTTGAGGTCATCAGCTGAGAGAGGCTGGAACTTTGGGGTTTCTCTAGGTTGCAATTCCCTTGTTAGGGCTGCCCTTGGGCTCTGCGGTTTGCTGGTGAGGAGGCTACTATTCTTTGGTTTGGATGGGCTTGCAGGGGGACTTTGTCTGGGGGCAGGGAGGGTCAGTTTGGATCTGATAGGATCATTCAAAATGATGAACTGGGTTTGACCCTGGTCATGTCCAAAAGACGTGGGGAAAAGGGTGCAGCCTCCATGTTGTTCGTTAGATTTACTTTTTCTACTATATATGGACCTTCAACATGCAGCCTTTATGCCAAACTGGCATCAGCATGATGTTGCCATGTACTCACAATATCCTCCTTAGGCAGCCAAGACAATTTCGTTCCAGCATCTCTGTGATGCAGTTTTGTTTCGTGACTCTGGAGCTGCACAAAGCTTGGAGAACTGGCCATTTCTCCATTTGTGGGGATTCTTGTTTCACCCATCCTCCTACTGTCTTAATCTAGAATGCCAGATTTTATAACCTAATCTTAATCCTTCTAGGCAATTTCTAAGGCATATCACAAACCAGATGAAAAACTGCCCAGCTTGATTTTCCCCACTTATGCATGTAGTGTGCACCAAATTCTAACTTTATTATTTGTTTAATTCAATTCAATTTGGACACTGCCTGATTCCAAGAAACTCTGGGTGGTTCACAAATAATGGCATAAAACCCAATACAAACTAAAACCAAGATGGGATCTGGACATAATATACAGACACAAAACAAAAACAACAAACCGTGGGGCCCCATCCATCTCACTCAAGGCTTGACACAATGCCTACAGAGTGGGAGGAACATAAATTTCAGGGGGGATCTCATTCCAAACATGAGGCACCGCAACAGAGAAGGCGCACTTCCTGGGTCCCAATAGATGACGTTGTTTAATTGAAGGGATTCAGAGCACACCAGCAGGTTTTGGCTGGGCAAAACTTTACTCCTCACCCAGATGCATACACAAGAGACCCCACACTGCAACTTTCAAATGGTTGCATCTCTTAGGAAGAGTGCAAAGAAATAAAACTATGTTTCAATGGAATTTTATGAGACCAAGCAGCTTCTCTTCATACCAATAGCACAGACTTGATTTGTAAAATGGCCAGATAAATACCACATAGAATATACTGAAAACATGGGCATGGGAAGGAGTAGCTATTGATTTTTTTCCTTTGTCTGTGTGAAGTGAGGGAATGGAATTTTTCGTTATTCCAGGAGCTGCCGTAAGTTTAGGGATGGCCCTGATTGAAATATATTGGTCCCTGAATGCCTCATAGTATCACCTATTTGTTCTTAGTGTTCCAAGATGAATGTGAGTAAAGACAATCACACAGCCAGCTTCAAAATGTTTTGCAGGGATTAGGGAGTGGAAATGATGCTGATTGGGAGTGGGGAAACTGCAGTTTGACTGCCGTGGCTTGAACTTCCAAACATTCAGGCAAGCCATGGGCTTGGTTAAGTTGATTTCATTTTTCATCAGCTCAGTTTTCCAACTGTAGGTACACTGAGCCAATGTAGGAGCTACCAACACTGAGAGTTACTAGATCATATCCTGAAGGGTTCACTAATAGAAAGTGGCCATTTGGATTCAATCAGCCAAGCCTGAGCAAAATTAGAAACCATAAAGGGCTCCTGTGCTGGTGACAATGTTATGCTTTTGTCCCAAACTCCCAAAATCTAAGGGATTGCTTGAAATTGGATTTAGATGGAGGCAATTAAATGTTCCCAGTGCGTAAGATCTCTTTAATAAGTACAGTAATAAGTAATTTGGCACCTCACTATCCACATCCTTGCTTGCCCACTGAGCTTGGGAAATACTGAAGGTGGCTCCCCTGAAAAATCAGGTGGCTATCCTATGCAAGGAGTATTTGGCAAGGAAAGCTGTGGCAGCCCAGAAAACACATGCAGAAGCAGTGATGGGCTTCCAAGAAGAATGTACTCAAAACAAAATGTTTGTAAGTTTTTACCTGCATGGAATTACCATGGAAGGAGACTCAAGAGCAGAAAGAGAACATTGATGAAATCTCAAGGAGATTGAAATGAAAGTTATGCATGGAATAGAACCATGTGCATCCAACAGTAGCTCTCAACCATTTTGCCCCTGGAATCCCTCATTAGTTTAAGTTAAAGAGACAAAACATGGAAAGAAAGCCCAAGCAGCTTTTCAACATTATGCATGAGGGTCTAATCAGGTTCCCATTATGCACCATTAAACATTATACTTTTTCTGAAATACTGCTATTGGTTAGCAGGAGTTAAGTTTTATAAATAATTTCAGCTATGGACTCTGACCTTCTGCTAAACCACACTACCCACCAACACAGTATGAAAGCAATGCCATTTCAAGAGCCTTGCACCCAAATGCTGAACCATTTTAACTACTCTGATCTTGCAACTCTCTCACACAGGGCTGTTTTTCTGTGAGGAGCCCTCAGCCAGCACAGCCCCTATAATGGGAGTGGAGAAGGCTACTTTATTGCTCACAGACTGATATTTGCAAGATTAAATTACTGTGTCCAGCAAGGGATGACAGAAATAGCTGAAGTGGGGGGGAGGGGGGGAGAGATAAGAAAAAGCATCTCATTGCTTTTTTTATCCAACTGTTTTTGTCCAAATCTGATTTGTTCTAAGTTTTTTGCTGTTGTTGAACAGGCTTTCACATACATTGTTCCCTTTGCCCTCTTTCCAGGTTATTTATGGAAAGATCTACTTTGGTGGATAGGCTAAACAAAATGTTCTGAAACGTTAAGAGGCAATAAAAATCTTAGTATCATCATGAATCACAATTTGAGAACAGTCCAACTTCTGTACCTTTTAAATTATTTCATATGCAACATCTTTTGTGCATCTTCTCCACATCTCTCCAAGGGTGTAGAGCATATTCAAGAGGATTTTGAAATGATTCAGTGAAATTGCATGGCAACTCCTCCAAACCTCCATAGGCACCCTAAAAGTTTAGTGCTGTTTGCTATACGTAATAATGAACTAAATGACACAACTTTGATAGCTAAAGGTGAGCTGAATGCTTTATGGCAAGGTTTAAAAAGATTTTTTAAAAATGCAGAGAATTTCAAAATGATATTCCATTTATTGGGGAGAATATTTAAGTCTTGGTGAAAATATGCCAAATATTACCAATCTCTAGCATAGTCTCTAAGATTACAAAACAATCACATTCTTAAGAACAATCAAGCACTACCTCAGCTACATACATCTGAGCTTACCGGAATTATTCAGATTTCTAGCTTAGCACAAACAAGAGCATAGTGGTGCGCTGCTGATCAATCAGATCATGTTTGTTTAACTACCCTGTCTAGTAAGAGGAACAAACTATGGAATTTCAAGAGTTCACTTTCTTGATGTCTAAATCAAGACCCTGGCTTCTTATCAAGAGTACACTGTGGCTTCCAACTCTAACTTGTCAAGGCAAGAACCGAAAGGAATCCCAGTTATCCAAACAGGTCTGCTCTGTGACTTTGTTCTGCTTTGGCATTTAAGATTTAAGACATGACATTTAAAAGGAGCCTCAAGCTCTGGGCTCCATATGGTCCATTTAAGAAGAAATTCAAAGCATCACAAATACTAAGTATGCAAAATATAACTGACATCCGCTGTCCATTAGAAGTTTACTCAAAAAACAGTGTGCAGTGCCAATTCTAAATGTGTTATTCTTTTGGTCTACGTCAATGAATCACAATAAATACTATTGTAGTTTGTTCAAATATAGCTAAAAATTGCCACATAGGCCATTTGGAAAATGAGGTTTGTGTAATATTGCTCATAAAATTATATACTTACCTCTCTTTCCTGTTTTGTTTTTGTTTCTCTTTATAAACAGAAGACCAATGCTGACAATAAAGATGATTATTGCCAAGCATAAAACATGCACTTCACCAGAAGGCAGTACCCAAGAGCGGGTTTTTTTTAAAAACCAGTAATAGGTTTGACTCACTGCTGACACACCTAGTTATTAAAAAGTCTTTAGCTTGTTTAGACATCTTCTTTCCTTCCAAAGGGGGGGAAATTCTCTTTAGTTATATCTGATGTCTTCATTAGAAATAAACTGAAAAGGTTGAGCTTCCCTCCAAAGAAAATGCCAGTACTTTCTTTTTCTTTGTGGAAAACAATCTAAATAGAATAAAAATTCAGGGGGAATAAACTAATTGAAATGGAATATACCATTATCAGCAGACAAAGAAACATTTGCTTTTTATATTTTAAGCAAAAGAAAAAAAAAAGATTCAAGGACTTTAATCCAATAAAGCCATAAGTTAAAAACACATGTTTTTATTTACATTTCTCTGCTATCCTATCAAGGCTTCAGACAAACTGATTTACAATTGCCTATTTATAAGCTATTCACTCCTTTGGACAGGAGCATCAGGTAGATACTGAGCACATAATTCCCATTTATAGGAGACAAAGAACATAGGAAACATAGAATCACAGAACTGTGGAGCTGGAAGTAAGCATATGGATCTATCACAGCCGGCCCCAATGAGCAGGAAAGCCAATTAAACTATCCTCAAGGGATGGCTGTCCAGCCTCTTCTTAAAAACTTCCAGAGATGGAGACTGTGCAACTTCTGTAGACAGACTGTTTCATAGCTGTCCTTTCAGTTGCTCACTACAGTAGGAGAGAATCTTGTCACACCCAAGAACTGGGTTTCTCAGCCAGGGTTCTATGGGACCCCAGAGTTCCACAAAAGGTCACTAGGGGTTCCCTGGGAGATCATGATTTAATTTTTAAGTATTAATTAAGTATTTTTAATATAATTAATAATTATTTTTTTAAAATAACTATTTATTATTTACTTAAAAATTAAGTAAATAATTTTTTATTTCAAATTTGGGCAACTTCACATTAAAGAGGTGCGTTTCTTTCATTATTTTTAGTTTAAGAACACTCTTAATGCATGTATACAGGCCTACACATGAAATGAATTTAATAATTTCATAACTTCTTGCCTATATTTGAGCCTGAATGTACAGGGGTTCCCCGAGGCCTGAAAACTACTTCAAGGGTTCCTCCACAGTCTAAAGGTTGAGAAAGGCTGCTCAAGAATCTTGTCACACTCAAATAAGATGACAGGGAAAATGGTACTAATTTAACCTTCCCCAGGGTTCTGAATTTCTATGTACATTAAAATCAAGGCAGCACGAAGTAAAACTGTTTCACAGAGTATAGGAAATAAGTCTCTGCA
Source organism: Candoia aspera (assembly GCF_035149785.1). Taxonomy (NCBI): domain Eukaryota; kingdom Metazoa; phylum Chordata; class Lepidosauria; order Squamata; family Candoiidae; genus Candoia; species Candoia aspera. Next base: position 52,279,676 of record NC_086153.1, on the reverse strand, counting down.
ATGTGCCAGACAGATGCTCCTGTGAGGAACACCATAATGGCTTACACTGCAATGTTGTCAAAGACTGTCAGTATCTGGCTTGAAACAGAATTCTACCTGGCTAATAATGTCCAAGAATACAGCACCTCTAAGCAGAATTTTCCTTAGGAAAATGTTCTATGACTCATTATGTAAAATGGGATCCTGCACACACACAAAGTGTGCTTTTAAGTTTATTTTTTTGTCCAATAATTAAACACTACTGATTACACAGATATGTGTAATGTAGTCATGACAAGTGTCCAGCCCACCCCACCCCACCCCCAGTGGAAAAGCTCATAAGCACCAAGTCAATTCAGAATTGAATCAGGAGTGGTTTACTATTCAATAAGTGAGCAAGATGTCTGCAATTCCACAGCAAAAACTTTAGGCTAGAGGTTGCCCACATGTTTCAAAAGCCTTTTCCAAGAGCTCTATGAATTGTAAAGAGCGATCAGTCCCTTGCCTACATCCTACTGATAGCAAAGTTGGTTTTAGAAGGAAAAAGAGAGAGATGAAAGAAAGACAGAAAGCCAGGTCAGTGGCCTGACTCATCACTTGTTTCAGCCCATCTCACTTGCAGCCCTGAGGAAATTCACTTACCTACCACACATAGCCCTGAGGGGAGACAGCCTTTGAGAGAAAAAGTATTGCTTCAATCATAGATATCAATCAGGTATTTTCAGCAATCTTCTACATCCTAGCCTCTTTCTAGATATGCTGGAACTGCAACTCCCAGAATCCCTAATCAGAAAGTTGGCTGGGAATTCTGGGAATTGTAGTCTCAGCACCTCTAGCAGGCACTATGTTGAGGAAGGTAGATCTACAATTTATTTCCAGATTGACACATTCCTTCAATTCTTGATTTCAAACGGCCTCCTCTGACTAAGCCTAAATCCAACCAAGAATCTTCATTGACTGGCAGCTCCTCTCCAGATTCAGGAAGAATTTGGGGATTCCCTCCCAACTCTACTTTTTTATTTAAAAAGTGCACTGGAGTAGAATTTTGTCTCAGCTAGTTTGTTACTTGATAAAGGATTTATTTTCTTCTACTGTACTGAAAGTAGTACTGTACTATCAAATCACTGCACTTTAAACCTCTGCTATACAAAGACTAGTCCAGGCAGTTTCCAGGAGTCAAAAACTGACTCAAAGGCACACAAAGACATACAAAGATTTAGGTAGAAACTTAATTCTGATGCCCAGGTCTGCTGACATCTGAATTCATTTGGCCTTGAGCAGATTTTTATACCTTTTGCTTAGAATACAAGCTAATGCAAATAGCCAATTCTTGCATGCTGGGCCAATGTTTTACACTGTCTATACAGGAATTGGCGTAATGCATTTTAGAATGCCCCATGGTACAAGTTCATTTATTAACATCAATTTGTTCAAGACCAGCATTCTCATGTTTTGGCAGTGTTTAATTCAGTTACTGGCTGCATGTTTAATTGAAAAACAAATATGTCAATTTCAAAAAATTACTTGCTTTCATATCATAATCCTATAAACAGAGTAAGGCAATCAAAAGCAAGTGACAGCTCTAATAAATGTTGTACTTGGCCATGTTGATTAGAAAAATATATAAACCATTTATTATAGTAACATCTTCATTAAAAATAACTAAATGGTCCAGATTTATGAGCAATCTTTCAAGTCTAATTGTTTAATATACTGTACTTCTGAGTAATACACAAGTATTTCAACTCCATCTTCCATAAACCTCAGGAAAAGCATGGAGCACTTCTACATGCATTCACAAAAGTAGAGACTTGCTGGAAAAGATAGTCTTTTCTTTATTGTCTAATATTTTGATAGTTTGGAAAAAGGGAACACATTCATTTATGTCACCAAAATACACCATATTTGGTCCTAAATTATGAAGCTCATTGCTTATTTGGTGTACATTTTAGTACTGCTAAACACAGCTTTTAGCAAATCTACATGTAAGTGTTAAAATTGACCGAAAGACTACTTAGGAGACATAATTAACTCCTTTGGGCACTATAATTCAAAGCAATTAACAGATCACTGGGTTAAGTACTAAGTTTCTGCTGTGACTTACAAAGTGAGATATGTGGAGCATGGGAGATAAGTTTCAAACACTTCATTGCTACCATTTGAAAATGCCAAATTATAAAGGTCAAGAGATACCAATATTTCAGAACATGGGGCAGGGGCCATATTTTTACTACTACATTTATTTATTTATATGGTTTATATAGCCACCCATCTCACACAAGCAACTCTGGGTGGCTTACAAGATTCAAACAAATCTACCAAACATAACACCCCAGCATCAAGGATAAACAGTTAACCCACTCATAATCAATAGTAGCACAGCTCATCTACCCCTGACCCAAGTGTCTGGGAAACCACCAGGTCTTCAATGCCTTGTGAAAGGTTTACAGGTTTGGGGCCAACAGGATCTCTGGGGAGATGCTGTTCCACAAGGCAGGTGTGGCCACTGGGAAGATACGACTCCAGGGTCCAACAAGATGAAATTGTTTAACAGAAAGGAACTGGAACATGCCATCTCTGCTAGATCTGGTGAGGTAGGCAGAGACAATAGGAGAAACATACCACAAACATGCTGTAGCGACACACTGATGGCGCCTGAGCTGTCTGTAAGCAACCGGGAAAAAGGTCTTCGGCTAATAGTGGATAGCTCAATAAGTGTGATAACTGAGTTTTTAGCAGCTGTGAAACAGGCAAATCCCATGCTAGGGATCATCATCAGGAAAGGCATTGACAATAACAATGACATTATAATGCTCTTATACAGATCTAAAGCATGTCCACACTTGGAATGCTGTGTTCAGTTTTGGTTGCTCAGCTTGAAAAAAAAAGGTATAACAGAACTGGAAAACGTACAAAAGAGGGCAACCAAAATGACCAGGGGCTTGAGCACCTTTCCTAAATAAAAAGACTAGAATGTTTTAGACTCTCTAGCTTGGAAAAAAGACAACCAAGGAGAGATGCAATTGAGATGTATAAAATCATGCACAACATGGAGAAAATGGACAGGAATGTTTTCCTCCAACTCCCAAAATACCAGGACTGGGGCCAATCCCTGAAATTGATTGGAAGAACATTTCAAAAAGACACAAGGAAACACTTATTTGCACGGCACATAATTACCTATGGAATTCATTGTCAGATGTGGTGATGGCCGTGAACTTGGATGGCTTTAAAAGGATAACTACATGGAGGACAGGACTATTGGTTTTCAAGACTCAGTGTTACCTCTGGGTTGGTGGCATGTCTTCAAATGCCAACTGGAAGGGACAATGAGAGGAGAAGGGAATCCCAGCTGTGTCTTTTCCCAGAATACTGCTGTCCCCTTCCACAGCTGTCTTCTGCACCTTGGAAAAGGCTTATTTTAAAAATGTGCACTCCATTCCCACTCAGATTTGAAGGCAAAAGTACCTTCAAATCTGAGGTACTCACAGCATTTGGTAGCTGCTGGGCATACTCAGTTCTCACGGAACAGTTTTGGGTATGGTAGTTATCAAGCTTTGTAAACATGGGGTTTCTGTATGTCTATGCATTTCCTCCCATAGTACTTTCTGTGGGGCAATGTGGAAGTAGAATGTGTGGATGGGTGACCATCAGTGATCATCTTTGTAGCTTGCTGCTCCTTCACTGTCCTTCCCCATTCCCTCTGTCCTTGGGCCAACTGTGAACAAACCAATCCTTTTATCACCTTCCTCCCCCTGAAATAAATTATGATTTTCCTCCCAACCCCTATGAATCCTGCAGTTGTCTACATTTGTCTTGTGGTTTGCAATAAAAATCGTTGAGTGACGGTAGTGAGAGAAGATTGGTTCTAACTATGCAACTAAATGCCACTGGATACAATAGTTGTATGTCTAATGTGATATGGCATCAAACCTGCAACATTTCCAAGACTGAAGCATGTGGTGAAGTTTGCATAGAGAAGCCTGTCCAAGTGGTTACAACTTAGTTGCATTACAGAAAGCCTTTGAATGAAGGAGTTCTGAATAAAAAATAAAAATAGATCTGTTGTAAACACCAGGACCTGGCACCTCCAAGGATGGAAAATGCTGAAGCTGGGCTCAGGCACCAGGAAGCATGCTGAAAAAACCTTCCCATGGAAAAGAAACCATCCCTACAGCCTGCAGTAACCCAGCTGAGGTTTCTGATGTTACAACAACGCTAGTAATTTGGATTTCAAAGGAAAAGGAAGTGTTTCTTCATTAAGGGAAATGACGAGGGAAGGAGGAACATACATGCAGTTAATATATGACTTCCTGTTCTGAAAACTACTGTAGATGGGGCATTTTTATGGATTAATTTAGCTGTTAGTCTGATACTTCCATCTTGTTTTCATTAGCCACATGGTTACATAGCCAAAATCCCAGACCACAAATATTAATCAGTAATTTTCTAAAACAGCTCAAGAAACAGTATCAACTTATATGTAGTTTTGTACTGAGAAATTGTAACAATCTATGACTTGTCTAGGTTAGCTGTAGAGTTTACATTTACTTTTAAAACAGAAATCTGTGATCCCTCAAATACTACCCCAACCTTTCTTGACTACTGCTACACTGGCTGAGGCTGGTGGGAGTTAGAATCCCACATGGACTACAGATTTCCCCATTTCTGCTTTGCATCCTTTGAAGGATATAGTTATATTTTAAAAATGAAAAGTGATATAGTTCAGCTTTATAAAAAGGTAAAAAATTAGTTCCCGTGATTTACTTTTCTCCATGACTCCAACAAAGCAGTAATAAAATGTATGTGAACTATTGTTTATTCGTTCAGTCGCTTCCGACTCTTCGTGACTTCATGGACCAGCCCACGCCAGAGCTTCCTGTTGGTCGTCAACACCCCAGCTCCCCCAGGGACAGGTCCGTCACCTCTAGAATATCGTCCATCCACCTTGCCCTTGGTCGGCCCCTCTTCCTTTTGCCCTCCACTCTCCCTAGCATCAGCATCTTCTCCAGGGTGTCCTGTCTTCTCATGATGTGGCCAAAGTATTTCAGTTTGGCCTTTAATATCATTCCCTCAAGTGAGCAGTCTGGCTTTATTTCCTGGAGGATGGACTGGTTTGATCTTCTTGCAGTCCAAGGCACTCTCAGAATTCTCCTCCAACACCACAGTTCAAAAGCATCAATTTTCCTTCTCTCAGCCTTCCTTATGGTCCAGCTCTCGCAGCCATATGTTACTACGGGGAACACCATTGCTTTAACTATGTGGACCTTTGTTATCAGTGTGATGTCTCTGCTCTTAACTATTTTATCGAGATTTGTCATTGCTCTTCTCCCAAGGATTAAGCGTCTTCTGATTTCCTGACTGCAGTCAGCATCTGCAGTAATCTTGGCACCTAGAAATACAAAGTCTTTCACTGCTTCTACATCTTCTCCCTCTATTTGCCAGTTATCAATCAAGCTGGTTGCCATAATCTTGGTTTTTTTGAGGTTTAGCTGCAAGCCAGCTTTTGCACTTTCTTCTTTCACCTTCATCATAAGGCTCCCCAGTTCCTCTTCACTTTCAGCCATCGAAGTGGCATCATCTGCATATCTGAGATTGTTAACGTTTCTTCCAGCGATTTTAACTCCAGCCTTCGATTCCTCAAGCCCAGCACGTCACATGATGTGTTCTGCATACAAGTTGAATAGGTAGGGTGAGAGTATACAGCCCTGCCGTACTCCTTTCCCAATCTTAAACCAGTCCGTTGTTCCGTGGTCTGTTCTTACTGTTGCTACTTGGTCGTTATACAGATTCTTCAGGAGGCAGACAAGATTACTTGGTATCCCCATACCGCTAAGAACTTGCCACAATTTGTTATGGTCCACACAGTCAAACGCTTTAGAATAGTCAATAAAACAGAAATAGATGTTTTTCTGAAACTCCCTGGTTTTTTCCATTATCCAGCGGATATTGGCAATTTGTTCCCTAGTTCCTCTGCCTTTTCTAAACCCAGCTTGTACATCTGGCAATTCTCGCTCCATGAATTGCTGAAGTCTACCTTGCAGGATCTTGAGCATTACCTTACTGGCATGTGAAATGAGTGCCACTGTTCAATCGTTTGAACATTCTTTAGTGTTTCCCTTTTTTGGTATGGGGATATAAGTTGATTTTTTCCAGTCTGATGGCCATTCTTGCGTTTTCCAAATTTGCTGGCATATAGCATGCATTACCTTGACCGCATCATCTCGCAAGATTTTGAACACTTCAGCTGGGATGCCGTCGTCTCCTGCTGCCTTGTTATTAGCAATGCTTCTTAAGGCCCACTCAACCTCACTCTTCAGGATGTCTGGCTCTAGCTCACTGACCACACCGTCAAAGCTATCCCCGATATTGTTATCCTTCCTATACAGGTCTTCTGTATATTCTTGCCACCTTTTCTTGATCTCCTCTTCTTCTGTTAGGTCCTTGCCATCTTTGTTTTTGATCATGCCCATTTTTGCCTGGAATTTATCTCCGATGTTTCTAATTTTCTGGAAGAGGTCTCTTGTCCCTCCTATTCTATTGTCTTCTTCCACTTCTGCGCATTGCTTGTTTAAAAATAATTCCTGATCTCTTCTGGCTAGCCTCTGGAATTTTGCATTTAATTGGGCATATCTCCCCCTATCACTCTTGCCTTTTGCTTTCCTTCTTTTTTGGGCTACTTCTCGTGTCTCAGCAGACAGCCATTTTGCCTTCTTGGCTTTCTCTTTCTTTGGGATGTATTTTGTTGCCACCTCGTGAACAATGTTGCGGACTTCTGTCCATAGTCCTTCCGGGACCCTATGTACTAAGTCCAATCCCTTAAATCTATTCTTCACCTCCACTGCATATCCCTTAGGAATATTAGTGAGCTCATATCTAGCTGATCTGTGGGTCTTCCCTAATCTCTTTAGTCTGATCCTAAATTGTGCAAGAAGAAGTTCGTGATCAGAACTACAGTCAGCTCCAGATCTTATTTTTACCGACTGTATAGATGTCCGCCACCTTTGGCTGCAAAGGATGTAGTCAATCTGATTTCAGTGTTGTCCATCTGGTGAAGTCCATGTATAAAGCCGTCTCTTAGGTTGTTGGAAGAGAGTGTTTGTTATGCACATTGAGTTGTCTTGGCAAAATTCTATCAGCCTGTGTCCTGCTTCGTTTTGTTCTCCCAGGCCATGCTTACCTGTAATTGCAGGTGTCATTTGACTGCCCACCTTAGCATTCCAGTCTCCCATGATGAAAATAACATCTCTTTTAGGAGTGTCATCCAGTAGGTGCTGCAGATCCTCATAGAACTGCTCTACTTCAGCTTCTTCAGCATCTGTGGTTGGGGCGTATATTTGGATCACTGTGATGTTAGATGGCTTGCCATGAATTCGGATTGAGATCATTCTATCATTTTTTGGATTGTATCCAAGCACTGCTTTAGCCACTTTACTATTAATTATGAAGGCTACTCCATTTCTTCTGTGGTCCTCTTGTCCACAGTAGTAGATCTGGTGGTCATTTGATGTGAAGTGGCCCATTCCAGTCCATTTCAGTTCACTGACGCCCAGAATGTCTATCTTGAATCTTGACATCTCACCAATAACCACATGCCATTTGCCCTGGCTCATAGATCTTACGTTCCAGGTTCCAATGGTGTGTTGATCCTTAGAACATCGGATTCGCCGTTCACCACCAGCACTGTCGGCCACTAGCCGTCCTTTCGGCTTTGAGCTAGCTGCATCATCACGTCTGGGGCTAGTTGAACTCATCCTCTGTTCCTCCCCAGTAGCATTTTGACCATCTTCCGACCTGGGGGTCTCATCTTCCGATGGTATACCAACATATCTCTGGTTGTACTGATCCATTTAGTTTTCACAGCAAGAATACTGGGGTGGGTTGCCATTACCTTCCCCAGGGATCGCATTTAGTCTGACCTCTCTGTCATGACCTTCCCATCTTGGGTGGCCCTTCACGGTTTAGCTCATGGCATCATTGAGGTGCTCAAGCTCCAGCACAACAAGGTAACGATCCTTTGCCGAAGATGTGAACTATATTCATGCAAAATGTGAAACTGATTTGAAGTGTATATATTTTTATTTCAAATTCAACATAATTTCCATAATTCAAAGCTAAACATTGCCAAACCAACTTGTGAAACAAAAGGCAAAATGTTGCTCTGCTTTTTAAGAACCAATTTATAACACCAAGTATCAACATTTCATTCTTTTAATGTGAAGTCATTTTAAACTCAGCAAGCTTGAAAACCATGCAGTAATCTGTTGTGTTGATCTGGTTACATTCCAAATCTCAGTTTTTAGTTGGGCAGAGATCCTTCTCCTTTCATAGTACTGATTTTTTTTTTCTTGTTCAATTTTTCGTGTAGATTTAACAATATGGATACACACAGTTATGAAAGCTGGATTCATTATACACTAAATATAATTAACAGGTGACACTAAAATAGAAAGACACCTGCATTTAATATTACTCTGTCAAAATCTGCGCTCTGTAAGACTTCCAACAAGTGCTGTTTTACACACTATTTTTAATGGGTTTCCATACCCTGTAATCCATGATGAAATGGACATTGTAAAATATCATGAACAAAATGTAGAGAATGTCAAACAAAATGATCACATGTGAAACATTCTGAATGCTGTGGCAAATATCCTTTTCACAAAGAATCTTTTAAAAGTATAGTTCCATGTAATTTTCAGAGTGTATTTGTTTAAAAGATTTACATACTGGTAATCATGCAGTATATCCCCCAGTCCTTGAAATTGTAAAAATCTGACAAAGGAAAAAAAGTATTCATAGAATATGTGTGTGTGTATATATATATATATAGGGGGAAGGGGATCCCAAAACTAGTTTGATGCATAAATCTCTATCATGCTCCTCACTCATTTTTTCCTCCTAAGCTAACACGCCACTTATTGCAATCTTCCCTTCCAAGCGAGCTGCTCCAGCTTTTGCTCATTTTGGATGCTGTTTTCTGCACTGATTCCACTCTACAGATTTGAATAAGGGAATAATCATATTCCTAATTTTCATTCTGTTTTATCCCAACAGTCAACATGGAACTTCCTTTCTTTTGCAGCAGCCACAACTTTGTAATTCTTTTTTTCCACAGAATTACACACCATTACCCCAGGCATTGCTAGTTCAGACTTATTTGCATAGTTGTGAAATTGGGCAATATATGCAGGCCATTTATATTAAACTGCATTTGCCATTTTACTGCCAATTCCCTCCATTCCCAGTGTGGGGAGATGATTTTACATGCTTTTAACTTTATCCTAAACAATTTGATGTTGCCAGAAAAACTAGCCACCTCATTAACTGTTCTTAGCCCCAGATAATTTATGGACAAGTTAAAAAAGCATGGATCAGAATGCAAATTCTTCTGGTTGTCACTATCCTTCTCTTATAAACACTGCAAGGACTCACCTTCTGTTTCTACTGCTAGCTTTATGTTCTTTATTTAGTTACTCATCCATAAAACCACCTGCTTTCTTATCTCATGACAGCTAAATTTGTTAAGGATGCTTGGAGGAAGCACTTTTTTCAAAGCCTTACCAGATATTTTATTTTATTATTTTATTTTCTATCCTGCCTTTATTATTTTTATAAATAACTCAAGGTGGGGAACATACCTCATACTCCTTCTTTCTCCTATTTTCCCCACAACAATAATTTTGTGAGGTGAGTTGGGCTGAGAGAGAGAGACTGGCCCAAGGTCACCCAGCCGGCTTTCATGCCTTCTTATTCCATTAATTTGTTGATATTCTCAAAGGTTAATGAGACAGAACTTTTGCAAAAGCTATGTTGATCCTTCTTTTAGCAAAACATGTCCTTCTAAATGTTTAATACAATACTTTCCTATCAATGGAATCAGAATATACATTACACTGCTATTACTATTGTTATTGCATTAGGTCTGGTAACCCAAAGAAAGACTTAAATAAGTTCTAACTCAACATGGTTGGGCAGGCTTGATGCTGGAAATGCAGACATCCTTTCAGTGTCCTACCAAGACTTTTAGAGATGCCTTAACTTTTGTAAGAAGTCTTCAAATATTCATCTATTATCTTAGCCTGGGACTTTAATTATGCATTTATACATAGTACCTGAGGCATATATGATGTAAAAACACCAAACTAAGAAAGCTTGTGTTCGCTATGGCTGGCTATAAAGCAGGAGTAGAACCTCTGTGCACTTCTTGATGTTACTGAATACAGCTTGCACCAAGCCACAGACAGCATGATTAATGATGGGAATGTTGACACTGTACATCTATTGTAAAATCCCCATCTATAATACGATACACATGATACATAGGATTGCTTTCGACACTATAGGAAATGACATCTACTTACTGTATATTGGCTATATGTTGTTGCACAGGCTGGTGTTGAAAATGTTGAGGCCACTGATGATGTAGACAGAATGAGGGCAAGGACTGAAGGCAACATGCAGTCTGATACAAAGATGTATGCTTCTGGCAAGCAGTTGCTGAATATTCAGTCTGTAGGTCTGGGGAACCAGAAGGCAATGGAGATGGTGCTGCATTACCAGCCACAGAAAGACATTCTTGCTGACTGCTATGGTTACTTAGTGCATGATGATATGGGCAAGGATGACAACACTGTAGCAACACTTGTGGTGTCCTTTGCTCATCTGCTGGAAGAAACGATGCTTTGAGCGTGCCATTAACATGAAAGCACCCATTTGCACTTGGTTTTCTTCTTGCAATTTCTTTTGATGGGAGGTTGTAGACTAGAACAGTGCCATCCTTGGTTGCAAGGAGATCTGGGCTAGCTGCACCAAATGGAATGCTGCCATTGCTCAGAACTACGAACTCATTGCTTCCACTGCTTGCAGCCATACTTTAAAATTCTGGTGACCTGTAAAGTTTTGGGGAGGAAAAAGAAAAAAAAACTAAATTAATAAATGGTACAATGTTAATCATAATAACACATGTGTCTGAGGTGCTAACGAGGCCTACTGAATAAAAGAAAAGGGGATGATAAGATGAGGTAGATTTTGTTGCTAGGAATAGCTGGGCTTTGGCTCCAGAGTTTGGAGACAGCTCCAGAATTTACAGCTGGGATGGATCTGGTTGTTTTGTCCAGCTACACTCTCAAGCTGGAGATAGGATTGCTGGAGCCAGAGCAGAGCTGGAATCAAAATGGAACAGAGCTGAACCTCTTTGCTACCTTAAAATACTGATAAAGTTATGGCAAGCTAGAAAATGCAGTATGTAATTCATTTCATAGGAGTAAAACAATCAAACCTCATTTCAACCTAACCTGAGCAATGTTCTGTCATGACAACCACCATGCTTCAGACTGGGAGGCAGAAACATAAGGGACTTAATATGGGTTCAAGTATTCAAATTTGCTCACCATTAGATTACCAGCCTTTATTGCTTGGAATACCTTCTGAATAAAAGAATTATTAGGCCAAAGGCTCCCAATTAATGATTTAAAAAAGAAATCTATTCATTGTGCCACCACTGATGACTTGCTAGTTATACAAATAAAACACTTTAGGTTTGATAAACAAGTTTCTTTTCACTTAAACACCTAATTAACAAGGTATCGTTATTACCCAGTAACATCGGTTAAATTTTTTTCTTATGCTTATGATAGAATCATATTACTTTATATTTCTTTTCCTCTGTGGCTCTGAAGCTGGAGCAACAACTTGGAGATGCTCTGGGGCAGAGATTCCTGGAGTAGTCTGGAGTGAAAGCTGAAGGTATCTTTTGGCTCCAGAGCCAGACTGGAACAGGAGCTAGGCTACTGGAACCACTTCAGGGCTGGCAAACTTGGAGCACTGCCAATCCCATTTGATACCAAAAAAGTTTGTGAAACTAGCCCCATATTTTATCCTTTCAGAAGGTGAGTCAGCAATGCTCAGTGGCATTCCCATTGCTACTGCCATTTTCATTTTTTCAGTCATATCCTGGAATGATACATTAAAAGAAACCTTTCAAGATATAGAAGGAACTACAACCATCACCCCATGGATCTCTTAGGAATACATGTAAAGCTTGGGGCTTATTAATAGTTCGCTGAGATTCAGTTTGCTAAACGTGAGCCTTGCAAGAACTCTTCAGCACTAGTGTTTTGCTAGTAAACTGTCCAAGGCTCCTGGTGTTGAGCCACAAAGCTATTGAATTGACCGATCACGAATACTGAGCACAAGGGGGTTTGCACAATGGAATGCTGCCCGAGAAACGCCGATGCGTTTCACAAAACTGGTGTGGTTTTGACTCCTCAGGGCCTAAGGGGAGAAAAGGGGTGCTAAATAACCGTAACTTAACACTATTGCTTCTACATTATACCCAGACAGTTTGTAAACTTAATACCAAACAGCAACTAGTCATAACCTGACAAGCAGGAACACTTTACTTCAGAATCCAATTCCACACATTCTTGGTTAATATTCCCTTTGCCTTCTCACCCCTCTACGGTATCAGCACAGAACATTTTACTGAACTAGCAGGGCCAAGACTACAATTAAGCAAATCATGGAAGTGGCGGCTTTCTGAACAAAGTATTTCTTTAAAAGACATTAGCACATGTTTCTCATGGATGCAACAAACAGATGTTACAGCAGGGCTACATTTCATAAATATTTTTTTCCCTTTAAGACATGTACACTCGCAGACTTCGTTGTGTATTAAACTCAAGGGAATGTTGATAAGCTGAAAAATCACAGAATTAGAGAGCTGAGAGGGCCATTTAGCCCATCAAGTCCAACCCCTTTCTTAGAGCACAAATCCAAATTAAAGCTTCCCAGAGAGATGGCTGTGGACGCTCAGCAGGGCCATGGCCAAGGAGAGGAGCCCACCAGTTCTCTGAATAAGTGATCCCATTGGCTGTTTGTTTTCTGAACATGGAATCCACACTCAAACATCTGATACAGCAAACCGTATTTACATAAAGCAGCGTCTACAAACATTTACTCATTTTGGCAGCAAGTTCCCAAAAGGGCTTAATCAAAGAAAAGATAGCTAATTTCTATTTCTGACTGTATTTACTGCTGTTCATTTGACATGTTGCTAGCAGTCTGGGGAGAAAGACTTGTGCTATAGTAGCATGAACTTAACACGTATATGGATGAATTATAAACCATTAGAAGGATGGTAACGCAGATGACATCCAGCAACCTTATTTCCAGTATCAGATTTTGGACTACTTTATGTTCACTCTTGGGTAGAGTGTGGAAGACATCGATTGTCTGGTTCCCACTGAATAACTGGGTAGATGATACCCTCAACCTTTCCTCAGTTTCTCCTGAACCAATCTGGCTAGAGACTTTTGTTTAAAGGAAGGCTCATAAACTGGTCCAGCTAATGTCTCCTAAAAGGATACCAACAGTATTCTCACACTCTATGCAAAACCCCGCAAACATAGTGGTAATCTCTCTCTCTACATGGACAATTTCCATAACAATCCTGAATGTGGTTTTTTTTTCTTTTGCAGTAACACTGAAAACTCTTCTCTAAGCACTGCCCTGTAGGTTCACGAAAACCTGTAATGCTGTCTACACTTAAACATGGTGTTAGATTTTGTATTCGCTCAAGTGAAGGTGAATTTTAGATAGGGTAAACGTCCCCCATTCCGTCAGGCCCAGTTTTTATGCTCTAATGTTTTTTATTAAGAAGAAAAAAGAGAGGTGAAAGAGAAGCAAGATTAAAACAACACGGTTTCAAAAAACCCCATGCAACTGGACTAAAGCCAGTTATGTTTCAAAACAGCATGTACAAAATAAGATAAAAATGCTGTGTTGGAAATGTGGTTGGAAGAAAGCATTTATAAATCCCAAGTTGTAAGTCTTTAAACATTTTTAAGAATCCACTAAACCACTGAAAACTTTTAGATACGTTTGATTCCAAGAATTATTCTGTTAAAATAAAATTGTATTTTAGAAAACAAGCATCACAACTTTTACATTTAGAAATTCATACCTAGATATTATGTGTATGTGTGTTTGAGAAAGAGAATGCTGGTTATATAGACAAGCAATGCTGGTTAGAAGTATAGTATTACTTGAATCTATGCATCCGTTAAATAAAGAGATGCCATTATAAGATACCCAAGAAAATAAAAAGGTCTTCTCATGTTTTTTTCATTGAAAAACAAGATTGCCAGAAAATTAAACTGAGCAAAATGCAACAATCTGAAACATTTCATTAATGTCACTCTACAGGATTCTTCCAAGGAAACCTGCAACTTTTCAGTCACAACAATTCAAGTCCAATCCAACAAGAGAAAGGCCAGCTGCAAAAGTTAGTTTTCCTCTGCCATAAAATTGTGGATTGAAAGAAGGAAATTAAAACAGACATAACAGGTGGTGCCTGATCTTTTTATCAGTAACATCTATTTACCTCTTAAGCCACTATTCCTCGGGCAGTTACAGAGTTCCAAAAATGCATAATGTCATTGATCTTAGCTTCTGGCTCTCAACTAGACATTTTTGAAATTCCCTAACCTCTTTGCTATTCATAATATGTAGGAGTTTTTCTGAGTTTCCTGGCACTAGCTTTTTTATTTTGTTTATGGGCCTCTAGCTATTTTTTGAAACCTCTGTCTTATTTAACTATGCCCTTCTTTGTTCATCAAGGAAGCATTGGGTCATCTAAATATTGCTCTGCTCAGTTTGAGTTTACCTTAAGATATATCAAAAATATTTGTATCTACAATTCAGAAAGTTTACTCTAATTCTACTAGTGGTATATTAAAGTTCACCTTGTTGAAAATTAAGACATTTTTAATCCTCCTCCCCATCACTGTTCGTGAAATTTTGCAGAGCTGAAAGCTACAAACCTGCTTTACTCATGGAGATCTGTAGTTGCACTGAAAGAGGTCTGGACTTGCTTTAGTTGTTAAGAATGCACCCATTTGACTAGGTTCTTCATTTGGAAGTGAATGTGCCCTCAGCAAACTTTTGGATCCAATCTGAAACCACTGATTGCTCTAATGCAAAATTGGTTTCTCTTGAATAGAACACCTGGACATCTCTTTCCAAAGGGTAGGTATGTACATTTACTGCAGGAAGACTAACACGCTTTTCCACCATAAAAATTAATACAGTAATTATTGCCAAAAGATGGGGCATTGCATGAGTACTTCTCTCCTTCCCTCCTCTGGCTATTGATTGGTTAGAAAACTACACCAATTCATGAAATCACTGAGAGTGTTGCATTCTTGTATGACATTTCAAATCTGCTTATGCCCATGACCAGGCAATGGGACCAATTCCACCAGATCTGGAGATGATCCCCAGAGCAAATGTGTTTCACTAAAGAGTCTAAGTGAAAGGTATCACTTAGCCTACAACAGTAGGCTGTTGTATCCTTTGAACATACTATGCTGTTACAAAATGCTTCTCTTTTTCTTTTCCCCTGGCTTTGACTTGGAACCTCTTCACCCAATGAACAGGTTAAATAATAAATAATAAAGGAGTAGGAGTAATAATTGGGAGGGGGGAGGCAAGGGAGGAATGAAGTGTAAGAAATTCATAGGTGATAACTACATTTTAATCCATCTTTAAGTGTAAACTTCAACATAATTACCACTGAGTTGCATCCACTCAATTATGTTTTAGCCCCACTGAAAGCAAATAGGACACATTGGTCAATATGTTGCCAATGCTTAAGTCAATTTCTCTTCATCATCAGAGTCAAATGATATTATGCTACCCAATTGTTCCTGAGCCCATCTGATGTGCTTTCCTTTAAAATTCAACATGGCTTAAGACCTAAAAGCTTTTAGAATTGCCTCCTCCTATACCAACTGCTTTGTGACTTCATTTGTAAGGTGTTCTATTGTAAAAATTTGGGCTCACCAGAGAGTGTTCTTTCTGCTGCAGAATCCTAATCTTGGAACTCCCACCCCATAGAAGTGTGACTTGGACCACTGTTTCTCAGCCTCAGCAATTTTAAGTAGTGTGGACTTCAACTCCCAGAATTCCCCAGCCAGCATTCTGGGAGTTGAAGTCCACAGCTTAAAGTTGCCGAGTACCAAACGTGCTCATTGGCCTCAACGCTACTTGATTTACCCAGGTATTTGGCTGCTTTTGTTTGCTGTTTTATATTTGCTCTCTTTCTGTTCTAATCACAGTAAGGTGGCATCCACATTTTCATTGGCTTGTATGTATATACTGTATATATGTATATATGTGTATATCCAGGGCATATAAATTTAATAAGTTTATTAAATTTGACTCTGTGCAGTTTCCAAATTGTTTTAAAATATTAAAACAAGGGGGAAAAAAAGGGAAGAGTGAAGATGTCAAAAATGACAAACCCAGGTGGGAACAAAGAAAAACAACCCACACAACCTAAAGGGGGCTTCAATCCCTCGTGCCAAAGCCTGGGCAAAGAGCCAGGTCTTCAGGGCCCTTTGAAACACCGACAGGGAAGGGCTGTTCGAATCTCTCAGGGAACCTGAGGGCAAGTGCTGCTACAGAGGTGTGCTTCCGGGGTCCCAATAGCTGGTATTGTTTAATCAAAGGTATCAGTGGATGGCAGCACTTTGCTGAGCTTGGAGGCATAGGTGGACCTGGTTAATACCTGGATCAGAGACCACTGTGAAATACCAGGGTGGTGGCAGGTTAATACCCCCAAAGGCCGGAGTGGTAAAATCCTTCTGTACTCTTGCCAAAAACTGCAGGGTTGAATCCATGTAGTCACCTGGAATTGAGCTCAACTTGGGGGCAATTTTCCCTTTTTAAGGTGTCTTAAGACTCATTGCAGGTTTTGAGTGTCAGTTATTATCACATTAATTTTACATCCTTCTTACATCTGAAGCAAATATTGCTCTTTTGCACTTGGTTTATGTCTGCTCACTGGACATAAACTTTGAGTCACAGTTATTGACTCATTCATTTAATGGTACCTTCTTTATAAGTCTATCAGCAAAATTGATTTACTGACATTATTCGGCATAGACCAAACCTAAACTTTTTAAATTAATGTTTCCTCCCCTCAGTCCATGTCATGAAACTTGTTGCCAATCCCTCAGTCTTCAATAATTTTACATACTTCTCCTGACCTTGACAAAGAGTTTCATGGCCTGCAGTGAAGAATGGACCAGGAATGACATTTTCCTCTTAACATTAAGTTTTCAGAAATCAGCACACTGAGATTGTAAAATTTTACATAGTTGTAAAAAAGTAAAGTGCAGGCAGACAATAAATGGATTAAATTTAACAATGGACATTATTTTCATATTTTCCAGCAATGTAATAAAGGAATCAATCACTCATGGGAATGGGAGTAAAAATAGAAAGATGAAATTAAAAAACTGATGGTATTGTGAAAATGCTTAAGCTAAAGAAAAACATGACTGTACTAAATGATTTTTTTTTAATCCGTTCGATCATGTCTGATTCTCGGAGACTGCCTGGACAAGTCCCTGCAGTTTTCTTGGCAAGGTTTTTTGGAAGTTGTTTGCCATTGCCTTCTTCCTAGGGCTGAGAGAAAGTGACTGGCCCAAGGTCACCCAGCTGGCTCTGGGCCTAAGGAGGAACTAGAACTCATGGTCTCTGGGTTTCTAGCCCAGTGCCTTAACCATACCACCAAACTGGCTCTTGTATTAGATGACAGCATGTCCCTAATAAAAAGCAGTCTTGCTTGGACAAGTTAAGACAACTGGTTTTCATAGTTTTCACACTCCATCCACCCATCAGGACACTGCATCTCAGCACAGCTGGCAAGGAGGGATGGCAAAAAACAAGGGCCACACCTTGCAACATACCCCCAGCATTTTCTGCTATAAACAGTCATCAGAACATACGAACTTTTACACTTAAATTTTTAACCTGGAATTCCAGTTTTTGCTGTTATGACAGATAATCTTGTTTCCTCATTGTACAAAAATGGTTATTCTGATTTTAATGAAAAACAGTACAGAACTATTACACAGATACAAAAGTTCACTTAATAGGTTCTCTTTCCTAACAATATCATGCCTAAGAGACTTTAACACAAAGCTGGTTATTTTTTAAATCTATCTTAAGATAAAAGGAAACAAAATAAATAAAGATACTACAAGCTTGAGATATGGTCAGAGTTTAATGAAAGAGGCAAATGTTTATATAATGTATTTTGGCTGTAATTTGTACATACCTAAGAGAGCCTTACCCTCAGAGTTTTAAAAAAACATAAGAATTCTTTTGCCAGAAATACAACTTCTATATCAGTTCAATGTTTAAGTTGGAAATATAAAAAATTACTATAGAGTTTTCATTACTATAAGACTATTTGGCATTTATTATAAATCATAATCAAGTACTTAAAACTGTAACCCACTTTGCAATTATTTTTAATTAAATTCAGGTTAAATGGTCTAAAGAAAAAAAAAGAAAGTAAGTTTTTACCAGAAGCTTATGACAAGTAATTTTTACAAACTGCAAAAGAAAGTACTGGTGTTGAAAATGATACAGAGGCTTGCAATAACTTATGTAACCAGGGAATATCAACATTTAAACTAACACAGCAGTAGAGGTTTCTGTAAAGAGGATACATTATACATGAGTAAGTTCATACAGGCTTCTCCATGTGTGTGAAAAATTACATAATGCAAGAAGTGCGTAGACTAGCTCAAAGACAGATCATTCCAGATTTACCATTCAGTAAAGAAAAGTTCTTAACAATATTGCATAGCTGAAATAAATGAAAGTGGTTTCTGACACACAATGACCTTATTCGGTATTTGACCTATAACTCAAATATACATACATGTTTTAAAAATAGTTAATTATATGCACAGGAGGTATTAAGGTTACCTTAAGACACGTGTCTCCAATAGCTGATTTTGCAGTGAAAACTAACAGCATAGTTCCAAAATGTTACACCAATGAGTATTGAGAATATTTCTTCAGATGCCTTTCAGCGCAGGTCTGCCTGACTTATGTTATCGGAAGAGAACTTTATAACACAGTATAGAACACATTTAATTATCTAGCATCAACCACCCCCAGTATTATCGGCATAGTCTGCTTTCTTAAATACTGTAAACCCCAAATTAAGAAGCTAACCCCACAGTCCTTGTACAAATACCTTGTTTCACATTGGTCAGGACAAAAAGACATATCCCCTAAATCTGGACTTAGCTATTCCTATCATGCAAAACCTAACCAGGTTTTGCAACCCGTCTAGGCATATAAAGTCTCCATCTGCAACTGCAGTCTCTTTTTCAGCCAACAATTCTGTGCATAACTCATCAATGCCAAAACAAAAAGAAAAAAACCCACAACCATCCACCTTTATACTTACAGTAGCTCACCTAATTCTGAAATCCTTGCTCTCAAACTGTACAAAAAACAGCGGGGCAGAAATGAAAGATTAAGACCTTTCTTTTTGGAAACTCAGGAAAGGCAGTCTTTCATGCTTAGCAAATACCTCGTTGGCAAATTTTAAAGCTTCGCCTTGAAATGAAGCACCATTCACAGCCTCTGCTGAGCAAATGCGATTGGTTAACAGCTCCAATCAGCAGAAACAACAGGAAAAAAGCAAGTTGGGGCTGCCCTGCGATACTGCAGAGACAAGCTGGAACGACACACAGATGCAAATTGCCTTGAATCAGGCTTACTGGGGGCAGGAATTTCCACTGCTTCCTCGCCTATAGAAGAGTTGCTTTCCGATTTAACCCCAAGGGGTAAAGACTCAATGGTAACAGCTGGGGGTAAAGATCTGATCTCCATGCGACATTGGGAAGGCAGGGTTTGAGTGTAACACAGCTTTGCTCTATTTTGAAGGGGAAAGTGTCAAGTTTTGCTGTTACTTACAGCTGCACCTTCTGAAGGGGAGAGAATCCAAACCAGTGTTTTTCAAACTTGGCAACTTTAAGCTGTGCGGAGTTCAATTCCCAGAATTCTGGCAGGGGGATTCTGGGAGTTGAAGTCCATTCATCTTAAAGATGCCAAGTTTGAAAAACACTGATCTAAACTTATCTCTGGCTATATCCTTTCAGGCAGCTTTATTAAAATTTCACAGACATTTTAACTACTACTTTGGCAGAGGGTGGGCAATTTGGTGCCTTCCTGATGTTTTGAGACTACAGTCCTCCCCAGTACCAACCAGCAGAGCTGGTTGATGGGGATTATGGGAACTATAATCCAAAACTATTGGGAGACAGACCGTCTGCTTCAAATTTATACAATGTTGAAATAGGTCTGATTTATACAGCTGGGTCAGACCGAAAAGTTTCATTAATTCCAACAATCTGGACAGAAGTAGAAAACAAAAGCAGTAAATATTATCTGTTCTAATTGTAATTGTAATTCAACTCTTTCCTCCCTTCTTCATCATCCCAATAACTTTTGTCAAGTGGTATACTGCCTCTGAACATGGAAGATTCTATCCCCAGCTTAGCATCTTCCATACCCCAATTCTGGGACTTGCAGGTCTAACACATCTGAAGTTAGCAGGTTGGAAACGGCTTTTTAAAGACACCAGACACAATCTTACCATGTGGCAATGTGTTGAAGGAGTTACTTATGTATGTCAAGAAATTATTTTATCTGTCCTTATTCCAGGCCAAGCAATCTTATTCTGGGTAGTCCAAAGTTTGGCAAGACCACAGGCATTATACTTAAATTTTTATTTTCAATGCCGTTACCAATAATTCCTGCTATGGAATTAGCCTTTACAAATCATATGAAATCAACTAGCCTTCAATCTGATCTCCATATGACTGAGACACCTCTCTATAGTGGGGCCTATTAATTACTCAAAGCTTTTCACACTGACTTTTTAGACAAAAAAGCTTTTCATCACTTTATCAATACCAATAATAAAACAGTCCTTCTGCTCTGGCATACAGCCTACAAAGGCAAGACACACACCAAAAAAGGACCGGAGAGGAAGAAAAAAAAATGAAAGAATGAAAGAAATAAACTGTCAAAATTACCTTCTTCTTCCAATCAGGACAAGAACAGTTCAAGTAGCTTGATGACCTGACTGCAGGCTCATGATAGATACGGAAGGTCCAAGAAATTTGGTCTCTCAAAAAAATCAAGAAGGAATCTGCTTCTTTCCTCTGTTTCTGATCTACAGCCTGATGGAAAATGATCAAACTAGTGGCTTATCTAGCACTAGATTTTCTAGAGCTGTGGGAAGCATTTAGAGGAGCACTTTGCAAAAACCACCATCCTAGTCAACTACTAGCAGTGCTGAGGTGGTGACACCCAATAAGAATATTCAATTCAACACGTTCCAGAAACAGGCATATCCAGTATATTCCAGCTGATGGTAATAAATACATCTGTGGTACAACTAACAACTATCCAAGCACAACATTAAGACCAGAAGTATTCAAAAGTTACATTGCTTCTTTTTTAATATGACCATACTTTGAAACAGAAGGGATTCCTCAATTCACATTGCTAGCTTCCCCCTCAAATGTAAGGTATCAACTTTGACTGGATAGTATTTAATAGCTTCATGATCACAAACAGATTATCACTTGTGAGATCTCAACTAATGATAGCAGCAGATTCCCTTTAAAAGGATGGTAGACGAATTAAGGTGGCCCATTTCCAGAGATGTGAAGGATTCAAGAGATGCTCTGGCAGTGCTACTGAGATGTCAGTCTGACTTCGTTATGTTGCAAGGCAAAAAGTTAAGTTTCAAGGAGACTGGAATACATCAATCAGTTATCTGCTGAGACAAATGTTTTTACCCATTAATAGAAAGACCTACAGTCTTAAAGGAGATTAGAATACATCTCTCAGTTATCTGCCGAGACAAATTTTCTTACCCACCGAGTCATTTGTATATACGTGATCTGTTTGTTTTTGACACCAGCAAGATCAGAGGACTGTCAAAGCCTCTTTTGAGGGGGAGGGGGGGCGGTGCAACATCTCCCCCAAATCTGCACTCTGAGGAAAAGGAATATGATGCTTGAACTGGTCCATCTCACACCTATGTTGGCTAATAGGTTCTTAGTAGAGAAAAATGGACTGGGTGGGTTCAGTAGGTTGTGCCTGCTGCCTTGAAAGAACAGCAATATGACTTCTTTTGGAGGGCTTCTTCTTCTTCCATCCTAATCCCTTCTGCATTACTGTATGTCTTTTAGACTAAGAGCCTCAGAAGCGAAGAACTGTTTGATCACTGTACTCTTAAACTACTTCAGGAGCCTTTTCTGGCTTCCAAGTGGAGTGAAAAGTTATTCACACAGATAAAATGCTTCATACATGTCCCACAATTGGTATAATGATATAAATAACTAAAGCATTTATAGTAAATTACATCAATAATGCATTACATAACACTCATGTGAATTGACATAGGATTACACATCAAATCTTGCAGAAAATCAATTTAGCTTTTGTTCCTATACGAACCACAAATGCGCTATCAAAATGCAAGCCAAAGCCCTTGCAAGAAATGTAAAAACTACAATTGCATGACTTTAATACAACAATAATAGAAAAGCATGCCTTGATCCAAACTTGCCAAATTGGATACATCAGTCTATACCAGCCTGACTTTCTACAATGAAGTTGAAACATGCCTGTTTGTAAGTTCAGGTATGTTGCATGATCATATAAACATGCACCCTAATAAACAACACTGGAGTGCAGCTGTATTAAGGTTTGTACGAAGTCATACTTTCATATGCATTCCAGTTTCACAGGTGATTGGCTTTCCACTACAAGTTACAACTAATAAGAAGCTTACCTGGATAAGCACATGCAAAACACCAGCCTTAGCCAGTTTTACAAGTAGCTAAGGAAGGAGATGATGAGTGCTTCACTCATAATGGCCACGTGTGGAACACTGTAAATTGGCTGAGATTGGTGCATTAAAAATCCTATCATCTTGATGTCATACAATGATTCTGCTGCCTGCCAGTCACTTAAAGAAGCCACTGCCTACCTATTTACAACCAGTACTCTCCAAGAGAAAATATTCTAAATCCTTCAAAGTAGAAAGTGCAACTACATTCTTTCTCTGAAACTGCAGCTCTTCGGGCCTTTAGAAAGACATGAAAATCTTGGCTGTTTCTCTGGGGGTTTGGGCCAAGATGATCAGAGATCCCATTTAGCGGAGTGTAATAAATCCCTGATTGCCAATTAATGGTTATTTATTGATTTTAGTTGAGCTGTTTATTTTGTTTCAGCATTTTGTTTCTTGGTCTATTGCATACCACCCAGAGTCAAGTCGGGAGATCATATAAATTCTTTAAATAAAAAACATAAGGCACACAGACAAACACAAGTGTACTCACACACATGCATACATGCACATAATCTGAGACTTGTTGATACTCTAACATGGATTGAAGCAGACAACACAAGATAAAGTGTGACTTTTATTCACTTTAGTTTTGAGCTGGCCAAACACAGCTCTTCCTGTGCAGAGACGTTTGGCAGCTGTCTCTTGGCAAAGAGAGGAGAGCCTGGGAATTTCAATAGCTACAGATAAATCAATGGCCAGGATTTCAAAGAACTCGACTTCCAACACTTTAAGAAGCATGTGTTAAATTTCTCTGAGATACTTTGATTTTCCCCTGTATATGCTAAATGAAAATTGCCAACTTTAATTATTACATAGCAAATATTAAAATGTTATTGCAATAATCGTTCATATTTTAAAATAGCTTATTTATTTATTTACTTACTCAATATAGTCGCCCATCTCAAGTGACTCTGGGTGGCTTACTAGATTAAAAATAAACCAACCCCCCAGACCTTACCCCTCTGGTGCCCAAGGATAAACAATTAACTATTATCCACCCATACTAGCACACCTCATCTCTACCCTGACCCAAATGCCAGGAGGAACAGCCAGGTCTTCAGTGCATATAAATGTAACTATTTTCCTCAAACCAACTTTTTTCAAAAGGTTTGTTAAGTATCAGTCGTATCTTTTCAATAAATATGCATTTAAGCTTATTGACATCTATGCATTCACTTTCTCAATTTGTTTTTAACCAGATACTACAATCAGATCAGGCTCCTTGAATTCTGAGATAACCTCAGCCCATTTACAGTTACTAAACCTAGTAATCTTCTGAAGTATTGAGTATACCTCTCACAAATCTCATTCAGACTATGCAACAGTTTAGGAATTACATTAGTTGCAATCCAGATTCCTTTTTTTTTTTTTTAAATCCTTTAAGTTTTCCCCACCCTTTGGTCTCCAGTAATTTTTAGATGATAACTTCTATCATTCATGATCATTAGCCCTATAGTATTGGATGTAACTGCAAGAACAACATATGGGGATCAGAAAATTATGAAGGACAAGTATATGTAGCAGTTACCTAGGTTAAAATATGGACCTGCAAGAAAGGCTGTCTATTGTCTGTAGAAAGATAACTGAATATCCACATTTTTACATCCACATTGCATGCCAGATTAATACAAACAATGGATATGTTTCTGCTTAGCTCTTCATGAACACTGCCAATTGTTATTAAGCAAAAAATGATTAGCTCAAACCATAGTTTAGCAAGATGTGTGAACCCAGCCAGTTTATCACACAAAATGCAAATTATCACCCTTTATATTCCTATTCCAACCGTTCTTATTATGGAGCATTTCAGATGTGCTGAGTTTTAAGTCCCATCATCCACTAACAGCATATGGTTAGAGGTAATGGAGGTTGCATTCCACAATATATGGTTGGGGAACACTGGGTTAACTTAATGTTCTCTTTTCACTTTGCCCTAAGTCCCTAATATTTGTAAATTGTCCATAAAGATATTAAAATACATCCCACCATAAAATAAATTATGTCTGCTGCCATAGCAATAATCCCAGAAATTCCTATAAATGTGATAGTGCAGTGACATTTAGCACTTTCAGACTTATACCATGGTATTTATAAATTCATGGTTAGGAATTCAATGCTGAAAATGCAAAAGGTATCACTATAAATTCTGATTTTATATCAAGAGATAGAATTTTTGGGGGAGTTAGTGCTTAAATTCTCTTCAGAGTAGGAAATCTATGAAACCCTGTTTGAATATACAGCACAGCATCCATACTGTGGATAAATATGTTTTGAAAATGTTTTCCCTGGGTGAAAGGGGCCTAGTACATAATTTCTGAATTAAAAACTGCACTACCAGCTAAATAATGGAATTATTAGTGACGGGTTCACTGAATTACTTTTTAGAGGTCACCAAAGCTCCCTCAAAATATGAAACTGTCATTGTAAATTTGTCTAATGACAAGTGATGAAGCAGATGTAAACAGGAAAATAACTGCTCCAAATTTTATTTATTTATTTGATTTATATGGCAATCCATTTCAAATACATGACACTACGTCATATTACTATTTTTCTCTGTTGCAGTGTCATGGATCTCAAAATTAAATATTCATCAATATTCATCAGTGCATATGTTCTATCTACATCTGTCGAAGAATAACTGTGTCATTTGAGGAACTAAAATAAGACAAGGCTCTACTCAATGTTCTCATGCAAGGTGTTTTCCTGTTCTACTGTCTTCTCTGAAGCCCCTTTCCTACAAACCTATCCACTTGATGGATTCCCTCAACCTTCCAGAGCAAATATGAGGGGCTGTGGGTCATGGGAATCAGTTTTACTGGTGGGTGCCATTTAATCAGCAAACAGGCTTAAATATCGTTTATCAAAGAACAAGCTAAATTTGATGATAGGCCCAAAGACAGAAAATAGGCCACATATAAAGATAGAGAAGATACTCAGCTGAGAAGAAAAATTCCTTGTTTTATAGTTTTTCTCCAGGTTCCTTCTCACCTTCAGCTGTAAAAAAAAGTAGTGGGGAGGCCTTTGCTCTTCTATTTTTTGCTTACAAATCTGACCTCCTGCAATAAACGACTGGAAAGTTCATGTTGAAGCTCATGGAACTGCCATAATTAAATCAAGTTTGGCCAAGATTCCTGAACCAAATCCAAATGATGAACTAAAAGGCAGCAACCAATTTCATTTCTATCAGCCTGTACCAAGTACTTCTGCATGAAATATGTCAATTTTGAAATGGTCAGAAAACACTGATAAAACACAAAGGCTGTGCAGCTGTTATGGTGCAGAAACTGATCAAGATGTAAGAGCTATCAGGGGCTAAACATTTATTTAGCACAAGGATATATTCCAGGCATGGATGGTACCACTAATTATTTCATCTCAGGGCACCTCTGCTTTGAAGCGAAAGAAATCTAAAAGTTTAGCTAAATGAGTTCGCACTATGAAGAAGCAGCCAAACTGTAATAGTAGGCATTCTTACCTGAACATAAGTCCTACTGAAATTAGTGAGACTTTCTTCAGAATGAAGCAAGAAAGATTTGTCGTTAAAAGCTTTTCAACAGGATAGGAGCGCTGGGGTTACTTTGAACTATCTCCTTCAAACTGATGAATTTCTCCCCTTACAAGTCCATATTTTATAGTAAATCTTCTATTATTATTATTATTATTATTATTATTATTCACAACGTGAAATCACAGCTGCCAGTCTTTAGCTGGTGTTGGCCTTCATTCGCACAGAGTTCTTCCCAAGAATGAATGAATGCATTTATTTATTTAGGTTGGTCACAGTCAGCCAGATGTTTAGACTGGATTTGGCATTTTAGTCCACCTATTGAGTCCTTCCCAAGGACTTGGGACAGGCAGTTGTTGTTGTTATTTCCAACATTTATTTTGTATAACTCCAGGCAGCTTACATAACACTCCCAACTCCTATTTTCCCCACAACAACAACCCTGTGAGGTGAGTTGGGCTGAAAAAGAGTGACTAGAGGTCACGGTCTCCCAGTTTCTAGTCCAGGACCATCACCATACACCAAGTAAAATTGGATAGCAGTAGATTTTTATTAAAAAGTATACAAAGTGCCAATGAACATTACATTTTCCTATAGCAAGATCCACCCTCTTTCTCTCCAATACATACTTATTAAATGTATTATCCAGTCTGATCTCAGAGCCGAGTCATTTAAGCCTTTTTTGTATATTTGCTATCAGTCCTTCACCCATGTACAAACAACTTGTGTAATGACCATTATATCATTCTCTAAAACAGGGTTCCTCAACCTTGGCAACTCTAACTGTGCAGACTTCAACTCCCAGAATTCCCCAGCCAGCTTTGCTTTGCTGGCTAGGGAATTCTGGGAGTTGAAGTCCGCACAGCTTAGAGTTGCCAAGGTTGAGGAACCCTGTTCTAAAACATAAAGGTTTGACAAGTATTCCCCATATCAGTGAACCCAGTATGCCAAACTGTCCCATCCTTTCGAACCTAGACTCTTCCAGGAACATGTTACTGTATGCTACAATTCACCACACAGAAAATTCTGCACAATGAACAGCATTATCAGCTTTGCTCTCTCTCTCCTTATTGTCTAATGTTTGCAAGGACAGAAGAAAAGCATTAAGTGGACAACAAATATGCATAGGCATCACCAGGTGACAAACTGCTCAAATTAGAAGTAATCTAGATTTCTTTTTGACTGTATGCCAAAAACCAGGTTATAAGGTACCACTTATGCACTGGCACACTAGATGGCAAAGAATGTAGTTATTCACAAGGAACTTTGCACCTATTCTGCCTGGATTGCTATGATTAGCAAACACAGATTATTATGTGCTTTTGGAAGGACACTTGTACAGCAGATACCAAAGTTCGACTTGTCAAAATGTGTACTGTCTCAACTTTGAATTGGCTCTTTCTTCATGCAGTGGAAAGACTGGACAATATGATTCTGTGTGGTCAAGATTGTTTAAAAATTCAGCTGTATTATTTCTTAGACATACATATCTGCTGTATTTTATGGGGTTATTTTTTCTTCTTTCTCTTTTTGTACTTTATGTGTTTTGATTCCTTTCATTGTAGGAAAACAATTAAAAAAGGAGCCTAATGTATGCAGAATGCGCACAAATACTTAACCAGGGATGACAGTCACATTTTTAGCTGTTGATTCCAATTGGTATGCAATTAAACTATTTCATATATACCTCTACAGTTTAATAGTAGCATTACGGTTAAATAGTAGCACAACATGGAATAAAGAACTTCTCAGCCTAGCTAAACAGTGAGGATTATGTCACTTTTGTGACAAGGTAACTCGATTTTAAAAGAATCAATTTAAGTTTTAAAATAAAGCAAATAATTATTTTCCCTTTCTCTTGGAATGTGCAATTGTTGCTATTCCTCTACCCCTCAATTTAAAGAATTGATCTTTTTCCCTTCCTGAACTTCAGGCCAAATACGATTTCGGATAAGAACCCAGCAAACTTTAAATTACTTCTCCTTTTGCCATTGTTGCACGCTGTTTCTAAATATTTGCGATTCCCAGATTACTAAAACGGGCTGAGATGCATTCCTTTGTAGTGCAGATGATTTGCACAGACCTCATGCAGTAGAGAAATTCTCACGCCTTCAAGGAACAAACTGGATTTAGGGGACACTTTGCTCACATGCCAGGGTAAAGTAATCACTGGGGTCAAAAAGAGCTCTTTCTTCTGCTACAATTCTGGAGATTCTAACTTTTTTGTCAAAAAGGGGGGGGCAGTAATATTGCTGGTATTGCTCAGAATGGTAGTGATTTTAAAATACTCGCAATCAGAATCAAGTTGTGCCTAACTTTAAGCAAGTTTATGGCAGGCTCCTGTAACACTATTGCATGGAAATGAGGATTTGTTATAAAACCAGTAAAAAGATTGTGTCAAAATACAATTATTACCAGTCAGAATCTCATAAAGGCATCTGCCTGTCAACTGTGTCCTCCACCATAGCCTGGCTGGAGAGGCAAATTGCCAGAGAAGGCTGCAAGTTTCTGACAGCAGCATTTTTCCCATTACTGAAATTTCTAAATATCAAAATACACTGACTCTCCTTTACACCCATATTGCTGCATTATTTTGTACTGGAGGCTTGTTTTGTGGAGGCAATGCCAATTTATCAGTTATAAGAAAAACAGTAATTGATCTCAGCTTAGCTCAAGGGAATCTTTATTTTTTTACTCTGAAGCATTTTCCAAATAATGTGAAGCCTGGTAAAACTTCCCCCCACAAAGGTTCTCAAAAAAAAGAAAAAAGGAACAGTGATTTGAGAAAAACCGATTTTTAGCAACATTTGCTTATCTCAAGTTCCTCTATTATTTTAGGAACACAGAATGCATTATGTACAACTTGGTCTGCTCATAAAGTCATCATGCTCGAATGTATTAAATTGAAACTGGCTCGTTCAGCCACTTCCTACAAAATATTAGATTAGTAAATTTTCAATTATCCTTTATGTGGGTTATGAAAGTATTCTAATGTAGCTAAAACAGAGCTTAATATAATGCATTCAGAACTTTTACCTTTCAGTAAATAAATATATAGTATTTTCTTTCTGCTGCTGCTGTGGCTTTCAAAGGGAGATTTATCCTTCCAAACCGATTACTTCCTTGATTTTATTACTGTCTCTTCAGGAATAAATGGACTGTTGACCAGTTGACTGCACCTCCTGCCCTGTCCTTCAGATCCTACTCAGGATAGTAAAAATCCTCCTTCCAACCTCTCCTAAGAGGCCCATGAATTCAGGCTGTAACAATCTGGGCAACCCTTAGATGGCCACAGAAGGTTAGAGCAGTCGTCTGGATCTTTGCAGCCCATGCTTGGTAGCCCAAGTGTGAACAAATCTACCAAGCTCTACAGAAACAGTGGACAGGAGAGTCCATATGAAAAAAGTCACTGAACAACCTTTCTTCTTGCTCTTGGGGAAATGGCACCTCCTGTAAAGTGAAATGCTCCTGCAAGTTCTGCATGTCCTCAGCAAGGGAATGATAATGCTACTGTTGCATAATTTTTAGAGATCACTGAATCATTAACATCATTTAATGTTTCAGCATGTGGAAAACTTGGTTTCAGCATTTAGTCTTCATTCTGAAAGAACCGTCAGTTTAAAAATGGAGCTTAATAGGAGCTACAGTGGGAGCATTAACTCTCTCTTTTTAATTTCCTCCAGGAGGATTTCCAAAAGTTATGCATATCCCATGCAAATGAATCCACTGTGCCTCGCTATTTAGTAAATTCTGGGATTGGGATGTTATAAAAGCTCAGGGTTAGGATTTGCTCATATGTAGAGAGCAGTATATTATATATCATATCATATCATATATCATATCATATATCATATCATATATCATATCTCATCTCATCTCATCTCATCTCATCTCATATATGTTGAGAGCCAGTTTGGTGTAGTGATTAAGGCACCAGGTTAGAAACCAGGAGACAGAGAGTTCTAGTCCTACCTTAGGCTCATAGCTAGCTGGGTGACCTTAGGCCAGTCACTCTCTCTCAGCCCTAGGAAGGAGGCAATGGCAAAACCACTTCTGAAAAACCTTGGCAAGAAAACTGCAGGGACTTGTGCAGGCAGTCTCTGAGAATCAGACATGACTCAATGGATTTAAAAAAGAGAGAGAAAGAACTAATGGTGGCATACAAAATGGGAATAGAAAGATTAGATATTTAAGCAGGCATGGGCTCATCGAAACTGCACCTGAAAGTCCCTGGGCATCCAGCTGCTTGAAGATCTCCAAGGGGATTTAAGCATATCTACCAAAATTTGTCTATAACCTCCTGGAATTTTCAAGCAATAGGTTAAAACTAATCATGGTATAGTTTAGTATACTGAGTTAATTCAAAATAGAAATGAATGCTTGGCATCTCCTTCCTACTATAGAAAACAGATGGGGAGAAAGGAGAAGGAAGGCTAATTGTGAGACTCACAAAATGTAAGCAGAAGCAGAGTTAATGAGAAATTAGGTAACTGTACCCCTACTTTCAACATGGCAAAAACACTTATTAGGCTGTGTGTGTGTGTGTGTGCACGTATACCCACACATATACTGTATATAGTGTTAAAATTTAATTTAGTGGATTGAATATCAAAAGAACTTTTAAAAACATTTTAGAAAGATAAGCAGTGACATCAATCCTTTGAAAAACAAGTTTCAGACTAGCCACTTAATAACTGTCAGGCTAAAACTGCTGAATACACACTTAGTAATTGCCAAAGCTTCTACAACAGAAAGACATTTTAAGTGGGAGAACAGCAAACAACATTAAAATGCTGTGGACAAATTATTAGTAGCACTAAAATGTATTTATACACTTTTTAAAATAACACAAGGGAGAAATAATTAAATGTATTATTAAGTTAAACTATATTTAATTGATGTGTTTTAGTTTTAAATCTAAATAAATTAAATGAATTTTATTTTTTGTCCTGGCTGTGCCCACGTTTTTGGACTATGATACCCAGCATGCTAATAAAAAAAAAAGTAATATATTCTTGTTCTAGGATATTGGTCTCACCCACATCATATTTGTTTCCTTGTTTGTTTGTTTTTTACAGTTAGGTGCAAACACAATGGCTGCATATAAACTATAATATAAAAACTGACATGTTTTAATAGGAGTGCATTCAAATAATACACAAACATTAGCAGATTGTATATACTTGTAGCATGTAGAAATGACTACAGTTTAGTGTCCTATTAAACATTATAATTTAGCAGTAACTTTTGGAGAGGCTATATAGATAATATTTCATGTTTTCAGGAAGAAGCCCATTCAAATCTGAATTTTATATGCTAAATGCTCTGAAATGTTTGTAAAATGGCCCTTCTGATGTTCTTGGCAACCATCTTTCTCTAAAAGGGAACGAGTTACCTTAAAAAAGGCTGCTGGGTGGTATTCAGCAGATGTGCTAACAGAAGCAAAATATTCTTTTTCCACATTGTAGGCTTGAACATTAGCTCTTAACAGTGTCCAGTCAGATTTAAGAAGGGTCTTCTTCAGCGGTGTTGCTAAACGTTCAAGAACCGGCTCTGCCAGCTCCAGTGCTTCCACCGTGCTGCACCACTACCCACAGAACAGCTAACTGGTGTGCTAGGTGTCAAGTGGCTTGCGAAATTCCAGAAAATTTAACAAGCGGTTCTTCTGATCCGGCATGACCCAGCTCTAGCACGCCACTGGTCTTCCTCCAACAACACTCTAGGCATCTCCTTAGCCATTTCATCTCCATGAGCTTCCCAGTAAACCAAGAGGCTATAGTGGATCTGTGAGAGAGAAGCTGCTCCAGTGCAATCCAGTCAAGTGCCTTACTCATCCCCTTATTCCAGAAGTTGGAACTTCAAATTTTGTTCTTTAGATACTGTAAAATAGGGCCCAAAGCACTGGTCCACACTGTCAATTAAAGCCATCCAAGATGAAGTGGCATGAATATTTTGTACAAACCAGAGGTGTGTTATAGCCCTAAGCCAATTCATATCCATTAGTAATAGCTACTGTTGGGAGGAATCAATCCATATTACAAAGATATCATAGTTTATATTTTTATTTTACAATTGCTGGGAGCCTTGAGATACCAGAATCTGATTACAGTCAGTTCTTGTGCATATCATTCTAGTTTTTGGTTTAAAACACAAGCTGAAAGGAGATCAAAAAAGAAGAAATGCAATAGGGCAAAGTAGTGGAAAACCAGGCATCTGTACCTGGAATTCTGAAAGTAGGTTGAAACACTCTTCTAAATAAGCATATGGCTTGCTTTGCTTAACATGCTATATATTCCAAATTACTGTAGTTTTATAAACCATTGTTTAAGGAATAGCTTGCGGCCTGGATCCAACTAACTATTTCTTTATTCCCTAAAGAAGGATTAAGCTGCCATCTAACCAGGACTATTTGAAAAGATCAAGCCCAGTTTTCACTCCTCATATTAACTAACTCAAACAGTTGAACATGGATATATTCCTCTATAAAATTCAAACTCACTGCACAAGCTTGCCAATGCCTGCACAATACTAACTGCATTCAGCCAAACATAATTACAGCAGCCAGCCTCACCCACTGAGCTAACTGAGAATATCACAAGGCAGAAATGGGACAAAGAGGTCCTTTGTTAGTTTTGCTGATGAGATGAAAAAGTACTAAATTTATTATCAAAATTTTAAGTCTGCTCGTTATCATCTATAAAGTGGGGCTGCTTATTTCCATTATGTCTGCCCATCCCATGGGATCTGACAGAGTGGACATGCTTCAGATCCTCTCCATGAAACAGTGCCATGTGATGGGACCCCGGAGATGTCCCTGTCATGGCACTTTGTCATTTGGAATGGCTTATTTCCCAAGATTCAGATGGCCCTGATCCTGCTGGCCTTCTGTAAGACTTTAAAAACTTGGGTTTTCCCCTGGGCACTGTGTTAGAATGTTGGATGGGCCTGTATGGAAAACTGGTTTAGGATTCTGAATTTTACCCTTTTCCAAAACTGGGTTTTTAAAAATGTTTTAATGTGCTGTTAGCTGCCTGGAGTTGCATTTGCAAGATGGGCAGCTTTATAAATCAAATCAAATCAAATCATATATATGTTATGTTTTTGGCCTCTATTTGTGTTGTTTTATATTGTGATATTATAGCTTTATTATGTGTTATCTTGTTTTGATTTTAATCTTATGTTAGCTGCCCAGATGCACATTTTGCAAGTTGGACAGCCATGCAAATTGTTTAAATAAATACATAAATGAGAACCTCTTTATGTTTGAAGTGAAATCAATTGCTTCCCTGGGCCAGCCCAACATTTTTGATAAAAGGGAAAGTCTCTTCCGCAACACTCCCATGCATTCCTGGCTCTGTCACTTCCATTTTGGCAAAGCAGTTTGAACCCCTGCAGTGCTAGATCTTGGCTATACAGAAAGGCAAAGAATCTCTCTGGCTTTGCCCTTTGCAGGATTCAGTATCTATCTTTGAATTTGTCCCTGTTGCATCTTCTTAGATTCAGGGGTCAACTTAAAACCAACAACCACTGACCAAAAATGGTGAACAGTTAATGGCCTGAGGAAAAAAAAAATGGCCATTCTGAAAAGGTGGCAACAGAAAGCTTACAGAGGACTAGGAGAGAATGCTGAAGTACAACTCTACAAACATGGAAGCATCATTTATTCCCTCAAGAGAAAGAGCTTTCTATGCAACTAGGACTAAATCCTGTAGGTCCCATCCTTCATGGAACGTATTAAAAAAAATAAAATTCAATACCTCACATTTTGTTCATATTGTAGATTATTTTCACAAGCACTTGCAAATAAAGACGTTAGCTGCTGAAGATCTCTTTTGCCAATGAATCACAATACAAGGAAAATCCCAAAGTGAGGAGAAAGAGAGCAAATTAGAGAAATGCATGCACATATATGTATGATGTATCAAAACTAGCTTTTTAACAGCAACTACCCGTGACTTATGAAAGATTAAATGCAGCATGACTTTTCCACTGGAAATCCCCTTCTCTGCAATTGTACTGTATATGATGCACTTCAAGCAAATGAAAGAAAAAAAGATCATTAAGGCACACCAACATTTCCAGAATGAGGAACATACTGAATCAGATTATGAGAGTGAATGGTCAGCTTTGATTGCATAAACAGAACAGGAAAACACTTCCTGGGGTTTTTAAAATTACACTTCAAGAGCTACTATTACTAAATGGAAGCTCCAGATTGTAAGCATTTGCAGCAAGCAATAGCAAAGGGTAAAGAAACTTTAATTTTTCTTCTTCTTCTTGGATTATTCAAACTGTGAATAGGATCAACAGGAATATGCCATACGATTATCTGAAATGTCTATTATATGCCAATAACTTGTTGCAATAGCTTAATTATTTAGACTGAGGTAGAAACCATTCTAACTACTAAAAGAAGAATGAAGGAGAGTCAGTAACAGGTTCAGTGTTATATAATACCGATTTATCTGAGATATTTATATAGTGTAAAGGTGATGGGTTGTATCAATATTGTTTTTCCACTGATAAAACAGTATCCAGCAGTGGAAAGGATTTCCTTTCTTCTCAATTTCATAAAGCTGTTCTGAGACTTCAGGGGATTTGGGGCAAACAGAGAAGACAAGAACAGAAAACAGCAGAAGGCTGCTTGCATAACATTGGGTGTGGTCCCAAAGCTTCTAAATTGTATATAACAGTGGACCAGTCAGAGTAGAAACTGTGACTTCTATAGTACCTTGTTATTTTCTACTTTGCTGAAGATTTTGTGCATATGCTCTATTGAATCAAAGGGGCAACAACAAAATCTGACAAAAAAGACATTACATATTTCAGGCTACTGCTTTACATATTAGGATCACACTCCTCTAACTCTGCAATAATTTCTTCTTGGTCTGGCAAATTATTTTGGTATTCTTAGAGGTATATAGAGGTCCCCTGGGCTATTAGACTCCTGAACTCTTAATCATTCCCTCTTACTTCGTTGTGGTACATGTTGTATGTAGGACCGTGATATTTATTAGGGATAATAATTAGGGGAGTGGAATGGTTAAGAATATATATTATATATTATAGTAATTATTTTTTGTGAGCCAATTGCAACGAAATTTCATTTTAATGTGCACTTTGGTGTATAGTGGAATGACAATAAAAGTTTATTCTATTCTGTTCTGTTCTGTTCTATTATTTGGTATTATGCCTACATCACCAGACATACAATGGCTTGGATCCAGCATTTCCACCTGCCCGAAGGCAAGCTACCTATGCATTGCTCCACACAGGATACTTTGGTTGACATAAAGAAAGTCAAGAAGATGATACTCACTGATTTCTATCTTGTACTCCTGAAGCATCACCTCTTGCACTGTCTCACAAAATCCCTAACCCTCTGGAACATATTTTTAATAAAAGAAAAACCAGAAATTTCAGAAGGAGGAACAATTGGTGAAGATGTCCACCACAGCTGCTCTGCCAGAAGTACTGCACTTGGAGAAACCTTCCCCTCCATGGGAAGAAAATGCTCAACATCAGCCAGTGAGTACTACGTTTTTCTTGGTATTTGCACATTTGTACATATCTTTGGCTTTTTTCTATACAATTTTATGGCATCTCACAAAGAATCAAAATTATAATAGTAAGATCTGCCCCCTCCCCTCCCCAATACTGGAGCACATCTCACACTTCTAATGTTTAAAGGCATCCAAAACACACACTGACATCAAAAACACCTACTTCCATTTTCTTCTAAAAATAAAATACATCTGGTGCTAAGCAAAGCACAGAAACAGGGAGGAAGTCACTTAAGTGCACCCAAAAATAAAGCCAATTTTATGCTGCACAAGAAAAAAGCTGCATTCATGGAAGATGTTAAGCCCGGTTTGCCTAATTATGGTTTACTGAATACACTTTGATTACCTGGTTACATGCAACATGCTATAGCACAAACTGTAGTTGACTGACACAGTGGCTGAGTTCATGGAACATGCTAAACAACAAGCACACAAATTCATGTGTGCCTCAGCAAGCTGTATGAACTCAGCTAAGGATATTCAGAAAGATACCGATCTGACCAGTGCTAAAATCACAAAATGACAGATTGATGAAACAGAGACAACAGAAGGTATATTAACATCTGAAGTTGTTTGTTTCTTACTGTAGTGAAATGCCACAGTAGCAAACAATTTTTAAGAAAGCTATGAAAAAAGAGGGTGGATGGAGAGTGGGAACTACTGAAGTGACTTTTAACAACATTTCCATTTACATCTCACTGAAAACACTGGGCGACTGTATCCAATTTCAAAACTGCTAGGAAGGCAAGATGAATAAGAAAAGTATGTGGGGGGAGAGAAAGTTTAAGAGCTCTTCTCCACCGCCCTTCTCAAATCTTCAAGGAAAAAAAAAACACCCTAGAAGCAGATCCTGGGGCCCTTGTGAGTTTGAAGATTTCTACACAGCCTCTTAGGCTCAGGTATTTTAGCCACTCCTACCCTGGACTTTGAAAGCACAGTTGGAATTTTCCTATTTTAGTTGGCAAACTTGCATTCGAAGCAAAACTGGACTATTTCAGGCTTGGAAATCTTTAATTTGATTTCTTTAAGGAAAAAAAATTAAAAGCTTCAAATTAACAATACATTTTTTTGGAAGCTGTCAGTTCTGATTTGCTGTCTAAAGAGTACAACTGTTTAAATTTAAATTCTAAGAGCTTTCACATTCCTAAAAATTATGAAGCACATTATAGTTACAAAAGAAACAGAGTAAGCAAATGGAAATCAAAGAATGGTTCAAGCATGCATGAAAATAATGAAAGGACATACAGAACAGATTATTCAGCCTACCAGTTAGTGTCAAAACTGGACCATTAATATCTGCACTTTTAAAATCAAATTGTGCTGTGAATATAAAAAGGTAAATTTGCTGTAATCTGGACCCAAAATCTATAGGCAATTATGTATGATTCTGCCTCTTTTTCTTCATTTTATCCTACAAAATGTACCCTATTTCCAGTTTTTTAACACAAAATAGCTTATGTGACACTTTACAAAGATGTAACTGAAATGCAATTGAAATCATTACACAGCACAAAATGTTACACAATTTAGGTTTGGGTTTTAGATCTTACAAGACGAATTTAAGCTCCAATAGCATCCAGCTTGTATAGCAGCTTATTATGTGACATAAAGCCAAGTAAGTAAACTAAAGATTTTGGCTTCTTAGCAGTAAAGCAAAAGATACAGAGAACAATACAATTTAGCAAGTGTATCAAGGAATTATCAAAAAGCTATATGCAATAGACCTGGTCACCCTCCAAGTATTTTGCCATAGTAATATATCACTTTTGTAAAATCACTAAGTTTGGTAAAAAGAAATCCCTCTCAGAAGTCAAGTATAGTAGTTGTCAGTTCAGTGGCAGGCAGGATAACAATGACTTCCTAGCAGAGCCCAGAATACAACACTTATTTCATATACCTCTCCCACACTCTCCTATTTATTTATACTCTTCCTTTCCTCCTACTCTCCCTCATTTTTAATCCTTTGCCCCAATCTATAATCCCATGCTCTCTTATCAGAATACCATTTCTCCAGATCAGCAAAAGGCAACATGTTACTTTACAATAGTCGTAAGCCATAATCAGCATGCCAACAGTGAGGAATTTGGAGACCTATAATCCAAACATATGGAAAGCAATAGGTTGTCAATTCCTGCTTAGGATCCTGCCACTTGTTCTCCCTGGTTTCTGTTCTCACACTGAAACTATGAGATAATGGGAAATTCCATCTCATTTCCCATCCATTTCATATGTTGCAATAGGTCTTTCTGTGTATGGATACTTTCTAAGCCTGCACTGTTGCACGGATTTATTGAAATGTTTAATTCATTACAAATAATGGAATTTAAAAGAAGCCCTCCAGCAGGCAGCAGAGTTTTAAACTCCTTATGAAGTTTATTTATCCATTATTTATGAAAAATACAAGTAACAGGCATGTATCACTTAGAAAATTCTCCCCAATCCACATTCCCTTACTTTTTCACACAAGAAGTCATGAGTATAGTAGCACCTTTTCCAACTAACAACTGATGCATCTGATGAAATCAACTGCAGATCACGAAAGCTTATGCCTTTTATTAAATTTGTAGTTTGAAAAGGTACTATCAGAGTCCTTCTGATGTTTTACAACCATAGGCCAACATGGCTCTCCTCCTAGAATTTCTCACACAAGGTATCTCTTCTAAGATGCGGTCTGCCTTAAAACAAGTAGCCAAGAATTTAAGTATAAGATGGGACACAAATCTAATGAATGAATGACACAAAACCATGCCTTTGAACTTAAGTTTTCTGTTTCCAACAGCCTTCTACAAAAAGTAAACAGATCAGACTGGTAAGTCGATCAACAATCAAAATACAAAGCAAAAATTGCTCTTAATAGCTGGGACTTCTAGAAGCTGAAATCCAACATATCCAAAGGACACCAGGTTGGAGATGGCTAATTTAGCAAATCAGCTTGCATGTCATTGCCAGCACTTCTTTTTACTGTTTACTTCTGTGATCAAATCTCTCTCTCGGCTCACTGAAATCTCTTCATGCTTCTACCACACAATATAATCTTGTGCATATTAAAGGTGATTTAACATCTTGC